>NC_056662.1:16737500-17362500 GCF_018350195.1 Panthera tigris
GGAGTCGGATGCTCAACCAACTGACCCACCCAGGCGCCTCTATAATCAATTTATTTACTTCTGAATATTCTTCATATTGAATTTCTCCTACCTAAACAACCTCTTACATAAGAAAGTAAAGACTTTCCAATATTACCAGCAGGCTATTGTCATCACTTAGAAAGGAAAACAATATATATGGTCACCTCTGAATCTTCCAATTACTCCGAAGTCTTTTCTGCATGGATTTATAGCCATTGTTGGTGGTAAATACTTCTTTTTTGTACGCATTGAAAAGAATGGTGCTCCGAAGCTCTTTCTCCATGGTTACCTTATGGAAAAAAGAAGAGATCAGAAAAAATGAAACAATAAACAATATTCCAAAAGACCATAAATGGAAAAAATAGTCTTCTTCTAATTTATCAAGAGAGGAAATACAGCTGCAACCTAGTTATCAAATCCCTACAATTCTCAAAGATTGAGAGTGAAATGCATACTCACAGCCGCAGAAACCTGAGGCTATCTCTGGCTTTTGCTTCCTGTCTCTGGCCCTGGCCTTCCCACCAGCCTATTCTCAGGACCCTGCCCTGCCATCACCCTACCTTTATGCCCTGAGACCATGATGCCCACCTGATTTCTGACTGCTAACTACTGTTAAGTGTGGGGTATAGCCCTTCAGATTCTTTATTTTTTTAATGTTTATTTATTTATTTTGAGAGAAAGAGAGCATGAGGGAGGGAGGGGCAGAGAGAAAGGGAGAGAGAATCCCAAACAGGCTCCAAACTGCAGGGCCCCATGTGGGGCTTGAATTCACTAACCATGAGATCATGATCTGTGCCGAAATCAAGAGCTGGACGCTTAACTGACTGAGCCACCCACGCGCCCCTGGTTTAATATTTTTCTAACTGACATTAATTACTTTCATAGATTTACCTGTCTTTAGACTTAGCTTCTAGTAGCTTTTTTGGTTTGGCTTGGTGGAATTTTGGAAGCCAAACAGAGGTTTTAAATTTTTTAGAGTCAATAGTATTTATCTTTTCCTTTCTTGCTTTTGGATTACATGACATATTTAGAATTTTTTTTTTTTTTTTTTTTTTTTGCTGTGCTAAGTTTACAAATACAATGCTTTCTTCCAGTACTTTGTTATGTGGTTAAGTTAAATTTGGTCTGTTTGGAATTTATTTGGGTGATCAAAATAAGCTTCATTACTGTTTTTTTTTTTAAATTACAATACAGCTGCCTGACATCAAACCATCTTCTTAATGCTGATTTGAAATACCCCTTGACTACATAATAAATCTCTAGAAGTATTTGTATTTGGATCTATTTTGAATTCCATTATTTTCTATCTGCATGTAAGTTCCTGCTCATTTCTATACTATTTTAATTATTATAACTTTATAATATGTTGTAATATCTGGTGGTGCTGGAGAACTAATCCTCACTAACTTTTTAGAATTTTCCTGGCTAGTCTCATATTTTTTCTTCCAATTGAACTTTAAAATCATTTTGTAAGCTCAACAAAAACAAACCTCATGATTACAGCACCACTATCTTTTCATGTTCCAACCATCCTTGTACACTATTGTTTTCCCAATGTGTACATACAATACCCTATCCAGTCTTTCTCAGTTAACTAAAAGAAAAGTCTCCATGGTTAGGATAGTGGCTGCATGATCTAGTGCATGATTATGCCCTAATGAACTCCACCACTGCTTTCATGAACATCTTTTCAATTATTTCGCCTTCACAAACCCTATTGGAATTTATACACGTCTGTCTTTGCCGTTATTTCTGCTGTAGGACAAATTCCCAACAATTTCCTAGGATTCCTAGGAAAACGGGATGAGACAATGCTCTCTGATACTCAGCAAGAGAACTAAACAGCCCAGCCACAGGCAACGGAGATTCGAATGCAGTCCGAAGTTCGGGATCCGGGCCTGTATCTGCGGCCTCAGTTTACTTTATCTCATAAGACCTCGATTTTCCACAAGACTGGTCCAGAGGCCCCAGGAACAGGCCGGCGAGGCCCCCGCCAGCTCCCAGGACGCTACAACGGCCATGCCGGCCCATCACAGTCGGAGCCCTTCTTACCTGAGGCCCAGTGACCACCATCTTCACCTGACACCGCCCAGCATCCTGCGGCCAGGTATCCAAGGCCGCTTAGCAACGGCGTAGGCGAGGCAGCGCGCTGGGGAGGCGTGCACTGCGGCGTGGACCTACCTCCGAACCAACGTGATGACGACAGAACGGAAGACGCCATTTCGCCTTGAGCGTCACGGGGCTGGAGGTCAGGGGGCGGAGCTAATGTGGGACTGTACCATTACATTGGTTGAGGGGTAAACCCACACAGAACGTGAATTAACTTTAGGCCAAAAATAAACCCATCTCGTTTCGTACTTTAATATCAAGTATTATTGGAGACTGATACAAGTAGTAGGACCCTGGGGCCCAAACTTCGCTCCACCCTGAGGGAGGAAAGCGAAGGCTTCCGGCGGTGGCGGGTGGGAAATGCCCCATCCTCAACTCCCAAGAGCGCAGGCGCACAGCTCCGGGGCCAATCCGGGCGGAGAGTGGAGGACGGAATCTAGCTGTCGGAAACGCCAGATGAGAGGTTCTTATACGTGCTGTGGAAGGGTTTCGGCCACTTGGCACCTCGGGAAGCCTTCCCCGCGAGAGATGGACAAGTTTAGTGGTGCGAATGGTCACTCGAGATAGTTCTTCCTCTTTAGTTAGCCCCGCATCTCTGAGCGCCGAAGTGCTAGGCCCAGGATATGACGGTGAACTCGCCCTCTAGGCCTTCCCAGACGGGGAGTTGGACCTTGGCCAGATCCTACCAAACAGTGAAAATATAAACTGCACTAAGGGAGCTGTGAGGGACCAGAGCTGATCTGAAAGGCGCTCCGGATGAGCGGAGTAATATTGATAAGGCATGGGCTGGAGAAGGAACTGCTACGCCAAAGAGCCATCGCCATCAAAATGAAAAACCAGGCTCTAGTAACCACCAACAGGCCACAGTTTGTTCCAGGGGAGCCCTTGCCTGCCCTGAGAGTGTGTGGACTGTGTGCAGTGCCGCCGCCTCACCGGCGCAAACGAGCAGAGACACACCACGGTTTTGGTTCACATTTACGTTTGTTACAATCTTCAGTTAAGTACAGAGCAGTAGGAGTCTTAGGAGCTTGAAACACACAACTCTTGTTGCCTTTACACAACTACTGCCACTGCAAAGTTAAAAAGTGAAGAGGATGGTTGAGAATTCTCTTCGTGGAGATGCTGTATTTTGGTGCGAAATTAATACAAATGGAAGTGAGGGGAGCCTGGGTGGCTCAGTTGGTTAAGCATCTGACTCTTGATTTTGGCTCAGATCATTATCTCCTGCATGGTTCCTAAGTTCAAGCCCCACGTGGAGCTCTGTGCTGGCAGCCTGGAGCCTGCTTGGGATTCTCTCTCGCCCTGTCTCTCTGCCCCTCCCCGGCTTGTGCGTGCATGCTCTCTCTCAAATAAGTACACATTTAAAAAAAGAAGAAGAAGTGATACATTCTACTAGAAAGGGTACATAGGGCGTGCCACTCCACAGTTTGGACAGGTCTGGAGTTCTCTGCCTGATGTGCAGTCAGTGTTTCCTATAAAACCAAAGGAGTACCTGCTCAGAGCATTTCTCCCACTGATGGAGGCTGTAGAAGAGCATGGGTTTTAAAAGCAGCAGCCACCAAGTTCAGCTCTGGCTGTGCCTTGTACCAGCTGGGTGACCTTGGGCAAGTTGCTTAATCTCTCAGTGAATATTTATCTGAAAAGTGAGGTTAATAATTTCTAAATGCTGGTTTCTTGTGAGGATTGTAGATAATGCATGTAAAGATCAGAATGTGCTCAAAAAACATAGGAGAAGTATGATCAATATCATAGTTTTTCTACATTTTTATTTTCTGTCTTGGTGAAAATTTTGTGATTTTACAGTCTTAGAACACATGGAACCATTATGTGTTTCACAACCCATAGTGGGTTGTATACTTGTGACAGTACTATCATGTTTCCAACAATTACACTCTGTTGCTTTTTGCTTTGGGAAGTTGGGGAAATTTTGGCCACTCCCACATCTTGTTCCACACACTTGTCAAATAACAGATACTGCTATGATGGAAATCAAATCAGAGTGTTTCAGAGTTCTCAGCACATGCCAAAGGGCAATGGTAACTCTTCCTGACCCAGCTTAGATCTCCAGTAGGTCTGTGTTGGTGTTGTAGGTGTGTTTTCCATGATCTTCCAGCTTCATCCCCCATTATTCCTGGGGCAGGGAGCTGGACAAACACAAATGGAAGAGCAAGAGTGAGATTAACAGGAAAAGACAATAAAACTGCCAGCACACACTGATGTTAAAGTTGTCTCCTTGTCCACAAGCCAAAAACCTAGTAAGCCTACCCTGAAACAGCCGATGAAACACAGGTTTGGGAGCGGGGGCAGGGAAGACTACTTTGCCACTGAAATAAGGCAGCATGATCCATCCTACTCAGTTTTGTGAGTACTGTTGCCGTAGCTACCACATAAAAGCTTCTAGTCCCTCCCTTGAGTCAAACTCTGGCACAGGTGCATCCCTGGGCCACATGCGTGGCCCCAGCAGTAGAGGAGGCTGGGACAGTCAGTATCTAGCATTTTCAGCTACTGTAAGTAGAGGTAATTATTGCCCCCTCATAAAGGCTTATTAGCTAGGACATTCCCTGAATATAGGAAAGGGTTCAGATGCCAGGCAGACAAACCTAATAATAAATGTCCAATACCATCCACAACAAAGAAAGATACCATCAAAAGAGAAAAATAAGAGCATGTTGGGTGATCGCCTATAGGCTTATTACATTTCTGTCATTTTACACGTTGAGTTAAAGATCCAAACACCAAGAGGTCCTTTGGTAGAGAGATCCTGGTTGCCTACTGAACATTTCTCCCTTCTCCCTTAGTATCAGAGCCCTATGTTTTTAGGGGTAGTAATGTACCCAGCTAATAAACCACATATCCCAGCCTCCATTACAAGTAGGAGTGGGTGGCTAATGAGCCAAAGCCATTGGTTGGGGCTTCTGGGGAAGCTCCCTAAAGGTGCTGTTTTGCTCTTCTCTCCTTGCCTCCTTTTTCCCTGCCCAGGACACAGAAGCAGTGGCTAGAGCTCCAGTAACCACTTTGTATCAATGCAGCAATCCTGATACTGGAAGCCAATTGCCAAGGATGGCAGAGAAGAGATACAGAAAGCCTCTTAGTATCTGATGACCTGTCGAACCAGCAGCCTTGGACTACCTAACAACATTCCTCATTCATATGCTGGAAACATATATGTAACCTTATTTAAGCCATTGTTACTTTGAGTCTCTGTTACTAGCAGCTGAAGGTAAGGAAGGCAAGTCCTTAGGGATACCAGCTGTCTTCAGTGGTTACACGAGTGCTTCTCTTCTAGTAGTCCAAGATGGCATCATCCTCTGGTGCATAGGAAAATCCCAGGAATGCACTTGAGGCCCCAGAGCTGCTGGCCACAGTGTCGGGAGTGCAGCCAATGGACTTTGACACAACTTCCTGGGTGAACTCTGGGTCAAAGTGTTTCAAGTCAGCAGGTCCTGCCTGTGAATATAAACCAATGGTGAGATGGGAACACTAGGGTCAGAGCCGCCAAAGGAACCCACGAGCCCTGAGAGCGATGTTAGGCCTCCCCTCCGAATGCCTTGTGGACACCCATCTTTAGCTATCACTTACCCATGTGTTTACATTAATCATTTTATTCCACATGGTCCACTAACCACATATCAATTCCTCTAACCTCCTGGCACCCTGCCTGCTTCACATCAACCCTCAGACAAGTCTAGTCAACATACACTTACTGACTGTCTATCAGCCACTATTCATGGCACTGGGGACACAGAGGAACAAAATAGAGTGGGCCCCGACTCTCATGGAGCCTATATTATGCAGAGGGTAGGAGGATTGATAATAAGCATGTACACAAATAGACAAATAGACAATCTGGGTTGTTGACAGGCCTTATGAAGAAGATAGAATAGGGTAATATGGTAGAGAGTGACTGGCTGCTTTCACCGTTTTGGAGGAAGACCTGTGTATGAGATTGTAGAAATGGTCACAAATCCTGCATTTGCCATCCAGAGGTAGAGTCCATCTCTCCATACTTATAATATGGGTTAGCCATGTGACTTGTTTGGGGCAATCTGTTACCAGATGTGGTTCAAGCAATGGTTTGAAAGATGCACATTGGGAGTTGTTCTCTCTTGCAGCACTTGGAACCCCGGGCCACCTCCTGAACAAACCCAGGCCAGGCTGCTGGACTACGAGAGGCCTTAGAAGGAGAACCCAGTCTCCCCAGCTGCTGGCCAACTCCCAGGCATTTGAGTGAGGCACCTCTAAACCACTGACATGAGAGAGAGCAGCAGAGACTAGCTGGCCTGGCCCAGGCCAAAAAAACTCACCCAACCAACCCAGAGAATTGGGGCAAAATACAAAATTGTTGTTTTAAGTCACGTAGTTTGGGGGTGACTTGTTATGCAGCATGAGCTAACCAAATCAGTCTCTTTGTGAAGAAGGCACAGTCTGTGGAGAATGCTAGGCCACCTGGGTTTTCCGAAGTAAGCAGGTGAACAGGTGGAAGGGTGTACGTATGTGCTTGAGTGTGCAAGCCTTAGGTTGCAGAACCAAATAGACCATGATTTCCAGCTTCTTTAAAAGGCGACCAGGCACAGCGGTCTCAGTTCAGGGCTGAGAGTTCCAAGACCAGAGTGTAGATCCTGGCCCTGGCTCTTGTTAGCTGTGTGGTCCTAGACAAGACAGACATTATCTGTTTTCTACAAATGATATCGATGCTAAAGATACTTATCCAAGTCCTCACAGAGGTGGGTAGGTGGCAGAACCAGGAATCCACACCCAGCGTGTCTTACTTTAAAGTCTATTCACTGCATTCTGTTGCCTCCCTGTCTAGTATTTTTTATACTGGTCTCTCTCCAGGGTGTATGTTCAATATTATCCTCTGGGTCTTTTTTACATTCCCAGATAAAGAAATTTTTCAGGTACCTGGACTGAGCGTAACCTATCTGACAACCACTGTCAAGAATCTGGAGCTCAAAGATACGTTCGTGAGCGGGTAATTGACGAAAGGCCAGGTGTAAATAGCGAGTTCACACTGCAGTGTTGACATATGCAAACTACATGGATGGAAAGGGCTTGACCCTATTGGACACCGCAGGTGGCTGAGGGACCCTCCAATGTCCGCTTCGAATGAGGCTCCTTTCATGCATACTACCACTGCTAATTAACATTCAAACACTAACTGCATTCACTATAAATCAAAGAAATATAAGTTAAAACAATATGAGATACCATTTTTTACTTAACAAATTTGCGAAGTTAAAAACAATGAACTGCACATGTTGCAGAGACAGACAAGAATTCTCCAGCAGACGCTGCTGGCAGGAAGCTGATTCTCCTCCCCACCACACAGTTAAAGCAGTAGGAATCAAGAGCCTAAACAGTTATGAATCAAGAACCAAAGGGCTCCTGGCTGGCTCAGTCTGTGGAGTGTTGACTCTTGATCTTGGGGTTGTAAGTTCAAGTCCCATGTTGGGTGTAGAGATTACTTTAAAAAAAAAAAAAAAAAGGCTAAAAGTGTTCACATACTTTGACCTGGCAATTCCCCATCTGAAATCCATCTTAAGGGAATAATCAGCACTCTGAGCAAAGATACATGCTTAAAGAGGCACCTGCATGGCTCAGTGAGTTAAGCATCTGACTTCGGCTCAGGTCATGATCTCATGGTTCGTGGGTTTGAGCCCTGCATTGGGCTCTGTGCTGACAGCTCAGAGCCTGGAGCCTGTTTTGGATTCTGCCCCAATGCAATGTTTTGGATTCTCCCTCTCTCTCTGCCCCTCCCCCACTCATGCTCTGTCTCTGTCTCTCTCTCTCTCTCTCTCTCTCTCTCTCTCAAAAATAAATATTAAAAAAATTTTTTTAAAGATACACACTTAAAGGTGTTCATCAGTACATTATGATAAAGAAAGAATGGTAGTAACATAAAGCTCACCGTTAGGAGCATGGTTGAATAGATTATGTTACTTACCAACATAGGGTTTAAATATTATGTAGCCATTTAAAATGATACTTATAAAAGTTTTACATGATTTGGGGAAATAATGACATAGTTTTTAGCAGAAAAGAAAAAGGAAGGGGAGAAGATACCTCTATGTATAAAGTATGACCTGTGTAAGAAACACAGAAAAAGACCGTAGGGAACACGTCAGCAGCAGTTTCTCTCGGGCAGTGAGATAATAAGCTTTTCCTCCCTGTTGCCTTAAACTCTGTTTTATATATTTGCTACAATAAATACATGTCATTTTTATTATCAGGAGAAAAAAGGTTAAAGACAGAAAAAGACATTTTTATAGGGCTTGGTTCTGTCTGGGTGTGCTATGTGACAGACCACTTTCTTTCTTTCTTTCTTTTTGAGGTTTAAAAAATGTTTTATTGGGGCGCCTGGGTGGCTCAGTTGGTTAAGTGGCTGACTTCCGCCCGGGTCATGATCTCGCGGTTTGTGGGTTCGAGCCCCGCATCGGGCTCTGTGCTGACGGCTCAGAGCCTGGAGCCTGCTTCCGATTCTGTGTCTCCTTCTCTCTCTGCCCCTCGCCCACTTGTGCTCTGTCTCTATCAAAAATAAATAAAATGTAAAAAAATAAAAGGTGATCACCAAGCCCAAGGTCATCTAGATTTAAAAAAAAAAAAAAAGTTTTATTTATTTATTTTCAGAGTGGGGGAGGGGCGGGGGGGGGGGAGGGAGAAATCCAAGCAGGCTCCACGCTGTCAGCGCGGAGCCCAACACAGGGCTCAATCTCACGACGGTGAGACCATGACCTGAGCTATCAAGAGTCAGATGCTTAATGGACTGAGCCACCCAGGCACCCTGAGATTTTATTTTTAAGTAATCTCTACACCCAGCATGGGGCTTGAACCTACAACCCTGAGATCAAGAGTCACACTCTCTTCTACTGAGCCAGTCAGGTGCCCCCAGAGAGTGCTTTAAACAGCAATGAGGGTTATTGGTGTTGAAAATGAAGGAAGGCTGTGTGGCTCATCACACAGAGCTGGGCTGGAAGTCGGGACTTCTGAGTTTTGGAACCAGTTCTGCCTCTAATTCACCATGTGGTCTCAGACATATCATTGAGCCTCTTGAGCCCTTGGTTTTACCACCTGTAGAAAGAGGGTTGGTCCAGATACCCTCCAAGCTCCCATTAGCCCTGGGAATCCAGAATCTGGGACATGGTGACCTCTTACCACATTTGGGTTGAAGGGTGGAGTCAGCCTCTTGTGGTACAGGTCATCCCAGTTTATGGGGCTGAAGAATACATGGTTCTTTATCTCAAGCTGCAGGAAGAAGGTGCTGATCAGAGTTCCCCATAGCACCCCACCCCTCTCCACCACCCACCCCCATGTCCCAGATCTCCAACTCTACTGGCAGCTGGCTGTCAAGCCATAAAACCTTTACTGGGAAAGTAACCTACACTTCCAGCTGGTTTCCTGGGACAAAGGGGTGTTTTGTAGCCAGGCCTCTTCTCTCATCTAGAACCCAAACCCTTCTCCCCCAGAGCATTTGTTTATTCACAATTATTTACTGAGCACCTACTCTGTGCCAGCACCATGGTATGCTTTGGAGGTATGTCCATGAATAAGATAGCAGGACCTGCCCTTGGGGTTCCCAGGGGCTCTTGCAACCCCACCCACCTGCCTCAGTGCATCTTGATTCTTCTAGAATACAAACCAAAGGAAAAGATTACATCAAGTCAGTAAGGAAGGTTAAGGAAGTAAAGCCCCAAGAAAAGCTACAGTTTCCCGGAGACCCAGAATTTAAGACTCAGCCTTGGGCATGAATCACTACTTCTTTCCTAATCTAAGCCAATGTCAGCATCAAGTGCCTCCTATCCCAGCAGGACCCTCTCTGGATCTGTGTTTTGCAAGGAATGATTCTCCAGCTCCCTACATCACACCCTCCCCACCCTGTGGACTTGTTAAAAAGCCAGATCCATGATATACTGAGTACCCAAGAAACAGATAACACTGGTTGCCTTTAAACTAAGGAACTGAGTCACTAGAGGAACTTTTTCTGAATATCCTTTGAATTATGATCTATGTGAATATACACCTTATTTGAAAATCATACATATTTTTTAAGATGCAAATTTCCACCTGGAAGAAGGGGAACAGTGTTCATGAAAGTCTCCCTCTTTAAGCTGGCTAGGGATGGGTAGACAAATGCCCTAAAAATTGTTACGCTTCACAGCATCTGGCATGTGGGGTACAAATGCTTAAAAAGCACTATGTGCCAGGCACTGGCCTAAGTGCTTTGTATATATTAATTCACGTAATCTTTGTAGCAGGTATGAGCTAGGTGCCATTATTGCCAGTGGGGAAACTGAGGCTTAAAAAGAGAAGTTTGCCCAAGGCTCTACAACCAGTAAGGACTAGTAAGGTGGAGGAGGGATCTGAACCCAGGTAGTCTGTTTCATAGTCTCTGCATCGCAACCACTCTGCCAGAAAGAGAAAGCAAACTTCCAGGGAGAAATGCACTGTGGTCTTCCTCTTATAAATTCAAACGGTCTTTGGTTGACTCGAGAATGTAAGATTATTTTTTAAGTGCTACTTTAATGAAAAAAAATCATGAACTCATTGCAGGAATGGACAAATTATTCATCTCTATATCCTGAGTGCCCAGCCTGGCACTGGCACAAAACAAGTCCAGTCCTCTCTCTGCACAGAAGCCAGAGGAATTTCTTAAAACTGAAATTGGGTCTTACCACACCCCTATTCAAAATCCCCTAAAGTGTACTATGCTTCTTGTTTCTGCCACAGGACCTTTGCACATGCTGTGCCCTGTGTCTGGGATGCCTCCTCTCAGCTCTCTGCATGAGTGGTTTCTCTCATCCTTCAAGTCTCAACTTAATTGTTACCTCCTCAGAGTGGACCTCCCTCACCATGCCAGTGTGAATTCACTCCCTCTCATTATCGTCTATCTTGCTTCATTTACTTCCTGGTACTTGTCACACTCCACAATAATTATACACCATGATGTTTGTTGTCTGCCCCCCCACCCCAACTTAATAAAGCCAAGGACCCAGCCCATTGAATCCCTAGCACCTAGCTTGATGTCTGGTGCATAGTAGGTGCTCAGTAAACATTGGCTGAATAAAAGAACCAAACTAAAGGAAGTAATTAAGCAGCAGCAGCTGTGAATTTCCAGAGGAAGCAGTTAGCAGTGCCTGGTTTTAGAGGGCAGCTGGATGCACATCACTGTGCTTCTCAGCTGCTTCTGCGGGATGCTGAGTGCCCTGTCAGGGGCCAGTGGTCCACTGGCAGTTCACCTACAAAGTCTGATTTGGAGCCCAGCCGCTGCCTCTGGTCCTTGTGGAGAAGGCCTTGCAGGAGGTCGCAGGCAGCCACCGTCTGGCCCCCCGGGATCTGTAGCGGCTGGTACAGAATATTCTCATACATCTGGGACACGTCTTGGCTGTAGAAGGGTGGCTGGTGAGAGAGAGAGAGAAGCTGGAGGCTCATCCATGCCAAAGCGGGGGGAGGTCTCAGGGAGAGTTGGAGCAAAGCCAGATAACGGAAAGATTTAGCCAGACCGCGTGTTGCGCAATGGCTCACATGGCAGATCGGAGAGAGACAGAGACCTCTGGGCTTCTGGCTGCTGGGAAGGCTGAGAAGGGACCTCCCAGGAGCCTGCCCCATCCCACCTCTCTTACCCCCTCTTGTGCACCAACTCTGCACTTTGCAAAGTTAACACTTCCCCCCTTGTCATTCCGGCCCACCCCTCACAGCCGTCTCTGAAGGCAAGCAGCAATTCGTTGATGAGAACACAAGGCTCAGAGAGATCAAGCCACATGGCCAGGAAAAGAGTCAGCCCCAAAATGTGCCCAGAGCCCACTCTTTCCTGGTGCTCTCCACCCCCACCTCCTCCACTGGCCCTTCTTTGTCCTGACGCCACAGAGCCTGCCCTTTCACATCCCCCGTGCTCTGTTGACAAAGCCGCCCGAGCAATGCCTGCGCTGGGGTGAGTCTACCCAAGCCTCCAACTAAGCAGGCAGCTTAGGATGGGGCCCAGGGCTGGCTCCACAAACTACCATCCTTGGGATCTTTCTGGGCCTGTTTCCCTCTCTGTACATAAGAACAGCTCCATTTCCTATAGTGGCAGCCTCCAAAGGCTGTTTCAAGGTGCCAAAGAGTGTGTGTTGTCAAGCGCTGAACTAACATTACTGAAAAATATACATAATCCTCACATCATCTTTTTTAGCTTGGAGTAGAGAGCGAGCGCTCTTTCGGTTCCTTGAGGAGCCTGAATGGCCACACAAGGCAGAGATCCACCCCCAAGGGACCGAGCCACAGGTCCCTTGCAGATGTTTACACCCTACTCACCAGGCCTTGCAGCATCTCGTAGAGAACTGCCCCCAAGCACCACCAGTCCACCGCCCGGTCATAAGGCTCTTTACGGAGCACTTCTGGAGCCAAGTACTATTGAGAAGAAACATACGTTATCTAAAGACACTCGGCCTCAGTCTCCCCATTTGTTTTATTTTTATTTAAAAAAAATATTTTTTATATGTTTATTTCTTTTTGAGAGAGAGAGAGAGAGAGAGAGAGAGAAAGAGAGAGAGAGAGAGAGAGAGAGAGAGAGAGAGAGAGAGAGAGAGAGAGAGAAATGCAGCACAAGCAGGGGAAGGGCAGAGAGAGGGGGAGACAGAATCCAAAGCAGGCTCCAGACTCTCAGTGGTCAGCACAGAGCCTGATGTGGGCCTCGAACTCACGAGCCATGAGATCACTACCTGAGCTGAAGTAGGATGCTTAACCCACTGAGCCACTCAGGGGCCCCTCAGACTCCCCATTTGTAAACAAGGCACTGGGAAGAAAAGATCACCAAGGGTTGCTCCTGCTGTGATATTCACCTGGTTGTGTGCATATGTTCATTCAGTATCCATTTGTCAAAGGCTTAGTCTGTGTATGACCCTTTGCCAACGTGCTGGGGACATAGGGAAGATCAGGCAGGACTGCATTGTACAGTTGTATATGTTGTGCAACATACAAAAGTACTAGCCAAAAGGAGACAGGGGGATGCAAGCCTGGCTGTGATCAACTCACCAAGCCATAACCCTAGTATAGGGCTATATCTGGCAACTTTATTAATATTTAATGGGGTAACTTTTTCTAGTGAATCTGCCCAAGGGGGTGCCTTTATCTAATTTGTGCAGAGCATCCAATCGGTGTCCTGGGAATAGGAAAGCCCTGTGAGTACTCACAGTGCATTGTGGAGACTAATGGTAAAGCGTTAGTAAACATGGCATGTGCTTGTACTGGAAACTGTAGTAACAGAGAGATGGACAGGAATCGGGAAAGAAAAGGTGACACTTGAGTTCATATTGACAGACGAATGTATGTCACAGAGCTGTGCCTTCCAACAAGAAGAGGACCTGAGGCATGACAGTGTTTTCTGCCAAACCCAAGGGCTTGGCGACCTCTTAGCCTGACGTCTCTGCCATGAGGAAGGGACAGCAACAGACAAAGCCATTTTGAGAGACTGTGTGGGTCTGGGAAGGGCAGGAAGTTACACAGACCTGAGCCCTATATAGGGCTCATTTAACCTACTAGAACCTTGATTTCCTCCTCCATAAAATGGGGTTCCAGGATCTCTCTTTTAAGGTTATGTGCTAATCTGTGTGGAATATGGTACACGTGTAGGCCTTAAACAGTGGTCGCAACTATCGTTACTCTTGTCTATGCTTTCTGGCATCACAGCAGGGGCTGAGTTATGGAAGAGATGACATGTTGGGGCCACATGTCTCCTGCACAAGCCAGGGTGTCATATGCCCTGCTCCTTGCCGCTGACAATGTCCAAGGAAGGGATGGCTGGGCTGTCAGGCTTTGGGACACCAGCTCTGTCCAGAAGACATCCTACCATATACAAACACAGACAATGGCTCCTGCTCGGAGTAGTCACCTGTCCATCAGCTGTCCCAAAACCAAATGGAGGAAGCCCAGCTGACATCTGAGATCCAGATGTTCAAGCATATGGAGAACAATAGAGCCGCTAAAGTCTTGTCCCATGTCCCATCAGGAGGAGCTTCTGCCCTGCGGCCTCTGCCTTCTAGCCCCCACCCAGATATCTGTCAACTGGGAAGTCCTCTGCATCCCAGGTCCAAGGGTGGGAGTTCAAGGAAAGATTTTAACCCCAAGGCTACAGGGAGGCCTTGGCAGGACAGATACACATGTAGGAGCTACTGCTGAGACCCACAAATCTGAGCCCTCCAGGTTCTTGGTGGCTGGCAGAGGGAGACAGACCAGTGTCTTACACTCCCAAGTCCTGATCTTAACTGTCAGGCCAAGCCCTCCTGCTCCACACGGCCCTCACCCTGTGGGGCAGTGCTGTCCCATACGGCAGCCACTTATTACATGTGGCTCCCGAACACTTGAAATGAGGCTGATTTTAGCTGAGGTGGACTGAAAGTGTAAAATATGCTCTGGATTTCAAAGACTTAGTTAGAAAAAAGGAATAAATGATCTCAACAATTTTATATTGATTGTATGTTAAAATGACAATATTTTGTATATATTGGGTTAATGAAAACGTACTACTAAAATGCATTCCATCTGTTTCGTTTTACTTTTTATTTTTTTTAAATGTTTATTTTTTTTTAGAGAGAGAGAGAGGGTGTGAGAGCACACGCAAGTGGGGAAGGGGCAAAGAGAGAGGGAGGGAGAGAATCCCAAGTAGGCTCCATGCTGTCAGCACAGAGCCCGATGCGGAGCTCAATACCATGAACTGTGAGATCATGACCTGAGCCGCGATCAAGAGTTGGACACTTAACCGACTGAGCCACCCAGGTGCCCTTCTTTTTACTTTTTTAATGTGGCTACTGGAAAACTTTACATTGACTATATGGTTTGCATGGCTATTTCTATTTCTATAGGTCTGCATTGCTACAGAGCTTCACCACCTGCTGGCCGGGGCCCAGCAGGCCCCTGAGCTGGTGCTGCCGTTACACAGATGAGGAAACCAAGGCAGAGTGCACAGCCAGATCAGGGCAAGGGCTTGGGTGAAAGGCGTGAGCATTCTTCCGCCCCTGCCCAGTGTAACCTGTTGGTTCTAAGCAGGAGTTGAGGCTCAACCACTTATGACTTGATCTCTGACCTCCCCTACAAGGTTTGGCTTACCTCGGGGGTGCCACAGAACGTGGATGTGGTCTCCTCGGGCTCTACACCCTCCTTGCAGAGGCCAAAATCCGTCAGTACCACATGTCCCTGCAGGGGAGGGGGGGCAGGGGCAGGAGAGTGGTCTAAGCTCAAGGCATGGTCAGGCCTAACCCCAAAGCCCAGGTAGTATACCCCAGGCCAGCAGCTACGGAGACTTATGCCTCTGGCACTGGCTATATGTTCCACTGGATGCCAGGAGCAATACAAGGGGCAAGGTGGGGAGATAGCATTCCACTGTCTGCTCCCAGTTTATCACAGACTCAGCCGTGCTCTACAACAATGGCAGCCCCATGAATGTCCTTGCTGGAGGGGTCTGGTGGTGGCAGCTGCCCTGACAGAGGGCTGGAGACTCAGAAAGTAACTGGGCAGCTGGGCAGGAGAGTGGCTAGTGGAGGGTGTGGAGACAGTGGGTAGCACGGGACTCTGCTCAGATCCCGTCTTTAGGGACTGTCATGCCCATCCCCTCCCCCTGCCCCCCGACTGGTGGGACACTGCCTTCTCTCAAAGTTATGCCCCTCCCAAGGGGCAATCCACACCCAATGACAGGTCAATGCAGGGACACAAAAGCCCAGCCTCCTCGCCTTAATTTGGAACAGTTCCAAAGAGTTGTCCCAGCTGGGGCCCTCGCCACCCCTGTAAGATCACCTGAGGCCTCCTCATCTGCAACCACAATGCAGGTGGGCTTCCACCTCTATCCAATCTTGCCTCCTCACCCCCTTAAAACCGAATCTCTTAGAGCATTCCCCAGTAACCATCTGCATTCAACACTCCATCTGTTTCCAGGGAACCCAGTCTAGGACATGGAGAGACTACAAAATCCAAGAGCCTCCACTTGGCTCCACCCTTGCTCATACAGACCTCATATACACACACATGCACATGCGCATGCGATGTGCACTTACATGCGTGTGCACGCACATGGGTACACATGCACACATACTTGAATGCATCCCTACCCATATGCACACACGTACAATGCATGCATGCACACTTGTAAGCACATAGCACACATGTGCACCTATGCACACACACATACACCAACCTGGCAGTCCAAGAGAATGTTCTCTGGTTTCAGGTCCCTACAGAAAACAAGAGGAAAGAGCACTGTAATGTCTCAACCACTTAGTGAGGAGAGTTGGGCCTCTAGAGTCCTGGTGGGAGGACTATTCACGGAGGCTCTCAAACATGTAGAGGGGGAGACCAAGGAGAATGGGCACTTGATCCTAGAAAGGAGGATCCCTACTCCCACTGCTGAACCATCCTCCTTAGACAGAGGACCAAGTTCACTGGCGTTTAATCGGGACCTAGGGGTCCACACAACCCCTGGCATTTGCAGCAGACAGCCCAGGCCTGGCTCTGAGCCACAGGCAGGCCTCACCTGTAAATGATGTTGAGGGAGTGCAGGTAGCCAATGGCGCTGGCCACCTCGGCGGCGTAGAACCGGGCCCGGGGCTCCAGGAACCGGCGTTCCCGCTGCAGGTGGAAGAAGAGCTGGAGGGGGAGGAGGTGCATGAGAAGGTCTCTAGGTGGGGGGCTCCAGCTCCTAGAGTGCAGGGTGGGGGGCGGCTGGCCAAGTCACCCCCTCTGTGAGCTGCAATGTACTCAGATGAAAAAGAGCATGCTGGCCCCCACCCCATACCGTAGTTGTGTGTGTCCAAAGGGTCAGCAGGAGAGACTAATTCACATGGATTGACAGGTACTGGGTTCCAGGCTCCAAGCCAGACCCCTTCACAACTCTTATCTCATTTAATCCTCATGACTACCTTCCAGGTATCAAATATGATGCCAGTTTCACCAAAGAGGAAAGTGGGAGGGGCCAGGTGACTTGTCCAAGGTCATGTAGCTCATAACTGACAGAGCTGCCATTTGAACCTGGGTCATTCAAAGATGTGTTTTTCCTCCCACCTGGGCAGGCAGTAAGATTATTATAGCTGTCAAACTGAGCCCAGCCTAGATCTGTCCATGGGCCAATTGCTTTGGTCTGTTTTGCTGGCCTAGAAAGGCCTTAGCTGCACCAGGGGACTCAGGGATGCAAAGCAAAAACTCTCCTCTTTGGTATCAGGCCAAAAGTCATGAGGTCACACAGACAACATCTGGGGTCACTTGCTCAGAGAGACAGAGTGAAGTCCAGGATGGAGCCCAGTTTATCCCAGCTGTGCTTCTGGGTCACCAGGTGACCTCAGGTCTCAATTTACCACAGGGACCACCCCCACCCAGTGGCCTGTGGTATAAAATGGGGACACTGGAAATCTTGACCACAGAGTTCCACTAACACTGACTTTGCCCAGGTGCCCTGAAGAGTGTCTAGGCAGCTTTGCGTGGGGCAGTCAAGAAATGCTCATGGCTGGGAGCCAGACAGACTTGCATTCAAATCCTGGCTCTGCTAGGTACAGCAGGCTGGGTGGCCTTGAGCAAGTGAGTTACCTCCCAAGCCTCGGTTTCTTCAGCTACAAAATGGGTCTGTTGTAAGGATGAGGTGAGATCATTCCAGAACCTGATACACAATGGGCATGTCAGAGCCAGCCCAGGGGAGGCTCCCTGTGGGCCCACCCACCTCTCCCCCGTTGACATAGTCGAGCACAAAGTAGAGCTTCTCGGGCGTCTGGAAGGAGTAGCGTAGGCCCACAAGGAAGGGGTGCTGCACGCTCTTCAGAAGCACACTGCGCTCCGCCATGATGTGGTTCTGCTGTGGGGTCATAGACAGGGGCCCATGTCACAACCCAGCACAACCCCTTCTACCCTGGCACTGCCTACACGGCCTCACTGGTGGGGGTTGCCGGGCCCAGGGCCTTCTCATGCCCCTACTCAAATAACGGCTGTGGTTCCTTATTCCCCTCAGAGCCAGGCTCCTTGCCTACTAGCCAGGATTCTAAACAGATCAGCCTCATTCCCAGCCACAGCACGTAGGTACAGCTCCAGCCCCAGGGGTCAGAAACCCCTGCTGCCCTCCTCTGGGTGATAAGGAAAGTGTATGTGATTACTACGTTCATGCTTTTGTTCATGCTGTTTTCCCTGCCTGGACGTCCTCTTTTCAGACCATCAGAATCCTACGTTCAAGGCCAGCTGCCAGGCCACCTCCTTCGCAAAGGCTTCCCCCATCTGCCCTCTTGATGTCCTTGTTATCATTAATTTCCTTGCCCAAGTCCTCTGATTGATATTCAAGCCTCTCTCAGGGCCTGTTCTATCCCCCTCATGGGGTTGGCATTAAAGAGACTCAAGTCAGCTGAAGCATCTAGAACTCCAGGATGGCTGTGGCTTTGAGGGGCCTTTGGAGGGTATCAAGTGTGCCCCCAACACTGCACAGATAGGGAGACTGGCACCTAGACAGGGCGGAGGACTGCCACGGAGCCCCGAATTCCCCAGGCAAAGGCAGAGGGCTGGGACCTTCCTTCTGAAGGTCCTATGGGTGAGTCGATTGGCTTGCCCTCCTTGAGAAAGGTCAGTGCCCTCAGCACCACCTGGCTGCCCCCTGCGATGACCACCGCTGCACCCAGCTCCATGGGTCCTTCAGAGTTGGCACCCAAGAGCTTGGGAAACCACCTTAGCCTGGGAACAAGAAGCAGGAGGGGAAATGCCCGTGTGC
Source organism: Panthera tigris (assembly GCF_018350195.1). Classification (NCBI taxonomy): domain Eukaryota; kingdom Metazoa; phylum Chordata; class Mammalia; order Carnivora; family Felidae; genus Panthera; species Panthera tigris. Next base: position 16,756,330 of record NC_056662.1, read on the forward strand.
AAGCTTGGATACCTCTTTCTTCTGTAAGATGGACTTTTTCTGCAGCACCTTCACTGCGTAGAACATCCCGTCAGACTTGCGCTTGGCCAGTAGCACCTGAGCAGAAGCACAAATGCAAGGCCCCACAGGGGACCTACTCCTCTGAACTTCTTATTTCTCAGGAGCCCCCAGTTCTGGCCCCACGTCCATGATTCTGCAGGCTGTGAGCTCCCTCTTTGCACATGCAAGTGACAGGCAGAGGGTGGAGGAGGTCAGGGAAGGGAAGACCCAGGCCTCCCAGCCTCACTGTGTCACTCACCTTGCCATAGCTCCCTTTGCCAATGACTTTCAGGAAGTCAAAGTCGGTGGGCCGGGCACTGGGGGAGGGGAAAAGAACACGGGTCAGTGTTTGTGAATTTGGGAAACCTGGCTCCTGAGATCATATCCAGGCTTCTTTTTAACTTTGAAGCTGGGGAACAGAGGGCGCTTTCCAAGAGCCAAGCCTCCTCACCACTGAAGCATGCCATGATCTCCCAGCCAAGAGGGCTTCGAGGACAGGCCCCTGCCCCTGGGGATCCAGTCAAGCAACCAACAGGCGAGTTGGGGAGAAAACCAGACACAACTGTATAGAAGACAAGGGATCTGGCCTCCAAAGCCCGAGAAGGGCCTGAAGGGTGGGGAGCTGCTAACAATGCAGACCTTGGGGTGCATTTCAGGCACAGGGCTCATCATGGGCAAAGGCTTGGGAAGTAGTGGGAGATAAAGCAGGGGGACAGTCCTGGGTCCCAGATGGCAGAGGGTCTTGGCAATAGACCAGAGAACTTGGATTTTATTCTCAAGGAGAAGGGAGCCAGGTACGAGGAGAGCCAAGGAGGAAGAAAGTTGCTTGAGAGACCAGAACTTACTTTGGGTTGGCTGAAGGCCCCAGGTTGACGTTCCCATTGGCCCTTGAGGGCTAAAGATATTTACAGAAAAGTTATTAAGATCATCAGGGACTGTGTTAGGATCCTCTGCACCTCCCGTTCCTCTGGCCTAGGCCCTGCTCCCTTCTCTACAGGCCTGCTTCCTTCCTTCTTTCCACTCGTCTACCAACCTATCCACCATCTCACCTGCTCCTCCTAACAGCCTTGGGAGGCTGCTGACTATTGTGCCAATTATGAGGGTGAGGAAACTGAGACCCTGAGAAAAGCCATCCAAGGACTTACAGGCAGCTCCACTGGCATTAGAATCCAGGGGTCTTCAGGGCCAATTGTGTATCCCATCTTCTTCTTGAATCTCTTGCCCAACTCTACGCCCTACTTGCCCTGCAAATTAGCCCATTTGCATGAGCTCACAGTGACCCCTGTCGGCCCCCCAGTCCTGCTCTGTGTTGGCCCACCAGGCTAGCCTGTGCGTCCTCAGGCTTCCTCCAGTATGGGAAGAAGTGAGCCCCCTGGTGGTGGGTGGGGGAACCAAGACTCACTCACCTGAGGACTGGGGCTGCCCGCCGGGCTAGAGTCCATTCTGTAACCGTGATCAGGTGGGTTCTGGGGGCACAAGGGGGGCCAGGAATGAGAGAGATGTTGTTGGGGAAGGAGCATGACCTGTCTAGAGTTTCAGGCACCGCTGCACTGTCCACCCCTCCCTGGCCCTGTGCACCTGCCATAGTCTGAGCATCTCCTACCGGAGGCCAGTGCCCCCTGCATGGGAAAAGAACTGAGGTGCCCTGGACCCAGCATCTCTAATCAAACATCTCAAGAGAGAGCCAGGGAGAATGGCCCAGGGTATCCCTCCCAAGCTGAATCTTTTCAAGGGCTGGGGACAGCCAGGACAGTAAGATCCCTGTGAGCCAGGGCAGATCCAGAAATCTAGGATGGCCAGGGCTGGAAGGACCCTTGCAGAGCATAAAGTCCCAACCCTTGCCCCCCTGTCACAGGTGGGGAACCTGAGGTCTAGAAAGGGGTTCGCCTGGGGCTACACAGTTTGTGAGGGGCAGGCTGGGCTCCCCAGGCTCCCAGACAGGCATGTTGTGACCCCAAATTCCTGTGGACACCCTGATCTGGGATCTGTGTCATATTGACTATTATCTCCCTGCCACAAGGACTTCTACCTAATGCCCCTGGAATGCCAGCTGCCCTGGGAGCTTTGGGCCCGAGCTATGAAGAGACCCAAGCCTGGCTAGTGTCTGTTTGAAATCAAATAGTGAAGAGTGTGACCACCTGGTCTAGGCAGCTAGGAGCACAGTGTTTTTCTGCCCCCTGGCCTGCAGGGTGAAGGAGGCTGGTGTGCCCAGGCCCTGGCTCAGGATGCCCAGCGCCCCACAGACTCACCCCTGTTTGGAAGGCCAAGGCCAAGAACCTAGAGGCTCATGGAAGCTGCCCGGTACTGTATATCCCAAGACCCCAGCCTTGACCCACTGTGGGGCCTGGGCTGCAGCTTAGCCTCTCTGGGTAGAAACCACCCATCTTTACAAGGCAGGATCCTACAGCAATCACCCCATGGCCTTCTTGGGAGCTGATGAAGTGACAACAGGGGAAAGGAGGGAATCGCCCACCCCAGGCTGCTCCAAGAGGCCCAACCTTGTGGAGCCCTGAGAGAACAAGCCGGAGAACTGCCTGAGAAACGTAGCCTGGCTTCAGCCAGTGCCCCAGGGTTCGGGCTCCCCCAGGGGGCCCACCACACCGCCACACCCTGTCCTGGGCTGACCCTTGTAGGCCCCTTTGCCAGGCCCTGGCCTCTCCAGCCCCACGTACCTGCACAGCCTGAGGAGAGGCCCCGGAGGGAACCAGCAGTTGGAGCCGGAGGACAGGCAGTGGACAAGAGAGCCTCTCTCTGTTCTCCCAACAAGGGCCGAAGTGTCTGTGCCTGGCGCCGGCCCTGCCCCAGCGCCCAGCTCAGAACTCCCAGCAGCAGCAGAGGGCTGTTGATGTCACATGGGATCCAGCAGTGCTTAAGATGAGACCAGAGACCTCTGTTCCCTCAGGGACATCGCCTCCCCCTGGAGGGTGGGTGGAAGGGGGTGGGCAACAGCTGTAGGAATGCCCTGCTGATGCTTGGGGCTTTTTAGAATGCGTTTGTGTGGGGGTCAGGCGGTGTGTGTGGTGTGTGTGGTGTGTGTGAGTGTGTGTACAGGTGTTTCGTGCATCGATGTGCTTCAGTGTGTCTGGTGTGTCTGCGTGTTCCTGCACGTGAAGGCTTTTGTGTTAGTGTGTCTGAGTCTATGTGTAGACTACTGCATGTGTTCTGTTTATTAGTGTGCATCAATGTGACTGTGTATTTAATCTTGTCAGTGTGTCTGTGCATCTGTAACTGTGTTCTCTGTGTGTGTATCGATGGGCTTCTGTGTAGTGAGTCAACATGTCGGTGTCAGTGTGTATCTTTATATATGTTGATGTGTTGTATGTATGTGTGTGAGTGTGAGTCTGTGTGTGTGTGTCTGCAGATGAGTATAGGTGTCAATGCATGTGTATGACTGCATGTGTAACCACATGTGTATTTATAGGTTATTGTGTGTCTGTTCGTATTGGTTTATATTAGTGAGTGAGTGTGTGTGTGTGTGTGTGTTTATGTAGGGGACTTGTCTGTAAGAAGACATGCTCCCTGGGGCCTACCCAGGCCTGGTGTAGACAGGCCATCTTAAGGTTCCAGAGACCTCAGTCATGGCAACTGAGAGCTCTTTGCCTCCTGAGAATCTACAGATATTTCAGAGCATAGGTATCTGGCTCAGTGCAGCTGGCCTTGGTCTTTGCCGAACACTTGGCCATTTGGGCCCTTCCTTGCTGGCTGCTCCAGGACTCTGGCCTACTGTCTCCAGGGTAGGTCAGGTCGGCCCAGAGCTCTCCAGCTTTGTGAGCGATAGGAAGCAGGGTCCCAGTCAGCACCCTGGCTCATGAAGGCCCGGCTGCATGGTGCAGTCATTAGGTACTCGTGGGGTCCCTTCCTCTCCCCAGGAGATCCTGAGGGTTGTTCTGAGGAATGAAAGAGTTGACAGGGCCTGACCCAGACCCTGCCTTTCCGGAACTTTCTGTGTGACAACCATATGCTACACTTAAGCCTCTACAATTCACCACAGTGGAGGGATCCATAGGCTGGGGCTAAGAAGGTTGGACAGAAAGGGACCTGAGCCCAATGGCCTCGGCGGTTCTCTCTGGGCTCCGAAGAGCAGGGGACCTGAGGGTGGCAGCAAAGAAAGCCAGAGTGAACAATATCAGAGTCTTCCATCTTTCAACCACACAGAAATGTTGAACCAATACACAGATGGGTAGGATGTCATGTTGACAAAACACATAACCAGAACAAGGACACTTCTTCTCAGTAACAAGACACTGATGAGGCCTTTATTCAGCAGCACTGTTTTAGAACAGGAGAAGAATAGTGACCATAATCATAACTGAAATGCCCGGCTCAGAGCACGTCAGAAGACCCGCTGGCTGTAAAACTCCCTGTCTTGACCTTATGTCCCTCTCCAGACACAGTTCTGCTTCTCTGTTCTCCTTTCCAGTTAAATTCCTCAAAAGAGCTGTCTGGACTCAGTTTACACTCCTTCTTTTCTCTCTTGAGCCCATTCCAAAGAGGCTTTTTTTTTTTTTAATTTTTTTTTTTTAACATTTATTTATTTTTGAGACAGAGAGAGACAGAGCATGAATGGGGGAGGGGCAGAGAGAGAGACACAGAATAGGAAGCAGGCTCCAGGCTCTGAGCCATCAGCCCAGAGCCCGACGCGGGGCTCGAACTCACGGACCGCGAGATCGTGACCTGAGCTGAAGTCGGACGCTCAACCGACTGAGCCACCCAGGCGCCCCCCAAAGAGGCTTTAATCCCAGCACTCCACCAAAGCAGCGGGCCCGTGACCCCCGCATTCCAGAGCCAGTGGTGGCACACCGGTCTTCCCACTTGGCTTTGGGATCACCTGGTTTTCCTTCCACCTCACCTCTTTCTCCATCTCTTCTGCTGGATTTGTCTCCTCTTTTGCCACTGGCCTATCCCCATTGTCCCCAGATCTCTATCTATACTTGTTTCTGAGTCAATCACAACCAGTTTCATGGCTTTAAGTACCAGCTATACACTCGACAATTCCCAAACTTGTCTCCCTAGTTCCGACTCTCTCCTGCACTAAATCTGGGTTTATATCTCTAACTGCTCCCTCAGCAGCTCACTAGTTGGGTCCCTGGAGGCACCTCACTCGTAACACATCCAAAACAAGAGTCCTGGCTCACATCCCTTCCACTCGGCCCCGCCCTGATCCTCTGTCAGTCTTCCATCTACCACCTGCTCAAAAGTTCAAGCTGGCAACTTGGAGTTCAATCTAGAAATATGGCACCCTCACCCACCTCCAGTCCACCATGAATCCCCATGAGACTCTACCTTCAAATTAAATCCAGAAGGCACTGCTACTCGCCAGTTCTGCTGCAACCTCCCTGTCTGAGCCACGGTCACCACTTGGCATGGACTATTGCAATAGCTTCCTACTGTCTCCTGACGTTTATCTTTACCCTCTACAATCTTTCTCCACCCAACTCCAGAGAGCCACTTAAAAAAAAAAAAATCTAAGTGGATCACATGAGCTGGCTGCTCAAAAACTCTGGTTGCTTCCGGTCACACCTAGGATTAAAATCCAAAGTCTACCATGGTCTGCAAGATTCCATGAGACCTAGCTCCTATCACCCTCTCCACCTTGGTTCCCATGCTCTCCCTGTCACTACACTCCAGCCTCTCTGGCTTTCTTGCTGTCACTCAAACACACAGAGTGCCCTCTGGCCTCCTGCCCCTGGCATTTACTTTCCACTCTGTCTAGAATGCTTTTCCCCCAGACTTCTGCATGGCTAGGCTTCCACTAATATCCCAGAGGCCTCTGCTCAAATGTCACCTCTCAGGCCTTTTCTGAGATTATGAGTGACTGAATACCCTGGTTTGTCTGGGACTAAGGGTTTCCTGGGATATGAGACTCTCAATGCTAAAGTTAGTACAGCTCTGGGGCAAACCAGGATGGCTGGTCACTGTACAACCCTACTCCCACCCACTCTTGATCCACTTTTTCTGCTTTGTGTTTTATTTTATAACACGTACCACGCTGACACCTTATCATCAACTCTTTGTTTTCCGTCTTAAACTAGAACATTGGCTCTGTGAAGGCAAAGACCTTTCTTGTTCACTGTTGAATCCACAGCACCTAGATAAGGACCAGCAATATGATCGGAGCTCAGTACGTATTTGACTAATGAATCAGGAACGAGCTGATAAGATCGATTATAGTACATACATAAGGTGGAAAAGTACCCAATTGAAAAATAATAGCTAAGGCTTTGTAAATCAAAACGGGAATATGTGTGTCATACAATGTCAAGCAAAAAAGGACTTTTCAAAATGATAGGTATATCAGGGATACCAGCTGTATAAGAATGTGGGGCACCTGGGTGGCTCAGCGGGTTGAGCGTCTGATTTTGGCTCAGGTCATGATCTCGTGGTTCATGGGTTTGAGCCTCGTGTTGGGCTCTGTGCTGACAGCTCAGAGCCTGGAGCCTACTTTGGATTCTGTGTCTCCCTCTCTCTCTTTCCCTCCCCTGCTTGTGTTCTGTCTGTCTGTCTCTCTCTCTCTCTCAAGAATAAATGAACATTAAAAAAATTAAAAAAAAAAAAGAAAAGAAAGACATGTATGCGCAGATACATTTGTGCGTAGCCACCAAAAAAGGCTAGAGGGTTGTGACCCAAGGGGACAGTGGGTTAGGCTAATTTTTGTATTTGTACCTTTGTGTAAAATGTCTCAAGGTGTTGCTGTTCACTTAATATTGCGGCACTAAGGCCTGGGGAGAACTCTGACATGTGCACTTCCCACCACACTCCCATTGCCTTGACTGGTACTCACACCTGTGCAGCTCTCAGCCTATGGCTGCTTTCACTCCTGCAGCATAGTCTTCTGATTGTCTGGCCAGACGCTGGGCATCAATACCTTCTCCTGACTATTCAGACCTATAGAGACCCCTGGGAACTCCCAGCGTGTGGCCCAAGTCCCTCCCTGAGCCCCACAAGCCCGCCCCTTCCTTCTAAGTGCCCCAGCCTAGACTTGCATGCCTCTGTCCCACCAGCTCATGGACCTGCTCACTCGTCCTTGGGCCTGCTGGACACAGTGAGGGTGGGGGTCACACAGTTCCCTGTCCTTGGTGCACTGCTTTGACCGTTCTGGTCTTCTCGGCTAGCCCTTTGCATTCAGCCTCATATGCTTTCCCCAAAAGTCTTGCCAGATCATCCGCTGGCCCCGATCCCATAAACTCTTGTCCCCTTCTTTGGGCCCACTGCTGTTATTACACTTGTCTTCATTCTGCTGGAATTTATTCATTTACATGCCCGTCTGCCCAGTGCATACCAATGACATACCAATAACAGTGCAACCAAGTGCCAGCTTGGTCTTATTTTGTTCCCACAGCACCAGGGATTAGAAACCATCATTATCCCTGTTTTGAGGAGGAGGAAACTGAGGCATGGAGAGGTGAAGTGGCTTGATCAAGACCCCTAGCTAGTAAAGGATCTAACTGGAATTTGAGCCTAAGTAGTCTGACTCCAAAGCCTGTGTCCTGGAATTTCAGGAAGAAGTTAGGAATTTAGAAGAGGAAGGCATGGAGTTAGAGGGAAGGAAGTGAGGGTATAAGGGATTAGTTAGGAAGAAAGGAAATCGGGTGGCCCAGGAGGCAGAGAGGTAGTTGAGAGGGAAGGAAGGAAAGGAGAGAGGGGAGAAGAAGCTAGGAAGGAAGGAAATTAGGAGAGAAGAGAGGAAGGCAGGGACAGTTAGGAAAGAAAAAGGAAGGAAGGGAATTAGGAAAGACGGTGTTAGGAAGGAAAGGGAGGAAACTGGTAGCCAGAAAGGAAAGGAGCCAGGTACCTCGTGTGTCAGCTTGGCAGCCCAGCAGGCTGGCAGGCAAGGGTCCTGCTCATGCCTGAGCCTCTCACCTGAAAACTCTGGGTCCAAGCTCAGGTCCTGGGGAGCAGTCCTGGGCACAGCTCTGTCCTCCTGTCTCTCGGCATGGTCCCTCTGACCTGAAACCCAGTCCTGACTTGCCGGACAACCTTCCCAGCCGGGAGCGACCTGTCACCCACTCGCTTGGCTCCCAAACCAGCGGGGAGCTGGCTGCAGGGCCTTTCAGTTACTAATTAACTCTGGACCTGAATCAAGATGCCCAGCTGTACCCACTGGCTTCTAGACAGGCCCTGCCCCAGGGACCCTCTGAACTTTTAAGAGCTACTGCACAATTCAAGTTGTGTGACCTTGGGCGAGTGACTCCAGCTCCCTGAGCCTCATGTGGATTGATGAGGATCCTGCGTGTCCTGCCTCACAGGGAGGGTCTCTGAGGTCCCTTGCCACATGGTCACATTTGCGTTCTCTGAAATGGCCCCCAGGTTCAGCCCAAATGCTAGTCTCCCACATAACCTTCCCTGACTCCACCAGCTAAATCACATCCCCTTTCCCTTAGTGCCTGGAGGACTGGCCATTGAAAGGGCTTGTCTCACACAACTGTCCTCTCCACCCCTTCCTGGAAGGGGACCACCAGCCTCTGCAGTTAGCCCGTCCCCAGACACCTCTGGGGATGGACGGCTCATTCCGTCCTGAGCCAGCCTCATTGCCTGAAGACTCTGGCACACCCTCATGCTGAGCCAAAGTCTGCTGCCCAGAGCTCACCTGCTCTGGCACCGCTCGGGGAACCGTCCTGGGAAGAGAACTGCAGCCGAGCTGAGCCCCATGCTCCACTCTGCCCTTTGGAGACCCGAGGCTCAGGAACCAGGGCTCAGCCCTCCCCAGCTTGCATGGAAGGAAGGCTTTGTCCTGGTTCATCTGCAGCTGCCCAGACTGAGGGTTCTAACTCAGAGCAGGGGCAGGGCCTGGCCCGCTGCACAGGTGAGAAAAGTTCTGCCCGGTGAGCCCTCCTCAGTTGGCAACTCAGGGTCTGTCACGCAGCTTCCTCCATTGCCTTTTCATTAGCATGTCAGCAACTTCTAACTCACTCTAGCGCCTGAAGGCCCGGCTGCTCTGATGTGCCCTGGGGTGGCCCTGCGTGCCCTCGTCCCCACTGTCAGCAGCACACACAGCACCAAGCGTCCAGCCTCCGCCCAAACAGGGGCCGTGGCTTGCCCACGTGCCAGGAGCAAATCAGGGCCGAGCCCTGGGTCCTGCCCCCTTCCTGAGCGGCCCTGCTTCAGCTCCACCAGGCTCCTCCTCCCCCTGCATTCCCAAAGCTGGTTTTTAACAACCCCACACGATGGTTCTGCATAAACCGTTTTGAAAAATTCCAGCATATAGAACATGGAATAAAGTGAAATCTTCTCCTCTAACCCATCTTTAATCTCATTTCCAAAGTAACTGCTGTAAACTAAATGGTGACCATCCTTTTGGACCTTTGTCTACAACCTATATATCTTATACTAGTTTTCCCAGAAAAACAGGTCATACTATACATATGCATAGCAACTCACTTTTTCTCACACACATCTTTCCATGTCAACACATAAGAGATTTGGGGCACCTGGGTGGCTCAATCGGTTGAGTGTCTGACTTCGGCCCAGGTCATGATCTCACAGTCTGTGGGTTCGAGCCCTGCGTCGGGCTCTGTGCTGACAGCTCAGAGCCTGGAGCCTGCTTCCGATTCTGTGTCTCCCTCTCTCTCTGCCTCTCCCCCGCTCATGCTCGCTCTCTCTCTCTCTCTCTCTCTCTGTCAAAAATAAACATTAAAAAAATTAAAAAAAAAAGAGATTCGGTTGTTTTTTTAAAAAAAACCCATCTGCCTCACATTGTATAGTGTGGGATTAATTTCTGTATCCCTGTTCCCTATTTACCGTTTCTTTGCTGTTGGACATTTAAGCTGCTACCAATTTCACAATAATTCTAACAAGGCCGTGGAGAACACGGATGTGTTAATGTCCTGTGGCCTTGCACTCCTGTTTCTGTCTGATAAACTCCTGCCCGGGGGGAGGGCTGGGTTCATTTTGACCTATCTACCAAATTCGTGTCAAAAGCTGGGCCAACTGACATGGCTATCAGCAGTGCTTCCACTTGCCTTTCCCTCCCCGATGCTGCAGAAAATAGCCAGGCCACTCCTGCAGCAAGGCCACCGCAGGGGTGCATCTCTTCTCTGTCCTCCTCCTCCTCCTTCCCCTGCCACCCTCCCTGTCCCCTCCTCTCCCTCTGGCTGGCCGGACTCTGTCGTTTGGGTATGAAGGCCAAAGACATGTTTTCAGGAATGAGAAGGGGAGCCAGACACTGAACCAATGGGAACCCACGTCCACGGATATTCCCTCCACGTTGACGTTCCTCAGCCCACTTTTCTGTGCTTCCTCGGCCCCCACCCACACTCCTACCACTTCCTCCACCTGTACACACCCTTTCTCTCACCTGCAGGTTCATCCACAGGCAGAGGGGATAAGGGCCACGGGATTCGTAGGGAAAAATCTGTCACTCACATGAGCTGGGCACAGGACCTTTGGGCCAGTGTTCACACATAGTCCAGAGAGGGGCCCCAGGTTTCTTTCTGAAAAAAAGATTTTTAGAAATGGATGAATGTACAAAAGTTTAAAAAAATCATATAGGACAGGCGCTTGGGTGGCACAGTCATTAAATCTGACTTTGGCTCAGGTCATGATCTCACGGTTCTTGAGTTCAAGTCCCCCATCAGGTGAGCTCAAGTCCCACATCAGGTGAACACAAGCCCCGCTTCAGGTGAGCCCCACTTCTCTCTCTCTCTCTCTCTCTCTCTCACTCGCTTTGTCTCTGCCCCTCGCTCTCTTGCACCCTCCCTTCTCCCCCATTCCCCCCAAATCAAATAGGACTATGAGGTGGATAATGAAAAAGATCAGGTCCTTTCCCACTCCTCAACTTTTTAAAAAGCTGCTTCCTTGGGAATTGATCTCCATGTGTCTAAATAGCATGATTATCCTGATATTCCTCCTCCTTATGATTTTAAAAAATTATCAAGTGGACTCCTTTCTACTACGGAACGAGAACCTTTAGATCTCACCCATCCAAACTCACGCTTCTGCTTTTCCTAAAGTTAATTAATACTACCTCCTTTGATTGTTTGAAATATCAAATACACACCAAACACACACACACACACACACACACACACACACACACACACACTTCTCTCTTAAACTCTGTCTGATAGAGCTGAAAATATCCTCTTAATACAATAATACAGCAGTTTTGATTCATTTGTTTTGTTTTCATCCTTTCTGAACATTTTCATTCTTCTCTTCTCACCTGGACACTTGTTCAGTTGTCAACCTGGCCCTTCCTTCCCATCACTCTGGACATTCCCTTCATCTCTCTCCTTGTTGGATGTCCTACTTCGTGTTTTCTGTCTTCCTTCCTTCCTTCCTTCCTACTTTCCTTCCTTCCTTCCTTCCTTCTTCTTTCTGTTTTCTTTCTTTCCTAATTTTGAAATTGTGGGTAAGTCTATACAACAAAACTTGCTACCTCAACCATCTTTAAGTGGACAGCTCAGTGACATTAGGTACATTCACACTGTTGTACAACCATCATCGTTATCTATTTACAAGACTTTTCCATCACCTCAGAGAGAAACTCTATGGCCGGTAAGCAATAACTGTCCATCCCCCTTTGCCCCAGTCCCTGGTAACCTCCAGTCTACTTTCTGTCTCCATGAATGTGCCTATGCTAGATATTTCTTGTTAAGTGGAATTCATGCAGTATTTGTCCTTTTGTGCCTGGCTTATTCCACTTAGCATCATGTTTTCAAGGTTCATCCATGTTGTTAAATCCTTTTTAAAAAATTTTTATTTATTTATTTGAGAAGTGGGGGAGGGCAGAGAGGATGGGAGAGAGAGTCCCAAGCATGCTGCCAGCACGAAGCCCAATATGGGGCTTGATCTCATGAACCATGAGATCATGACCTGAGCCAAGATAAAGAGTCAAGATGCTTAACCGACTGAGCCACCCAGGTGCCCCTGGGTTTAATCCTTCTTTATGGTTGAGTAATACTCTGTAGTATGGATAGACCACATTTTGTCTACCCATCAATCTACCGGTGGACACTTGGGTCCTTTCCACCTCTTGGCTATTGTGAATAATGCTGCAGTGAACAGTGGCACACAAGTTCTCTTTTCAGATCTTTCAGGTGCATACCTGGAATTTCTGAGTAATGTGGTAATTCTATGTCTGGCTTTTTGAGGAACCAAACTCCTCCTCAAGCAGCCAACCTGTTTCCCACAGTGGCTGCACCATTTTACATTCCAGCCAGCAGCTTCTCCACCCTTGCCAACAATGATTCTTTTCCATTTTTATGCTGACAGCCATCCTGGTAGGTGTGAAGTGGCAGCTTGTGTGGCTTTGATTGGCATTTCTCTAATGACAAATGATGTGGAGCGTCTTATCATGTGTTTATTGGCCATTATGGTAGTCTTTGGAGAGATGTCTAGGCAAGCCCTCTGCCCATTTTTTATTTGGGTTATTTGTCGTTTTGTTGTTTGGTTTTAGGAGTTCTCTGTACGTTCTGGATATTGAACTCTTGTCAGATAGACAATTTACAAGTATTTCCTGCCATTCTATAGGTTGTCTTTTCACTTTCTTGATGAAGTCCTTTGATGCACCAAAGTCTTTCATTTTGATGAACTTCAACTTGTCTGTTTTCTCTTTTGTTGCTTGTGCATTTGGTGTCACATCTAGAATTCACCTTCAGTTCCAAAGTCATAAAGATTTGCCTCCATGTTTTATTTTACCTCTACAGTTTTAGCTCTTATATTTAGGTCATTGACCCATTTGAGGTTCATTTTTTATGTGGTATAAGGTAGGCGTCTAACTGCATTTTTTCACAAGTGGAGATCCAGTTGTCTCAGTACCAGTTGATGAAGAGACTGTTCTTCCCCCACTGAATGGAATTCTAATAAAAAAATCAACTAGCCATAGATGTATGGGTTAGTTTTTGAACTTTCAACTCTATTCAATTGGTCTTTACGTCTATCCTTATGCCAATATCACAGTTTTAATTATATTGGCAGCAAGTTTTGAATCAGAAGATCTGTGTCCTCCAACTTTGTCCGTTTTCAAGATTGTTTTGGCTTTTGAGATCCTCTTGCTATTCCATATGGATGTGAAGATCAGCTTTTCTATTCCTGAAAAAAGGCCATTGGCATTTCAATAGGTTTTGAGTCTATAGGTTACTTTGGGTAGTGTTGACATGTTAGCAGTATTAAGTCTTCCTACCCATGAACACAGATGTCTTTCCATGAATGTAGGTCTTTTTAAATTTCTTTCAGCAATGGTTTTGTAGCTTTTAGTATATAAGCCTTTCACCTCCTTCTTTAAATTTGTTCCTAGGTATTTCATTTTTTTAGATGCTGTTGTAAGTAGAGTTTCTTTCCTGTTTTCCTTTTTGTATTGTTTGTTGCAGGGGTATAGAAACACAAGCGCTTTTTGCATGTGTTAATCTTATACCCTGTGATTTTGCTTAAATTAGCAGCTATGGCAGATCTCTTGTTTTACTTATTCCATCCCAATTTGGGTGCCTTTTATTTATTTCTCTTATCTAATTCCTCTGTCTAGAACTTCCAGTATGAAAAGCAGTGGTGAAAAGTGGGCTTCCATGTCTGGTTCCAATCTTAGGGAGAAAGTCTCTTACCATTGAGGATGATATTAGCTGTGGGGTTTTTTGTAGATGTCTTTTATCATGTTGAGAAACTTCCCCCTCTATTCCTAGCTTTCTGTTTTTCTTGTGAAACAGTGTTGGATTTTGGCAAATACCTTTTCTGCATCAATGGAGATGATTGTGTTTCCTCCCCACTTCACTCTAGTAATGTGGTGTATACATAGACTGACTTTATTTTGAACTATCCTTGCATTTAAAAAAATGTTTATTTGAAAGAGAAAGAGAGAGAGAGAGAGAGAGAGAGAGAGAGAGAGAGAGCGCACACGAGTGGGGGAGGGGCAGACAGAAAGGGAGAGAGAATCCCAAGCAGGCTCCACGCTGTCAACTCAGAGCCTGACTCAGGGCTTGATCTCACAAAGCGTGAGATGAAATCAGGAGTCGGACGCCTAACGGACAGGGCTACCCAGATGCCCTGAAATGCCTTTGCATTTTGGGGATCTTCCTCTTTTTTGATTTACTCTCTCATTTTAATGGAGCACATCCTCCAGTGGCTTTCTGAGGAAAGGTTCACAGGAGATAAAAGTTTGAAACGTATGTTTGAAAATGCTCTTTCTGCCTTCACATTTGATTGACAGCTCAGGTGGGTACAGAATTCTAGGGTGGAAGTAACTTTCCGTTGGAATTGTGAAAACATTGCTACACTCTCTTGCTTCCAGCATTGCTGTTGAGAGGTTCAATGCTATTGATTCATGTTCCTTTGGATGAGACCTGTTTTATTCCCTCTGGAAGCTTTTAAATCCTTTGTTGTCATTATTCTGATATTTCACAGTAATGTAGCTTAGTGTCATTCCTTTTCACCCACTGTTTCAGGCATTCAGTATAACCTTTCAACTTGGTGACTATAGTCTTGCAACTCTGTGAAATTTCCTTTTAGTAAAAGTTTTTTTTTAATATAATTTCTTTGTTCTCTTTTATTGGCATTCCTATAAGTTGTATATTGGACCTCCAGCTAGTCCTTTAATATTATTTCCCGTTTTTCATTTCATTGTCTTTTTATTCCACTTCCTGGGCAACATCAACTTTATCTTTCAACCCATGTGTCGAATAATCTCTGCAACCAATTTTAAATTTCCAAAAGTCCTTTCTTGTCTCTTAATGTTTCTTTTCCTTTTACAGCAGCCACGGCTGGTAGAGGACTAGCTTCTACAAGTGGAAGGATCAACTCTTCTACTATAATAGGAAGGAAAGAAGTAAGAATGGAAATGGATGGGAGGAGATTGGCAGATGAAATGGCAGGAGGGTGGAGGTATTCCTCCTGATGACTTTCATTTTCTCTGTGATATAGATGATGAACACATGTATTGAGACAACAGGGAAGGTAATGGGGCAAGATGTTTGAAGAGTATGAAAAGGGAAATCAAAGATAACCCCCACAAAAAACCAACTGTTTCCTGGGCAGCCTTGAGGGTCCACACAGAAGCCAGAGACCATCGGTCAACCATGGCACCAATCCCCTTAGTCAGATAAGCTCTCGGGAAAGGTGTGGAGAAGATGGGCTTTGGACAGTTCCACGGTTGGTACTCTAGCTAAGTAGTCCAGAAGAGCAGCAGGGCAAAGAAATTAAGGATAGTGACAAGAAAGGGGTTGATGTGATCGAACAGGGCATTTCTGCCACTTGCCTACCTGCTCAATCTCTGGGAAACTTAAGAGTCTAACCATTCAGCTTGACATTTCCCCACCTGAAAGTATGATGTTATTTTAAAAACGGGAGGCTTCATTGAATTTTCTGCCCTTGACCATTTTTATTTTTTATTTTTTTTAAATTTTTTTTTTTCAACTTTTTTTTTTTATTTATTTTTGGGACAGAGAGAGACAGAGCATGAACGGGGGAGGGTCAGAGAGAGAGGGAGACACAGAATCGGAAACAGGCTCCAGGCTCCGAGCCATCAGCCCAGAGCCTGACGCGGGGCTCGAACTCACGGACCGCGAGATCGTGACGCCCTTGACCATTTTTAAACTGTCAAGGATCAGGCCCTTTCCACACTATTCTTTGGGGGTTCCCATTGTTTACATTTCTCAGTGTAGACAAGTATATCCATTTATCTTTATCCTTTGTTTCCTATCTTTAAAATAGAATAAGGACTCCTAACAACAAAAAGAATACTTTATTCTCTTCAGTGATGGCACTATTGATATACATTTCATGTTTTCTGGATGTTTTACCATGAAAATACAAACAGACTCTGACTATATATCATCCAGATGTTCCAAGTTTATTTATGTTGTTTCAATACACTGACAAAACACCACAGTTTTAACTTCTTCTCTCTCAAGAGTCAAGAGTCATTTTATCTTAAACCAGAGGATTCTCTTAAAGAACACACATGCACGCACACGCACACGCACACGCACACACACACACACACACAGTAAGTACAAAAACAATTCCACCAAAGTGCATGTGAATGAAAGTGCAAACAGGCTTCATTTTCAAACTCTGGGATCATTCTCTCTGCTTCAGAAATTAAACAGAAAGGTCCTCAGCGCCCTAAGCCAGGGCTGGGCAAGGGCTGGTCGTGGCTGCCGGGGCCAAAGTGTAAGCGGTATCTGCTGCTGGAGAGCAGGGCAGAGGCACATAGCATGGGCACTGGCACCAACCCTCTCCCTTCACTGGGCACCCAGGTCAAGGTGCGACGATCTTGTCTGGGGACAGGACGGGGGTGAAGGGGCAGTAGGGCAGATTTCTTTCCTTCTTTTTATGTGTTTTTTTTTTTTTTTTTTTTTTCCCAAAGAGTCTGACGTTGGTGCAGAAAGTACCGAGGTCTCAAAGTTCAGAGCCTGGGGGTCCTTTTCTCAAGGCCCTAAGTCCACCTTGCCCTTCCCGTGGGCAAGCACTGGAAGTGTGGTTGGTAGATCCACATGGCAAAGCTGTCCCAGCCCTACTCACTAGGACAGGTGAGGTCCTGCAGCACAGCTGTGAGCACTTGCTGCCTCCTCTTCACACCACAAAGCCAGTGAGCATCTCTCCTCAGTTTCAAAGAGGAGCAAAGCCAAGGAGCTGGTGAGTTTTGCCACCACCCAAGCAACCAAGTCAGAGAGGCTCAGACTCGCTCCTCCTTACTCTTGGCCAAGGGGGCAATGCAACCTCTGTAAACCCGAGTGTCAGCCAGAGGCAGAGACTGCCCACTTTCCTCTCGGGAAGCCTGTGCTCAGAGCTGCCTCTCGGGGCCGAAGGGAAGGAACGTCTGAAGCCAGGTGGGAGTTCAGCTGGGTGGCTGAATGGCTGTGCTGCCAAAGCTGTGTGACCCCACGAAAGAGAGGGTCTCCTACTGGACTGTGGCAGGAAATCAACAGAGCTTTGAGTGTCCCACTTCTGTGGGGAAGATAAAGCTTCATATTTTAACAATAATAGCCCTTGACATTTTCCCAGCATCGAGCCTCATAGCTGCACCTGTCAAACACTCCCAAGGGTGCCCTAGGTGCACACACACCATGTGACTGAGGGAAGCGGCCTGGCTCTGCACCCCACGGGCCCATCTCAGCACCTGGGGCCACAGAAGTGTGGTGGTTGCTCCTCACCTCTGTGTAGGGCCAGCTCCCGCCGGGCTCTCTGCCTCTGCCCCACCCCGGCTGGTCTGGCAGTGGCTCGGTGGAGGCTAGGCCCCCACTTGGACAGAATGGTCTAAGTCCCAGAGCCCCAGCAGGCACCTGGCTGGCAGTGCAGGACAGACGGAGGGTGGTACGAAAGGTAGGGGCCACAGAGAATTCAAAGCTAGAGGAATTCGCCTTCTCAAGGCCCAAGTGCAAGTGGGCTTTGTAAGACTCCGCAAAAGCAAGACATTTAAGGGACAGGTCGAATGTGATGTCATGAGGTATGTGTGCTAGACATAGTGGCATATTCCCACAACCGGAGGCCTGGCAGGTGTGGGGCCCTCACCCCATGGGCAATGTCTTGGCTGAGATGCATGGCTGCAGGGAAGGACGCTATGCCCAGCTTTGGGGACCATCATGCCTGCTGTAGCTTTCCTTCTGACCAAAGACCCGAGATTGTCTGACATACCCTTGAGCTGCCTCTTCCCCACACCCGATAGAGGAAGGGTATATGGGGAACATCCGTGGAGCCTTGACCTTTTCTGCAGAGGTAAAACAGGCTCTAATCACCTATTCTGCTAGAAACAGGACTTGGCGTGGGCCACTAAAATGCTAGCCGATCCAGAACTGGGCATGCTTACAAAGGCATCTTGGCTTGGAATCCCCACTTGTGGGTAAAAGGGAGAAAGGCAGCCAGAAACTCCCAGTGGGCCTATGAAAACATGCTTCTGAGGCTCACCCATCCAAGAGGGAAGAGCCAGTGGTCTGGGTGGGTGATGGCATGGGCCCTGCCCCGGAAAACCAGACAACAGAGTGAGTAAAGATGTGTGTGGCAGGGTCACTTCTGGGTAGGAGCCAAGGAAAGAAAAGCATGGAGAGATGCCAAAGAGAAATGAGCCTCTGACGGGAAGCCTCCCATTCTACCAGATTGTCCTTAACGGCTAAGAAAAAGACCCTTTGGTGATAAAACAAGTCAGCTGGAGGTGTGGGGCTGCCATAGGCAGGGCACCTCCAATTTGTTCCATTGGTAATGCTCCTCCAGCCCGGTCACACTTTCACTGGTGTGCCTGGTGGCAGATGAGCCCCAGGACGCGGGAGCCAGGACTCCAAATTCCCCAGGGCTCCTCTGCTCCCACGTACCTTGTAGGAAGTAGCCCCGGAGAGAAGGAGGACCCCTGGTAAGATGTAGAGGGTGTTGGGAGTAGGGGGGGGGAGGATATGAGGAACTCAAGTCAGGAAGGAAGCATCAGCTGCAGAGGGAGGCCCAGCTCAGGCTGGAGGAGAGCCCAGCCCTGAGCCACTCACTTTAAGGTGTCATCGGCGTTTTTGAACATGAGAATGGCGTTATAGATCTTCAAGGCTGGGCCCAGCTTGACGCTCATGATCTTCACAATGTCCGCCTGTGTCAGCAAAAGGAAGGCCTCGCCGTCAATCATCTGAGGGGTTGGGGGAGGGAGGTGGAAGGAAAGTGGGGAGAAGGTGGAGAGGGCCGCGGGGAAGGCAAGGCGTGAAGGACAGGTGGGGTATCCATGGGGAGTGGGGAAGGGAGAAAGAGAATAGGGAGTAAAGGATATATGGGAGGAGGGATGGAGGACAGAGACGGGAAGAGGAAGGAAAAGGAGAAAGGAGAAGGGAAGGAGAAAGGAAAAAAGGAAGACAGCAATGGGGACAGAGAAGGAAAGAGAGATATCCACTGGTTTCCCCATGTTCACACACATACACTTTCTCTTTCTTTCTGTTGACTGGTCTGATTTCAATGTGTGTTTGCATAATATCTTCTCAGTCGTCACCAACAGTGGCCTCAAAACACTGGCTGCTGCGGTCCCCCCATAAACCCACTGGTGAGTGTTAGTGCTGCTGACAGTAAACAGGCAAGCACTGTGAGCGTGTCTGGGTGATGCAGTTATGAGGTACACAGTATTACCTATGAGCTATTATTCTTAAGAGGGGGGTTAGGAAGGCAGAGAGGAAGGGAGGTGATTTAATCTGAATCTGGGCAGACTTTCCTTAGGGCCGTCAGTGCCAACTGCCAGACTGGACAGGCTGACTACCCATAAGACCATCTGTCTGCTTTGCTCTCTAACTTCTCAATCATGAAATATCCCTCTCATGACCGGTCTGTGTCCCGGCTGGGGAGATTCTTGACCCGTGTGTCTGAATGCATCAGTCCAGCCAGACAAAGGCCACTCCCTGGAGCATGCGCCTCCTTGGGGAAGTTGATGCCGTGGACTAGGTCCTGGAAAAGATCATCCTCAGCCCTCACAAAGGTCCTGCTCCCCACTGAGACTCCATTTGTTGCTGGCAGTCCACCCTTTGCCCTCTTTGGCCATTGCTTTTGTATCACAGACCATGCTGAACTGAGAGATGAGGTAGATGCCCTGGGGAGAGAGACGAGGACCAAATTCTTGCGTGGTTCTGCGGCTGGCTGAACACATGCACTCAGAGACCACTTAAGACTCTTGTCACCAAAGGAAGACCTCTGCAGGGTACTACATGGTTCTATTTCATTAAACACGTGTGGTGAAGGTGTGACTTAAAACACAGAAGGCTTAGTTATCAAACAACAAGTTGTATGAGACTGGAAAGGCTCATTAATATCAGAGATGACAGAATCAAGATTTAAAACAATGAGACTATGAAACCAACAAAATAACATTTAATAGGGATAAATGTAAAGTTTTACATTAGGTTAATTAAAAAAAAAACCCAGTGGTACAAGTAACAAAGTGGAAGATGTGGTTAGACTACAATGGATAATTGATATAAAAGGCACTTGGGGACTTTCATGACCTCCAAACTGGTCTGATATGGCTGCAATAAAGCTCATGCAAACTTAAATGTTACTAAAATATATATATATATACACATACATATATGTATATGTATATATGTGTGTATATATATATATAGTTCATATCTAGGGGAAAAGAAAACCACCCAAATATCCATTAACAGGAGAACTGTGGGCTACTCATAAAATGGAGCACTACTCAGCAATAAAAATGAACAAACTACCAGTATACACAATAACACGGATGGACCTCGAAAACATTACACTGAGTGAAAGGAGACAGACACCAAAGAATAGAAGCTGGACCCATTTATAAGAAGTTCAAGAACAGGTAACACTAACCTATGGTGCTAAAGATTACAACAGTGGTTGCCCATGAGGGCGGAGACTGACAAAGGGGCCATGAAAGAACGTTCTGGTGTGATGGAAATGTTTTATATCTTGACTGAAGTACTGGGTTCCGGGTGTACACATTTCACAACACTTGTGGAATTGTACTTTTAAGATGCGTGCATTTTTGTTCCATGTACATTTTTATCTCCATGAAAAAACAATCTAAGTATCAGTTTGTTATAACAAGTGCACCACTCTGAGTGGAGGTGATAACTGGGGAGGCTGTGCACATGTCAGGGATGGGGGTATATGGAAAATCTCTGTACGTTTCTCTCAATTTTGCTGTGAACCTAAAAGTGCTCTATTAAATCCTTTTAAATATAAAACCAAAAAACATCTAGGAGGGGGCAGAACACAGCCAGTGTGTTCTGTGCTGGTCACAAGGCATCTGAAACCAGGGTACAGCTGTGGACACATAGGTGACAGTAAGATCACCAGCCCACGAGGCCACACCCCACATGGGGAGGAGTCTGGGGGCTCCACCACACAAGGACACTATGAAGAAACGGCTGACTGTGTTGGGTCTGGATAAAGAGAAGCTTCTAGGGGAAGAGGAGCAGACTTCTTTCTTCTGGGCACCTGACCTGGAGGGGCTGAGACTACATGCTGCTGGGTGAAGGGGGATGCATGTATTCTTTGGAAAAAAGATCTAAACAAACTCCAAAGTCCCTTCTAGTTTCAAATTGTGTAAACTAGGAGAGTCACAGTAAAGTTCTTTACTTAAGGACAACTATTAAAAGTCAGAACCACCATTGAGCCCCCACTGTATCAGGCACTCTTGTACAGTGATAGGATTTATATACTATTCTACAGCATGGTGGTGATATAGTTATACTAGACAGTCTGGTACAATGATCCGTTCACCATTTCCAATGCTCACAATGGCCCTGCAAGGTTGTCGTTATACCCGCTCTATTTCCATCTTATAGATAAGAAGATGCGGACTCAGAGACAATAAAGAGCTCAAACCAGCAAAACTGGGATTCACATCTACACTGTCTGCAAAGCTAGGGTTCTTTTATGTACAACTCATGGCTTCTTATCCTTGGTAAGCTTTTGGGTCTCGGTTTTAAGTATGTGTTAGGATCCTTGAAGTAAAAGGCAATACCTGTGCCATTCAAGACACACTTTAACCTACTGTCCCTGGTGAAGCCTAGGTTTGGAAAACAAGCTGGGCGGAGAGCAGAGAGGAGTGAATGGAGCCCTGTCTCCAGGAGGCATCTTCCTTCCTGAGGACGCTCTGAACACAGCGGGTTCACAAGCTGGGCCACGGCCTATACCCGATTTTTCCCAGAGGCATGGGCCACTGTGACCAGTCTCCCACAGGCCGGACAACAGAGGGCCCTCCCTAGCAGAGGGGGCAGCGCTGATGAGGCCACCTGCTCCCTGCCGTCTCACTGAGTGACCCTTCTGTCCCCGCTCTGCACTTGTACCTCACCTCACCTCATCTTTGAAGAGTCGTGCCTGGTCCTCACAGCCAGTCAGGGTCTGAACGAAGCTGAAGACCTTGGAAACCAAAGAAGACGTGTTGCCAAGGGGTTGGGGGGAAGGGGGAGGGGAGAGGCGGGCCCAGGTGGACTTGGTGCTCTCTGGGCTTCGACAGTGTTGCTTTTTCTTGTCAGCCCAAGAGGATCCTTGTGTCTCTGGTGCCGGATGAGCAAGGAGAGGCCCAGGGGAAGCCTGTCTCTCCTGCTGGACTCCACGTGAACCAGCAGCACGTCCCTCTCCCCACCCACCGGGGTAGGCCTGCTGGCCCACGTCTCGGCCCCTGCCGGGCACCAGGAGGGGCTGTGGATGGGAGGGATGAGCGGGAGGTAGTGTCAGGTGCAGTGCCTGCTCTGCCTGACAAGGGCCTTTCCTGAACCCTCCTTCCAGGGTGTGGTGTGGTGACAGCACCAAGTGGGGAAGAGGAGTGGGGAGGGGTCCTCGCTCTCACCTCGTCAATGGTCCACTTGGCAACTGCTGAGGCCGAGATGCCTGCCACTCCCGGCAGGAGCTTGCAGTGCTGCTCCCAGCACACCGACAGCGAGCGGTCAGGGCGGGCCGACAGGGCTGACGTGAAGAGGGACTGGTGCATGGCGTCGGGAGCCAGTGCTGAAGGCAGAGGCAGAGGCTGGCAGGCTGGCGCTGAGGACTAAGCTGGTCCCTGAGGCCCACTCCTACCCATGCCCCTAGGGAGGACCAGGGCCTCCTGAGAGACTTGCACAGCCAACAGGGAGATCTGACTCCTCAGCCACTGCCCACTCCTCCTGGTGTGTCCTCTGAACCCGCTGTGTTCAGAGCGTCCTCAGGAAGTGAGCGCCTCGCGTTACAGACTCTCAGGAGTCGGCTGTTAGGACCCGCCCAGCCCTCTCTCTCTGAGGCTGCATCACCCGGGGCCCCGGCAAGGGGGTGCTGTAGCACCCCTGACTGTTCTCTAGATACCTTGTAGCAGGATGGCTTCCAACATCTGAGAAGCTCAGCCCTGACAGCAGAAGCCTGTTCTGTTTGCTCTCTTTTCCTGCCTGACTCTGGCGGAGTCAGGGTGCTTCTGTGTGAGAACCCACCCCGCAAGCGTCTGCCACTGCCTCCAGCTCCATTCTTCCCCCCACCCACTCCCCAGCCTGTTCCGGACCTAGAAGGTGATCCCTGACCTGCTCGCCAACTCCACCCTGCCCGTCACCCTGCTTTCTGACCTGCTCCTGTAGTCCTGGCTCTTGGCCTCCAGCCTCAGCTGCTGTATGATCTCATGACTGACGCTGTTTGGCCTCCTCCTTGACCAGGCCTGGAGCTCACCTGCCTGGACTTCGTCTACTCTTGCAGGCTCGGACACACCTGGCCCCCGCCTACCTTACCAGCCTCGACTGGCCTTGGGCCATGTGGCCACTGTCCCATGGGGCTTGCCCTTCCTCTCTCTGCCCACAGTCCAAGAGAGCTGCCTCCCTCCTGTTCACTGAGCTTTTAGTTCTAGACACACAGCTGCAGCTTGCCATTGCCGCCTCCCCAGGGGCCCTCCCCCAGCTCATCACAGACCGGCTTTCCCCGCCCCTTTGGCCCTTAGCTTCAGCCTTTCACCCTGACTCCTCTGCACTTCCAGTCACTCTCGGAGCCTCTGGGATCCTGTCACCAGCCCCACGGGCTGCTCTCTGTAGCTCGGCCTGCCGCCTGCCGCCATGTCTGCTTATCAGACCCAAGCTCTGGGCCACACTCCACAAACAGCCCAGCCTTCCGCACCGTGAAGGACCTGCTGCTCCCCCGGCTCCACCTGCTCTCAGCACTTGCCTGCAGCACAGCCGGGATCTCTCCTGATAGTTACCACCACAAGCACTTCATCTGCCCGGCCACAGCCTTGGCCTCCTGTTTCAAGTCCTCTTTCTGGTTCTCCAGGAACCAGGTGAGGGACAAGGCTGAGAGGCTGTAGGGAGCTTTGCTCCTAATCCTTCTTCCCCGGAGCCCAGGATGGGAACTCTCACAGGCAGTCAGGGTGTCTTATCTAACTGCAAGCCTTCTATGGGCAGGTTCTTCTGTTTTTTTGGCTTATAAACAGCAGAAATTTACTCCTCACAGTTCTGGAGGCTGGTTAGTCCAAGATCAAGGCACCAGCAGATACACTATATGGTGAAGGCCCACTCCCTGGTTAACAGATGGCCGACTTCTCACTGTGTTGCCATATGGTGGAAGGAACAAGGGAAGGCTCTGGGGTCTCTTTTATAAGGGCACTAACCGCATTTCTGAGGGCTCCACCCTCTTGACCTGATCATTTCCTAAAGGCCCCACCTCCAAATATCATCACATTGGGGATTAGGTTTCAACATATGACTTTGTTGGGGGGACACAAACATTCATTCTATAGCATGATGATGATGATGATGATGATGATGATTAGGTAAGCCCTTCCTTGCCCTCTCTGGGCCACAGCCTCAGTCTCTGGAAAGATTTAGCTTCCCAAGTTCTCCGGATACTTTTGGAATGAACGCACAGGCACACGCCCTCTGGTGGCCAGAGCCAGACCCTGGAGTGGAAGCTGGCCAGATGTCCCCTGGGTGGGTAGAAGAGGTGCCCACTGCAGTCCCATCCTCAGAAGTCCTAACTCCGAGGGCCTGAAGGCTGGCCAAGCCCCTTCTCACTCAAGCCTGAAGCTGCAGGAAGTGCCGTCTGTTTCCACCAGGGGGAGACAGCATGGAATGGCAGCAAGAAGAGGTGAGCCAATAGACAAGGCTAATAATACCAGTACATAATTGTGCTAAGCCCTTTACCTGACCTTCTCTAAATGAGAAGCCTCCTACCAGCTTTTGAGGTGGGCATATTTTCAGCATTGCACAGATAAGCAAGCTGAGGCTCAGACAGGGGGTCCCTCCCCAAGGTCTCACAGCCCATAAATGGCTGCCCAAGTCCAGGGCTGTGCTCTTAACCACCATGCTACAGATCATCTGGGTTGCAGAGACTGTTCCTGAAGAACCGGAACACCTTAAGTCCTGCCCAGAAACTGCAATGAGCCAGGCTATCTCTCATGGTCTCTTCTAGCCTTAACACGGTGTGCATTCAACTCAAATAAGGCATGATCCCTAGAGCTCCTGCCGTGTATCAGGCTCTGTGCTGAATTAAAACAAAAAAAGTTTTTTAATGTTTGTTTATTTTTGAGAGACAGAGTGTGAGCAGGGGAGGGGCAGAGAGAGAGGGAGACACAGAACCTGAAGCAGGCTCCAGGCTGTCAGCACAGAGCCTGACATGGGGCTTGAACCCACGAACTGCAAGATCATGACCTGAGTCGAAGTTGGATGCTTAAGTGACTGAACCACCAGGCACCCCAGGCCCTGTCCTCAAGATGTAAGATGAATTTGTCACCCAATGGAAGGCTCAGTCACCTTGTCCCTCCCTTTGGAGCATGTTATGGGCTTAACCGTATTCCCCCAAATGCATATGTTGAAGCCCAACCCCCAGTACCTCTGAATGGGGCTGTGCAGTTAACCCTGAATAATGTGGGGGTTAGGGGCACCAACACCGCACACAGTCAAAAATCCATGTGCAACTTTGACTCCCCCAAAACTTTACTACTAATAGCCTACAGCTGACTAGAAGCCTTACCAATGACATAAATGGTCAATTAACATATATTTTGTATGTCATATGTATTATATACTATATTCTTACAACAAAGGTAGCTAGAGAAAAGAAAACATTATTCAGAAAATCATGAAAAACTACTTTTACAGGACTGTGTGCAGTTCAAGTGGCTGTTGTTCAAGGGCCAACTGTATTTGGAGATGGGTCTTTAAACAGGTGATTAAGTTAAAACAAGGCTGTTAGGGTGGGCTCTTCTCCAATCGGGGGTCCTTGAACACATGTAGAGAGACACTGGGAGGACACACGCATACAGGGCAGACCACGCGAGGACACACTCAGCAAGAGAGCGGCCACCTGCAAGCCAAGGAGCGAGGTCTCAGGAGAAACTAGCAGATACCTGATCTTGGACCTTTAGCCTCTGTAAGTGTGAGAAAATACATTTCTGTTGTGCAAGCTACTGAGTCTGTGACACTTGGTTGTGGCGCCCAAGCTAAGGCAAAGGAGACCGAGAGGTGGACGGACATCTGGGTTAGGTGCTTCTGGCCTGTTACGCCAGCAGCACAGAGCAGGAGTCAGCTCTGAGTTTGAATGCCAGCTCTGCCCCTTATGAGCCGAATGACCTTGGGCAAGTGGCTTCAGCCTCTGAGCCTCCTCCTGTTCCTCTTCTCTCAGAAGAAGAGAATGCCATCCACATTACAGGATGCCTGAGAGGGTCAGCGACAGTATACGTATGGCACCTGCAACAGTGCGTGGCCCGTAGTAGGTGCTCAGTAAACAGTACTGGTAAGTACTATTATTTCAGGTACTTGACACTTGAAAGTATTACTCATGTCTTCAAATGAGACTGAGACTCAGAGATATGAAGCGATTTGCTTAAGGTCACACAGCTAGAAAGTGAAAGCCATGGCCTCCCTCCCAGGAGGCCTAGAATCAAGGGGAATGGGGCTGGGGGGCATCCTCCTGCTGCACAGTGGAGAACCAGAGGCCCAAAGAGGCTCAGAGTCCCTTCTGCAGACCCACAGCAAGGCCAC
The DNA here is from genome assembly GCF_018350195.1 of Panthera tigris. Lineage (NCBI taxonomy): Eukaryota > Metazoa > Chordata > Mammalia > Carnivora > Felidae > Panthera > Panthera tigris. The sequence continues at coordinate 16,782,723 of NC_056662.1, forward strand.
GGGAGAAGCGGGACTGGAACCCATGGTCACCCCTGTGTTCTTGCCGCTGCTCTATGCTCTGCAAGGGTCCGAGAGGAAGAGGAGGCCTCCCTTCCAGTTGCCCCCTCTAGGTCCCCCTAGTGACTCATCCCACCAATTACTAAGCACTCACTGTGAACACCTTGTGGAGGGCATGGGAGTAGATGACCCAGGACTTACTTGGGAAATCTTCTTGCGGGATCTTCCGATACTTTGGAGGGCGTCCAATCCTGGAGAGAGAGGGACCGGGTCTGTGGCAGGGAATCAGTGCCTGGCCTGGCCCAAGAGGACACGAGGCCCTGCACCCTTGCCCTCCGCACCGGCCATGATGGCGAGGCTTCTTCCTTAGGGAGAAGCCTGAGAGGTTCCTCTTACGGGCCGAGGCCTCTGTGTCGGACAGCTCCGCCTTCAGCCGATTCTGGTTCCTCTCAGCCAGTGGGCAGCCTGAGAGGCAATGGTGAGCTGTGAACTTGCCTGTGACGTGACCAGAACCATCACAACCAGGAGTGGGGCACTTCCTGGGGAAGCGAAGAAGAAGGTGGCATAAGCTGGGTTGAATATGCTTATTCCCACTGAGCCCTTCCCAACTCTGGTCCCATTGGGAGAGTGTCCTGGTGAACCCCGATTGGCTGCACACGGCAGGTTAAAAAAGCCCCTCTCTGAACAAGGCCTGGGGGTCTCAGCAGGGGCCCTTCACTCACCGGTGGTGAAAGTTGTACTTGGAGGTCCTGGTGTGTGGCAGGCTCCGATAGCTGAGAGGGGGACAGCCCCCAGGGGAGGCAGAGCTGGGCTCTCTGGGTCCTGGGGCACCAGGAAGAAAAGAGTCAGCACAACGTCCTTGGCGGGGGTGGTGGTGTGAGATGAGGGGATGGAGGGCAGGGAAGGAATAGTTTCTAGGGGGAAGGTTAGAACTAGGAGCGAGTTCCTCAGCTACAGGGGCCCTAACCTAGACTGTGACATCATTTCCTGCTACTGGGTATCTGCCCCTCTTTGGAGAATGAGGGCTTGGCTCTCATACACTCTGTTCAAACCTCAGGCCATGATCTCTGCCCCTGAGAGAAGGAAAACCCTCTAGGAGAAGATCAACTCAGAGCTGGTGTAGGCACAGCTGTACCTGAGAAGCTGCATCAGATAGGTTCATGTTATTCTGTTTCCCTGTTTCATTCTCAAGGCGTTAGTAACTTTCTTTAGGCCCTACTCAGATTTGGAGAATAACTGAGAAGGATCAATACCCGACGTGACTTGGAACTGAGTGGTGCAGTGACCTGACCTCCAACCCTACCTGCAGAGACCAGGATTTTATTTAAAGAAACCTGCTTTCCTCAGCAAACATAACGTCTGCTCTGTGTGGCTCTGGTGGATGCTGAGAGAACTCCCTGGGTGCATAACTCCCTCCTAGGTACATGCTCCCAAGTGAGCTCGCCGTGCACATCTCAGTACCCTAAACCCAACAACGGCTCAGTGTGGCAGAGACCGCTGAGGCAGGGGAAATGCGGGATTCCAGAGCTCACTGTAGGCACTAGGGTTCACGTGTGCACAGTCAGAATCCCCTGGGCAAGCTGCAGGAAGGGGACTGTCAGAGCTTGTGGGGTTGAGGTGGACATCAGTAGGAGAAGGGTCAGAAGGTCCAAAAGGTACACACGGAGAGGAGGCTGCAGAGGATGCCCTGTCTTGGAGCACCAGCCTGCAGGGTGGATGTCGGGATGGTCGGCGTCAATCCAGAAGTCATAGGCGTGACTCCAGCCATCAAAGTGGAGCTGCGGAGGAAAGGCCCTTGGAGGTCAGGTATTCCTCATGGAGCCCAGCTCAGCCAGGAGGACCTCCAGGCTCCAGGAGGCTCTCCACGTCCTTGGGGCCTGTCAGAAACAAGATCCTGGATTGGAAGAACCAAGGCACCAACCTCACCAGAATCCACCTCCACCACCACTTTTTCCAAGGGCTTCACTCATTAAGTTACTGGCATCTCCCACCAATCCACACACAGGCAAAGGATCATTAGACCCACTTTATAGGCTCAGAGAGGGGAAATGACTTGCCCAAGCTCACTCTGGATGAGGCTAAAGTTTGACCCCAGATCTTCGCCCTCAAATGTAGAGCTCCCTTCCCACAACCTGTGGCCTCCCTTATGTCTGACTCATGCCACGCCCTTGACCTCTAACCAGTCCACAGAATTCCTGCCCAAACAGCCTGTCCACTCCCCTGGCCTGAGGGGCCCGGAGCCACCTTTATCCGATGGTCCTCCACATCCTCCACGCTGGCCACACGAATCAGGGCTGGGTTCCTGCGGTCCACGGCCTCCAGCTTCATGTTGACCAGGAAGCTGTGTGGGGGTCGCTGCAGGGGGACAGCAGCCTTCAGGCCAAGGCCTAGCTCAGTAGAGCTGAGGCCCCAAGAAAGGAGCCCAACTGCTGTGACTTGGAAATTGTGGCCTGCCAAAGGGGGAGCACTCCACTTGGCCTCCATTCCATGTGGCTGGCCAAGTGCTCCATGCCTTCCCAGAGGTCAGCTCTGGGGGCAGAGAAAGCTGACTCACCACCTTAAAGGCCCAGGTAGGCACAGCAGAGGTCCCGGTTTCTTCCAGATATTTCTCCCAACAGAAGCTGTCAGGGTCTGGGTAGTCTGGAGGAGAGGATGAGAGCAATGTCTAGGCACTGTGGCACACTAGGGGAAGTTCTCTCTCCCCAAACAGGACCTGGAGAACAGACAGGGTACAATCCCCCCAACACCACCAGAGCCAGCTGCTGGCAGGGGCTCCTGAGGCAGAAGGGTGCTAGCCGGAACCAAGCATATCACCAAGCAGTTCACAGGGCTGTCTGGGAACGCTGGCCCCCCTTCCCCCTTCTTGGTCCTGCTGCTCCAGCTCAAGCCCAGCCCCGTCTGAACCTCTCCTGTGTGTGGATCAGAGTAATACTCTGAAAGAAAGGACACACTTTCTCTGCTCTGCATTCCTGCTCCCTTGCTGAGGGGGGTCGTCTAACTTTCTTCCTTTAAACCTCAACAGAGTCAGGGGTTGACAGGTCTCTCCTTAAATCAAAGTTTTCTCAACTCCCAGGCAAAGACGATGAGGCTCCAGGATACATCTGTCCCCTCACCCAGACCCTAAAGACCCAGCTACTGAGGTAAAGGATCAGGAGGAGGGCTGTGGGGCCAGGCCTGGAAAGGGGCATTTGCTCAGGCTGCAGGGTCACCTTGTGGAGGGGTGAGGGGCTTTCCTTGCTTCTGGCACCAGCCCACCGGGTGGATGTAGGGGCTGCTGGGATCACACCTGAAACCAAGAATACTTCACTGTCCCAAGTGACACTTTGAGGCCTATGACAGCACAGCTCCAGTGCCCACCCTCATTCTACTGCTTAGTGAGAGCTACACAGACGGCTGATGAAGTCAGAAAACTGTAGCATTAACTACAAACTCTAAGACTACCATAACGTATAAGGGAAAATGATGAATCACAGGTTTGCTCATCCTAACCTTGGTATTTTTAGGATGAAACATTTAATTTTACATTGTATTTCTTATGATATAGATCAAAGCCACAGGACAGTCCGTGATGCCCCGGAGCAAATATCAATGTCAGGACCAGGTTGGGGTTACATGGTGCCTGAGGTCTGAAAGCATTGCCTCCTGCCTCCACCATCCCCTCACCACCACCGCCCCCCCTCCACCGACCCCGGCCAAGTCTGGGCCCTCCCACTACCAGTAGTCGTAAGTATCATCCCAGTTGTCAAAGTGCACCAGGAAGCGGCTGTCCACCACGTCAGTCACACTGGCCACACAGACAAGGGACGGGTTCATGCGGTCAACAGCTTCCAGCTTCATGCCCACCTGGAAGCCCAGGGGTGGGGGACTCTGTGGGCAAGAAGAGAGGCTGCCATAACAGGCTGGCTAGCACTAACCCAGAACCCACTGGCAAAGGAAGGAGTAGGTTCTCCAGGAGTTATGCCTGGGGTGGGGTAGGGTAGGGGGCACAGGAGAAACAGGCTGAGAAAGAGGGTCCTTCCAGGGCAGAATCATAACCCCAACCCTGAGCCACTTGGGAACTTGTGGCCTCCAAGGAAGGAAGCCTCACTGTGGTGGAAGATGAGAGACAGGCAGAAAGCCACGCATTCACCCAGAGAGTCTGTCTGGTTGAGTCTAAGCCTCTCCTACACAGACCAGCCTGGCCTAGCTTGCATTGAGGTGGCTGGGTCACTAGTGGGTGCTGGGAGGGAGAAGCTGTCGCGAGGCAGGGAGAGGGGAGGAAGAACATCCATTGGGCGTAAGCTTCAAAAGCCATCACCTCCCTTGACCTTTGCAACAACCCTGTGGAGGTAAGTATGATCATCTCCATTTTATAGATTACATAATTTGCGCAGGACCACAGTGCTAGTCAATGGTGGGACCGGGATTTAAACAGTTTGACTTAAAAGTCTGCATTCCCTTTCATAATAGCAGGCAGAACCCCGCCAGTCACTGGGAACCTGTAGGTATGGTCTGTGGGGCCAGACCTGGGCGGGAGAGTAACTGCCTGAATGGCATGGTGGACGCCCTGACCCCTGGGGACCCTGCACTCTTGACCTGGTAACAATTTTAATGGGGGTTCCCTAAATCTTGTGGATTTCTAGCTGGAGATTAGGAGCTACTTTGACTGCTGGATACAGTTGCCAGCTGCCTTGAACAGAGAAAAAGACAAGGAGTGAACGTCGGGACTAAATGGGAGAGTCGCGGTGTTGGTCAAAAGGAAGGAAAAAGCAAGCTCCCAGAACAGAGGCTTGGACCTTACCCCCAGGTCTGCAGAGCAAACCGATGCAAGAAATAAGGACAGTGGCATCCCAGTGCCCAGGCTGAGATGGTGGGTGCCTGGAGGACAGGGTTTCTGAGGTAGGGAGGAGGGGAAACTGGGCAGACCCCATAACCAGGTCTCCCTCTGGCCCTCGGCCTGCCCAGAGCACCCCTCCCATTTGGTGTGAGCTGAGAGCACTGGTAGATGAGCTCTCTTCTGCTGGGATTCTGTCCCAGAGGGTGGGAATACGCTCTCACTTGCTCGGGGCCACTCACGTGGCTCTGGTTCACAAACAGGTGCTTGGGGGCGGCCTGAGCTCTTGTGCTGCGCAGGTACTGGCTCCAGCTGAACTCCTCCTCCTTGTAACCTAGGCCCCTCAGGCGGGGAAGAACAGAGCACCGTGCAGACAGAGGCTGGGCCATCACGAGGACACCCCGCGCTGAAGCAGCAGAATCAGGAAAGCCCAAGGACCTCCCAACCCTCAAGAACCTGCCCAGGGAGACCCTGCTGAGGTGGGACATGACCCGGGTTGTCATTCCAAGGGCAAGGGCAAAGCAGAAGCCCTGGGGCCTAGTCACAGCAGGATGAGATTAAAAGAGGCTAGTGGTGGAACGGGGAACAGGGGAGAAGGTCCCACAGGGAAGAACCAATGGGTCTGAGGGCTCACTGCCTCACTGTGACCAACCTGGCTAGGCCTTACCTTTGGGGGGCTGCAGTTTGTGCCCAGTCTTCTCAAACCAGCCAGCAGGATGAATGTCAGGGGAGTTGGCATTGATCCAGAAGTCATGGCACTCGGAATACCCATCGAAGTGTAGACGTAGGCGGTAGCCACACACCTAGCCCCATGAGGGGGAATCACAGGGACTCTGATGCCAGCAGACTCCCACTCCCTCTCCCTCACCTCTCCTGGCCCAGCCTGGTGGTCTCAAGGGTCTCGAACGCTAGCAAGTTCCCCAGCCCATCACTCTTCCCCCCATCCTGAACCTTGCCCCACACTCTCCCATCCTGCATTGAGGACAGATCATGTACTCATGAGCCGAGTCTGCATGTGAGACAGGCAGAGTCTAGGACATCCTCCTGCCCTTTTGAGCCCTGGACAGAACCACAAGGGCACCTACCGAGGCTCAGGCCTGTTCAGAGGGCCCCTGATGACCCTTCCTTCTGCTACCGTCTCTCACTGCTCCCCCCTCACACTGCTGTGACCTCACTGAGCTGATGGCAGCTCCTTGAACTTGGCTCCCTGTTCTATGCCCATGACTTTTGCTTCTTCTGCCTGGAACACCTATTCACTCACAATTTATCCCTCAATGCTTGGCAGGAGGCCTTTCCTCTATGAAGCTCCTCTTGCCCCCTTGGGGCTGCCCTGCTCACATCTGCTGCCCCGTGTGGTAAGCTGCTGATGTGTTTATCTGGCTGATTCCCACACAAGTGTGAGCTCCCAGAGGACGAGATCATGGTTGGACTCATGCCAACACCTCTGCCCTCGGGATCCCTCCTCCTCAGGCTCCCCCAGCACTGCAGGATGCACCATTCAGTAACATCTCCACGCCCAATATTTAGGTTTTGTTCCTATTTTAGCTTTCGGTGGGTTCCACCATAACCCCCTAAAGACTGGGTGCTTTCTGAGGGCAGGGCAGTATCTCCGTCATCTGAGTCAGGACCTCCATGTCCCTAGCAGTCCCCATCAGGCTACCCAGAGAGACATCACCAGAATACGGGAGCAAGTCTCAGCTCACCTCAGCCACTGTGAGGATGAAGTACATGGACGGGTGTTGAGGGTCGATGCCTTCCAACTTCATGCCCAGTCTGAAGCCATTCTTATTATGAGTGACCGCCTGGTACTGTCAACGCACAGATTGGAGAGGACCCAGCCTCCATCCAGCCTTAGCCTTGCCTAGTGGGCTTGGGGTGAAGGAGCTGCCTTTAGACCCCACCCGCCTGGTATTACCAAAGTGGTAGCTTATTTGGGAATCTTTAGTGCAGGGATCCACAGCAGGACACACTAGCTCCCAGGTCCTCTGAAAAATGTGGGCTAAGTCAGGGCTGGATTTAAGGGCTTGCTCTTACCCAAGTCATAGAGAGATCCGCATACAAGAACTGAGCAGAAGGTACCAGGATTCAAAAGTCCACAGGTCCAGTGATGGGTGAGCCAGGGTCCCACCTCTCTACTTCCTCCTATCCTGGGCGCCTCTCAAGAGTGAGCCCTTCTCTACTCTGGGACCCTAACCAGCCTCTCCCCCTTCCATTCTACCAGTCTTTTGAGGGATATCAGACACACAGAACACCAGAAGGTCTGAGGTTGGTGGTGAGTTCCTGGACTGGGTATGCAAGCTCTTCCTAGGTAGAAATTGCCTGACTCACGTCCTGGAAGAGGCTGACAGGGGCGGTGACAGCCTTCTGCTCCTCCAGGTAGGGCTCCCACGACCAGCCTTCCTTCTTCTCCCCTGATGCTGTGGACAGGAGACAGACAGACTAACCTCTGGACTGCTCCCGATAGATTCTTCTCCTGAGTTCCCCCTGACTCAACTCTACCTTACCTCCAAAACAAACCTTTGTCTATGATCACATGCTGCCCTCTGGGCCCTCCCAGCCATGCCAGCACCGGACAGCAGGGGTTCAGACTTCAGGGGAGACTCAGTCTCAGGCGGGGCTGCACCCAATTCTGTCTGCCCCACCCTCATCCCCAGACCACTGTCAGCAAAAGTACTTTGGATTATTTAGCAATTAAATTGAGGTCCCACAGAGGGACTCAGTTTTCTGACAAAGCCCAGTGACAAGTCCTGAGCCAGAGGAATTCATCACAGTGCCACCTAAGCTCACAGGGATAGAAGAGGAAAAAGAGAAATGAGACAGAAACCATGGAAGGAGGAAGAAACGGAGGAGCAAGGTCACACAGAAATGAGAAACTCTCTTTTTTTGAATCTTCTTCCTCTAAACACACACAGGTACACACAGATACACAAGTATGTTATATGTGTGCTTAGTATGCCCACAGAGTACAGACTGATTCCATGGCCCTCCTTGACATACACATGCCATGTGTGCACGCACCTGTGTGCGCACACACACACACACACACACTGTGGTTAGGAATCTCCAGAGGAGATCCCTCCTGGGGAGAGGGAGAGAAATTTCCCTACGGGACCTTCAGGTTAGTGTAAGATGGAGACCAGGCCTCCAGAACAGAGAGAAACATCCTTTAAAGACTAGAATAGGTGGCGATGTGTAAGGTAGGCTCACAAGGTCAGCCTGAGCTGCCTTTAGCTGAAGGCTACAGATAATGAAAGAGGCAAAAACCTGCAAAAATCAATTCATATCCCTTGGGTAAATAGCTCCAGCTTCTTCTAGAAACTTCACTGACTCAATTTTGTCATCTAAGATATGCAGACAACTTCATCTACCACAGGGAGTCATTTGCAGAAGGAAATGAAATGCTGTGAGTAAAAGATCTTCTTGAGGTTCTCTTACATCGACCGCCTAAGAGTCACGCTGTAAGAAGCAACAACCTCTCCTCCTCTCCGCCATCTGCTCGGCAGCCGCAAAGCAGCAACCATGCGTGAATGCATCTCCATCCACGTTGGCCAGGCTGGTGTTCAGATCGGCAATGCCTGCTGGGAGCTCTATTGCCTGGAACATGGCATCCAGCCCGATGGCCAGATGCCAAGTGACAAGACCATTGGGGGAGGAGATGACTCCTTCAACACCTTCTTCAGTGAGACGGGCGCTGGCAAGCATGTGCCCAGGGCAGTGTTTGTAGACCTGGAACCCACAGTCATTGATGAAGTTCGCACTGGCACCTACCGCCAGCTCTTCCATCCTGAGCAGCTCATCACGGGCAAGGAAGATGCTGCCAATAACTATGCCCGAGGGCACTACACCATCGGCAAGGAGATCATCGACCTTGTCTTGGACCGAATTCAGAAACTGGCCGACCAGTGCACAGGTCTTCAGGGCTTCTTGGTTTTCCACAGCTTTGGAGGGGGAACTGGTTCCGGGTTCACCTCCCTGCTGATGGAACGTCTCTCTGTCGATTATGGCAAGAAGTCCAAGCTGGAGTTCTCCATTTACCCAGCCCCCCAGGTTTCCACTGCTGTCGTTGAGCCCTACAACTCCATCCTCACTACCCACACCACCCTGGAGCACTCTGACTGTGCCTTCATGGTAGACAACGAGGCCATCTATGACATCTGTTGTAGAAACCTCGATATCGAACGTCCAACCTACACTAACCTAAATAGGTTGATAGGTCAAATTGTGTCTTCCATCACTGCTTCCCTCAGATTTGATGGAACCCTGAATGTGGATCTGACAGAATTCCAGACCAACCTGGTGCCCTATCCCCGCATCCACTTCCCTCTGGCCACATATGCCCCTGTCATCTCTGCTGAGAAAGCCTACCATGAACAGCTTTCTGTAGCAGAGATCACCAATGCATGCTTTGAGCCAGCCAACCAGATGGTGAAATGCGACCCTCGCCATGGTAAATACATGGCTTGCTGCCTGTTGTACCGTGGTGATGTGGTTCCCAAAGATGTCAATGCTGCCATTGCCACCATCAAGACCAAGCGTACCATCCAGTTCGTGGACTGGTGCCCCACTGGCTTCAAAGTTGGCATTAATTACCAGCCTCCCACTGTGGTACCTGGTGGAGACCTGGCCAAAGTACAGCGAGCTGTGTGCATGCTGAGCAACACCACAGCCATTGCTGAGGCCTGGGCTCGCCTGGACCACAAGTTTGACCTGATGTATGCCAAGCGTGCCTTTGTTCACTGGTATGTGGGTGAGGGCATGGAGGAAGGAGAGTTTTCTGAGGCCCGTGAGGACATGGCTGCCCTTGAGAAGGATTATGAGGAGGTTGGTGTGGATTCTGTTGAAGGAGAGGGTGAAGAGGAAGGAGAGGAATACTAAAGTTAAAAATGTCACAAAGGTGCTGCTTTTACAGGGAAGCTTATTCTGTTTTGAATATTGAAAAGTTGTGCTCTGATCAGTTAATTTGTATGTAGCAGTGTATACTCTCATATACAATTACTGACCTATGCTTTAAAACACAACGCTTTGTTATAGATCCAAGCTGTCCATTTCTCTGATGGGTTTGAATAAAGTATTCCCTGTCTTAAAAAAAAAAAAAAAAGATCTTCTTGAAATGCAAAGTGCTGGTCTTGTGTTACTGGTCTTCCTAGGGTTCCATGAAGTCTGTCTGATCTGGATTCTAGCTCTGCCATGCTCTGGCTCTCTTGGCTACTGCCCTGGATCATTCAGATGTGGAGTGATTTATTACTCAGGAAGAAGCTTTTCTTCTTTAGCTGGAACCGCAGTGGCTAGAAGCATCTCCCTAGGAGCTGCCTAAGTTCCCTGGCCACTGTACTGAGCCTTGAGATCCCCACCATCTGACCCAGCTGGGCCAAAGCAAGTCTTTTCTTCATCAACTGATCAACCAAGCCATCAGACTGTCTCAGAGATCTACACCTACACACCAACCCAGAGTACATCTCTTCCCACTACCCTCTGTCCTGAGTGAAACCTGGATTGTCCCTTGAACACATCACTTGTGTTCCCTCAAGAAATCCTCAGTTCTCCCACTTGGCCTTTATCCAGACTTACAGAGCATGCCAAGGGAGGAGAGAGTAGGCTTTGGGACGCCAGGCCTGGCATCGTCTCCCTGCGTCTTGCCACTGCCGTTCTACGTTATCCTGCATAATACCTCTTCACTTTTTCCAAATCACCACTATTATCACCAGCCCTTCACAACCCCTGAGCCTTTCTCCCCAGACGTTCTCACTTCTCACTCTTCCTAAACCGTACATGAGCCACTTGTTGGACTTCTCACCTCAGGAAGCTCTGCCCCTCCTGGGCTCCTAACTCTAAGTTCTTCTCCCCTCAGCCACACTCCAATGTGGCCAAGCTCTAAGACACCCCCCCTCTGCTGCCCAGGCCACAGTAGAGACCTCTGGCCTCCCCATCTTCTGTGTCTTACCCTTCCAACCCCCAACCATGACACTTACCTCCCTAACCCTTTATTATCTGCATTCTCTCACTAGTCACAATGCGTAACAGGTATATCAACTTTACAGTTTACCATCACCACCATTTCCATTTCCCTTAACCATTCCTTCACCACTGAGTGAAGGCTTCGCCACTGAGTGGGGCTTCCTGTGTGCCAAGGCTGGTGCCAGAAACTGGGGGTACAGGGATGCCTCAGAGACCTCACATATGTGGTCCCCTTTAATCTTCACACAATGTCTCAAGGAAATAGGTAGGACTCATGGTAATCCTTTTCACAGATGAGAAAAGAGATGAGAAATGGAATCCAGTGGAGAGAGGTCCGACTACTAAACCCTTCAGTAATGACTCGACGTCTCCTCCCTGACCAAGCCCCAGCCTCCTCTGGTTTCCTGCATCCTTTTCCCATGGTGAACAACAGGCTGAGCTGTTAGCTACATCCTCAAGACCAGATGAGTCCCAACGCTTCTGCGTACAGTTGTACAGTATGCACACTGTACACAGGTGCCCAGCCAAGAGGGTGAATGGGCTGAAATCCAGCCTAGGCTCCTTGCCGAGCCATGTGGCTAAGTCTACTGTGAAAAAAGGTTGCCTTTTTCTAATTGGGTCTGTTCAGAAAGGGCACCTGTTTACAATGTGTGTCAAGGTACCGCATAGGCCAGCTGTGGTACTCATCCTCTTTTGACTTCCAGAAATGCTCCTTTGCTTATTCCTGCTTCCTTAGACTAGATGCTCTTGACTAGCAATTTCTTCAGCTAGCTCAAGCTGTCCAAAACCAAATTCATAACTTCTCTGCCAAAGCTGTGGTCTTCTCAGTCTAGTCCATCCTGGTCGATGGCACGAGTATCCGTTCAGTCACATAAGCCAGGAACATGAGAGGGATCCTTTATGTCTCTTTTTTCACGCCCAGCCTCCTTCAGTCCCTGAGTTCTGCTGACTCCAACTTCTACCTGTCTCTAGAACCTATCCCCATCTCTCTCTATGCTCACTGTTGGTCTCACTTTGAGCCTGGTTCAAGAGCCCCTGGACTGATCTCTCTGCCTCAGATTCAGTCTATTGCCAGAATAGCTCTAAAATAAAAATCATTTCTTTCTTTGCTTTATGTCCACATTGGCTTCTGATTTACAACCAAAAGTCCAAACACCTTTCTGCAGCACACAAAGCTGTCAGTGACTAGCTTACCATGCATTTCCACGTCCCTGTGTGCTTCTGTGCCTTTACACATCCTCATCCCTCTGCCTCATAGATGCTGTCCCCACTGTGTCCCATCCTCTTATCTTCTTCTCACCCACAGCTCCGGCACTAGCACAGGGTTTTCACAGAAAGATAATCACCAATTGTTTGTTAAGTGAATGGCTAGGAGGATGTATGTGTGCATGCACGGATATGTGGACGACTGGACGTATGGATGCAGGGATGTATGGATGTATAGACGCACAGAGGGAAGTAACATCATCCCACCTATCCTGTGCAGCCTTCCTTGGCTCTATGAGGCAGCACTTGTTCCCTGACAGTCCTTTGTACCTACATACCTCAACCACAACAGTTATTATACTATTCCATAACTACCTGTTTAAAACATTTTTTTTCATTCATTATTTTTGATAGAGACAGAGACAGAGAGAGCAGGGGAGGAGCAGAAAGAGAGGGGGACAGAGGCTCCGAAGAGGGCTCTGTGCTGACAGCAGAGAGCCTGATGTGGGACTTGAACTCACAAACTGTGAGATCATGACCTGAGCCAAAGTCAAACGCTTAACTGACTGAATCACCCAGGTGCCTTCTCTCTCTCTTTAAAGTTTATTTACGTATTTTTGAGAGAGAGAGAGAGGCAGAGAGAGAGGAAGGGAGAGAATCCTAAGCAGGCTCTGCACTGTCAGCACAGAGCCCAACACAGGGCTCGAACTCATGAACCATCAGATCATGATCTGAGGCTTAACCAACTGAGCCATGCAGGCACCCCTCATTCCTCAAATGTCTTGATGTCCCTGTGCTACCAAGCCCCCTTCCATCTGAGCACTGCCTTCTTGCTGCACTCTCTTAGCTGTATCTTCTTCCTCTTCTCTTGCCATCGGTGGTTCTTTCTCCCACCCCAACCCTGCTCCTCAATGGTGGGAACCCTAGAAATACACCAATTGCTTCCCATTTCCTCTCTTTGTGCTGACTCTCTTGGGAAGCTTCTTGAGCGCTGCTTCAGTAGTTTAGGTGGAGATAATTCGCAGATTAATGGTTCTAGCCAGACTTTCCACTCTAAGGTCTACAGGAGAGAAGGAAAACCTAAAGAACAGAATGCTATGGCTCAAGAACAACCAATCACAAGCAGTCACCAGGGTGCCAACCATGTGCTGGATCTTTTTGTTTTAAATTTGCCACAGAAACATGTATTTGCCTATCTCTTCTGCGGTATGGTTAGCCAGTATTTGCCTATCTCTTCTGCAGCATGGTTAGCCAGTTCAGAATCAGTTCATTTCAAGACAGAAAACTTAATCAAGAGCCTGCCACTTGAGGTCAACATGTACCCAGCAAGGATCTATGCCTGGGAACACCAAACCAAAGAGGCTGGGCTCCATAATGCTATGGTCTATTCTTCACTTGGCCTTCAGTTTCTAGTAAGTACAAATGGACCTTTCTGAAAATCTCATGAAAGTCATGGACCATCTACCCAGAAAAATAAGCAATTAACAGAATTTTGCACGTAAATTTAGATTAGGGACCTCAGTTACGAAGGCACTGTTGTAACAGTCCTACTGATAAATGACTTGTACCAAAGCACACACTCATATTCTCAACTTGCTCCCCAACTCTATGGCACACTTTGTATTTCAATATAAAATGTGTTTCCTATACCAAATTAAAAAATGGCATGGATCTGAATAAATATTTATCTAAAGAAAATATATAAATGGCCAATAAGCACATGAAAAGATGCTCAACATCATTAGCCATCAGTGAAATGCAAATCAAAACCACAATGAGATATTACTTCACACCCACGAGGATGGCTATAATAAAAAAGAGACAATAACAAGCATTGATAAGGGTGTGAATAAACTGGAACTCTCAAACTGGTGGGAATGTAAAATGGCACAGCCACTTAGGAAAACAGTCTAGCAGTTCCTTAAAAGGCTAAACACAGAGTTACCATATAACCCAGCAATTCACTCCTGGGTACACAATCAAGAAGAATGAAAACATATCCACACAAAAACTTATACATGGATATTCATATCAGCATTACTCATAATAGCCCCAAAGTGGAAGCACCCCATATCCATCAATCAATAAATAAACAAAGTGTGATATAACCACACAATGGAATATTACTCAGCAATAAAAAGGAATGGGGGTACTAATGGCCGCTACCCCATGGATAAACCTTTAAAACACTGTGCTAAGTGAAAGAAGCCAGTCACAAAGAGCCACCATATTATGTGATCCCATGTATGTGAAATGTCCAGACTAGGCAAATCCACATCCACAGAAAATAAACCTGGGGTTGCCTAGGACTACAGGGGTATTGGTGGTTTGGGGGGAATGATAGCTAAGGGACCCAGGGTTTCTTTCTGGAGTGATGAAAAAAATGTTTTGAAATTGATTGCGGTGGTGGTTACAGAACTCTGTGAGTACACGAAAACCCACTGAATTGTACAATTCAAATGGATGGACTGCATGGTTTATGAATTCCATCTCAATAAAACCGCTAAAAAAACCTGTACCTTGTAAAAATACATATGAAGCACTAACTGCGAAAACTGGATAGAGTGGACACCAATCAGAATGAAAACATTCTGCTCCTCAGAAAACATCATTTAGAAAGGAAAAAGCAAGCCAAAGACTGGGAGAAAATATTTTTTTTAGCATATATGTTTGATAAAGGACTTATACCCAGACTATATAAAGAATCAATAATAAGAAGATAAACAACTTGATTAAGAATGGGCAAAAATGTATGTCTCAGGCAACTATAAGGAAACAGAAGAAGATGCTTGCAGGACTGCTCTGAATGTGAAAAGGCTGTAACAAGTTGACCCCAAAGAATCCCACCTGATCTGGATGTGGGCAGAACGAGAGGGGACACGAGAATATCAGAATAACTGTTAATGACTAAATATACTGTAAAGACTTTTACGATGGTGTGTTAGAAAATGATTCTTCAAACAAAGAGGCTGTTGCAACGATAAAGCAGATATATGCGAGAGAGAGAGAGAGAGAGAGAGAGAGAGAGAGAGAGAGAGAGAGCGCGCCTGAGTACACATATGAGTTACACGGTTCTAAACCGTAAACTATTGGAACATCCTGTGAGGACTAGATAACGTCAGTCTTGTACAACATGAGCCCAGCAGCTGGCCATCTAACCGCCAAACAGTGTAAACAGAACACAGATTCTCCAAAACACACACAGGACACTCAAGCAAACCTGCCACCCCCACCCTGAGCCCTAGATTCTTCTGCCAAAAGACCCCAAAGATGAGTGGGAAAAAATATAGCCATAAATGCAAACTTCTGTTGACTAACAGAGTATCTTTCCTTGAAAAAAGGAAAAAAAGACAGAAAAGGGAAAATATTCAGAAGATGGTGAGAAGTATGGTGAGAAGTATGAATCAAAAGATAACTCTGTACTGGACAAGAAGACCCAGCTAAAAGAATGCTGATTCATGAATCTAGCTCCCTAAGTAAGACAGAGCAGTTGAACCACTGTCTTGAGGAGTTAGACACTGTCTCCTTCCTCTGAATAAGACTTAAGAGGCCATAAACCAATGAGAGCTACGCTTTTGGCTTCTGAAGTGAGAGCCTTGGGTGAGAGACAGCAGTGAAAATTTGGTTTGGATGTGATGGGCAAAATTTCCAATAGGCACTACAGAGTTCGGAACCCTGGGCACAGCCTGGGTTCCTCTGGCTGGCACTGATCTGTCAAGGCAGAATGTCTTAAGAACTCACCTCAGCCTCTGGCTCTCTCTGGGACAGGAAAGACAGTAAATCATGCAACTGAACCATGGTCCAAGTGGAACCACCAACATACGACTCATCCATGCACGCACTGAATAAACATTTATTGAGAGTCTACTCAACACCAGTCGCTAAGCTAAGTACCGAGGATACAATGATTAATACAGCTTTGAGGGAGGAAGGTAGACATTAAACAAGAAGTGTGATAAATGTTACTTAGCTTAGCAGACTGTTGTCACATGGGAATGGAGAAGGGCTGAGGGCCAGAGCTGACTATGAATGACTTTTGTTCCACTTTTCTTGGAACCAAAGGGCCAGAATGGAGGCCCAAATAGCAAGGTCAGAGGAATGACTGGTATGAACTTGCCCACACCACCAAAGGGAAGCAATGCCATGTGGTGCCATTAAAAGCTGTTTAAGTCTTTGGATACTGAGCCTGGCAGTGAGGCCTATTCACAACTAGATAATAGAGAATACACAACTACATGATACAGTTCTCCCCGATATACGCATACCAGTGCATAAATCAGAATCATTGTCTCTCTCGCTCGTTTTTTCTCCCTCTGTCTCACATACACCAGTTCATACTCATCTATATATATACCACCCACCATCACATTCCTAACCCATACTCCCAGCCTCACACCTCCAAAAGCATATACACACGTCACACCAATATATATACACACACAGGCCACCATACCAGGCTGGCTGCTGTTCCACTCCTCACTTTCCGGGGTGCTAGCAGCGGGCTGTCCCTCTGGATCCTTTCCTTCTTCTTGCTTCTCCTGTGGAAGGCAAGCCTTATTCCTGTCCTCAAGGGTTGAAGTCCCAGACTCTATTCCCCTGCCTGGCTCCCTGGCCACACGGTGTTCAGTCACAAACAAGTGGAATTTCTGCTAGGCTACCAGCTGGAACACAGCTCCAGCGGACAACCCCTTATGAGGTTGAGGTGCACTCACATGACCATACAGCCCCTAGTGACGCAGTCTGATGACAATCTTCCTCATTCCCCTCAGAACTGCTCTGTGTGGATTTTACCTGCCCACTGGAACTTTCATGCTCTGTCTCTTCCAGCTTCTCTGCAACTAGAGCCCTGTGCTCCCAGGCCTCTGGCCTTGTGACTGGGCTCCGGTGATGGAGCTTTCCATTTGCCTACACACCTACTTGGGCGCTGCTTTATGTGAATGCGACTTAGCCCCGACACGAGACTGAGATGGGAGCGGAAAGCAGGAGGGTGATTTAATCATTTTCCTCTAACCAAGTACAGGACCTGAATCAAAATGGGACCCCAAAAATATGATGAGTGAGCCATCATGTGTCTTCTCTGGCCCAGCCCCACAGCCTGGATTAACAGAGAGGGTCGTGAACTGAGGCAGTCTCTAGCCTCTGCTCTCCCTCCCCACTGCCCTCTTCCTACCAAGGCCTCTGGCTCTGACTCCTCCTCTGATGGGCTGTGGTATTCCCTGCGCTTCCTCTTCTTCATGGGTTTGAGGAGTTCAGAAGCGCTGGTGCTGGAGCTCTGGCCGGAGTTCTCCACTATGACTGACCTGAGGGAGGAAGGCCTGAGAGAAGGAAGCACCCACCCTGCACCACCCAGTCCCTCTCTTAAGCCCTGAACAGGAAGAGGGCTTGCCTCCCCCTTCCCCCACCCCCCACAACCCCCCCCCCCAATTGCCCCACAGCCAGAGCAAGTAGGGTTGCAATCCCCTCACCCTTACCGCTCTTGGAACAGCGGTGGGCAGTCATCATTGGAAGAACCAGGATCCGGACCTGCGCTTTGCTGAGGTCCACACTCCTGGCACTGACAATTCCCATCATCTTCTGGGGGGTCCTGCGGGGGATCTTCTGGAGGGTCCTGGGGGAGGTCCGCTGCGGGGGGGCCAAAGGGGCCTCAGGCCTCCCACCCACCACAGCCGCACCTGTCAGGCCCCGCCCACCTCAGAGCCCACGCCCCCTCAGGACCAATCCCTGGGTGCACTCACAGAACCAGGGCACCCTCACCCCAACCCCTAACCATGGAAACTCCTTGGGGAGCTCGGGCCTCGCCCCACCCGTGCAAGGCCCCAGTCTGGGGACTTGGTGGGTGGGGGTCCTACCGGGCTGTTGGGTGCCCGCATCGCCACCTCCCGCCGGAGCCTCGCCATCTTCATACTCGGCCACACCTTCTGGCCGCAGCTCTGGGCTCGGGGGCTGCTCTGCTCCTACCATGTTCAGCGGTGCGTACTCGCTTATCCGGAACTGGAGCGCAGGACTGTCTGAGGACAGGACTCCCGTACCCCCTCGACCCGTCCCCCACTCGGCACAGTCCCCTCAAGCCGCCTTACTCCGCAAGGCTCGGCTCCGGGTGCCAGGCTCCAAGCCACGCCCCCAGCAGCCCTCCAGACTCCGAGCGCCTCCACCCCAGCCATGCCCCTGGAGTCCCGCACTCAAAGCCGCACCCTGGAACCCTTCATCGAGGCCCCTTCCCCCTCCTTCGCCTCGAGCCCCGCCCCTGGCCCGCTGGCCCCGCCCCTCAGGTGCGGCTCGCCGGGCCCCGCCAATCTCCACAGACACTGACCCGCAGGCCGCTCCCAGGAGGCGGGGCCGCGGCCTCCGTCCACTCCAGGAGCCGCACTGTGGTGGCGCTGGAGCTGGCCACAGGCCCGGCGCTTAACTGCGGCAGAACGGTGGCCGTGACAGGTACACTGCCCGCCACTCGCTCCGGAGCGCCCACATGGATCGGTTCCCGCGGAAAACAGGACACGTCTAGGGCACTGCTGGGCAGGCCAAGGGTGGCCGAGCTGGCTGTGAACAAATACACGGACTGTCATGACACAGGTAAGCCTGGTGGTCGTGCCCCATGCATGTGTATGGGCAGGTGAAGGTTTGTCTTTCTCAGGATCCATACCTGCCTAAGCAGGTATGCTCCTTCTCCCCAGACCCCTGGCTTGGCCCACCTGGGATGATGAAGGCAGTAGTGGGCAGGTGAGAGCCAGAACCTGAGCTGTCTCTGGCCACCAGGTGCACGTTGACCTCTCCTGTGGAGGGCCCCTTCAGTGTCCTCAGCATCTCCATTTCGGCATTCCCCTCCATCCTGGTAGGCCTACAAGCTGAAGACAACCCCTAGGGCGATCAGGGCGGGAGGGGGCTTCTTTGAGGAGCAGCTGGTCACCCTCAGGCTGGCAACCTGCAGAGAAAATCCTCAACCCTAGGTAGAGCAGACTGTCTTAGGAGACCAACATAAACTCTGGCTCCTGGCTCCAACCAGGTCACCCAGATGAGGGCTCTGGCCAGGCCCTGCATCTCCCCCAGACTCTGGGAGATGGGCATGCGTGAGGGTGCTCTGTAAACTGTGATGTTCTGAACTGACTCTGGGGAGTAGGTCTTGGGCCAAGGTTCTGTCTGGCCAGCTGTCACGCCATAGCCCAGGCTAAGTCCAAACTCCCCTCTCTCAACCCTGACCTCCGGCCCCACTAGAATCAATCCCTTCTCCCTCTGGAAATTTAGAGCCCTCAAGTACCAGGTTCTCTCTCACTCACAAGGTCCATTTTCCTGGGAGATGATCTTTCCTGATCACAGTCCTTTATAACCCCTGCCCACAATCCTTCAACCCCAAGCACAGAGTGCACACCGTAACATCTGTTGAACAAATGCATGCATGTGAAGAGCACAGAGGTATCTGAGAGCCCAGACAGTGCATGAGTTTGCTATAAATAAAGCAAGGGCAAAAGAGGCATTTAATACAGAGGTGGTTGAACAGGTAAATATATGGGGAAAAAACACCTAATGACATAACAAATATACTTAATATCTATCATTTACTTAACTCTTAAACTATCTTGGCCACTGTTAGTGCCTTACCAGCACTGTCCAGTAGAATCTTCTGTGATGATAGAAATATCTTAGGCCTATATTGTCCAACACAGTAGTCGCTAGCCACATGTGGTTACGGAGCACTCGAAATGTGGCTAGTGTGAACGAAGAACTGAATTTTTTTTATCTTCATTTAAATTGGAATAGCCACAGTGACCACAGTTACTGTATTATACAGCAAAACTGTACACATATTATAATTGGCCTGTCGGCACTACCTACAAAACACATCTCAAAGTCTGACAACTTCTCTCCATTTCCTTGCTGCCACACTAGTGCCAACTGCTATCAGCTCTCCTTGGACTTGAGAAACTGCCTCCTAACTCATTTCCCTCCTTCCTTGCCTGCCCCCTACAGTCTATTCCCAGGCAAGAGAAAGCTTTAAAAATGTAAACCGAATCACATTATTTCCCTATCTAAAATTCTTCTATGGCTCTCCACTGCCCTTAGAACAAAATCCAAGTGCTTTATCCTATAGAATCTGACCCCTGTCTTCCCCTCTGACCTTATCCTCCATCAATCTTCCCCTGTTCTCCACCCTCAACAAACACTGGTTTCCTTCTGTTGATTAACAAACATTCCCACCACAGAGCCCTTGATCCTTACTGTTCCCTCTGCTTAGAATGCTCTTCCCCATCCTCTTTGCTTGGCTGCCCACCTCCCATCCTCCAGGCCTTGGCTCAGTGGCCATCTCCTCAGAAGAGGTCTTTCCTGGCCATTCAATTTAAAGCAGCACACCCCTCACCCATTCCACTACTGCCTATCCCATTACTGTGTTTATTTCCTTCACACCCTTCATTACAATCAATAATGATCTTCATTTACTTATTTGTGTTTGATCAGTCAACCCCACTGAGATAGAAGTTCCATGAAGGCAAAGATTTGTTATCTGTCCTGGCCACTGCTCTATGGCCAGTCCTCAGAATAGTGCCTGCACACAGTAGGTGCTAAAAAAGTGTTGTATTTCAGTAATTTCAACTTGTTAATAAAAAGCTCTGTATATGTGATTGATACTGGGTTGCTTTAAGGTGTTAGCAGTAATTGACAGTGGCTTCTGGCATACACGTTAAAGGAAAACATAGCCTAGGCTTAAGACTGACTTAAGACTATGAATCTCAGCTCCACCACTTACACCTGTGCTTCTAAGTAGCTTACCCTCTTTGAGCCTCAGTTTCTTCATGTGTAAAATGTGGCAACGGTATATGCCTCAAATGGCTGTGGTGAAGACTAAACGGACAAAATACGTAAAGTCTTGGTAGCAGCAGAGCAGACCTTCGACAAATCCAACTCCACTCCCTTTTAACAGAAATTCCAGGAAGCTTGGTAGCTTGTTGGCAAAATCAGCTTACAGTGCTCACTGTCTCTCCCAGCCTCCCTCCTGCTATTCTTGTGCATTCATTTATTTTCCAGATTTTCTTCCTTAAAATAGAGTCCATCCTCTGTATTATAGAGTGTGTAATCAGGTAGGCAAAGGCTAGATACATAACCTGATTAATTCAGGCAACGTTCAAACCAAGGTGTGTCCCATGTTAAAATTATAAAATAGAACTCCCTGAATTTCAATTCTCCTTATTTTGTTTTGCACAGCTGATGTACCATTTTAAGTGCTTTTCAATAGAGTCAATCTTCTTACTCAAAACCTTGGCAGTCATTAAGAGTCAATGTGGTAGGATGCCTGAGTGGTTCAGTCTGTTGAGCGTCAGACTTGGTCATGGTCATGGTCTTGTAGTTTGTGAGTTCGAGCCCCACATCGGGCTCTGTGCTGACAGCTCAGAGCTTGGAGCCTATTTCAGATTCTGTCTCCCTCTCTCTCTGCCTCTCCTCTGCTCTCACTCTGTCTCTCTCTCTCTCTCTCTCTCTCTCTCTCTCAAAAATAAACAGACATCAAAAAAAATTAAAAAAAAAAAAAGAGTCAGTATGGTTACTCCTGGAAGAATTTCATTCTGTTTCCAAACTTATCACATGCTTTAGGTGTATCCAGGAAGGGAGGCTAAGGGGACTGCCCTGCTATTCAGTTTGTTGCCCTCGTTTCAGCAAACACTGGAGGGCCAACTAGGTGTCAGCACCATTCTGTGCCCTGCGAAGACAGTCTCAAAAAAGAGTGCTCTCATGAAGCATATATTGTAGAAATAAGGGATAGGGTTGGGCTGGAGATATAAATTTGAAAGCCATCATGTATAGCTGGCGTTGAAAACCATAAAGCTGAGTACAAAGAACAAGGTAGGAGCTTTGGAGCTCACCAAGATTTATAGGTTGGGAGGAGGAAGAAGATCTAGTAATAGAGCTTCTCATGAGGTCAGGGGGAATCCAGAAGAGTCTGAGCTTCTGGAGGACACATGAGCAAAGTTTTCAGGAAAGGGGGCCAGATCAAGTCAGGTGAGGGAGTGGACCATTGGGGCAATAAGGAGTCATTAGAAACCTTGACAACAGCCACTTCCAAGGAGCTGTGGACATAAAAACCTGGCCGGAGTGGGTTCTAGAGAGAGATCATGGATTAGCTCAATATTTATTGAGCACCTACTATGTACCAGTTCCTGTTCCAGGCAATGCAGATTTATCAATGAACAAAACAGACAACCCCTGTCACAGAATCCACATTCTAGTGGGGGAAACTAACAGTAAGGATTGATCCTCGTGGGAGAATAGGAGAAAAGGAAGTGGAAACAACGGGACTACCAACTCTCTTAAGGAGGTTGTGATGTGAAGGAGAGCATGGAGTTGGGGGATGGTGTTTGGAGAGTGATGTGGTCTCAAGGAAGGGGTGTGGGGTGTTTGTTGGTTTGTTTTTAAATAGGAGATGTCACAGCATGTTTGTACCTGAGGAAAATGAGCCTATGGAGAGGAAAAAACTGACAGGGCAGGGAAGAAAGCCTCAGTCTAGAAGACAAATCCTTGAATATGCAGGAGGAAAGGGGACCCAGTGCATCTGTGATGTGGGGACCCAACACACAGTAGCCTTGGGCTCCTGCCAAGAAGCACCTACTGCTTCTGTGTTCTTCCTCCCCAGCTAGACCATGAGTTCTGAGGCCCGAAACTGCTTTCTCTGTGATTTGAATTCATTCCTCCTCTCCCGCTGCCACCCCTTGTGCTTGCAGCCTATGTGGCATTTTCATAAACACTGTCCCACCTGGTACACACAATAGCACAACCAGTCTGAAATGGCTCCCGGGCCTGAGCCAGGTGCCAGGAACATCCACTCCCACCCCTAGAGCCTGCTTGCAACTTCAGAACCCCACTTCTGTGTCCTGCGCATATATGGTTCCTTCTGCTTGGTACCTTTCCGTATCCCATAGGTCTGGAAAAATCCTAATCACCCTCCAAGATCCAGCTTGAGTGACACCTCTTCCTTGAAGTGTTCCCCAAATCCACCCCAAAACAAAGTTAATCATCTCCTTGACTGTGCTCCATTCCACCACAGTCTAATTATGCATTAACTTGTGGGTCTCTGAGATGGCACAAAGCAGCTGATGTGCAAAAAGCCTGACACAGAGGTTGCACTCAACAGTCACTGAATGAATGAATGAGAGAGCTGGGAGTAAAAAGTGGTCAACATATTAGAAACAATGATATTGAAATACATCAATGGTTTAGCCATTCATTCCTTAGGGGCTAGAATACAATTTCCTCCAGCGTTGCTCAGAGGCTAGGGGAGGAGGGGATAAAGAGGCAGTCAGCTACCCTGAAGGCAGCCCTGGGCAGTCAGCTTCTCTGGGAATTGCCCTCAGCCAGGGGAGCTGCCTCGCCCAAGTGCCCTCTCCTGGAAGCAGCCATCCTGTCAGACTAGTTGATAAAGGGTAGAAGGGCCTTGCCCCTTGCCTCAATTTGGGTTATCTCAGCAGGGCCATGTCCCTTCCAGAGCTATCCCTGGGACAGGCTGAGGCCTCTGCAGAGACTACGTTGGCACTTCAACTTCTGCCCACCACTTTGCTGTCTTCACTGTCCTACAGGTGATACTCCCAAGGGCACTCCAGTAAGTCTGCGCTTACATCTCCCTCCCGGAGTCTGGTTTCAGGGAACCCGACCTAAAACAGTCATTGGGTCCCTGGGACAGCGCGGTCTCTGGCACATAGCATATGCTCGGCAAACATTTATTGAATGAGTATGTCCCTGTTTATTTTTCCTTCCTCTCTGCTAAGGTTCTTCCCACTGCTTGCCCTTCAAGGCTTCGTATACAACAGACGCTCAATAAAGGCCCTGGCTCTAGGTGTCGGGAGTGGGATTAGCGCCCCAGACATCCCCACACGCCTCAACACACACACACACTCAGCCCCAGCGAGATCGGGCGCCACAAACTTGGGGCCTGCCCCCGGCAGCTGCGGCTGGGACGCGGGAGGGGCGAAAGAGGCTCCGGGGTCGGGACCGCCGCCCGCCCGCCCTCGGAGGACTGGTACAGACGGCGGCGGGCGGGGCGGCCACCGACCCGTCGGCCACGCGCAACGGTTACTTTTTAAAACGCCAAAATGGCGGAATTCTTTTTATTCTTCCCTTTATGGCAAAATAATAATCCCATTTCCCGTTGTAAAAATCGGAAACCAACGGTAGGAAGAAGAAAGTTTGCCAGATGACCCATTTCCTAAGAAACCCCAAAGCCCGCCCTCTACACCTTCCGTCGTATTAATGAAAAACTCTTAATTGACTGCATTTCGCTGAAGACGGAGCCGCCGCCTCTCCCACGCGCGGTCGCGGCCCCCAGCCCCGCAGCGGCCGGCCCCAGCCCCGGTAGCGCGCCGCCCGGACCCCTTCCGCCCCGCTCCCCCCGCCCTCGTCCCCAGCCCGCGTCCCCCGCCGGAGGCGCTCGCCACGAGCCGCGCGCCCGGACCGCGCGCTGGGCACCTGCGGCAGGGCGGGCGGCACCCCATACCCTGGGCCGAGCCCCCGCCGCGGGGTCCCTTACCTGCGAGGCCCGTCCGTGGCCGCCCGGTGCCGAGCCGCCGTCCGAGCCCCACGCGGCGCGCGCCTGCGCGCAGAAGGGGCGGGCCCGCCTCCCTGCAGGACGCGGGGCGAGCGCCGAGTGGGAGCAGGGGGCGCGGGCCCGGCCGCGTGGGCCTAGTGGCCTCTCCCCACGCCTTCTCGGTGGAGATTCATCCTGCCTCCCCACCCTCCGCATCTCGGCCAACGGTGTGCAGGGGGCGCGGGACCCGCCGAGCCGGAGAGCGACCTGCTGGGCCCTAGCGGAGTGGCCAGTGACAAAAGACGGGGTTGCACTCCCGCACGCATCCCGGCTAGGGCGCTGCGGTGTCCAACGCCCTCCTACCGCACCGCCCCACCCCCCAACCTGGAGAAGGGGAGCCAAGGAGCGTCAGACAACGGCCTCACAATGGGTGAAGGGGCGTGCGACCAGAGGAAGAGGCCTAGGGGTGTGGGTTCCAATTCTGACCCTGCCTGGCGTAAAGGGCGGCACTGACCAAAGCTGCGTTTGGATGACCCTGTTGCCACGGCTGCTAGTGTGACCTGGAGGACATCATTTAATCCTGGCACTAATTTCTCCATTTGTAAAGACTAACCTACTTCATGGCATATAGTTCCTGTTTTGGTGTTACCTTGAGCAAGTCACTGCTTCCCTGTGCTTCAGTTCCCTTGATCTAACTGGAAAGTGGATGTAATAACATACTGCATGCAGATGAAAACAGGGCAACTCTTGGTCCAGCCTAGAGCCGGGGGCTCCTCTCCCATACCAAAGGATTTAACCTAATCACTCGTTTTACAGAAAAAGGACACTGCTGTCCATTTGGCCTACTAAGATCATGACCACAGTCAGACCTCCAGCCTCCTGACTTGGTCCCAATGAGAAAAAGATTCCTAATTAATTGTAGGCAAATTCCCCAAATTGTGATCATCAGATTTAAACCTGGTTTAAATAAACCAGACTTTATTCTGGTTGCCACGCCAACGCATTACATGTGTTCTTCCTTGCTGCAATGTCAATTTTTAATCACATCTCATATTATTGGGAACAGAACTGCATCAGTTGAGGATGCTGGTTGCCATAACAATGTAAGTCTCTTTATACACACCAATACACACACAACCATCCGCTCTTTTTTTCTCTCATCTCTACCCAGACTGCTTGTTCTAGATTTTCCAAAAGGTTTATTTTAGGTATTCAGATTACAAGAAAGTGGTGGAACTACACAAACACATGGCTTCTCAATTACAAATGCATCTTTCAGACAGTGATTCAGACAGACAAGTGGAATCTGAGCCAGCAGGATGCAGGAACGAACAGGAGTTGCTAAGACATTATTCTGCCCATTACCAGTATTTGGTTGGTCCAGATACTTTTGGTGGTCTTGCTTGCTTGAACACCTTCGGGGATGCAGAGCTCCTCCCAAGTTGATGTGATTTGGGGAAGGTTCTCTCACAGAGCCAGCGTTTGTTGTGCTACGCCAGAATGCCCTCAAAAGCAAGTGAGCTAGTCCAATCTTTCCCTCAAGTGACGCCCCCCTTCTATATGTTAATAGCCCCAAGGTCTTCTCCAAGTTAACCTTCCACCCCAGTGGACCCAAATTTGATTGAAATGTTGATAGTAGAAGCATGGAGAAAACTGTTGTGAGCAGCCAACAACTTTCTGTTCCTACAAAATTTAGTTCCCTCTTGGTGCAGTCACTGTGTTTTAGGAAAATCATCAAAACATGCCCTTTATGTAAGTGTGCAAACATCTCTGGTTCTGACAGAAGATTTTACTAACAGGAAGCCCTTTCTAGCATAAACATGCCAAAATCCTAGGTAAAATATTACAAGAAAAAAAGGAAACCAGCAAAGGAGGAAGAAGAGTGAATTCATGGTTGAATTTGCAATAAGGGGAACGAACAGGAGTCAGAAACAAGAGGGAAACAGAGCAATAAGGAAGGGGTGGCCTGGTGTCCTTCTTGTCCTGGAGGCTGTTATTGGATAGACAGGGACCAGCTGCTAAGGACTGGGGTTTCATCACACACTTCGTGGCAGGAGATGGGATCTTAGGTCCAGGTGATACCGGGAGGAGGTACTGAAAAACGCATGAAAAGACCACATCTCCAGACAATGTAATTGTGGGCTCCATAGTGGGAAAGGCAGGGGAGACACAAGTTTCCAAATATGATTAGCTTCAGGTCCTGCTTCCACCAGAGCATGGGTTTTTATTGCCCAAAACTTCAGACGTTGATAAAATTTATATTTGGGTTTGGGAACTGAAGCTTCTATTTGTAACCGCTAGGAAAAAACTTGTTTCAGTGAAGCCCAGAGCTTCAGCTATTTCATTTCCTTTACCCTCACGCTGTAAATATCTGAACCTTGTTCTCAACAATTTGTCTTATGATGACCCTGAGGAACCCAACAAAAAAAGAATCAGCTAACCAAGCCATATTCATTTTCTATCAAGGAACAAACTGGTGGCTTAAAACAACACAAATGATCAAAGCCCAAATTGGGTCTCACTGGGTCTCAAGGGGTTTTATTTCCCAGTACCAAGGATTTTTCTCCCCAAGGAATTTACCTTGTCAAGGGGACAAACACCACTTAGGAAAGGTGGACCAAGAACCGAAGTCTATACACGCCATTATTTTGCTTTACTCTGACTCTATCTGCTCCAGGGCATCTTCTGATGTCATTTATCAGATACCTCCATTTAGGCTATGACAGAACACCACAGACTATACTAGGTGACTTACAAAAAAAGCTTATTTCTCACAGTTCTGGAGGCTAGAAAATCCAAGATCAAGGCACTGGCAGATTTCATGTCTAGTGAAGGCCTGCTTCCTGGCTTCACCAACAGTCATCTCCCTGCTCTGTCCTCACACGGCAGGAGGAGCAAGGGATCTTTTATACGGGTGCTAATTCTAATCATGAGGGCGCCACCTTCATGACCTAATTACCTCCCAGAATCCATACCTCCAAATATCATCACATTGGGGATGTTTCTACATGAATTTGGGAGAGATATAAACATTCAGTCCATAGCACGTCATATCCCACAATCAGCTGTTTGGATGAGGTTGGAACTTACCTTCCAATCTCCCTTCTTCCACTCAAGGAACACACTGGCTTTCTGGTACAAACCAGCTACTTGGACAGTGTTGGCCAGGTATGGGGGTGGCAGAGTAGGTGGGCATCTCCCTTAGAAAAGCTTATCTACTGAGAGGCAAAAATAAAGTTCCTTGGTGTACTTATTAACTCAAGAAC
The DNA here is from genome assembly GCF_018350195.1 of Panthera tigris. NCBI lineage: Eukaryota > Metazoa > Chordata > Mammalia > Carnivora > Felidae > Panthera > Panthera tigris. The sequence continues at coordinate 16,810,456 of NC_056662.1, forward strand.
CTCTCCCTGGCTTTGGACAGGAAATGAAAAAAGTCAACCTTTCAACTTTGCTTTATTTAGCGACATCATCAAGTTAGTGTAAGGTTTTATACTTTATTGAAATACGAAATATTTGTTATCTGTTAAGAAACATGGCACACACTCCAACTGAGTAAATCTGAAGACAATTTAACAAAGGATCTATTTTTAAAGGGATGGGCAGGTTGTTGGAAAATCACAATTGTTAGAGTAAAACCATTGGGGCTAGGAAAGAAAGGGGAGACTGTGGTTACCAGGACTCAGAACAAGAGGGCCATATGTAGCACACTATGCCCTTCAGATGAGGACTACCACCAGCCTGAACCCTACAGAGAGGAGGCTGTGGAAATAGATGTTTCAATCTCAATCTTTTCGCTCTCTCTCCTTTCCTACTGCTTTTCCCTAATGGCTGAACCTAATCAGAAATCAGAGGGCAAAAGAGTATGTGGACGGAGCCAACAGAGATTAACTTCCTGGGGCTCAGAACAGAGAATGGAGGCGTGGCAGTGTGGGAGGGCCAAATGAAAAGTGTCTATTTGTTCAGGCAAAATGAAATTACTAACCCCCTAAGTTTTTCTTCTTCGTACACAGGTTGGTGGATTTAGGCTGGGCGGTCTCAAGCTGTAGGCTTGAGGCTAACAGGCACCTTCCCTTACCCCCTGACACCTGTCTCATATCCTAGGACCAGCAGGCTGACAGAGGGATATTATTCTCATAGTGATGGTAGAGATGCAAAAGACCAAGTCCATTTGTGTAAGCATTTAAGCCTTTAGTCATGTTGTATGTTTCCTGTAGCTACAGTAACTAAATTACCATAAATTTGGTGACTTATTAAAACAAAAATTTATTACCTTGCAGTTGTGGAGCTCTGAAGTCCAAAATGGGTTTCATTAGTCCAAATGGATTGAGGGGATGTTTAGCCTGGAGAGGACCTTCACAAGGTTAAGCTGTGGGCAGGGCTGTGCTCCCTCCAGAGGCTTTAGAGAACTGTTTTCTTGTCTTGAGGTTCCTTCTGTTTTCAAAGCAACAGCGTAGCATCTTCTGGTGTCTGATTTTGCTTGTTTTCGCATCAGCTTTTTCTGGTCCTTTTACCTTCCAGCCTATTGTGATTACACTGAGCCCGCTTGGATAATCCAGGATAAGCTTCCCATTTCCAGACCTTAATTTAGTCACACCTACAAAGTTCCTTTTACCATGTTAGGTAACATATTCACAAGTTACAGGGTTAGAAGACAGGCATCTTTGGGGAAGGGGAGGGCAGTATCTAGTCTACTAAACATGTCATGCCTACCAAAATTCCACTGGTCAAAATCAAAGGACAGCAGGTACTCTGCTCATTAAGGGAGGATGGGGATACACACACACACACACACACACACACACACACACACACACACACACCTATAAAAGAATCTGGCAAGGCCTTTAAGAAGTATTTACTGAATGTGAGTTTAGACTATTATGACTCGGGTATCATACTGATCATCTTACTATAATCACAGCCACAGCTATCCAGGCTTGAGTTCCTGCTGGGTCCGCAACGGAATGTCATTTATAGCAAAGGTGGATACAAGCTGTAATTTAAGATCTTATTTGTGCATCCCAATTATAATGCTGCTGTGTATGCTACAATCACACTGAAATTTAGGCTCTGAATTTCCTTCTCCCTCTACTCCTATCACCCAGAACAAGAGGACACATTATTTACTTTAAACCCTTCTCTGAAGGTGAAGAGATTCTGCAGGAATACTAAAGTTTCCTCACTCCTTTGCCAGAACTGGCCCAGAATTCAGCTGAACATCTATTAAGGCAGGGAGTCCACATACTACTTGCTTTGCTCTGAGGAGGTTAAAGCAAACCTAGAGTGCTGTTGCTACTAGTGGGACCCATTCTGTAAGGATACTGACAAACCAAATTCAAAACTGATGAACTGAAAAGGGCTGAGTGGATGTTTAGCCTGCAGAAGACCTTCCCAAGAGCAGACAGTACTATGATCTGTGGGGCCTGAGAAAGATCCAACTAGTAGCAATGAACACCCAAAAGTCCAGACTATACTCACAAAATACCATTTCCAAATAAAGATAACCAGAGCTCACTGGAGAAATGGCTGCCTCCAGATCTGAGATTAGAGAGAGGAGCCTGGAAATCTCATCATATTAGAAAGAAAAGAAACTGATAAAGATTATTAGGGTTGCTTCAAATGAACTCATGAGGCAACCTGAGTTGACTTTCATGAACCAAAGACAGAACAAGGCAACATCAATAAGGAGAACTCCAATGGATTAAAAAAAAAAAAAAAAAAAAAGGCGTGTAAAATCATGGTTTGTGGGTTTAATAATAGATTCAGGAAAAGATCATCAATGGCTGCCAATGACAAAAAGATACCCAAGTAGTTTTGGGAAGGAAAACAAAACAGAATCTGATAAAACCTCTAGAATAATGGGTCTCAAGTTTGAATAAGCACCAGAATCACTTGGAAGGCTTATTGTAACACCTATGGCTGGACTCCACTTAGTTTCTGATTCTAGGGTGGGGCTTGAGAAACTCTGTTTTTAACAAATTCCCATATGATGCTGATGTTACTGGGCCAGGCACACTTTGAGACCCATCATATTGTTCTTAGATCTAGTCTAGAACATGCTAAATATCATTAGCATGCAATCAGCAAAATCAAGACTGAAAAACTACTCAATAGTGGCCTTCAAAAAATATACTGCAAGGGACAAGAGAACAAAGAGACTTAGGTCTTTAGTCGTATATAGTGAACGGTCTTCAGCTGGAGTATCTAGGATTTCCTTCAAAATTATCTGGAGGAAATGGACAGACATACATTGTTAAAGCTGAATTAAGTATTCAGGAGTTGGTTCACCATACTATTCTCTAACTGGTGCTTGCAAGCTCATAAAATCAAAGTAACAGCAATATATTTAAATAGTATACTCAAGGGTGTTCATGAATAGCTAAAAAGTAGCAGTGGTCACTTAATCAGATACTTGGGCACCATAATCAGCAACTGTGCTTTGCCTACCTTTTCCTCAATTGGCTAGGAAAGTATTAGGGTTTGACTACACAATATTTTAGTCCATGGAGTGACTGTGCCAATGTTTTGATAACAGCATTTACCCCCACAACAATACTAGAGGGCATGGTTTTACACAAGAGAACATAGCTTATTTTCTATGGAATCTATTAATCTCTCCTCTATTTAAAGTAGCCTCCTGCTCCCTTTTTGGCCCTGGGCTAGGAGAACCACACTCCAGCTTTCAGTGGTAATGGTGTACTCTCTGATGCTATCCAAGCTCTCCCCTTCAGCAGCTCTTAAACTTGAATATTAGCTCCTTCTCTTCCTAAAAACAAAAACCCCTTTTCTTAACTTTATTTATAAGACAGTCTATTCACAGGAAGTACTGCCTTACGGGTTATTACAAGATGACTGGACATGATGAGCTGAAGATAATCTCATTCTTGTGATATTCCTGCTAAAAATGCAATGAGGAGACAGCAGACAAACCCAAATTGAGGCCAATTCTACAAATAACTGTCCTCTACTTTTCAAAAATGACAAGGCCAAGAAAAAGGCTGAGGACGTGGTCCAGATTAAAGGAGACTGAAAAGCCATGACAACAAAACGTGGCAAATGATCCTGAACCAATAGAAAAAAAAGACAAAGAATTATTAGTGGTCAACTAATGAGACAGATCTATGGAGCATGGATTAGACAACAGTACTTTATTGATGTTATTTTTGGTAGGCACTGTAGTTTAACAGAGAATGTCCCATTCCTAGGAATTAGTTTTTAAGGAAAAAACAGCAAGATGTCTCTAATTTATTTTCATGATTCAGGAAAAAAATTTTTGTAAATGAAACGAAGTATAATTAGTGATGGGAAAAGGGTAAACAGTTTTTTGTACAAGATTTTTCTGTTTATCAAAATTATTACTTAAAAAGTCTATTCATTCTCTACTCTCTGAGCCTTCCTTAATCTGAGCACTTTTCACTAGGAGGAATTATCTGACATTGTTTTTTGTTTTTCTTTAACGCTTTAGGGCTGTTAGGAACTGAACCAGGATGTAAAGCCTGCCTCTGCTAATAAATCATGTTAATTCCATTAATTAATTCCATGTTAATTTCCTCAGAAATGATACTGAAAATGGGTATAAATGAGTGTCAACAGTAAATAAAAACTTAATTACTAAGTTTCCTAGTGTCTGAGCTGTAATACTCAGTACCACCTGCTTTTGCAAAATTCCAATGAGCTCTGATGAGACTACCCGGGAAATACCAGTTCTTTTAGATTTACATCTCCAGAAGGATACACAAGAAACTAGTGTTCCTGGCTTCTTCCATGGGGTCAAAGGTGAAATTTGCCACCTTAACCTTTTTAGATCTCTCAATTTTTGACTCCTTTCTATTCAAGTATAAAAGGCTAATCACTTAAGTACTATACTGAGGGCCCATCTGTAGGGTTGCTGTAACCTAGCCAAGCAAATCTAAACAAGCTATTGAGGACCTAGATCAATTACACAATTGCATCAACTCATCCTTTTGGCACATGGAAACCTGGTGTTAAACATACATAGATCCATCTTATTCAAGATGTGGTCATTGCCTCAAAAAGTTCAAAATTTAATGTGTAAATTGGTAATTAGTAGGTACCAAACCATGTAAAAAAAACTTTCTTATCGTTTGATATTGAACATTAAAAATAGTATTTTTCATTCCTGCTACACAAGCCAAGGGATTAAATAGAACAATGAGGATACTGAACAAGTATGCTTACTATATATCCACTCAGGAGTATACTAGTCAGCCATTTAAAATAGCAGATCTTAGTAAAAGCAAACTGCAGAACACCACTCACGGTAAGGACTAACAGCTTATTGGGAAGAATAGGTTTTATGATCAAATAATTCTGGGGAGTGACAGATACTGTCAACGGCAGCTACCTTAGCCAGTGAGCTCCAAAGGAAAGATACCTTATATTCCCAAGTATATATTAATTTTGCAATTAAAATTAAGTCAAAACTTAAGAACAAAACATCCAACAGCCATAGGACTGAAATTGGATAAAGTCAGAAAACTGCCTTCTGAAAACAAGGTAAATAATAAAAATTTGAGGTTTCCTAAATGTAAACTGCCGAAGTTTAGAGTGCTCCAAGTCTAAACTAAGGAAATTAGGTTAAGGACTTTGGAAAAGGTGATTAAAGCTTCCTGGTTTACCTGAAAAATACGTCACAGAAAATGCTCAAACCACTATTAAGGTAACAGGTAAATTTTATGTGAAAACAAAGCAAGACAATACAAAAAAGTTTCATATGGTTAATCCTTCACAACAGCAGATAGTACTTATTATGGCTATTACATGTCATATGACATGTTCCTGATATTAACCTCTATTTTTAAAAAAAGATTTTAAGTAATCTCTACACCCAACATGGGGCTCAAGCCATAAACCCCAAGGTCAAGAGTCTATGCTCCACTGATGGGGCCAGCCAGGTTTCCTGATCATCATCTTTAATCTCCACAACTCATGGCTTGTCCTTGCCAATTTCATGGATGACATTAAAGCACAACGACTCGCCCAAGATAAACCATCCACTATGTCGATCCTAAAACAGGTCTCTGAGGAACTGAAAAGCCCTTTTCCTCATACTCAAGTCAGGAATGGCTTGCCAACTGGCAACTCTAGTTGAAAAATCATTTACCAAATATTTGGTACTAAGTGGGAATACACAATAAATCCAAAACCAGCAACCCTCAGTAAGCATTTTATTGAGGAGATAAAGCATAAAGTAGGTTAACAAAGTGGGGAAAAGAAGATACCAAGATGAAAGGTAGTAACAACACAGGACTGGAACGTAAATCACAGGAACTGGTAGGACTCAAATTGGCCTTAAAGGCACTATGGCGTGTCAGTCAACACTATCAGGTAAAAAGAAAGGGGAATCAAGATGTTGCTCATTTCTATTTTTGCGCTCAGTTTAATACTCTATCTAGCCAAGGATTTACACATGGCATGTTGCAGACTCTCAGATTCTACTGATAAGTTAGCAAGGAACTAATAAACATTTCAGCAGTCAACTCTGTTCTCAAGTGGGCCAGTGTTATAGTGGTTTAGGTATATCCAATGACATTGAGGTCCACAGGGATAGAATAGGACTAGATTCTCAATAAGTTGGTCTTTGCTATTACCAGGAAACTTTTATGGGCGTAGGCACTTACCCATATAATTACCCACTTTGGGGGCAAGCAAGCTAACAACGTAGGTAAACCTGCCCATTACCATGTGAGGTTAGACTAACACAAGAAAGCCCAGTTGAAAGATGTTTTACACTTTTACAAAGTCAAATTTCACACTGCAATATTCCCCCCTCCTTCCTTTTTAAAAGGCTGTGGTTTTAAAAGCTTTTGTTCTTTCCCTGAAAACGAGAAAACTTTGGTCAAAGCCAATTCTTAAACCAACTTGTTCTTTAACCAAATTTCGAAAGGCAGCTGGAGATGTGCCTCTTCGTGAATTGTAACTTCTGTTCTTTCAAGTAGGAAAATAACTACAATCACAGACACTAGTGTCTTCTTTCAAATTCTGAAGTTTATACTGGGAAAAAACCCATTTCTTGTGAATATCTAAACTTTAAAACAGTATGAGAGTAAAGAAAAGAAAATAAGGTCATGGAAGAAGCATCAGCCTTTTGGGGCACTATTTTCCTAAGAGTAGGCTCTAAAATTTTCTAACAGGAAGCTCAGAAATTTCTGAATAACAAATCTTTCTATGCACTAGCAAGTACTCCTCCCAGCTACTCTGGGATTTTGACACCTAAATCTTTGACTCAATTTTCTCAAGCAGCCTCATCTCAGGTATGCCTTCTGGATTATTGGAACCTACAAACCAACTCTAGATTATCATGCTTTTTAGTCACATCTGTGGCATGATGAGCACTATGCCACTATGCCCCACTATAGTACAATCCAGTCCTTGACACCTTACGCAGTGACAGATCCTAGAAGATAATAAAGCGGAGTCAAACAATCTGTATCTTGGTTTCAAACCAAGATTAATGAGTGCTTTTAAATGGAATTAAAGTATCTGAACATAAAGATAGAGGGTAATTCATTTCTCAAATTGCAACTTCAACTAATTAGGTTTATAGATGCATGGACCCATTGGTTATCCAGTAACTCCTACAAATTTGCAGTATAATTTGGCTTCCACAGCATATATTAAAGTACAAAAAATTTAGAGGTTACCCATGTAAATTCTTTTCAAGCCCACCATATGCTGTAAAGTTACAAGGATGATCTAATCAATTATCACATAACCCCATCAACCATTAACGACTGATGGCTGGGTGGAATTTCACTCTAATCAGCAACCAATTTTACCAAGCAACCTGTTAAGTGCCTGTTAAATATAATAGTCTTCCAGCTGAAAATGCAGTATTTGCTTTTCTACTTTGAACAAGAATATGCTAAATTTCCAATCACAGAAAGGCTACTTCCATTTTCGTACAACAAACACTAAAGACCATGGAACCATATTCTAACAAAACACTAATTACACTGACCATTTCTCCATAAAGTGGGATTACCAGGCTAAACGGGTTCTCAAGTATTAAGAACTACTTCTTCAAGAGTTCAATTAAATTTAAGTTGAAAAGTTTTCATCATTTAAAATCCACTAACTTAGGCAAAATCGTGTAATAGACGGACCACGAAATACCTTTTAAACTCAAAGGGGCAGATAGGACTTTGGCAAATTTGATTAACAGCACAAAATGTTATCCAAATCCAATAATTTATTGCTGGTCTGAGGCTTGCCTTCTTTTACACTTTGAATTTACATCGTTTCCACAAAGAGTAGATTACCAATATTTAAAGGAATTTAATAGTGACCTATTCAGTAAGGCAATTATCTTGGTAGCAAATTTTTATTGAAATCTTACATAACTCAAGCTTATAAAAAGCCAACATAATTGAAAATTGGGTTCTCCCTCTAAAGCCTTAGGTATTCAAAGCTTGAAACGGTTAATTTAAAAGTAAGCAAACAAAACAACAAAACCCCTGCAGCAGATCCTGCTGAAATACTTAAAAAAAATCTAAATGAGCTTAATCTTTACAAAAGTTATTTTAGCTCAAAAGCTATAAAATCAAAGTTATCTTAATTCTACAAAGAAGGGAGAGGATCTTTGACTTCATGCCACCATTTCTTTAGAACCTCATCTTTTTCATCAAATTTGGCCACAAATCAAATTTCTGTGTGCCCCTGTTTTCAGGAGATTCCTCTTGCAAAGAGGCCAAGTACAAACATGGAAGAGTAACTGCTTAAGCAAGTAGGAAAGTGTTCCATAATAGTGTGCAAAGAATGTAGAGTTCTAAGTTAATCTCTGGAACTCGATCTGGACCGTGACCTCGACTTTGAACGAGATCTAGAACGGGATCTTGAAGCTCTTTTTGGTGGAGGGGACACAGAACGTGCCTTTGAGGGTGGAGCAGGTAGGGGTGAATTTGAACGAGACTGGCTCCTTGATCTAGATTTTGACTTTATATCACCTTTTCCATTTTCTTTGGGGGAACGAGATCGAGAACGAGACCTGCTTCGAGATTTCTCATACTCCTTAGATCTGCTTCGAGAGCGTGAACGGGAGCCCCGATCAGACTTGGGCTTAGATTTGCTTTTTGATCTGGATTTCCTGCCTTTTGATCGAGAACGTGATCGACCTTTGCTCCGAGACCTGGATCTGGACAAGAAGAGCCAGATTTTTTTCTCAATACCTTGCCAGAACATACAAATAGAGTAACATTCAGAAAAAAAGATGTAACAGCTCATTATTTACCTGGAGCGACTTTTTGAGATACTTCGAGATCTACTGCGGCTGCTCCTGCGACTCCTACTTCGTGACCTTCTTCTAGACCGTGACCTATAACAAAAGATGCAATAAAAAACATTAATCTCATATCTCAACACAAACTTTTGTGTCATTGACAAAAAACAGTAAACAAAATATAATTTCTTACCATAAATTAAGTCCACCTTAAAACATTGAAAAGAACCTCAATGATGCACAACACAAAAGAGACTACACACTGAACTTTCAGTTAAGCATCAATTGAAATACTGGTGCTTGAATTTTTCTTTGCTCTTAGCAAATATGGTTTCTTTTCCTTTCCCTGTATTTCAACAAATTACCTTGATCTGCTTCCAGAGTAAGACCGCCTGTGGCTCGTTCGTGGTTTATCCTCAATGAGCCTGATATTTCTGCCATTTATTTCTGTACCATCCAGTTTATCCAAAGCACGCTTCATGTCAGAGTAGGAACGAAACTCAATCACGCCTTCGTTTGTGCGTTCTTTGTGAGCATCCGCATAGGTTACTTCACCTGCTTGTCTCATGAAATCCTAAAGAAGCAACAAGATTAAACTCAGAAATGTAATGAAAAAAATCTACGTACTGTACTGGATTCTCAGAAATTTAAGAAAAAAGTGAAGCAAAAGCCTACCTTTTAAACATTAGCCATATCGTTTTTTTTTTTTTTAATTTATTTTGAAAGAGAGCACACACACGGGTAGGTGGAGCAGCAGAGAGAGAGCGAGAGAGGATCCCAAGCAGGCGCCGAGCTATCAGCGCGGAGCCCGGATGTGGGGCTCAAACCCACCCAACTGTGAGATCATGACCTGAGCTGAAATCAAGAGTCAGATGTTTAACTGAGCCACCCAGGTGCCCCAGCCGTATCATTTTTATCTCAAATTATAGCACATACCTTTAAATCTTGCCAACTGCAACGACTAGAAAGATTTTCTACAATAAGCCTGAATTCTGTACGAACAGGTGGTCCATATTTGTCTCTGCCAGAGGTTCTCCGACTGCTGTATCCACCTCCACCACCTTTATCACATGAAGAGAATAATTAGATGCTTTGTAATGACAGGGATGCATGTTTTTTGAAAGTTAGTACAAACATATCAACTTTTATTTACTGGAGTAGGACTTTGCTATTATACTGCTAAACCTTCGATACAGTTGTGATTTGCCATAAATTAAATTAAGGGCAAGTCAAATAGACTAAATCCAACTAAACTTCTCCTACAATCTGTTAGAGAGTGACTGCTCCTTTATTCGATTTACCTCGCTAAGTTTTATTTTACAGAACATTGTAAAATATAAAACTTAACTGATTACATGCATTTCTACATTTTACAAAAATGTTTACTAGTTACACTAAGTACTTACATCACAGTGTGAGGTTTTTGGTGGTGGTTTGGCCACAAAACACGCAAGGTAACAGTCACCTAGTTCAGATTAACCAGTTTTGTCTAACCCTTGGAATCCTCACCATCACCCTGCGTCTAATGGCAAAAGGCTGCTGTCGTCATGGCTTCCGGTAAGGTCAGCCAAAGGGTCATAGGGCAAGGGTCACACAATGTATGGAAAAGCCAAGGCCAATCAGGAAAGGCAGTCATCTTAGCCTCAGTGGACACAGCCTCAGCCCCATTGGTCACTTTCAAATTGAAACATCAAGGACTTGTTAAAAAGTTTGAATTCAACATGCAACAATTTCAACATCAAACATTTAACATAACCAAACCCCTCCCACCTCCTCCCAGTAACATGCCCCAAATAATTCAAATGCAGCATAAAGCTTATTTAAATCTGTGTGGTACTATACCACATTAGTTAAAAATAGTATTTTCTTTGGCCCCCGCCAATTTTAATAACTCTAAGACCTAAACTTAAAACTCCTCCCCTTACCCCGTCCCCACCCCACCCCACCTCCACCCCAGCCTGCCCTCAAACTTCTACTCTAAAACATTCACATTTCTAGCTAAAGCACTGTCAGGTAAGCAAGGGGATACAACAAATACTGCCATCCCTCACTTCCTCTGTGGGCAGAGCCCACGACAGTGCTGACAGGGGCCCAAGCCACCCCCCGCCCCCAACTTAGCAAAAAAAAAAAACAACAACAAAAAAACCCCACAACAACAAAATTAAATATATAAGCCCCAAAACAGCCCAACCCTGGCTAGCCAAACCCACAACCCAATCCCCGCGCTCCGGCGTCCCGTAGCTGTCCCGGGCAGGCGTGAAGGCAGCGGCGCCCGTGGACACTGGAGCCAGTGGACCCCTGCCACCGCGCCTGCCCGGGCTGGGAGGCCCCACCCCGCCCACCCTAAGCCTGCGCCCGCCCCCCAGGATCCCAAGGACGCGGAGCGCGCGGGGGTGGGACTCACTGCGGCTTCCGTAGCTGTAGCCGTCGCGATCGCGGCGCGGGCCCCGGGCGTGCTCCACGATCACGCGCTCGCCGCAGAGCTCTTTGCCGTTCAGTTCGTAAACGGCGTCGTCGGCGTCGCGGGAGTCCTCGAACTCCACGAAGCCGTACCTGGGGGCGGTGCGAGAGCCGGGAACCGGCAGGCGACGTTAGGCCGGGGGCGCGCACGCCCGCGCGCCCACCCTCCGCGCGCGCTCCCGCGACCCCGCGCCGCCGCCATTTTGGAGGCCCTGCCACGCGGCGCCGCGGCCTGGGCCATCTTCTGTCCAGCGGACCCCGCCGCCGCCAGACCCAGAACACTGCGGACGGACGCGGGTTCCCAGGCCGGACTCACCCATTTTTGAGGTCTATTTCGAGGAGACGGCCATAGCCGCTAAAAAAGCGCTGGATGTCCTTTTCCCGGACGTTGTAGCTAAGGCGTCCTATGTAGACGCGCGGCATGTCTGTGGCGGGCGAGGGGCCCGAAGGCTGGCGTCGAACGGCTGACCGCAAAGCAGGAGCCGCGGTGCGGGTGCGGGGACGGCGAGAGCCCGAACACGCGCCTCACACCGCAGCGGCGGCCGAGTCCAGCCACACAATGGTGCGCGCGCGCCAGAGCTGCACTATAAGGGAGGGCGAGCTGGGGGCGGGGCCAGCGCGTGGCGTCAGCGCGCAGCACGTACCCTCCCGCTCTGGAGCCCAGGGCTCGGGGGTGACTTGCAGGTCCACTTCCGCGAGGTTTTGGGGAAGTGCAGTTCTGCTCGCTTACACAATTTTCCCCACCCATCATTGTAAACGTAGTTTCCCGTCGTCGAGCCACAGACTTGTCTTCTAATTTGTACTTTTTAAAAAACCTCCTTGGTGTGATCTCTCCGGGACAGGAGTTTGGGAGGCAGTCCCAGAGGACTCCCGGTTTTCATTGGTTCCTGATGTTGTCGTTAATAGGACTGTGTGGTCTCTGATTGGCTCCTTAAAGCGAGGCTGCGAATTTCCTCCGCTGATCGGCTCACGCTCCGCTCGGCGGGCAACGCGCGCTCCGACACCTGATTATCCCGTTTCACCTAATCCGAGGTTTACCCTCCGGAGTGGTGGTGACCCGCACGGTTTCGCGTTACGAGCATACAGCCTTGCTGGCCTCTATCCCTGGTGGTCTCACAGCTATCATCGGCCTTGACCCCCTCGCTGCCCGTCCCCCTCCATGGGTCTTTTCTTGAAACACTGGCAAGTCACCTGTAGATTGCTGTGTACGTGGTAATTCCACTCTCGCTGTGGGTGCTCCCAAAGGGAGTACGACCGAGGTCTCTGGCCCAAGAAAGTTAATCAAGACCTGGCAGCCCTCCTACACAGGTGCTCTCTTTTTCTCCTCCTCGTGGAGAGTCCCGTGAACCAACAGGTTGGAAGCCCCCGTGTATTCGATAGAAATACACTTTTTTTTTTTTTTTTTTTTTTTAGTATTTCATTGGACATGCCTTTTAAAGCTGGAGAACTACATGAAAACCCCGAAGGAGTAAGTTTAAGTGGAGAGCAGAAAGCCCTAGTGTACTCTGAAATTTGACTACAGGAAAGGAGACTGGGAACGAGGGAGTAGAGAGGTGGGGAAAGACGGGATAGCACGGTGTTACAGAAGCCAAGAGAAGAAACAGTATCGGTGAGATAACACTGGCTGTTCAGGCATTTCCGAATATTCCATTTCTTTTTGAGCGGTTCAACCTTGATATTCTTTAGCTGGTTGAGACAGGGCGATTTGGCCTTCCAGGGAACTTTTAGCAAAGTGTAGAAGCAAACTGATTATTACGACAGGGGGAGAAGTGTTAATGCTGGCATCTAGCGGTAAAGGCTAGATAGTGCTTAAAAGTTAAATACAACACAAGAATATAGATCTATAAAAATTCGTGGGATATAGTAATTAGGGAAAAGAAAATTCAACAGTGCGACATTTTTTCACTCCTCAAATTGTCACTATTTTAAAAAATGTTAAAATTCATTATATGGGAAGAGGTGCATCAGGAAATGGCGCTGATACAGTGTCGGTTGGACTGAACATTCTATTTGGGAAGGTAATGGGGTAGTACTTACTAAAAGATGAATATAGGCAATGGGGTGTCACCTTCTGTCTTTGCAGTTAATGTGCCCAAAGAGAAAGATGCAGCTAACATCATCCTTTGCTTCCTCTAACCTCTCCCCAAAGGCCAATGGCTACTTTTGTTTGTTTGTTTTCTTGTTTGTTTGTTTTTTTGTTTAAGTTATCTCTGTGTCCTATGTGCAGCTGGAACTCACTACTCCCAGATCAAGAGTCACACGCTCCATGGACTGAGCCAGCCAGGCGCCCCCCAGTGGCTACTCTTAACAAAAAACCATTAACCCACCAACTACAGAAGACAGTCTCAAATGATCATCATTGAAGGTACTGTTGGGCCATCAGCATTCTGTAGAGTCTTGTTGATGATCTAACTCACCTCTGTTGATATTTTGGAAGAAAGACTCAAGGGAGAAATGATGGATGTATAGCACAGGAGGCCACTTCTTTTAGATACCTACAGTTGTGGCAGATAAAGATCACTATTGCTGATTCTAAAATTGTGGAGGTAACTGCAGAAGTCTGTCAGCAAGAGAGAGTGGCCTCAGTCTGATCCAAAAGAGAGTTAATAACTTTGAATCCATCCATAAATACCCAGATTGTAAAGGATAGTTTAGAGCACGCATTGTTGTGGTTTTCAATCCCAAGTACCATGTGATTTGAAGTGGGTATAAACTGAATTGTGATAGGTTTTGCTATATTATGTCTGGAAAACTTAGCATTCCAGAAGCTGTCATCTTGAATGGACTTGGGTTGAACTTGGCAACTCAAGTGTGTTTACATGGAGTGGAGTGAATGTATGCAGGTGTTGCTGTAGAAATGGAATTCAGAAATGGAAATTGTCAGGGACAGAGTTTGAAAGAAATGTGAATCAGATGATTGAAAGAGCTCGGAAGTGATGAGATTAAAGGTACATTTCAATTGCGGTATTGGATTAAATGTTGCCAAGCTAATCCAAACCCTTTTTGAAAAACATCTGTACAGGGTTCATCTAGACAGGGTTTTTCAACCTAAGCACTACTGACATTTGGGGCCAGGTAATTTTCTGTTGTGGGGGCTGTCCTGTGCACTGCAGGATGTTTAGCAGTGTTCCTGGCTGGCATCTACCTGTTAGACACCAGTAGCTCTTTCCCTCCCCCCAGCTGTGACAACTAAAAATAGATTGAGTGAAGAGGATTAAGAGGTACAAGCTTTCAGTTATAAGTCATGGAGATGAAAAGTATAGCACAGGGAATATGGTCAATAGTATTGTAATGATATGGTGTGGTGACAGATGGTGACCACACTTAAGGTGGTGAACATTGAGTGATGTATAGTTTTTGGATCAATCTGTTGCACACCTGAAGCTAATATAACATTGTATGTCAATTATAATTCAATAAAAAAAATTGGGGGGTTAACAAAATGTTTTGAAATGTTGACAAATGTCTGCTAAAGCATAGAATTGACACCTAAGGTGTTGCTTGTGACAGTGAGGGGATGTGTGTCACTGAGAATGGGCTTCCCTTGTGTTCTGAGTATTCAAGGAGTAACCAGAATTTTCAGCAAAAGTGGAAGGATAATGAGGTTTCACCACCCAAGAAGACTGGGGAGGATACCATGGTGGCTCAGTCTGTTGATAGTGGACTCTTGATTTTGGCTCAGGTCATGATCTCACAGTTCGTGTGTTTGAGCCCTGTGTTGAGCTCTGGTAGTGTGGAACCTGCTTTGGATTCTCTCTCTCCCTCTCTCTGCCCCTCCTGCGCTCGCTCTCTCTCTCTCTCTCTCTCTCTCAAAGTAAATAAATAAACATTAAAAAAAAAAGAAGACTGGGGATATACTGAACTATTTACATATCTGGTGTCATCTGAGCAATATGACAAGAAAATGTAAGGCTCTGAGTATAATTAACTGTGAACATATAATTTTTTTTTCTTTCTCAATACATGAATTTGAGCCCACAGCATCCAAGCACATGCCTGGTATAATGCTTACATTAAGAACCTACAAATAAATAAACTCTATTAATGTCAAGTGGAAAAAATGCACAGAGGGGACCCAAGATATAAATCTGTGAGTTTGTCACATACTAGATGAAACCCCCCAAAAAAGTAGATGGAGAGCAGAAGAAAATTCAGAACTATGCCCTGGGGGACTGTATTAACTCCTATGTGTAATCTGTATGGCTGCTGTAACAAATTACCATCAACTCAAGGGTTGAAAGCAACACAAATTTATTAGCTTGCAGTTCCAGAGGGCAGGAGTCAAGTGGTTCACTGGGTTAAAATTGGTGTCAGCCCGGCTGCTCTCCTTCTGAAGGCTCTAGGGGAGCATCTGTCTCATTGCCTTTTCCAACTTTTAGAGACTGTCTGCATTCTTTGGCTTGTGGTTCCTTCCTCCATCGTTGAAACCATGAATTTTGGTTGAGACCTTCTTGCATCCAGTTACTCTGACCCTGACCTCTGCTTCCATTGTCAGATCTCCTCCTCTGATGCTGAGCTTCTTGCTTTCCTCTTATAAGTCCCTCGCCCCCACCCCCACCCCCAACGCCAGCCGTGATTACATTGGGCCCACTTGGATACTCCAGGATACACTCTCCATCCGAAGATCCTTGACCTAATCACTTCTGCAAAGTCTCTTTTGCCATGTAAGTAAAGTAACATCTTAAATTCTAGGGATTAGGACATGCACATCTTTGGTGAGGACACTATTCTGCCTGCCAGAGGGACTCTGAAACTTAAATACAGGAAAGGAGACTGGGAAGGGAGATAGGGAAAGAAACCAAAGAATACAGTGTCACAGAAGAAGCCAAGAGAGGAAAGGGTCTCAAGGAGGTGGTGACCTTCGACAAACAGAAAGTTCACGAGGCTTTGACCCAGCCACCGTACTCCTAGAAATCTTTTTGACAAGAGGATTGATTTGTAAAACCTTAGGCCCTAAGATGATATTCTAGCAGTGGAATACTCTAATCACTAAAAAGAATGTTAGATTTATCGATTTGACAAATACTTATTGTGTGCCCTCTGTGTGCCAGCCACTGCTCTTGGCATTGGGAATACAACAGGGGAGCTATGCATCAGGGTTTGTAAACACACCTTAGGCCAAATCGGGCCTGCCACCTGTTGTGTAAGTAAAGTTCTGGTGGAACACAGCCATTCACTCACATATACCGTGTCTGCTCTTCAACCACAACAGCAGTATTGAGTAGTTGCAATAGAGACGGTCTCCCGCAGAGTCTCAAATATTTAATAGCTGGGTCTTCACAGAAAATGTTTGCCTACCCCAACCCCTGATATAGACTTATAGAGATGCTCATGGTATGTTGTTAAGTGAGAAAGGCCAGGGTTAATATATGCATGATTTCATTTTTTTAAACAGCAATAACCTTCTCAACCTCCCAAGCCCCAACACGTTATATGAGTATGCATGTGTATGTGCGGTTGGACTTGTGGTTGTCTCTCAGCATCAGTGAGGTTAGGTCCTACATAATCATGTCCCCACTAACTTGCTCTCAGTGTTCCTTACTCCTCCTTCTATCTGCTCCTTACTGTGCCTTGAATATGTCAAGCACACACCCACCACAGGGCCTTTGCATTGAATGCCTCTCTGTGTCTGGAGCTCTCTTTTCCTGTGACTTGTCTCCTCATCTCTGGTTTCTGTTCAAAGTCACCTTCTCACCCCTGTAACTACTTATTTTATTCTTTGATATGTTGTTTTCCCCCCAGCTTTATAGAGATATCGTTGACATACATTTAAGGTGTAATATGTGATGATTCAATACACATGTATGTTGCAAAATGATGATCACAATCAGGTTAATTAACCCCTCCGTCCCCTTACATAATTACCATTTTTATATGTGGGTGATAACATTTACGATCTGCTCTCAGCATTTTTCCAGTTGTTAATACAGTGTTGTCTATTGTGAATTGTAGTCGCCATGCTGTACATTAGATCCCCAGAACTTACTCATCTTATAACTGAGAGTCTGTACCCTTTCACCTACATCTCATTCCCCCCCCCCCCCCCCCCCGCTCTGGCCCCTGGCAACTGTTTCTACAAGTTCAGCTTTTTTAGATTCCATATATAAGTGAGAACATGTGGTATTTGTCTTTCTCTGTCTGACTTATTTCACTTAGCACAGTGCCCTCAAGATCCAACCATGTTGTCACAAAAGGCAGGGTTTTCTTTTTTTAATGCCTGCATAATATTCCATATACATATGCCACATTCTTTATCTGTTCTTCTGTCGATGGCCACCTATGTTATTTCCACGTCTTGGCTATTGTGAATAATGCTGAAATGAACATATTCAAAAAGTGGTATCTTTTTGAAATAGTGCTTTCATTTCCTTTGAATATATACCCAGAAGCGAGATTGCTGGATCATATGGTATTTATATTTTTAATTTTTTGAGGCACCCTCCCCGTTGTTTTCCTAGTGGCTGCACCAATTTGCATTCCCGACAACAATGCACAAGCTTCCCTTTTGTCCACATCCTCACCAACACATTGTAACCCCCATTTTATTTTGTTTTGTTTTGTTTTATTGTATTTTATTTATGTTTTATTTTATTTTTGAGAGTGAGAGCGGGGGTGGGGCAGAGAGTGAGGGGGACAGAGGATCTGAAGCCGGCCAGCTCTGTGCTGACAGCAGCTGATGGGCTTCAAACTCGCAAACTGTGAGATCATGACTTGAGCCAAAGTCGATTGCTTAACCGATTGAGCCACCCAGAAGCCCCAATAACCCCCATTTTAAACTAGCATCCCTCTCTGAACTCTAGATCTTTTTTTTTTAAATGTTTTATTTGTTTTTGAGAGAGAGAGAGAGTGAGCAGGGGAGGGGTAGAGAGGGAGAGGGAGAGAGAGGATCCTAAGCAGGTTCCAAGCTGATATCAGAGAGCCTGACGCAGGGCCTGGCCCTACCAACCATGAGGTCATGACCTGAGCCAATGCTCAACCGACTGAATCACCCAGGTGCCCCTGCACTCTATATCTTCTTATGCTGTTTTATTTTTCTATATGGAACTCTCATCACTTGACATATTATTTACTGTCTGTGCCCACCCCCGCTAGAACGTGAGCTTCATTAGTGCAGGAACGTTGTCTGTTTCCTCTGTGTGCCGTCTCCAGCCCTGAGAAGTGCCAGGCATGCAGTGAGTCCTCAGTGAGAGTAGCGCCGCTCAGGCAGTTGTTGCGAACTCACGAAGCGAGTATGTCCATTTAGCAGGTATTATTGCTGCAGGGGTCATCAGGGCCTGCTGATGGGATGGACTCTTCTTCCTTCTGATTCAAGCCCCACTCACTCATGCTGCCCGGCCACTCAGACCCTCTGCAGGGATGCTCGCTCCAGATCCCACATCTCTTCCACGGGAACTTACCTAGACAGGATCCTGGTGTGGCTAGACAGCCACAGGAAGTCTCGTACATGGTCAGTGGGAATGGCAATTGGTGCACTTTGGGAACTGTGTGATAGTGTCAACTAAAGCTGAAAGCTGCTAGCCCACCGCCCACCACTGTGACCTGGCAATTCTGTTAAAGAAACGTGTACATATGCTCTTCAAAAGGAATATACTAGAAATCCGTAGCGGCTTTATACGTGGGAGTCCCCAAACTGGAAACCACTCAGATGCGCATCAAAAAGAGCGTGGTCAAATCATTTGTGGTTTATTCGTACCACACACTGCTACCCAGCAATGAGATTGAACTACAGTACACAGCCCAGTCAGTGGATTTCACGACATAAGCATCTAAGCAAGACACGAAGGAACCCATACCATATGGTTCCATGTATGTAAAGCTGAAGAAGAAGCCAAACCGATCTATGGTATCAGAAGTTACAGTGGGGGTGGGGGTGGTGACCAGGAAGGAGGCTTCTGGACTTCGGGTCCTAGCTTGTATCTTGAGGTGGGTGCTTGTTGCACAGGTGTGCCCTGTTTGAGAGAATTCATTGAGCTGTGCACTTCTGATTTGTGTACCTTGCTGTATGTATGTTGTACTTCGATGGAAGATTTTTTTAAAAAAAGGAATATCTCTGTAAAACAAAAAATTATAATTTACTTGACCTGGAGCACTCTGGGTTGTGCTGGACTAATTAGCTCCTGAGGATTTGATTCATAGTTTTTGCCCATGAATGTCACTTTGTCTGAATCAGTTAACTATTTTGGTTTTGTCCTCCAGTTAGGTTTCTGTAGACCCAGTGCTCCTTGACTGGGAAGGTGGGGGTCTGTTGCCATCTGGTGGCCATTTGTATGATTACAGCGGTAGGTAAATTCCACTGGCTGCCTGGTCCAGGGGTCAATGAAGCTCAGAGAGAGGAGGTCTTTGAAGGTCCCTCAATCTAAATCTTCTGATTGTCAACACCTTATTCACTCCCAGGTTTTCTGGCCCTTACTTGAACATCTCCCAAGTTGAGAGTTTACTGCCTAACCAGACAGCTAAGTCCATTTTTGGACATCTCTCATTTTGAGTAAATTCTTTATAAAAGTGAAAAATTGCTTCCTTGACTTATCTAGCCACTGGTCCTGATTGTGTCCCTGAGGCTGTTCAAATAACCACATCTGTTTCCCACACCTAGGCGTCCAGATGTTTGGGGGGCAGCCCTCAGACCTTCTGTTCAAGTAAGTCCTCTCTTCTGGCTAGATGTCCACAGTCCCCAAAACATCTCTCCTGGGGCTTGCTTTTCAGATTGTTTGTCACCGTGGCTGCTAAGCAGTCTGTACTCAGACTCACTGGTGACCTTCTTCAGGGTGGCCCTCAGGCTGACCTTGCCCCCCTGGACTTCTCTGCACCTGCCCGTTGCTGCTGCTGTGGCCATATTGTTCTCCAGGCCAGTTATGAGCTGCCTGGTGTCCAATTCCTCACTCAGCCCTACCTCTTTTACAAGGAACCTAACTGGAATTCTGGAATAGCCCAGTTGTGGCAAACAATGTTTGTCTTGAGAATGGGAGCAGGTGAGGCAGCAGAATGGAAATCCGGTGCTTATTGGCAGGTAGGCTCCGTCCTGGGGCAGCCGGGAGAAAAAGTGCTGATGAGGAAAGTCCTAGTTGGCCTCATGTCCGGTGAAGAGCACAAGGCCATGGGGAAACTCCGAAGACAAATACAAGAACCCATGGCGTACTTCATGGATACTGTGGTCTCCATGCTTGTCAGAGTCCCATGGGAGGCAATGCTGGGCTCTCTTCCCAGGTCTTCCCCTGAGCTGGTGCGTGTAGGTTTCTGTTTTTCTGCCAGACACTAGGCTGTGGCTTGCAGACATTTTACCCATCATTAGTTCTACATGCTGTTATTTGGATACGTTCAGGCTGAAACATATTCCCAAGTGTCTTGTGCGTGCCCTTGCTTATCACCACAGCCCTTATTCTGGCAGCAAAAGCTGCATCAAATGGTGGTTTCTAATGTCCTAGAACAGAGGAGTCAAGCGAACTGCACCATGCCAGAGAGCATCCAGGGTGTGTGCCCAGGGTGTAGAACCCAGTTCCTAGCAGAGTGAGGGAAAATAAGTCTTTTTAAAAGGTACCTTGCATGGCCTAGGCACTGTGCTAGGCTCAGGGGGAAAACAGGGAACGAGACAGACCCAGTCAGCTCTTCCAAAAATTGTAGGCCCAAAGCAGTGGTCCCCAGATATTGGTGAGCACCATTTAAATATGAAGGTCTACGGGCTCCATCCCTCGTAGGTGGAGTCACTGGGTGCAGGGCAGGGCCTCAGAATATGCATGTTCAGCATCTTCCAGTGTGACTGTGAAGCAGATGGTCAGGTGATCATGCTTTGAGAAATACTGGCCAGGGCTCTTGGGTCTTTGGAGCCCCTGCTCCTGTCAGCATTCCCTGGGAGCTTGTTAGACACGCAGGATCTCAGGTTCCACCCAGACCTACTGGACTAAAACAAGCATTTAAACAAGCTTCCCAGGAGGACTTGTGTTAAAGTTTGAAAAGCATTGCCAGTGCAGTGTGTGAGGATTTTCACCTTACTTCGGTATTGTTTTGATAAGAGAAAGAATGCATTCATGTATTATTTGGCAATTAAAAATCAATTAATGAAAAACTTTGTATAAACCAGCAAGATCTTGTACAGGAATGTTCACAGCAGCTCTATCCTTAACAGTCTCAAACTGGAAACAGCCCAAATGTCTATGTCAATAGGTGAATGGATAAACAGAAGGGGGCGTATTTGTAAAATGGAATACTACTCAGAAATACACAGGAACAATCCAACAGTGTGGATGAATCTCAAATGCATTATACCAAGTGGGATGAGCCTGACGCAAAAAACCGCATGATGTTTGAGTCCATTTATATCATGTTCTAGAAAAGGCAGGACTAAAAGAACAGGAAGCCAATTCCTGGTGGCAGGGGCTGGTGTTTGGAGGAGAGAGCTGACTGCAGAGAAGCGGGAAGGAACTTCTTTGAGTGAAGGGAATGACCCATACCATGATTGTGGTGGTATTCACACACAATTATGCATTTACCCAAACTCATTGAACAGGATGCTTTAATTAATTAATTAATTAATTACTGTTTTCATTTATTTTTGGGAGAGAGACAGAGTGTAAGCGGGGGAAGGGCCAAGAAAGAGGAAGACACAGAATTTGTAGCAGGCTCCAGGCACTGAGCTGTCAGCACAGAACCTGACCTGGGGCTCAAACTCACAAACCGTGAGATAATGACCTGAGCTGAAGTCAGACCCTTAACCCACTGAGCCACCCAGGCGCCACTTAACGTATTTTTTTTTAATGTTTTAATTTATTTTTCAGAGACAGAGCATGAGTGGGGGGGGGGCAGAGAGAGAAGGAGACACAGAATGTGAAGCAGGCTTCAGGCTCTGAGCTGTCAGCGCAGAGCCCGATGTGGGGCTTGAACTCACGAACTGTGAGATCATGACCTGAGTGGAAGCCTGATGCTTAACTGATTGAGTCACCCTGGCACCCCAAACTGGATACTTTAAATGGGTGAATTTTATTGTATATAAATTGTACATCAATAAAAATGATAAAAACAAGAAAAGCAAAACCAAGAGCATCAAGTACTTTGGGCCATCTTTGTTGTTCCCAGAGAGCCTCAGTTAAGTCTCCCCTCCTCCATCCCGGTGCCTCCATGCAACCCCCACCTGAGCTTCCTACTCATCTCACCAAAAACTAAAACTGGGCCCTCCTGGCCTTAAAGGGCTGTCTCCTGCAGTGTCTCTGGTGGCCTTGCTTTCTGCTACAGGCACAGTGTGGTGAACACGGTGTTAAATAGATTCAATGGGAGCATGTTAATATTTCGGTGGCCTGTGTAAGTAAACAAAACCCCAGCTCTGTAAATGCATGAAGGGTAAGAAATTGAAGCCCATCATAGTCAACTAGGCTTTTCCAAATCAGGCAAATACTAAGGACAACCAGTCACAAAGAGCCCACCAGTCTTTAAGCTACAGCCCACCGAATAATTTCCTTTCATTTTCCTGCCTTCTCTTTTTGTCTTTCCTCCTAACCCTGTGGGAGGAGTGGTTCAATGCTGCCAGATTCAAATAGGTTTTTAGTCCAATAAACTCTTATAATTTTTAATATGCTTTTGCTCATTTTCTAAATTTAAAGAAAAAGATATAGGTGGCTCATTTTTGAGCATCTGGCTCTTGCTTTCGATTCAGGTCATGATCTCATGGTTTGTGAATTCAAGACCCACGTTGGGTTCTGTGCTGACAGTGAGAAGCCTGCTTGGAATTCTTGCTCTCCCTCTTTCTCTACCCCTCCCATGCTTGTTCTCTCTCTCTCTCTCCAAATAAATAAATAAACTTAAAAAAAAAGGAAATATAAGTAGCATACAGTATTAGTTTCTGTGTTTGTTTATCTTATTAACAAGGATTAAAAGCATATTTCTGGAGCCAAATCGCTTTGGTTCTGTTTCCAGCTCTTTCAGTTGCTAGCTGTGTGACCTTGGACACATTTCTTAACCTCTTTGTGCCTCAGAGTAATAGTACCTGTCTCAAAGAGTGAGAATTTTAAAAAGTCAGTTTATTGTAAGGTTTTAGAGTAGTGCCTAGCTCATAGTAGATGTAGAGGTCACTTTTAGGCAACAGGCTTGCGCACTGCAAGGTAGAGCAAGGCAAAAGGGTCCAGAGTGACCAATGAGCTGATGCAAACAGGCCCATCAGGTGACCCACCTCAAAACATCCATAAGCCTTAACTAACCAATGAGCTACTTACAACCAGGCACAGGTACCAAAAAAGGAAAATTCCGTGCATTCTCCTACTTCCTCACCTTCCCCCTTTAAACACACCCCCCTCTCGTTGCCCTGTGGCAGACAGTCTCTGCTTTGCTGTCTGGCCCGTGCATTCAACAAACTTCTATCCTTTATTCTACCTTGCTTGAATTATTTCACTGCCCGTGCCTCTGGCTTCCACCCAATCTAGTTGCCCTACATTTGGGGACCCCCATCCAATTGGGAGAGACACCACAGTAGGCACTAAATAAGTGTTGGCTATTATTGTTGAATAAATGCAAATTTTATCCACACTTCCTTTCCCCCACCCCTGCTTAACATAGCCATGGAGATCATTTTTATGGACTGGTTACAAGCTAAGAACTCTTAGTTCTCTATCTTTTATGATAGGTTGATTCTAGAAGCAACCTCTGATCCAGTTCCATCTATCGTCACTGATGGAGGACTCTGGGGGAATGGCCTTGGGGGAGACACGAGCAGGAACTGGAACAGAACGAGCTCTAAGTTTGGGGCTCAGCCTGGGTGTGGGACAGTTTTGCTCTGTGGTCAAGAAGACAGGCTCAAATATGTCCCCCAGCCCCCCAGAAACCTTTCTTGAGCCTTTGGTTCTTACTAATCCCTTGGGGTTCTGACTGCCTAAACTCTATGAGTGCCTCAGTCTCCACCTCTGAAAAATGGGGATGATCCTGGCTCCCACGGCTGAGGTAGAGATCAGGTGAGAAGGCGTGGGGCTTGCCTTGGTTTGGGTTCCTCTGGAAGCCGACCCTGAGACAAGATGAAAGGGCAAGTGGTTTATTTGGGAGGTGATGCCAGGAAATGTCACTGGGAGGGGAAGACACGACAAGGAAGGGAAGAAAGCCAGGGAAGGGCTCATTATTGGGCTGATGACAATGGTGGCAAGGGCAGCTTTGTTCCGCTGGGGACTCCGGGAGCCGGTGAACACACCTCAGACCTAGGCGCGAGGAAGCCGCATTACCTGTACATCAGCTGGCCAGCTGTGTTGGTTGCAGGCTGCTTCCAAGAGTGTTCACTCTGGCACTTCCAGCTTGCCTGAGTGGCCAAGAGAGATCAAGCTCTGGGTGGAGAGATGCAGGTGTTCCCAGCAAGGTGTTCAACTTTGGCTTGTGGAGAAGCCTGCCGAGGTAACCGAGCAGCCGGCTCAGCTCTGCTCGCCTTCTCTGGCGGTTCTGTTTGTACACCATCTAGCCCTGGTCAGAACTTACTGATGTATGGCTTCTAGTTGGCCCCTTGTGGTTGTCACTCTGTCCTTCCCACAAGGTTCAATAATAAAACCAACAGAAATAATTACCCCGCCTGAGATTGCAGATTAGCACATGAAAGGCCTCTTGTTCCAGCTGGAGACAAACCTCCATGGGAGACCAGACTGGCTTCAGCTCTAAGACCAGCCTGGCAGAGTCCAGTGGCCTAGTGGCCCACTCCTGGTGGGGGTTGTAGGCTGTTTCAAGTGTCAATGTCAGTGTTTCAAAACTTTGGCCACCAACATTTTAGATGTGATTTAGAGCAGAGAAGGGGCATCTGGAAGGGGGTGAGGGGGGAGGGCTTTGGGATCATCCAACTTTATACCTTTCCACTTCATATCCTGGAGCCTCATTCCTCATCTGTAAAATGGGTGTAATCAATCGAAGGATGAGCCTCATAGAGTTGACTTGAGGAGTAACTAAGACAGTGTACCTTCAATGCCTGGTGTGGTGTAGACCAGCGGTGACCAACTTTTTCTGTAAAGGGTCAGGCAGTCAGTAGTTTGGCTTTGTGGCTACCTAGTCAAATCTGCCCTAGTAGCTCAAGCCCCTGTGGCTGAAGTACTATAAAAACAGGTTCTGACCCCTGGGGTAGAGAACAGGCAGAATGAGGAAGATTTTATTTCTCCCTCTTAGAGGAAAGAAATATTTCTTATTCATCTTTGTGTCCTCCTCTGGGCTCAGCATAGGGCCTGGCACATAGTAGGTGCTCAGGAAATGTTTACTGAAGGAAGAGAAACAACACATGACATAGGGAAGAGAAAGGCCTTTGGAGTCAAACAGACCTGGATCTAAATCGATGTCTTCTCTATGTGACCTGTTTAAGGAGAAAATTGTTCATGACACTTGTTAAGAACCGGCAAGCAGACTTAATTCAGCAGGTGCCCGGGGATAGGTGTAGGGGTGATTGTAATGGGGTTTGCAGCAGGGGAGAGAAATCGAGCTCACCTCCGAACACAACAAGGACAAGTAATTTATAGCTGAAGAGCAGGGAGTGGTCAGTGGACGGGAAATTACTAAGAGGAAACATAAGGAGTAAGGGAGTTTTTTTTTTTAAGTTTATTTATTTATTTTGAGAGAGACAGAGCGCAAGATGGGGGGAGGAGCAGAGAGGGAGGGAGGGAGGGAGGGAGGGAGGGAGGGAGGGAGGGAGGGAGAGAGAGAGAGAGAGAGAGAGAGAGAATATCCCCAGAGGGCTCCACACTGTCAGTGCAGAGCCTGATGTGGGGCTCAAACTCATGAAACTGAGATCATGACCTGAGCTGAAATCAAGGGTCAGACTGAAACACTGAGGCACCCCGGGTGTACGGAGAATTCTACTTAAACTGATCTAACCGGACTCTGACCTAGCCTGTTAAAGGCAGGCCAGGGTGGTTAGATAGACCTGGGGGGTGGTGGGGGACGAGGGACGTGGTTGAACATAGAGGAGGATCAGATATTAAGGCGGGAGGGATTCCAGCTTAACCAACCTAGCATGATTCTTGCTAAAGTTGTGTATAACAGCAGAGGCGAACACAGAATCCCCAAAGTCAGGGCCTCATTGGGAAGAAGGTTCAAAGGAGTCTGATTGCATTTTGGTCAAGGGGAGGCTCTTTGTCACTTAAACTAAGACACTTGCCCTCTTTGAGCCTCTGAGCCTGTAAAGTGGGCACAGAAATAATATTTACTGCACAAGATTGTTGCAAGCGTTATGGTGATTGTGGGAAAACGTGTAGGTGGTGAACAAATATTCTCTAAAAAGAAAGCATGAATGATGTCTCCACACTTCACGATTTTACCCATGGCTTTCAAGCCTGAGTCCTTCTGGATTAAGGGCTAAATCTTGTCTCCTCCAGCCTACACAAACAGCCTTTTCTGGCCATTCTTGGGCCAGGGGGTGGGTGGAGGAAGGAGAAGGAAGGAGAAGAAGGCTGATGGTCTGTAGAGAGGGTGAGGGGAAAGTCATGCTCCTTGTTCTGAATTCAGGGCCAGCCTGGCAGTAACTGCACACAACCAGTTTTTGCCTCAAGGGCTCAGTGTCTGCTGTAAAGAATTAATGGCCAGGAAAGGTGTCTGCCAATTATTTTTCAACTCTAGGTGCAGAGATTACAGAAACACAGCCAGCCCATCTTAGATCCAGGCTTCCCAGCACTGGCTGACAATTACCCCTACCGACTTCCCTGCCAGGAGAGTGCTGGAGTCAGGGGTCTCTCCTTCAAGGGCACGCTCAGACTTCCAAGTTTGTGCAGAACATTCCGTGTTTCCACAGAGAAGAGGGCAAGTGAAGGAAAGACATCCATTTATCTTGGTTGCCCTAGAAGCAGGCCTTGAGAAAAAGATTGGACTACATGAAGTTTACTTGGGAGGTGATCCCAGGAGACATCAGTAGGTGGGTGGGGAGGTGGGGAGGGGACAGAGCTTAGAGGTATGTTATCAAGCCAGTAGCACTGTGGGTGATGGAGCTTAATCTCACCTGGGGACTCTGGAAATGGTGTTACACATATACCTCACAGTGACCCCATCCGAGAGGCCAGGGAGCTGGGATATTTACGCACTGGTTCCTGGGGATGGTTGGTTGAAGGCTGCCGCAGGGGTGTTCATTCCCCAGTGCTTCTAACCTATCTCACTTGGTGGCCAGGATAATCCTCAGGAAGGAAATGCAGGTTTTGGTAGCTGGCATGTCCTGAAATGCTAAGGCCTGGAGGATTCAAGCCAGAGGTGCCCACTGAGTCCATTACAGCATGTATTGAAGACCTACTTTGGTCTGGAGACTTAACATCTGCCATCCCGTTTCATTCCGGCATATTTCCAAGACTGTATCTTAGCCTTCTCTTCTCAGACCTACTCAGAGCTGGGACTAGAGTGAGTGAAGCCCTTACTACACCTGGCGCAACACTTAAGAGGGCACTGAAACCCACAACCATCAAATGATATTTTAACGCAATACTTAAAACACAGAAGTGAATGCAAAAAAAAAAAAAAAATACATCCATGATGAACAAAGTATCAGAATTTTAAATCAAGACAGGATCAGTAATAGTGCTAGGCTGAGCCATATTGAAGCCCAAAGCAAAAGGAAAAATCAGTAATACTGATCGTGTTCATCATGGATTTTTTTTGTATTAATTTTGATTAAAAAAATTGCATTAAATCATTATTTTTCTTGATTACTGAGGTTTTGTGGCACACCCTCGTATTTGGTGCCTAAGGCAGGCACTTCACCCATCTCATTGTGGTCCTGGCCTTTCATGCACCCTCCCCTGTGTTCCCCATCTTGGTAGATTGCACTTAGGCCACTCAGCTGCTCAAACCAGGCATCTGGGGTCCACTGTGGCTCCTCTCCTTCTGGCACCCTCCCCAACTGTACCATTATGATCTTTCTGACCCACCTCCAAGCATCTTTCAAATCTGCTCTCTTTTCTCCATCTCCATTGCCGTGACTCCTCCACAAAGGAGGTCGGCATTCTCCCTTTGCAGACAGGAACAGCTTCTTGGATTTCCCTGCAAGCTCTTATGTGTCCACTCAGGTCAGTGCTCTGGCAGACAAGATGGCGGTTGTTTCTCTGACTAAATCCTGACAAATACCTGAAGCCTACTGATGTTTCTTCACTGTCTTGGCTGCTTCAAGTGGGTGTGGGGGAACCACAGGCACCGTTTCCTCATAGAGCTTCAGTGAAGCAATGTGCCCTCTGATCTTTCCTTTTCCCCCCACTTACTGGAGATGCGGTTTTCTTGCCTTCCCACTTTGGGGCCAAGGCCAAGGGAGGTAGGGGTACTAGTCCCTGAGAGCAGTGACTTTCTCCCATTCACATTCTCTCCGAATCTCTTTTTCCCTGGTTTCACCCCCAGGCCTAGAAGAGACCACCATCTTCTCATGGAATGGGCACTTTCCTGATCTCATTTCCTGAGTCCCATCTCATGACTGCTTTTCATAAACTTCAGGCTCAGACCTCCAAACGTTACCCTTGATTTGTAGAGTAGGTTCTGGAATTAAGAAACTCTCTCTCTCTTTTCTCTGGCCAGGTTTTAAGACTACTGTCTCTGTATAGACTCAAAGCTAAACTATGACCTTATGATTTCTGTGGTATCTACACTCCTTCTAAAGTAATAAATGTCCTTGATCCAACTGGCCGAGGAGTGGTGGGGTGAAGAAGGGACAGAACATCATGATTCGTGAGGATGCAAAATATATGGATGTTTTTGATAGTTTCTCTTTTTTTTAAGTTTTATTTATTTAAGTAATCTCTACACCCCATGTGGGGCTTGAACTCACGACCCCAAGATCAAGAGTCGCATGCTTCTCTGACTGAGCCAGCCAGGTACCCCAATTTGATAGTTTCAAAAACATTATTCCCTTTATGAAGTCAAACAGATCCCCCAGGTCCCAGTAGCTTTGCTCACCTCCTGAGAATTCACTATTTCTGGAGAGTTCTGGCAAGTTCTTCTGTTTTGCATGACCTCCCTATATCAGGGCCATATTTGTCTCAGACGCACAGAATTCCTCTGCTCATTTATTTAAGTTCTGAGTGGATAAAGAAGCTCCTTGAATTACTGGCAGTGAAATCCCAACTTCGGGTGGGAACTTTAGTGAAGAAAAGGGGGCCCTGAGTCTAAAGTCCCTATGTGGAAAATGGGGGAAACAGTACCCCCACAAGGGTTGTTGTGGGGATTCAACAAGATCATAGGTGTGCAGTGAAGCTTTGCAGAGCAGCCGACATAGACTGTGTGCTCACTCTGTGCCCATTTCCTCTCCTCCTCCACTGCCCTCCCTCTTCAGCCTCCTGCCATCCCCTGTACTCTGAGCTGAGCCTCCCTGTTGCAGAATTCTGGGATTCTGTTTAAAAAGCTTAGTACTGGATTTGTTAACCTACTCAGTAAGGTTCATTCCAACTCTGGAGCGCCAGCCCATCCCTCTGCTGTTGAACAGCTCAGTGATTAGGCATAAGTGGACTGTGGCTACGCATATGACTAATTATCAATGTAACTTTCTCAGCAGAGAGCCAGGCGTGTTGTTTTCTACCGCTGTGATTCACCTTGGAGCTGAAGATTTCCCCAATACTGTTTGACTATTTGGTCATCATCATTATTACACACACACACACACACACACACACACACACACACACTCTGATGTGTTTCGGGTCCTAGCATCTGGGAGTCTTGGGTCAGCAGATGTATTGGGTTAAGAAAGTTGGGTAGGGGGATGGGATGCCCGGGTGGCTCAGTCGGTTATTCGGCTCAGGTCATGATCTCCTGGTTTGTGAGTTTGAGCCCCGCGTTGGGCTCTGTGTTGACAGCTCAGAGCCTGGAGCCTGCTTCATATTCCGTGTTTTCCTTTCTCTCTGCCCCTCTCCCACTCATGCTCTGTCTCTGTCTCTGTCTCTGTCTCTCTCTCTCAAAAATAAACATTTAAAAAAGAAAAGAAAGTTGGGTGGGGGAGTTCTTAGAAGAGGCCAGAACTGGTCTAGTTACCTATACCCACCCCCCCCCCCCCCACACACACATCCCCCACTTGCCTAGCTCTCAGAGCCTGGGACTGACTTTGTCACACCTGTTTGGAGTCCTCTGCACACAGGGTGGGTGGACCCTGCTGATCTCTTACTCTTAGGTCCTGAATTTCCCCTGCCCTTGGTCCTCTGTGCTTTAGTCATAGTGACCTCCTTTTGATGACTAGAACATGTTAACCTATTTCCCTCCTCACTCCCATTACCTGCTAATCCCTCAGGATTGTTGCTTCTTCTCTCCTCTCTTCCCATGGCTGGCTTCTCATTCTTCAGGTCTTAGCTCACATGTCACCTCTTCAGAGAAGACTTCCTTGACCACCCTATCTAAAGCAAGTCCATCTAAAATTGTTTATCATAGTACCTTACTTGCTTCCTTCATAGCATCTATCATGAGCTGTAATTATTTTAACCCATTTAAAATTTGCTTTTCTGTACCCTCCACCAGATTGTACACTCCATGAGAGCAAGAGTCACTTTTGTCTTGTTCCCTATTCTCAGCACCTAGAATAGTGCTGGCACATAGTAGGTGCTTAATAAATATTTGTGGGAGAGCAATCCTCACCTCCCCTTTCCATTTTATTGTCTTAAAGGACAGCCCAATGGGCCATCTGGTTGACCCACCTTGGGAATCATTTCTGGGGTCAAGTCTCCTTCAAACTTTTTAGAAGCAGCTGGGGTTAGATCCTCCAACATGTAATGCCTGAGCCTCCTTGAGACCCCCGTTGCCAAGACTAACCCCAGCAGGCTGCTTTCTTTCCAGGAAACTCCTCTCTCTACATCTAGTGAGGGAGTCAGGGGTAGGAAATAGTCTCCCCAGAGAACTCATTATATGTTAGCTCTGTGAGCTTGGGTACATTAATCTCTGGGCTGCAGTTTTCCCAGCTATAAAATGGGACCAACAGTACTACAGGATTTCTTAACTCTGGCACTATTGACATTTTGAGCTAGATAATTCTTTCTCCAGGGGTGTGTGTGTTCTATACATTAGAGGGTGTTTAGCAGCATCTGCCCACTAGATGCCAGTAGCAAACCCAGTTATGACGATCAAGAATGTCTCCCAATGTTGCCAAATGTCCCCAAGAGGTAAAATCACATCTCCCTGCCTCCAATAAGAACCACTTCAATAATACCTGCCTTAAAGGGTCGTTGGCAGACTAAATGATATTGTTCATGTTAAGTGCATAGAGTAAGGATTTAATATATCTATTTCAAATCTATTATTGTTATTATTAACATCATTTTACTGAAGGCCATAAAGAGTTTCAGGAAAGACAGGTGCTGATAGGGAGGGGGGAAAACCCAGGTTAATCCATTCCATCGCCAATGGTGTGCTAAAGCCATCTTGTCCCTGCTTCTAAGCATTGATCGTTAAATCTTCAGGAAATTTGCAAACCAGTTGTTAAACATAGTCATCCTTGAAATTGGCAATGGTAGGAATATTTACACCAAGGGAATTAGCAAATGCTGCACAACAGAGCTTTATTTTCTGGGAACCACCTGTCTACCACAGTGCTTCTCTGTTAACACATTAAATGACAAGATCTTGCAGTGGGTCTAATAACTGCTGACATTTTCAAAGAGTGATAAACATAAATGACATTTTGAGATATCAGCAACATATGAAATATGTGCAAATATCTGTGCCTCACTATTGGTGACAAAATCACAGGTACTGATTTATTGCCCACATTCAGATTTAGAGGAAATGCTGAGTTTCAGTTAGAAATAGGAGGAAATAAAGATGTAACATTTTTTTTTCATCCATGGAGCCCCTGCATTGTATCCACAGACCTCAGTTAAGAACCTCTGTTCCAGTGGACACATTCAGTGGTGAAATGTAAATGAACTTGGGACTTAGAATCAGACAGGCCTGGGTGTGAATTCCAGGACTGCCAGTTGCTTAGCTGGGGATGGATCCTCAATCTCTAAATGGGAATCTGGACTTCATGGATTGTAGAAATTCAATAGAAATGGCTTTAAGAGGGGCTGGGCACCTGGTTGTGTGTGTGTGTGTGTGTGTGTGTGTGTGTGTGTGTGCGCGCGCGCGCGCGCGCACTTGGGTGTGTTGGGAGGAAGGGACTTTGTAACCTCTCTTCCACATCCCCAGGGATCAGCAGAGATCTCTGACTTTGAGCAGCAGAGGTAGTGACAGACCTCACCCCAGGTGGCGCTCCCAGTCCATCTTTATTTTCAATTTCTGTCTGGATGAAAAATTTACGATGTGCAGACCGGGCAGAACAAATAGAATTATGACTCACTTTTCACAAACTGTGTTGTGGATTTCACATATTTTCACGCTTGATTTTCTACCGTGTTTCAAACTGATACAAAAATGCTTTTTTCCTTTTTCTGGGACATTGGGACATATGTCCCAGTGGGGAAAGGGCATCGTGTTCCCCCTTCCTTCACTCCTTGCCTTCCCCACTGCATAGTAAGGGAGGAACCACTGTTTTCCTTCCTTATTCCTCACACAGGACCATTTTTCCAGCTCATTAGAACGTGGAGCTAAGATAAAGGAGGGCAGAGCCATTAGGTAGCAATTTATATGTAAATGTGGAAGTTACCAAAGAAAGAGAATGGCCTAGTGTTCTTTAGGAAGCATTCAAGTTGGGACCCTTCTGGAAAGCTGGCATCACACGTGAGCCATGAACCCTGTAAGTCCCACTGCTCCTTTGCCAGGCTGGGGTGGGGGGGGGACGGGGTGGAGGGTGGACGGGAGACAGGGATATCTCCTGGTCTTCGCCCAGGAGGAGACTGAGGCCAAGGTCATACAGTGAGTGACGTGCAGGGCCAGTACCTAAAGCCATAGGTGGACCCCAAAGGTAGTGTATGGTCACTTTGTGAGGTACCTCTAAGGAGGTGAGGCCCCTCTGCCCAGCCTCACACTCTCCCTTTTCTTTATTTCATTTTTTGTAGCCTATTCAGGCTCATCTGCTGGCTTGTGAGCTCGGATCTAAGGGGAAATGTGTATTGTACAGTCCATTAATAAGGTTTAGTTAGACGCTTATTGTGCCCAGCGCTGTGAGGTATATGTGCAGAGGACAGTCCTTAGCAAAGGAACGCTTTGGGCTTGGTCGCAAGCTCTGATGTTGAGGTGTCAGGAATTAAAATGGAGGTTGCTAATAAGAAGGCCAGGGACAAACTTCCCCTTTAAGGTAAGGAAAAGCTGGCTTTCCCCCCACTCCAGGCTTTTCTTCACTGTGATCAGTAGAGTAGTCCAATCCCTGCCCATCCTTGCCCTCTTGGGAGTGACAGGTCAGAGGGATGTATGAGAGAGGGCAGGCTGTCACCCTAGAAGAAGCAGCCTCTGCTCTCTGACTTCCTTAGACACCTCACAAATAGTTTTCTGAGGAGGGAAAGACATTCTCACCTCTGTGAAGTGTTCCAGGTCTTCAGCCTGTACCATATACTAGTTTAGTGCCCTAGACCTCGAGCTTGACCCACAGCAATACTCTCTCTCCTTGGTTAAGGGGTGAAGACAGAAGCAAGGGGCTGGAAGTGATGTATGTTGGTGGAGGCTGAACATATCGTTAAGCCAGTATGTCATGACTCAGAGTTTGATCTTGGTCTTGAGAGCAATGGGAAACCCTCAAAATTCGTAAGTGGAAAGTGGGATAGAGGTGATATGATCAGATTTGTGGTTTAGAAAGATCTCTTTGGCTTCTCTGGGGGATGAATGGGAGACAGTGGACAGAAAGATGAGTTAACAGCTGCTTCAGCCATTTAGAAGAGAGATAAAAGGTACCTGGACCAAGTGGAGGGGCAGACAAGAGGATGGATAGAGACCCAAGAGATAGATTTGATAGCACTTGGTAATTGATCTGCTGTGGGGGTGAGAGAGAGAGTGAGTAATACCCAAGCTATGGCTTGAGCAACTGTGCGGGCAGCCATGTCTGCCATTCCCTGACATCTGCCTGCAGGACGAGCAGCAGTAGGTTTTGGGGGAAAGATGATAAGGTTAGTTTTGGCCATGCTGAGTCTGATGGGACATCCAAATAGAGATGTCTGGACAGAGCTCAAGAAGGACGCTTGGGAGACACCATCACATAGGTGGCAAATAAATTGAGGAAAGGAAAAGTTTTTCATGCTGTATTAGTTTTGTCTGTTCTAGAATTTCATGTAGATAAAATCATATGATTTTAAGCATATCAGTGCTTCTTTTTCTTTTCAGATTTTTATTCCAATTCTAGTTAGTTACCAGATGGTGCAATATTGGTTTCAGGAGTTGAATTTAGTGATTCACCACTTACCTATAACACCCAGTGCTCATCATAACAAGTACCCTCCTTAACACCCATCACTCATCTGGCCCATCCCCCTACCCACCTGCCTCCATCAACCCTCGGTTTGTTTCACACCTTTAAGAGTCTCTTGTGGTTTGTTTCCCTCTCCCTCTTTCCCCCGCCCCTCCCCATATGTTCATCTGTTTTGTTTGTTAAATTCCACATGTGAATGAAATCATACGATATTTATCTTTCTCTGACTGACTTATTTCACTTAGTATAATGCACTCTAGCTCCATCCACGCTGTTGCAAATGGCAAGATTTCATTCTTTTTATTGGCTGAGTAATATTCCATTAGAAATATACGCACAACATCTTCTTTATCCATTCGTTAGTTGGGCTCTCTTCATAGTTTAGCTATTGTTGATAATGATGCTATAAACATCAAGGTGCATATAACCCTTTGAATTTGTACTTTTGTATCCTTTCAGTAAATATCTAGTAGTGCAATTGCTGGGTTGTAGTAGGGTAGTAGGGTAGTTCTATTTTAACTTTTTGAGGAACCTCCATACTGTTCTTCAGAGTGGCTGCACCACTTTGCATTCCCACCAACAATGCAGGAGGGTTTCTCTTTCTCCACATCCTTGCCAACACTGGTTGTTTCTTGTGTTGTTAATTTTAGCCATTCTGACAGGTGTGGGCTGGTATCTCATTGTGGTTTTGATTTGTATTTTCCTGATGATGTGTGATGTTGAGCATCTTTTTATGTATCTGTTAGCCATCTGGACGTCTTCTTTGGAAAAGTATCTGTTCATGTCTGTCTTTCTTTCTTTCTTTCTTTCTTTCTTTCTTTCTTTCTTTCTTTCTTTCTTTCTTTCTTTCAGAGTGAGTGCATGAGTGGGAGCAGGGGATAGAGGCAGAGGGAGAGAAAGAATCTTTTTTTTTTTTTTTAATTTTTTTTAACGTTTATTTACTTTTGAGACAGAGAGAGACAGAGGATGACCGGGGAGGGTCAGAGAGAGAGGGGGAGACACAGAATCTGAAACAGGCTCCAGGCTCCGAGCTGTCAGCACAGAGCCCGACGCGGGGCTCGAACTCACGAGCCGTGAGATCATGACCTGAGCCGAAGTCGGACGCTTAACCGACTGAGCCACCCAGGCGCCCCAGAAAGAGAGAATCTTAAGCAGGCTCCATGCTCAGCACAGAGCCCAACTCGGGGCTTGATCCCACAACCCTTGGATCATGACCTGAGCCAAAATCAAGAGTCTGACACATAGCCTACTGAGCCATTCCAGGTGCCCCTTCTGCCCATTTCTTAACTGGATCATTTGTTTTTTGGGTGTTGAGTTTAAGAAGTTCTTTATAGATTTTGGATACTAACCTTTTATCACATAGGTCATTTGCAAGTATCTTCTCCCATTCTGTAGGCTGCTTCTTAGTTTTGTTGATTGTTTCCTTCACTGTGCAGAAGCTTTTTATCTTGATGAAGTCCCAATAGTTTATGCTTGCTTTTGTTTTCCTTGTCTTTGGCGACATGTCTAGTGAAGTTGCACTGGCTGAGGTCAAAGAGGTTGCTGCCTGTGTTCTCTAGGATTTTGATCATTTCCTGTCTCACATTTAGGTCTTATATCCATTTTGAATTTACTTTTGTGTATTGTGTAAGAAAGTGGTCCAGTTTCATTCTTCTGTGTGTTGCTGTCCAGTTTTCCCAAAACCATTTGTTGAAAAGACTTTCTTTCCATTGGATATTCTTTCCTGCTCTGATGAAGATCAATTGACCATATAGTTGTGGGTCCATTTCTGGATTTTTTATTCTGTTCCATCGATATGTGTCTGTTTTTGTGTCAATACCATACTGTCTTCATGACTACAGCTTTGTAACACAGCTTTGAAAGCTGGAATCATGATGCCTCCAGTTTTCTTTTTCTTTTTCAGGATTGTTTTGGCTATTCAGGGCCTTTTGTGGTTCCACACAAATTTTAATATTGTTTGTTCTAGCTCTGTGGTATGTGGATGGGAATTATATTAAATGTGTAGATTGCTTTGGGTAGTGTAGACTACCCATTTAATAATGTTTGTTTCTCCAATCCATGAGCATGGAATGCTTTTCCATTTTTTGTGTGTCCTGTTCAATTTCCTTAATAAGTGTTCTATAGTTTTCAGAGTACAGATCATTTACCTCTTTGGTTAGGTTTATTCCTAGATATCCAGTTGTTTTTGGTGCAATTGCAAATGAGATTGATTTGTTGATTCCTTTTTCTGCTGCTTCATTATTGGTGTGTAGAAATGCAACAGATTTCTCTATGTTGGTTTTATATCCTGTGACTGCTGCATTCACGTATTAGTTCCAACAATTTTTGGGTGGTGTCATTTGGGTTTTCTACATGGAGTATCATGTCGTCTGTAAATAGTGAAAGCTTGACTTCTTCCTTGCCGATTTGGATGCTTTTAATTTTGTTTGTTTGTTTGTTTGATTGCTGAGGCTAAGACTTCCAGTACTGTGTTAAATAGTAATGGGGAGAGTGGTCATCCCTGTCTTGTTTCTGACCATAGGGGAAAGGCTCTCAGTTTTTCCCCATTGAGGATGATATTAGCTGTGGATCTTTCATATATGGGCTTTTGATGTTGCGGTATGTTCCATCTATCTTTATTTTGTTGAGGGGTTTTATCGAGAATGGATGCTGCATTTTGTCAAATGCTTTCCCTGCATTGATTGAGAGGATCGTGTGGTTCTTATCCTTTCTTATATTAATGTGGTGTATCACGTTCATTGATTTGTGAATATTGAACCAGTCCTGCAGCCGAGGAATACATCCCACTTGATCATGGTGAATAATTCTTTTAATGTACTGTTGAATTCGATTTGCTAGTATCTTGTTGAGAATTTTTGCATCCAGGTTCATCAGGGATACTGGCCTGTAATTCTCTTTTTAGTGGGGTCTTTGTCTGGTTTTGGAATCAAGGTAATGCTGGCCTAGTAGAAGGAGTTTGGAAGTTTTCCTTCCATTTCTGTTTTTTGGAACAGTTTGAATAGAATAGGTATTAACTCTTCTTTAAATGTCTGTCTGGGAGAATTCCCCTGGGAAGCCATCTGCCCTGTCTTTGGTTTGTTGGGAGATTTTTGATTACTGATTCAATTTCTTTGCTGCTTATGGGTCTGTTCAAATTTTCTATTTCTTCCTGTTTCAGTTTTGATAGTTGTATGTTTCTAGGAATTTGTCCATTTCTTCCAGATTGCCCAGTTTGTTAACATATAAGTTTTCATAATATTCTCTTATAATTGTTTGTATTTCTGTGGTGTTGATTGTGATTGCCCCTCTTTCACTCACTGTTTTATTTATTTAGGTCCTTTCTCTTTTCTTTTTGGTAGGACTGGCTAGGGGGTTATCAATTTTATTAACTCTTTTGAAGAATCAGCTCTTGTGGCACCTGGGTGGCTCAGTCGGTTAAGTGGCCGACTTCAGGTCGAGTCATGATCTCACAGTTCATGACTTTGAGCCCCACGTTGGACTCTGTGCTGACAGCCCAGAACCTGGAGCCTGCTTTGGATTCTGTGTCTCCCTTTCTGTCTGCCCCTCCCCTGCTTGTGCTCTGTCTCTCTCTCAAAAATAAATAAACATTAAAAAAATTGGGGCGCCTGGGTGGCTCAGTCGGTTGAGCATCCGACTTCGGCTCAGGTTGTGATCTCACAGTCCCTGAGTTTGAGCCCCGCGTTGGGCTCTGTGCTGACAGCTCGGAGCCTGGAGCCTGCTTCAGATTCTGTGTCTCCCACTCTCTGACCCTCTCACGTTCATGCTCTGACTTTCTTTGTCTCAAAAATAAATAAACATTAAAAAGAATTTAAAAAAAAAGAATCAGCTCTTAGTTTTGTTGATCTGTTCTGTTTGTTTTTTTATTCTATATTATTCATTTCTGCTCTAGTCATTTTTTCCCTTCCTCTGATGGCTTTAGGCTCTATTTGCTGTTCCTTTTCTAGTTCCTTTAGAAGAAAGGTTAGATTGTCTATTTGAGACTTTTTTTTGCTTCTTTAGGTAGGCCTGTATTGCAATATATTTCCCTCTTAGAACTGCCTTTGCTGGGATGCCCGGTGGCTCAGTTGGTTGAACATCTGACTTCAGCTCAGGTCATGATCTCATGATTGGTGAGTTCAAGCCCCACATTGGGCTCTGTGCTGATAGCTCAGAGCCTGGAGCCTGCTTCGGGTTCTGTGTCTCCCTCTCTCTATACCCCTCCCCTGTTCGTGCTCTGTCTCTCTCTTATAAATAAATAAACATTTAAAAAAATTTAAAAAATATAAAGAAGAACTGTCTTTGCTGCATCCCAACAGTTTTAGACTGTTGTGTTTTTATTTTCATTCCATGTACTTTTTTATTTGTCATTTAATTTCCTGGTTAACACATTCATTCTTTAGCAGGATGTTCTTTAACCTCCATGTATTTGTTGGTCTCTCCAAAAATTTCCTATGGTTGACTGCAAGTTTCATAGCATTGTGATCTGAAAATATGCATGGTACGATCTCAATCTTTTTGTACTTGTTGAGGGCTAATTTGTGACCCAGTATATGATCTATTCTGGAGAATGTTCCACATGCACTCCAAAAGAATGTGTATTCTGCTACTTTAGAATGGAAAGTTCTGAATATATTTGTTAAAGTCCATCTGGTCCAGTGTGTCATTCAAAGCCATTGTTTCCTTGTTGATTTTCTGCTTAGATGATCTGCCCATTGCTGTGAGTGGGCTGTTAAAATCCCTATTATTGTATTATTATCAGTGAGTTTCTTCATGTTTGTTATTAATTGACTTATACATTTGGGTGTTTCAAATTGGGGGCATAAGTATTTTCAACTGTTAGATCTTCTTGATGGATAGACCCCTTAAGTATGATATAATGCCCTTCATCTCTCCTTATAGTCTTTGGTTTAAAATCTAGTTTGATATAAGTATGGCTGTTCTGGCTTTGTTTTGGTGTCCATTAACATGATAGATGATTTTCTGTCCCCTCACTTTCTTTCTTTTCTTTCTTTTTTATCTCCTTTCTTTCAATCTATTGATGTTTTTAGGTCTAAAATGAGTCTCCTTTAGGCAGCATATAGATAGGTCTTGTGTTTTTTTTTAATCCATTCTGATACCCTATGTCTTTTGATTAGAATATTAAATCCATTTGCATTCAAGGTAACTATTGAAAGATATGAGTTTAGTGCCATTATGTTACCTTTAAAGTTGGTGTTTCTGCTGATGTTCTCCATTCCTTTCTAGTCTTTGTGGCTTTTGGTCTTTTTATTCCCCACTCAGAGTCCCCCTTAATATTTCTTGCAGGGCCGGTTTAGTGGTCACAAATCCTTTAGTTTTTTTTTTGTTTTTTTGGTTTTTTTTCGTCTGGGAAACTCTTTGTCTTTCTTTCTATTCTGAATGACAGACTGCTGGATAAATATTCTTCACTGCATATTTTTCCCATTTAGCACACTGACTATATCCTGCCCTTCTTTTCTGGCCTGGCACATTTCTGTGGATAGATCTGCTGTGAATCTGATTGGATCCGTCTTCCCTTGTAGGTCAAGGACTTTTTTTTCCCTTGCTGCTTTCAGGATTCTTTCTTTGTCTGCATGTTTTGTGAATTTGACTATGATATGCCTTGGCAATAGCCAGCTTTTATTGAATTTAATGGGAGTTCTCTGTGCTTCTTGGATTTCGATGTCTGTGTCCTTCTCCAGATTAGGGAAATTTTCAGCTGTAATTTGCTCAAATAAACTTGCCCCTTTTTCTCTCTCTTCATCTTCTGGGACTCCTATGATAAGAATATTATTACACTTGAAGAAGTTGCTGAGTTCTCGAAGTCTACCTTTGTG
This sequence comes from Panthera tigris, assembly GCF_018350195.1. Lineage (NCBI taxonomy): Eukaryota > Metazoa > Chordata > Mammalia > Carnivora > Felidae > Panthera > Panthera tigris. The sequence goes on from NC_056662.1 coordinate 16,850,778, forward strand.
GTCCATTGCCTTTCTTTCCCTCATATTTTCAGCTTTATTATTTTCTATAATTGTATTTTATATTCAGGGAGGAAGGCTGTCATTTCTTTCTGTTCTTTCATTTGATAATAATAATAATAATAATAATGATAAAAGAAAAGAAAAATTTTTTAATTAAAAAATGATAGAGGAAGCTAGATCCTAGGTGTACTTTTGTTTTCTTTTTCTTTTTTTTAGTGTTTGCTTATTTTTAAGAGAGAAAGTGTGAGTAGGGAAGGGGCAGAATGAGAGAGTGAGAGGGGGACAGAGGATGCAAAGTGGGCTCTGTGCTGATAGCAGCAAGCCTGATGTGAGGCTCGAACTCATGAGCTTTGAGATCATGATCTGAGCCAAAGTTGGACGCTCAACCGAGTCACCCAGGTGCCCCAGACTGCTTTTTAAGAGAAGCTTGGTAGAAAAAAGAAAAGGGGGCTGCCTGGGTGGCTCAGTCAGTTAAGTGTCTGACTTCAGCTCAGGTCATGATCTCATGGTTTGTGGGTTTGAGCCCCATGTCAGGCTTGCTGCGGTCAGCACAGAGCCCACTTTGGATCTGTCCTCCCCTCTCCCTGCCCCTCCTCTGCTTCCCTACTCCCACACTCTCTCTCCCTCTCTCAAAAATAAACATTAAAGAAAAGGGAAAAAAAGAAAAAAATTAAAAGTTAAAATAAATTAAAAATGGGCTCTTTCTGAATAAAAGAAAACCAAAACCAAAAAGAGAAAGAAAACAACCAAACAAACAAAATCCAAAGGAAGCTAGATCCTGTTTAACCTAGATCTGGAGCTTTGCAGCACTCTATGATCAGGCTTGGTGCTTGGGAGGAGTTTGTGCTGGCCTTCTGGGGGAGGGGCTTGGTGCTCTGATTCTCAGGCGGGTCGGCCCTAGTGGAGATGCACTTACAAAGCTTAAGGGGTTGGGGCTTGGTATAAGCGCTCCGTTCTCCACTTGATGGCGCTGTTTAGCTCACTGAGGTAGATCAGTGCTGGTCGGCCAATGGTCAAAATGACTTCACCTGGCTCTCTAGTCTGCGGATTTGTAAATTCAAGCCCTCATAGATGCGCAATTAGTCACCCCTCCTGTGTCCCTGGCTTCCACCACCTCCCTACCTTCACCCTGCCTGTGTCAGAGCTGTTCACCCGCCAGGCTGCTCTGCCCTCCTGAGTTTTATATCAGGTGTGGCTGTGTTTCAAAACCCCACGCTTCAGAGACCCTGTGGCTCAACCTGTGCTGATCCTCTGGGGGAGGGTCTTGCCATGCTGTGGCCAGTGCCCGCAGGGGCAGCGGCTCAGAGTTTACGGTAAATGGTAAATCGCAACACACAGCTGCCACCAGGGTTTGCAGAGGCATCTTTGTTCCTGTGCTGTTGAATGAGGCAGCTCTATGGTGCCCACCAGGTCTCTTGCCTGTACAGAGGCTGTATCACCCCTACCAAATGCACTCCAAGCAGGGGAACGGCTTCTCCTAGACTGGCGGGGGATCCACAGTCTGAACTGCCTTTCCTTGAGCTCTACCCAGCTTCCTCTCCCAAGTGCCACCAGGCACTGGGCTCCAAAACTTCAGATTCTGTGCTCCACTGTTTATAAAAAACTGGCAGTGTTAAAATCCTCTCCTTTTTTCCTGTCAGTGGTTTTGGGGAGCAGTTTTCTTGTGCAGTCCCCTGCGTGGCTTTTCACTCTTTTTATTTTTATTTTTTCTTTCACTCTTGGCTCACCTCTCCTTGATCAGGGATCCCTTCCCACTGCAGTGCCTGCGGTCTCCCACAACTCAACTCTCCGCAGTCCCTACCTTCCACAAGTTGTTTTTTTCTCTTTGTAGATGTGCAGCTTTGTTCTCCAAACTTCCAATCGATTTCTTGGGTGTTCAGAATGATTTGATATTTAGCTGTTGGGGGAGGAGGCAAGCTTAGGGTCCACCCTACTCCTCCACGATCTTAACCAATTATCAATGCTGGTTTTTTTTTGTTTTTTTTTTTTTTTGTTTTTAGCGTTTATTTATTTTTGAAAGGCAGAGAGAAACAGCATGAGCAGGGGAGGAGCAGAGAGAGTGGGAGACCAGAATCCCAAGCAGGCTCCAGACTCTGAGCTGTCAGCATAGAGCCTGACACGGGGCTCAAACTCACGGACCATCATGACCGGAGCCGAAGTCAGACGCTTAACCAACTGAGCCACCCAGGTGTCCCTATCAATGCTTTTTAATAAGTCTTTCACACCGCATAATATTTTTGAAGTTTATTTATACTACTTTTTCATTGCTCAATATTCTGTTTTATGAATATATCATAGTGGGTTTATCATTCTTCTGAGCTGGTTTCCGCTTTTGATTATCATGAGTAAAGCTGCTGTGAACATTTGTGTGTGAGTGTTTTGGTAGACTGGCGTTCCATTCTCTTGGGTTAATGCTCTGGAGTGGGATGGCTGGTCATAGGGTAGGTGTGTGGTTAGATCTTTTTCCAAAATGTTCTTGCCATCTTATGCTTCCCTCAACAAAGTGTGAATTCTGGTTATGCTACAGTCTTAACGAAAATTGTTGGTTTTTAAATGTTGCCGTTTTGGTAAATAGGGGCATCTCGTTATGATTTTAGTTTACTTTCCCCTTATGACTAACGACAAACACTTTTTCATATGTTTTCTTTTGTGAAGTGTTTGTTAAAATCTGTTAAATGTTTATTTTTGAGAGAGACAGAGCTCAAGCAGGCAAAGGGCAGGGAGAGGGGGACAGAGGATCCAAAATGGGCTGTGTGCTGACAGCAGAGAGCCTGATGCAGGGCTCGAACTCACGAACCATGAGATCATGACCTGAGCCAAAGTCGGGTGCTTAAACCGACTGAGCCATCCAGGTGCCCCGTTACCATTTTTATATAGGCTTTTAAAAAAATATTGAGTGGTAGGAGTTTTTTTTTTTTTTTCCTTCTAAATATTCTCTGAATACTGGCTATCTGTTAGGTATCTATTATTCATGCATTTTTTTCCTCAGAGAATTGCATATTCTTTTTCTTTAAAAAAATTTTTTTAAGTGTCTATTTTTGAGACAGAGACAGAGACAGAGAGAGTATGAGCTGGGGAGGGGCAGAGAGAGAGAGAGAGGGAGACATAGAATCTGAAGCAGACTCCAGTCTCTGAGCTGTCACCACAGAGCCCGATATGGGGCTTGAACTCATGAACCACAATATCATGACCTGAGCTGAAGTTGGATACGTAACCGACTGAGCCACCCAGGCACCCTGTATATTTGTTTTCTTACAGAAGTCTTTTGATGAGTAGAAGTTTTAAAATTGTGAGAAGTCTAATTTATAAATTTTTTCTTTTATGATTGTCACTTTTATCATATTTTTAAACAATTTTTTTGGTGCTTACTGCTTTGTAAGTCCTATGTAAGAAGCCTACTCCCTCATTTGAGCAGAAAGTCTTCTACATTTTCTTCTAGAAGTTTTGTGCTTTTCAGCTTTTACATTTACGTGCAAGATCCATCTTGACTTAACTTTGGTACCTGGTGTGAGGTGGTGAGGATTGAGGTTTTTTGTTTTTGTTTTTGTTTTTGTTTTACATTGGATATCCAGTTGTCTCAGAAAAATTTGTTGAAAACATTGCTTTTTGTTTTGGATCACTTTGGCACATTCATCAAAAATCTGATGCCCCCATGGATGAGAATATGTTTCTGGGCTCTCTAGTTTGTTTCACTGATGTATTTGTCTGTTCTTGTTACCAGTGCTGCAATGCCTGGCTTAGTGTGGTATTATAGCACATTGCCTATTTAAGTCAGGCTGCTTAGTCCTTCCAATTTGTCCTTTATCAAGATTGCTTTGGATATTTCTAGATCCTTTACATTTGTACGTAAATTTTAGAATCAGCTTGTCAGATTCTACAAAATGGACTGATCAGATTCTGGTTGAGATTGCACTACATTTATAGATAATGGACAACTTAAAGATGTTGAATATTCCAATCGGTCAGTTTGGCATACCTCTTCACTCATTTAGGTCTTCTTTGATTTCTCTCAGTAGCGTTTTGTAGTTTTTGATATAGATGTTTTTATCGTAGTTGTTTTTAACATAGAGGTAATGTCTTCTGTTAAATTTATTTCCAGGTATTTTGTGTTATTTGACGATACAGTAAATGAAATTGTTTTTTTAATTTCACTTAACTATTTTCGCTACTAGAATATAAAAGTACAATTGATTTTTGTGTATTGTCCTTGTAACTCCAAGTTTGCTAATTTACTTATTAGCTCTAGTAGATGTTTTGTAGATTCCTTAAGATTTTCTGTGTGAACAATCATGTCATCTCTGAAAAAAGACTTTTACTTCTTCCTTTCCAATGTGTATGTCTTTCACTTCTTTACCTTGCTTTAATTCACTGTCTAGGACCTTTGATACACTGTCGAATAGAAGTAGTGAAAATGGGGGGCGCCTGGGTGGCTCAGTCGGTTAAGCGGCCGACTTCGGCTCAGGTCATGATCTTGCGGTCCGTGAGTTCGAGCCCCGCGTCGGGCTCTGTGCTGACAGCTCAGAGCCTGGAGCCTGTTTCAGATTCTGTGTCTCCCTCTCTCTGACCCTCCCCCATTCATGCTTTGTCTCTCTCTGTCTCAAAAATAAATAAAACGTTAAAAAAAATTAAAAAAGAAGTAGTGAAAATGGATATTTAACCATTAAATATAATGTTAGCTGTATGTTTTTTGAAGATGCCATTAATTAGATTGAAGTTTCCTTTGAATTCTGAATTGCTAGGTTTTTTTTTAGTGAATGGCTGTTGATTTATTTTTTCAAATGGTTTTCCTGCATCTACTTAAGTATTTAATTTTTCTTTTGAATCTGTTAATATGGTTAGTTATATTAATTGGCTCTGCATAAGCTAAACCAAATTTAGATTCCCAGAACACACCCAATTTGGTCATGATACATTATACTTTTGATATATGTTGTTGAATTCTATTTGCTAATATTTTCTGAAGGATTTTGAATCTATGTTCATGAATGAGATTGGTCTGGAATTTTTTATTGCTGCTTACTTTTTTTTTTTTAATGTAGCCTCCATATCCAACATGGGGCTTTAACTCACAACCCTGAGATCAAGAGTTGCATGCTCTATGGACTGAGCCAGCCAGGAGCTCCTGGAATCTTCTTTTCCTTTCTTTCTTTCTTTCTTTCTTTCTTTCTTTCTTTCTTTCTTTCTTTCTTTCTTTTTTGGTACTTTCTTTTTCGGATTTGTCACTAAGGTTTTGCTGGTCTCATAAAGTGGGTTGGGAAGTGTTCTTTCTTCCATTTTCTGAATTTTTTAAGAGAAGAGTTAATTCCTCCTTAATAAAACTCACTGGTGAAACTACATGTAGATTTCTTCATGGGAAAGTTTTAAATTATGGATTCAATTTCTTACTAGGTATATGGCAATTTAGATTTTCTGTTTGATTTGTTAATCAGTTTTGGGAAGTTGTTCTTCCAAGGAATTTGTCTATTTTATCTAGATTTTCTAAATAATTTTTAGTATAAACTTATTTATAATTTTCCATTATTATTTTCTTAATATCTGTAGGCTTTGTAAGGCTGTCTCCTCCTTCATTTCTGATATTGGTAATTTGGGTTCTTTTTCTTCTTTTCTTCAGTCAAGCTAGGGTTTTTTAATCTTTTCAGAGAAACAGCTTTTGGCTTTGTTAATTTTCCTCTATTGTTCATTTTCTATTTTGATGATTTCTGCTTTTTTAAAAAAAAAATCTCTATTTCTACTTACTTTGGCTTTGCTTTGTTTTCTTTTTAGCTTCTTGAGGTGGAAACTTAGGTCATTTATTTTACATCTATGTTATTTTCTAACATAAATATTTAGATTTTATTAAAAAAATTTTTTTTTTCAACGTTTTTTATTTATTTTTGGGACAGAGAGAGACAGAGCATGAACGGGGGAGGGGCAGAGAGAGAGGGAGACACAGAATCGGAAACAGGCTCCAGGCTCCCAGCCATCAGCCCAGAGCCTGACGTGGGGCTCGAACTCACGGACCGTGAGATTGTGACCTGGCTGAAGTCGAACGCTTAACCGACTGCGCCACCCAGGCGCCCCTATAAATATTTAGATTTTAAAAAGCCCTCTAAGCACTGCTTCAGCTGCACTCCACATATTCTGATATATTGTATTTTTATTACTTATATAAACATGTTTTAAAGTTTCTCTTATGATTTCTTCATTGACCCAATAATTATGAGTCCATTGCTTAATATCCAAATGTTTGTTTTTTCTAGATTTCTAATTGCTAATGGTTTTATTAATTAATTAAAATTGCTAATGAATTTAAATTTAATTCAGTCATTGTCAGAAAATGTACTCTGTGTTACTTCAATTTAATTTTATTAAGACTTGGCTAATGGCCTAGGGTAAATGTACCATAAGCATTTAAAAAAAATATGTTTTTTGCCATTGTCGGGTACAGTGTTCTATTAATATAAATTAGATTGAGGCGGTTTATGCTATAGATTGCTCAAATCTACATTTTTAATTATTTTAAAAATTTAGTTTTTCTACCAGTCACTGAGAAAGGAGTGTTAGGTTAGATTTTGTTAATTTTTGTTTCATGCATTTTGAAGCTCTATTATTAGGTGTGATTGTAATTTTTATGTCTTACTGATGAAAATGGACCAGGGAAATTTTCTTCTGGTACCAAGTCCATGAAATCCAGTATGTATTTTATACTTACAGCACATCTCAATTTGGACTAGCCACATTTCAAGGGCTCAGTAGCCACATGTAGCTGACGGCTACTGTATTGGACAGCACAGTTCCTGGAAAGTCAGATAGCGAGAGGTGGGGGAAACTGCCTGGTAACACCTCACACTGAAGGAACGCGGTAATTTCTTTGCCCCATTTCCAAGTGTTGGCCAATTTTTTTTATAACATTATCTTCTGCACATGACAGCTCTGGAACCGACAGTAGAACTTGGTAGGGAAGGAGAGGCTAATAAAGAGGTGATTGAGTGAGAAAGGGCTCTGAAAGAACAGGTGTCTGAAGTTTTGAGCTAAGGAGCCAAGGTTCCCACTTGCCTATGGTATTTTGGTTCACATTTGAAAAATGGGCCACTCTGGGTGGATGAATCAGAAAAGCCATGCATATCCAGACATCTCATGCAAGGGTCTAGGACTTGGAAAAGAAAGGTGGGTTGGATTTTAGTTCCTACTGGCACCTTGGCAAGGTGCTCTTGTGCAGTGCACAACCCACACAACTGTACTATCAGGCCCTACCAGGGTTGAGAAGCAGCCTCAGATTGATAAGTAACGGGACCTTCTCCACTCTGGCAGGGAGGATGGTGGTGAAGTGAGGGCATGTGGCTGGGAACAGGACAGAGTGAGAGGTATGTAAGGATGTTGAGGGGGTTCTATTTGATGACATTATTTTCATTGTGAAGAAGGAGAAATAGGCTGAGTGAGGGTCATAGGTTTTGTGGGAGAGGCAGGTCTGGAACAATTACTGTGGAAAAGGCAAGAGGACAGACTAGAACATATCAGAGGTTGTTGAGCAATGTCACAGCCTGACAGACTTTTGTATGGAGCGAACGGCAGGAGTGACCAAAAGTTAGAAAGTGAGCAGTGAGCCCCCCCAGGGAAGTAGAGACCATCCTGAGGTGCAAGAGTGCAGAAGGTGCAGAAGGTGCAGGTGTGTAGGAGATGCAGCAGGTGCAGGAGGTGCAGGTGTGCAGGAAATGTAAGAGTGCAGGAGGTGCAGGAGGTGCAGGAAGGCAGGTGTGCAGAAGGTGCAGGAGGTGCAGAAGGTGCGGGAGGTGCAGAAGGTGTGGGGGCTGCAAGAGGTGCAGGAGATGTAGGAGATGCAGGACTGCAGAAGGTGCAGGAGGTGCAGGAATGTAGGTGCACAGAAGGTGTAGGAGGTGCAGGAGATACAGGAGGTACAGGAATGCAGGAGGTGCAGAGGTGCAGGAGGTGCAGGTGTGCAGGAGATGCAGGAGGTGCAGGTGTGCAGGAGATGCAGGAGGTACAGGAATGCAGGAGGTGCAGAGGTGCAGGAGGTGCAGGTGTGCAGGAGGTGCAGGAGATGCAGGAGATGCAGGAGGTGCAGGTGTGCAGGAGATGCAGAAGGTGCAGGAGATGCAGGAGGTGCAGAAGGTGCAGGAGGTGCAGGAGGTGCAGGTGTGCAGGAGATGCAGGAGGTACAGGAATGCAGGAGGTGCAGAGGTGCGGGAGGTGCAGGTGTGCAGGAGATGCAGGAGGTGCAGAAGGTGCAGGAGGTGCAGAAGGTGCAGGAGGTGCAGGTGTGCAGGAGATGCAGGAGGTACAGGAATGCAGGAGGTGCAGAGGTGCGGGAGGTGCAGGTGTGCAGGAGATGCAGGAGGTGCAGAAGGTGCAGGAGGTGCAGGAGGTACAGGTGTGCAGGAGATGCAGGAGGTGCAGAAGGTGCAGGAGGTGCAGGTGTGCAGGAGATGCAGGAGATGCAGGAGGTGCAGGAGGTGCAGGAGGTACAGGTGTGCAGGAGATGCAGGAGGTGCAGAAGGTGCAGGAGGTGCAGGTGTGCAGGAGATGCAGGAGGTGCAGAAGGTGCAGGAGGTGCAGGTGTGCAGGAGATGCAGGAGGTACAGGAATGCAGGAGGTGCAGAGGTGCAGGAGGTGCAGGTGTGCAGGAGGTGCAGGAGGTGCAGGAGATGCAGGAGATGCAGGAGGTACAGGTGTGCAGGAGGTGCAGGAGATGCAGGAGGTGCAGGAGGTGCAGAGGTGCAGGAGGCTGTGTGTGTTGGTTAGACACAAGACAAAACGCCAGCAGCTTGCTTTCATCAAATAATGTATTCCAGCGCCTTTTATAAGCATTTTATGAATATTAAGTCACTTGATTCTCAATTGTTACTTCCACTGGGCAGATGAGAAAAGCAAAGCACAGAAAGGGTAAGTGACTTGCTCAGAGTCACACAGCTAGTAAGTGGCAGAGCAACGTTTGAACCCTGGGCGGTCTGGCTCTAGCAGCCTATGGGAAGGATGATTTTGGTCCTGATTCCATCCCTCTCTAACGTGGGATGCCTTCCCTTCTACCAGAGGTATGCATGAGGTCATGGGGTGAGTCTCAAGGATGGGGTAAGGTAATTTTTTAAAAGCCAAAATGGTAATCATTCGTTTTGTTCAGTCTGAGCATTCTTAGGTCATGATATCTAAATGCCTTGTGCCCATAGGGAGGATCTGGGAACCATGGGTAGGTCTACATTCTGTTCCAGGCTCAGAGACAGACCTGGGTGGCCTGGGGGAACCCTGGGGGTGAGGTCAGGAAGTGACACCCATCTTCTTCATTAGCGGGTGGGGGGCGGGTAGGGCAGGTAGGGGGAGTTTGATCTCTAAGTCCTATCTCTACATGTAGAGCCCTCATCTGAGAGAAACCATTTTTCCATTTTCATTTTTTTTTAATTTAGGAAAACATGCCCAAATCAGCTTTATAACAATCTCAGTGCTGGTTTTATGAAACGCAACATTTCCATTGAAGCCACCAGCAGAATCACTTCTGTCAGCCACCAGCCTTGTAAAAGGAATGAATGCATTTTCTGTGCCCATAATCATTCCTCTATGGGAATGAGGTCGATTTCAATGACTATCTAATAAAGGAATAACTTAACATTTGAAAAAAAAATCAGAATCCTGAGGAACCCTAGAGGCAAAAGGCAAAGGGAATTTGATCTGATGGAAACTGAGATCTTTTTTAAAGGAAAGCTTTATTTATTTATTTATTTTCAAAGACAAAACTACCTTTTAAAAACAGTAGGTTGCTTAATCAATAAATCTCTATTTAAAGGAATTGAATACGGAACTGATTATACAGCTGGCAAAACCTCACTATTCCTACACATTCGGAGATGGTCTAATTTAGTGAAAGGTCTGAATCAGTTTGAAGCATGTGGTTTTGTAGCTCTGACGGGCTTAATTACCTTCAACTCAGACTAAGCTGGGAAACTCATTCTTTCAGGTTGTGGCCTCCAGAGCCTGGGGGAACTTGCGGCAACAAGGTAATAAGAATGGTTTGTAATTAGCATGTCAATTGAGCACTATTAATCACCCACTTCCTGATATTTGCACTGTTTATTGTATAGGGGATAGATTCCGTCTGTGGTCTGGTTCCTGTGGGTGTTTGCACCCTCCAAGAAAGAGTCTTAACTCTCTCTCCTTGGACTCTGTGCATCACCACTGCACCGGTGACATACACACGAGGAAACTGAAGCTTAGGGAGAAGGGGTGCTTTCCTTGAGGTTTCAAAGCTGAGCTGCTCCTGGAACACGCCTCCTTCCGACTCCCAGTCCAGTGCTCTCTGTGACTTGTGTCAAAGCACTTGGAATAGGGTTATTAATAAAAGAGGAGAATGTTTAAAAAAACAAAAGAAGAGAATGTTAGAAAATGGATCTTTGCTGCATTTTAGACATTTCCCTATAATCTTGCCAACTAACTCATGTGGCCTTCTGTGTAGTAATAATGTGTATACAACAGTTGTTACGTACCAGGTCCTATCCTAAATACTGCATATATTCTCAGTCCTGTCAGCAACCTTATGATATGTTATTATCATCCCCAACTTATACTTAGGGAAACTGAGGACCAGAGAAGTGAAGTAAAATGCTGAAAACAGAGATTCCCATGATTTCTCTGTTCCCAGTACCCACAGTATTTCAGTAAGTTTTCCAAGTGCCCAGAGGCCAAAAGAAATACCTATTGGTCTTTTTTTCTTTTAATTTTGTTAATGATTATTTTTGAGAGAGAGAGAGAGAGAGACAGAGCATGAGCAGGGGAGGGGCAGATAGAAGGAGACACAGAATCAGAAGCAGGGTCCAGGCTCCCAGCAGTCAGCACAGAGCCCAACGTGGGGCTTGAACTCAGGAGCCATGAGATCATGACCTGAGCTGAAGCCAGATGCTTAACTGACTGAGCCACACCTCCCTAGTAGTCTTATTTATTGAGTAGTTAGGTACAAACAAGTTAAAGATAGTTATTTCATCACAGCTTAGTAGCCATTTGAAAAAATAACTCACATAAACTGAAAGAAAAAAATTTTATTCCATCTGATATAACACCATCACGTAGCAACGGGATGTATGTGCCCATTGGGTATTGCACAACTTTTTAAAACTTAGAATCAGATGGGACATTGCTGTCCTCATTTCTTGTTCTACACTGATTTTCACATGGTGTTTGTTTTTTATCTCTGTAACCACTGAAAACCCAGATTTGAAAAGATATGATGTCGTCAGAGGGAACGTGGCACAGATTAATGTTCACAGGGTGGCCGCTGTGTACTTAGGTCATGATAGGTTTGCGGTTGTGTGACACACACCGGTGTTTCTAACACTTAAAATAACCCATGTTACCCCTGTGTGTTTGCTGCAGTGCACAGGGGTTTCTTGGCACACGCTTTGGGAACTGTGGGCCTGAGGGGGGAGGGCCAGCAGACTTGAGCTGAAGCAGTCTAGCTCCTGAGCCCACATGCTTGGTACTGGGCTCTTTGGCCCAGTGCAATCCATCCAGTAGTGCAACCCATCCCGTAGCCCTTACTCTGTAGGGAATGGGCTCATTCATTCAGCGGATGTTTGGTGAGCTGCTACTCTACTGCAGACCTTGTGCTGTGGCTGGGGTTGGCCAGGGACAAAGACAGATTTCCTCCAGGGCCTGTTTTTTAATCATCTTGTCATGTAGGCAAAGAATTGCAATTCAACTGTAAGAGAAGGATGTATAAAACACCACCTCGTCCTGGGAGGGGAGCCTGGAGGTAATGTGGGGTGGGGCCGATGTAAGTGCCAGGAGAGCTTATGTGGGCTTCGGTGATAGCAATGTGGTTTGGGGAATGAGATCATGCTGTCCCTTCCCATTCTGTGCAAGTCAGATCACTCCAGAATTGTGTACTGGCTGGAGAAGAGACAAAGAGGGGTTTCGGTGGGCATCTTGCCACCTCTGAGGGCTAGTGTGGGCAGAAGCAGGAGGTATGAGCCAATCATAAGCCTGTGATAAAGAACTTTGGGCAAATATAGTGCTGAGCACCCTGTCACTGAAGGTATGTAAGAAAGGGTATGTGATAGGGACCCACTTCAGAGGGGGCTGGGCCAGCTGGCCCTTGAGGTCCCACCCAACTCCAAAAGGGGATGATTTGGGGAAGCTGTCCTCTCACTGTCCACAGCTGTCTCCCCCTTCTCACTGGCTCTGAGATTCCAGCATGCCTGTCACTGGCCTTGAGACAGCACTGCTCCTGTCTCACCCGTGGAGACTGGTTTCTGGAAACTGATTTCTCTTGGTTCATTTAAAACGCATTTGTCTTGGGACTTCAGCGGCAGCTCCTGTGTGAGGTCAGGGGTGAGGGCGGGAGGGAGGAAGGGCTGTTGCCCCACACCCTGCAGAGGCTGGAGGGGCCCGCCCATTGCTGGAGGTGGAGGCTGGGCATCTGATCACCCTCACTGATGCCAAAGTGACGTTTGCACAGTGCACCTTGCCTTAGCCCTCCCTTGCTCAGGATTCCTCCTGCGCCTTCCCACTGTTTTCTGGATAAAGTCCAAGCTGCCGCGCTTGGCACGGCCCCATCTGTCCCAGAGGCCCTGCAATCAGTTATCTTGGGTGACTCCTTTCTCTGAAAACAGAGTCCTCCAAGCCCACATGGCTTTGCTTGTGCTGTTCCCTCTGCCTGGTTTACTTTTCCTTATTTGTCCACCTGATAAATCCCCCTCATCCTCCTCAGCTCTCTCCTTTGCTGTGGAGGGTTGAAAACAACCACCATCCATTGAACTCACGGTCTGTAGTTTGGCAATTTGGGCAGAGCTCAGCCGGGTGGTTCTTGCGGGCTAGGCTGGGCTTGCTCATGGTCTGCAGCGTGGGGGGACCAGGGCTGGCTGGCTTACGGTGGCCTCCTCTGGGTCGTCTGAGATGGTGGGCAGGGCTCTTTCTGCATACGGCTCCGGAGGTCTCTCATTCTGCCGCGTGTTAGCCCAGCTTTTTTCACACGGTGGCTTCCGAGAGCTGCCAGAGAGGACAAGCCCCAGGCCCAAGAGTGTTTCAAACCTCTGCCCGCATCATGTTTGCTGACATCCTCTTGGCCCACACGAGTCACCTGATTGAGCCCAGAGGACAGACTGGGAGGGCATTCGAAATAACATAGCAGGAAGTGCAGATATGAGATGCGAGGGGGATTTGGTGCCATCTTTCACAGCCGGACAGCCTTCATGCCAAAGAGGGTCTGAGCTCAGTAGGCTGGAAGCTCCCGGAGGCCTTGGTTTGAAGTGCGTTTCCTCAGAACCTGGCACAGAGCAGATGCTCGCTAATGACTGACTTCTGCTTCAGTACCTGTGAGGCCACCTTGAGGTTTTGGCTTAGGGAACCCAGGGAGCCCCAGGGGAAGCCAGTACAGGCTGGGGGAAGGAGAGACAGACAGTACTTCACAAACTTGTGCTCAGGGCTCAAGGGTCCAATTTGTCCCAGAGAGCGATCAGATCTGATTCAGCCACAGTCTGGTCTCCACCTTTAAATGTTGGGAACTGCATAAATCAGCACATTTCCCCCCAAGCGGAGTCTATATACAGCACTACCAGGCTGCTCGCCATAATTAGGCCTCCAGCAATGATTGTTTTTGCTCCCTGTGTTTTATCACCAGCCTTGCAGGGGAAGGGGAGGGGTAAGATCAGGGTTATGATGTTTGTGTGTGAGCCCAGTATTTGAGAGGTCTGGGGGCCAAGTGCAAATGGAGGCTCCGGTCTGGAGCCTCCTCTTTTCTATCACACGCTTTTGTCTTGCACTGTGAGGGGTTTCCCTCCGTGCAGGCGATCATGTCTGAGTCCTCCCCACCTCCTCATCCCCCTGCAAATAACCTCCTTTTGGCCCTTTGGGACTAGGGGTGCACACACTGGGGTCAGTGCACCCGTGGGGAGAAGGACCCAGAGAAGGATTGGAGAAGGTCCTGGAGGCAGGCATTTAGGCAGGGAATTCGGGGTCCTGGGAAACTGCGACATGACCTAGGAGGGAGTGGCGGCTTACAGGAGGCACATTCTCTTGATCATTCGGATTTGTTGCCCTCTGAGGGGACATTGGCCATTGGAAGGCCAGAGAATGTCCCTCTAAAGTAGGAGTACAAGGCAAGGAGGCCCTGGTTGCTAGACTCTAAGGCTGATTCTCTTTGTGTGTGTGTGCAAAGCTAGAGAGGCATGGAGGTCCTGAACTCTGACCCTGTCACACTGCCGGCAGGACAGGGCCTCCCCCACGTTCTAAGAGTCGCCTGCGTAAAGCCAGGCCTGTTCACTGTTCTGGAAGCAGCAACCATCACCCCCCAAATTTACAAAGGCCTCTACTGATATGAAAGTCTCTCATGTCTGTTTCTATTTGGCTGTCACCGTAGACTTATGACCTCACTAAGAAAGGATGAGGCTCTCACTGAATGGATGAGGAAGCTGAGCCTCAGACGAGTGACGTGACTTGCCACACGCCACACGCCTATCAGCGGTGGAGGAAGGCTTGAGCCCTCCCGGTGGACGCCATGGGCAATGCTCCTGTTGCTGACTGTAAAGTAGATCTTACTCTAAATATCACAGAATTTAGAGTAGATCTTAAATGTATCAGTCTATCACTCACACCTATAGTTGTTTGAACATTCCCTCAATGGTAGCAATTTGGGTTGCGTCCAGTTTTTTGCTGTTGTAAACAACGTGGCAACGAGCATCCTTGTACTGGCAACGCAGTGTCAAGGTCTGGAGTAGAATCTGACCACTGTTGGGAGCAGTTACTGAAGCTTGCTCAATCTCCATGTCCCCTTCCATGTAACAACGGTACTAATACCGTCTTCGTGAGATACTGAATAAATGAATGGATGGATGATAGTGGTGATGGGGATGATGATGATGATGGTGGTGGTGATGCCGTCTGGTCTGCCTGACAATTATGTTCCTTGTTGGGTATTCCGGTTTACATGCTAGGCTCTGGTGACCTTTGCTGGTCTGAGGCAGCATTTCTGCCTATCCTATCCTGGGATATCCTGGGCCTAGCATATCCTGGGACCCCCCACCTCACCTAGGTCCTATGCTTTTCTCTACTTACGCTTGCTCTCTGACTGTGGCTTTAAATATCACCTAAATGCTGATGCTTCCAGGTCTTCCTGTCTAGTTATGACTATCCCACTGAGTTCCACATTCATACATGCATCTTCTTTGCTGAGTCTTTGAAAGTATCCCAGCTCTTCCTCCGCCTCTGCTACTATAGTCCAAGCTTTCATCACCTCTCTTGCTCTTTTCCAGTTTCCTTACTGAACATTTAGATTGTTTGCATTAAATCTTTCTGGTTTTATGATAAATTCTTTTTTTTTCTTCTTTAAGTTTTTATTTAAATATTCTAGTTAGTTAACATACAGTGTTATTAGTTTCAGGTGTACAATTTAGTGATTGAACACTTCCATACATCACGCAGTGCTCATCATGATGAGCGCACTCCTTAATGCCCATCACCTAGTTCACCCAGCTCGCCACCGACCACTCCCTGGTAACCATCAGTTTCTTCCCTATAGTTAAGTCTGTTTCTTGGTCTGCCTCTCTCTTTTTTTTCCCCCATGTTGATTTGTTTTGTTTCTGATATTTTTCAACTTAGGCATTTTGCTCTAGGCATTGCTTTAGTCTATTCTCCCAAATTTTGACATGTAGTACTTAGTTTTATAATTCTATAAATTCTTATAATTCTACAAATAGTTATTAATCCATAAGTTATGTAGTATGTTAATTTCCAGATATAAGAGAATTTGTCAGTTATCTTTGCTGATTTTATTGCATATGGTCAGCAAAAGAGCCTAATTGATCTTTTGATCTTTTGAAATTTATTTTGGTTTATTTTAACAGTCAGTTTTTATAAATGTCCTGTGTGTGCTTGACAAGAATGTTGGCCGATTCTAAGGTTAAGCATTCTGTATACATGGATCAGCTTGCTGATTGAAACATTCGTTTGTCTGCCTGATTCATTTCCAGGAGAGATTAAAGAAAAAAAATAAATAATTTTTGTCTCTAATTCTATAAGTTGGCATTTTACGTATTTTGAAGCTACATTTTTTAATGGAAATATATGCTCGTGGGTGGTTATTTGAAAATCTGTTATTCTTTCTTATGATATTATGGTTTGCATTGGATTCTGTTTGTCACATCTTAGGACTGCTACTATGAAGGTGACTGTAGCTTTCTTTTGGCTCATATTTGCCCGATATATAATTTTTAATTCTTTTCTCTTTAATCTCCATATCCTTTTGTTTTAAGCATTTGCTTGTAAACAGCACATCTTGGATCTTGTTTTGCTTATTCAATCTTAGATTCTCTCTCTTTTTTTTTAATGTTTGTTTTTGAGAGAGAGAGAGAGAGAGAGAGAGAGAGTGTGAGTGGGGAGGGGCAGAGGGAGAGGGGTACAGAGGATCTGAAGTGGTCTCTGTGCTACCAGCAGAGAGCCTGATGTGGAACTCAAACCCACGAACCTGTGGGATCATGACCTGAGCTCAAGTCAGATCTCAACCAACTGAGCCATCTGGTGCCCCAGATTCTCTATCTTTTGGTTGATGACTTCAACCCATTTATCTTTATTATAAACACTGTTATATTAGGCCTCATTTTTTGCTGTTTTATTTCATATTTCCCATTTAATTGTGCTTTCTTTTTGTTTTCTTTTTTCTCCTTTATTACCTTTTAGTTTTCTTTTGTCCATCAGCTGGTGAAGAAACTGTGTCACATCCATACAGTGGAATACTACTCAACAATAAAAAAGGAACAAACTACTGATAAATGCAATAACTAGGCAACTTTTAAAAGCCTTGTATTAAGTGAAAGAAGCCAGACTAACATGTTTCCATTTACATGGCATTCTGGAAAAGACAAAACTATAGGGACAGAAAACAGATAAGTAGTTGTTAAGAGCTGGAGGGTAGAGGAGAGGTTAACTCGAAAGTGGCAAGAGGATTGTTTTTGGATGATGGAAATATTCTATATCTTGATTTTGGTCATGGTTTCATGATTCCATGTATTTGTCAAAATTCACTGAAATGTGTACTTCAAAAAAGTGAATTTTACCATGTGTAAATTGTATCTCATCTTAAAAAAAGGAAAGATAGGGGGCACCTGGGTGGTTCATTCAGTTGGGTGTCTGACTCTTGGTTTTGGCTCAGGTCGTGGTCTTGTGGTTCATGGGTTGGAGCCCTGCATTGGGCTCTATGCTGGCAGCGTGGAGCCTGCTTGGGATTCTCTCCTTCTCTCTCTCTGCCCCTCCCCTGCTCGCTCTCTCTCTTAAAATAAATCAACTTTAAAAAATAAAAAAAAAAGGAAGATAAAGCTCTACCAAAGTTCTCACATTGGTTTTGTGCAATCTGTCATCTCACCCCAAGGTCTGTCTGGACTTCTTCACCCATATGTGCACAGAAGTCACTCTTTGCCTCTTTCAAAAGTTTCCTGATCAAAGGTCTCCTTATCCAAGGGCTCCTCCTTAACCTCTCCCTGTCCCCAACCCTTTTTCACCACCAGTGTACTTGAGATTTGCTAATTGTATGTCTTTTCTGGAATCCAAGCCCCATGAGAGCAGGGGCTTTGTCTGTTTTGTTCGCTACTGCATTTTCTGAACAGTGCCTGACACACAGGAAGAGCTCAAGGAAGAGTTAACAAATTCACTGAGACAACTAGATCCTAGACCAGTGCTGTCAACAGAAATAGAATGTGAGCCATAAATGTGAGCTGCATATACAATTTAAAATTTTCTAGTTGCCTCATTGAAAAAGTAAAAGGGAACAGGTAAAATTGAGTTTTTAATAATGTGTTTCATTCTACTCAATTGATTCAAAATATTATTTCAACATGCAAATCATATAAAAATTATGAATGAGATATTTAAGATTAGTTTTTCATACCAAGTCTTTGAAACTTGAAATATATTCTACACATATGGCACATCTCAAATTTGGCTCGTTCACCTTTCAATGTCCAGTAGCCACATGTGGGTAGTGGCTGCCTCATTGGACAGCACAGTTCTAGAAAAGGGCAAAGACTTGTCCCAGGGTCCAGAAGTAGATTTTCTCTCAAGGGGCCTGTTCTGTTGTGGGAAGTAATTCTGAATCAATAATGACTTTTGGATTTAAAAGTAGACAGTGAGGGGGCGCCTGGGTGGCTCAGTCGGTTAAGTGTCTGACTTCGGCCTAGGTCATGATCTCACCGTTCCTGAGTTCCAGCCCCACTTCGGGCTTTGTGCTGACAGCTCAAGAGCCTGGAGCCTGTTTCAGATTCTGTGTCTCCCTCTCTCTCTCTGCCTCTCCCCCACTCACTCTCTGCCTCTCTCTCTCAAAAATAGATACACATTAAACAAAATAATAAAAGTAAACAGTGAATGATGGAATTAGAATATCAGAGTTCTGCAGTACCCAAGGAAATAACGGATCTAGGTAATGACCATGGGTGGTTGCTGACATCAGTAGAGAGGTCAGTTGGCACCACCTGCCTCCTGATAGCAGACATAACAAGAGATGAAGACAGAATCTGAATAAACCTTTGGATTCAACTCCCACTGACAGAATGTACAACTTAGAAGTCTGAGGAACATGTTAAATGTTACCATAGGGGTGAAACCAACAAAATCCCAAGTGTGGGAAATGTGACCAGGTTCTTTCAACAAATGAATTTCAAGTGAAACAAACCAAAAACCATCCCCCCCACAACCATTCCTCCCCCCAAACACACACAAAAAAACCCAAATGGAGGAGAAACCTATAGATTAAAAAAACCTCCCACTCTTTTCGCTGCTGAAGAGAGAAGCCATATGGAGAGGCCCAAAGAAAGAGAACCCAGGCACCTCAGCTGAATGCAGGGAGGTGTTGGAACTACCACCATGTGGGGCAGAAGAACCGCCCAGTCAAAACCCAAAGATTGGTAAGCAAAAATAAATAATAAATTGCTATTGTTTGAAAAAAAAAAAAAGACTCAAAAGACATTGCAACATGTAGTTGCAACATGTAGACTTTATTAGGATTCTGGTGAATAAACTGTAGAAAAGCATTTATGAATTCATGAGACACTTACCCAGTTGTCAAGATATTGTTTGGATATTTGAGGATATCAAGGACTTATATGATTTTTTTGGTGAGACAGTGGTATTGTGGTTACCTTGTAAAAGTACTTATTTTAGAGAGACATAAGAACACATTTAGGGGTGAAATTATATGTTGCCTGGAATTTGCTGGGAAATAATTTGGAAGGGGTAAGCAGGAGGGAAGGGTAAAGAGGAAGCCAGATCAGCCATGCACTAACTGGCGAAGCAGAATGATGGGTATCTGGGAGTTTGTGACTACAGTTCTCGCTACTTTTGGGTATGTTTAAAGTTTTCCATGATAACATGTAGAAAAAGGAACAATAAACGGCTGATCTGCTCTTCTGGGCACGGCATCTCCTCACCCCTGCAACTCCTATTGCGGGGGGGGGCGGGGGCGGGGGGGGCGGGGGGCCTGAGGCTGGCTGGGTGTGAACTGCACTCCCCGAAGGCTCCAGGAGGTGGCGCCGCCGGTTCTCTGCTCCTTGGCTGTTGCTAGAGGGCTTCAGAGCTACTGGGACCCCCTGCCCCTGCCACCTCCCCAGACTCCCAGAGGCTGCTGGAGTTTCTGCTCTTTCCTACATGGCAGGGTTTGGGGAGGGTGGAACCTGGGTCCAGCGGGGACTTTCCCTTTCCACTGCGTGTTCCAGGCTGCCCCTGACCTCTATCCTTCAGAGCTGTGGCCACCCCTGATCTGCCAGCCTAGGCTGGGGGAGGGACCTTGTCTTGGTGTTGGGTCACCCCACCTGGTCTAGGCTCCTGAGCTCCACCTTGATCTGGGGTCCCTATCCCATCCCCTCTGGCCTCCCACACCTGGAGGTTGAATTCCTGCACCCACTATGGGTCAAGTGTATCAGCCCTGCTGCCCTGCACCTCCACTGCTGCCTGTCCCCCATGCCTTCATTCCAGACCCCTCTCTCAGGGATGGGGAGATGTCCCTTGTGTCTGGGCCTCCAGGTGCAAGACCCCCATTTGGAAGCAGACCCATGTCTATGGGTGGACTTGGCTGTGGTATTGAGCTGAGTGAGCACTGGACCAGGAGTCAGTAAATTTAGGTCCCAGACCAGCCTTCCTGGGGAATAAGTCATGTCCCTTCTAAAAAATGCAGCAGCTGGAACTGTAGAATAATGGTTTTCTGACTTTAAAAAAAAAAATGTTTATTTATTTTTGAGACAGAGAAAGACAGAGCATGAACAGGGGAGGGTCAGAGAGAGGGAGACACAGAATCTGAAGCAGCCTCCAGGCTCTGAGCTGTCAGCACAGAGCCTGACACGGGGCTCGAACTCACGGACCACGAGATCATGACCCGAGCCGAAGTCAGATGCCCAACCGACTGAGCCACCCAGGCACCGCAATGGTTTTCTGACTTTTTAGAGAAGTGAAACTCTATTTCCAGAACCCCAATATGTGAAATCAACAGGAGTGGAGCATCCTGGTTCCATATGGGAGAAGTTTAGTCCTCTGGCCCCTCTTACCCATCCCTCCCCTCAGAGTGGAAAACACTGGGCTTCCTGATCTCTGGGTTCCTTATATTTCTCACTGGCTGTCAGCCCAAGAGTTCAGTTCCTACAAGTTGGTCTCAAGCTCTAATAAGTCCTGGCATCCATCCATCCATTTAACATTTACCAAACTTGTACTCCCTGCTGAACCCCTAGTGAAACTAGTTGACCAGTATGGGGACTCTGTCCTCTATGGGTCCACAGCCTGCTGAGCAGACAGCACCATCTGAGGCATGCCACACAAGCAAGTGGTCCCAAATTCAGGGAACACAGAGGTCTGGATGCCTGCCAGCTTGAGGAAGCCAGGGAAGCCTTCTTGGAGGAGGTGACACTTGAGTGAACTTGAGGAAATGCATGTAGAGAATGAATTGGAAGGGAAGAGGAGGGTCTGGAAGACAATGGGAAACTTTCTTTCTTGATGCAGTCATTTAGAAGGGACTCCCAAAAAGCACAGGGCAGAGCAGTTACTCCAGACTATGGTTTGGGTGGAGACCAAGTGCTTCACCGTAGATACCCTGCATGACACTTTGGATGAGCATTTATCTAACGGGCCACCCACACAGATGAAGCAGTGAGAAACACCACTACAGCATGTCTGGGAGGAAATTCACTTCCTTCACACAGTGCAATTGCCAATAATTGGTGTTGCTGAGAACATGAATAGCTTCATGGGCCCCAAATGAAAGACTAAATCCCAAGTGTTCATTCCAAGTGCTGGGGGTGCATCAGTAAGAAGATGCCAAGATTTTAAAGCCCCCCCTTCTTGGGCAGAATGCCTCTCCATCCACAAATAGAAACTTGCTGAGATTTTAATTAAGAACAGTGTACATAAAACTCACTGTTCCCAAGTAAACAAATATTAAGCAAGATACTTTGCTTTCGTGTTATGGGCTCTTAAGAGATGGGAAAAGTAGGGACAGGAGGGGTGGGTGGAAGATATTGAGGGGGAAGAGGAAGAAAGACTCAGACTAAGAAGAAAATAGATTCCAGGTTGGAGAGGGAGAGCAGACGAAAGGCAGACATATATGCTCCAAAGAAAAGAGAGGAGGAGAGGAGGCAGATGGAAGGTTCTAGCTTCTTCTCTTCCCACAGCTTTCTTTTGTCTCAGGGCCCCACTTTCTGGCTTAGTTTACATCAGGTTCTGATAGCTAGTAGTTTGTTAGTTGGAGACCAATGCTGTTGTTACAGTCAGTTCTTCCCTTGGGCTTTGTAGCAGACACTGGTGATGACTCATACCCTTATTTGGCCCTCAGCATTCCCAAATATGCTGAGGGTATCCTACTTGAGGCACTGGCCACTCTCTGCTCAAGGACTATCCCTTAGCCCTGGTGCGTGGGCAGGCTGCAATTACTGGAGAGTTAATGCCCCTGGAATTGGAGAATAACTACCCAGATCCCTTTGTCCTTCAGTGGGTCAATTCATAGGTGAGTCAGTACTGTCTCCCAGAGTCCCTGTAGGATCAAGTTGTAGTCACCCACGGTGGTAACTGGGTGGATAACATGCTATTAGTTCCATCCCTTCTCTGTCTTTCCTCCCCTCTCCCCTGCTGGTGCCTCCTGGGGTCATCTCCCAAATAAAACACTTGCACCCGAACCCTTGTCTCAGGGTCCCCTTCTGGGGGAACTCAACTCTAAAAAGACTTCATAGAGCACGATTTTATTTTGAGGATTTCATTAGCCCTCCAGAATTAGGCCAAGCCTGTTTGCAATGTGGAGTGACTGATATCCTTCTATTGTCAAGGTTTTGAATTGAGGCTTATTATTGCGTTTTGAAGGTCTCTTGTCTCAGAAGGATGGTTTAGGGTTTAAAAAGTTACTCTGAGACTGTTCAGTCAATGTGGGCTGCTATAATGAAGTACCATAGGCTGAGTGGCTCATAAACAACAGACATTGATTTCTCACAGTTCTGGAGGCTGAGAAGACGGGGCTCAGGATGCCGGCAGGGCTAGGCTCTGGCGAGGGCCTCTTCTGCGTTGCAGACTGCTGACTGTTCTTTGTACCCCTGTGTGGTGGAGGAAGAGCCAGCTAGCAATCTGCCCTCTTCTTATAAGGACACTCATTCCATTTATGGAAGCTCCACTCTCATGAGCAAGCCACCTCCCAAAGGCCCCAGCTCCAAATGCCATCACATTGGAATTAGAATTTCAACATAGGAATTTAGGGGTGGGGGGGTACAGACATTCAGCCTGTAATAGGGACCTTAGAGTTAATGGTCAGTTTACTAAAAAGTACCTGAATGTTTCCATTTGTTTTTTTAATTGTTTAAAAAGCTTAGAGAGAGAGAGAGAGAGAGAGCGCACACAGAGGAGGGACAGAGAGAGAGGGAGACACAGAATCCAAAGCAGGCTCCAGGCTCTGAGCTGTCAGCACAGAGCCCGATGCGGGGGTTGAACTCACAAAGCACAAGATCATGACTTGAGCCGAGGTGGGACACTTGACTGACCGAGCCACCCAGGAGCCCCCTGATGTTTCTTTTTCTAAGTCCTGTGATATATCTGGATGCCTGGGAAGACATTCACTAGAAGTGTGTAAATGCTCAGCTGTGCTCATCGTTCAATCATTCATTCTCTTTCACCATGAAGTAAGTTTTTATGAGCAAACACATGCGTGTGCCAGGCATCCTTGCCCTGTGAACTTGTTCTCCTGAGTAGCTTGAAATTGGGTTTCTGATGAGCTTTTGGTCCATTTGTTTCTTCATTCAATATTTACTGAGAGCTTCCATGTGCCTAGTGCTGAGCTAGGCCCTGGGCAAACAGAGATGGCTAAGGCAAGGACTGCATTTCCCAGAAGCCTAGAAGCCAGAAGGCTGAGATGGACATTTTCCACATATGGTGGAAATGTTTCTTGTGACAGATATACCTGCAGAGTCACCGGGGGAATGAAGGAGAGATGGGCTCATTTTACCTTGGTGGCTCGGAAGGGTTAGAAAGTCTTCATGGAGGAGGGGACCCATGAGTGGAGCCTGGAGCATTGAGGGGAGGCAGAACGGTGTGAGCAGAGGTATGGCAGGACCAGGAGCTGCAAAGGCTGTAGTGAGGCTGCAGCCAGAGAGTCTTTGGTGCTAAGATCTGGGAAGCAGTGCTTCCCAGTGGTTAGGACACAGGCTCTGCCTATGGACCAAAATTCTCATCTCAGGCCTGCCACTGGCTCATGATATAGCCTGGACAGGTTAGCAGCCTCTCTAAGCCTCAGTTTACCCCTCAGGCTAATACTGGGGAAGGACTACCTCCTGCATAGTCACTATCCTGGCACAGCACCTAGGAGATAGTGACTGGTGATAAAAGGAAATTATTTGTTAATGATATGCATCAAGATGCCCTGGCTGGGTTTACAAGAGAATGTAGAATTGAGAGCACTTCACCAGTTTACGTTTGTGTCAGCCGATTACTTAGGGACTGAGGAACCTCTTTGTAAAAGAGACTTGACAGTGCCCCGGGCGGTAAGAAGCAGGAAGTGCACTGAATCGGGACAAAGGGGTGCTACCCCAGAGGCTGTAGAATTGTACCATTTCCATCACCACCAGTGTTCCAATGCTTCCAGGAATGTATCCATCGACACCTGGGCAAGCGCAGGGTGCCCTCATCTCCTGGAAGGACCCAGAACCCCCATGGGGAGTTATCAGTGCTTTGCATTCAGGGGATGGATGGTGCCTGTCTGGGGAGCGTGGGGACAGGCAGGACCGAGTGGCAGCACTCCAGACTTCTCACTTATCGCAAGGCCCACGTCTCACCCTTTTCAGAAGCATCTGTAGAGATGTTCTCAGAGAAGTTGGAGACCTCCCAACTGCCCACCCATCCCGGTGTCGCTCTGTAAACAGGACTGGCAGATGGGCAGTGAGACCTGCTTTGCAGAGGGCCTGGAACATGGCTCTGCTTTAACGGTTTGGGGACACCACAATCTCATGAAGATTCCTTGGATCTGGGAGATAGAAGGGACCAGAGAGAGGGAGAGCTAGGACAGCCCTACATTTGTGTACACAGAGAAATGAGGCTTGGTGAGGTGTAGGGAGTGGCTCAGAGTCACATGGCAGGTCAGGGAGCCTTTGTCTCCCTGGTCAGTATTCTGTCTATACCATTCATAGCTACGTGTTCCATTCAACCTAGGAGATCTACCAGCCTACTGGCCTCACCTCAGCCGGGTGTTCCTCATTCTGCCTCTAGAGTTCTACCATGCTCTCATTCAGCATTTGTCTGTCCGTCCGTCCATTCATCCATCCATCCCTCCATCATCCATTCAGCATCCCTCATTCCTCCACCATCTATCATCCCTCCCTTCATCCCCCCATCTAGCCCAAAGCATTGATGCCATGTCTTTGCCACAGATAGTTTTTGCCATTGGTATACAAAGATGCATATTGGGTGTGTGTGTGTGGGGGGGTAGTGAATTTGGGCTCCTCATTGAAACTGGTAGGTCTGGATTCATAGCTATTCCAGTAAATATTTTGCCTCTGATTTCCCCATCACTCCTGCGTCTACTCATCTATTGAACCAGCCTCCATCCATTTGTAACTTGTAGTCCCTTTGACTCATATTTTCCTTTCCTCCTTCCCATGTGGAAGTTTGCTATCAGTCTGAGCTATCATTGCTGGGCATGATGGGGACATCCAAGGATGACTTTCAGGGCCAAGGGGTCTGGCATGGCTCTGGTTTTTCAGGGAAGATTGGAACCATCTTCAGAGGCCACAGGACATGGAGAAGATGGGAGAGAACTTTCCAGAAAAAACCTTGAGTCACAGGTAAGGGCTACAGTAGTACATTTCCCCCTTGTCTCCTGAATGTCATGAAAAATATTACCCTCTCCTTGGGTTAGTCATGAAAGGGACTTACTCTTTTGTATTTAAGTCTTGCTTATTTGAGTTAGGTCTCTTTGGTTGTAAGTGAAAGACACTCATGTGCTGGTAATAGTTGTAGTAGTAGAACAACATGGAGCCTGAGAGCTCACAGTTTCAACCACCAGGGAGGGATAAGTTCAATTCTGTTAGTTCCAAGTCCAAAATCCCAGGGAAGGGTTCACCTTAGGTCAAGAACCCAGCTGTGGCCAGGGGAGTGAGGTCATAGTATATGAAATGTCTGCTTTTGTAGTAGCCATGGGAGTGGTGGCAAAGGCCCCCACCAAAGACAGTTGGTGAGCTGGGTTGGTGAAATATTTTTTCGATAAAGGTTTGTTCAAAATGCTCATGTGGGAGAGGGTCTGGAGATACCAGTGCCCTTGCTCCAAAGGTGCTCAGTTTGACCTCAGTATATTTAGTTTATCATCAGGTTTAATAAGCTCCTCCAGGCACTGATGCTTGTCTTCATTACCTCAGACTCCAAAGGCCACAGCGACTACAAAGGGTCCTGGGGCTGGTGGCCTGGCCTTTGTGGTATTCGTGGTCTGAAAGAGACAGGACCGTGCCCCAAGCCAGCCTTCCCTCATCCCCTGCTGCCTGTCTTCAAGGAGATGTGTTAGAACAGAAACAGCAGTCCCTGGTATCATACTGAGTGAAGTTCATCCTGTTACTAAGTCAGGACTAAATCAGAACTTGGGGAAGGCATGAGGACTCTTCAGCCTCAGTTTCCTTGTCTATGAAATAGGGACAAAACTTTCACTTTATGTAGGTAAGATATAACTGACACTGCTATGTCAAACTTGAAGGAGCATCAGATCCACCTGGAGGCCTTATTCCTGGGACCCACTCCCAGAGTTTCTGATTCAATGGGTCTAGAGTGGGGCCTTCCAACATTTGAATTTTTAACAAGCTTCCAGTGATGCTGCTGCTGCTGCTCGTTAGGGATCACATTTTGAGAACCATGGGTCCACATTTACAGTGGTCCTCAACTGAGGGCAACTCTGCTCCCCTTCTGCCTCTACCCTCACCCCAACCAGGGGACATTGGGCAATGTCTGGAGATAATCTTGTTGTTGTGATTGGGTGAAGGGCTGCTATTGACATCTAGTGGGTGAGGGCAAGGATGCAAACCCCCCCCCCCCCAAAAGAATTATCCAACCCAAAATGTCAGCAGTGCTGAGGTCGACAACCCCTTTTGTAGAATAAGGCCCTGGTCCTAGTTCTACTTCATAGCTGTGCTACCCTGGCAAAATCACTTCATTTTTCTGAGCCTCACAATCATGGAGAATTAGTTCTAGAAACTTTGTATCTCTAATGTTCAACAACTTTAGTTAACAAACATTTATGGTGTGCCGACTGCATGCAAAACATGGTAGCATCTCCAGGTAAGGGATTTCTCCTATAGGAGATCGCATAGTTGGCAAACACTTTGAAAATGTGGTTTGTGATTCATGTCACTATATGTAAAGACTGCTTTTACAATCGTGCATAAATAGTACTATATTTCCCTCCCTGTCCTTGGTGGAATTTAGAAAAAAACAATGCCACAGCACCATAGCTGTTTATTTTTGTTAATATGTCATCATTGCATGCACTAATGAGTGCTTTTGGGGCATCAGCATGCTAATTGGTGATGGTGACTATGGGCATATGTGCAAATCATCGTAATCAACTTTTTCACACTTGGTTAATTGAAGGCAACCTTTTGTTTGAAAATTAATAAAATATTGATTGCAATTAGTTCTGGTCTACAATATATTGTTAATTAACAGTAGCTTTCAGTGACTAGCTAATTGAGGTAGAAAGTACAGAGAAACTGCAGGAATGGAACAGGCAAGAGCCTTCCTCAGGCAAATGTTTGGCTGTTGTCTTTGGATTCTAAGTAGCTGTTGTGGAAAAAATGGCAGCTCAGCTGGGGTGACCAATGCATCCCAGTTTGCGTGGGATCATCCTGGGTTTTCTTTTTTTATGTTTAGTTTTGAGAGAGAGAGAGAGACAGAGTGCAAGTAGGGGAGGGGCAGAGAGAGAAGGAGACACAGAATCTGAAGCAGGCTCCAGGCTCCCAAGCTGTCAGCACAGAGCCTGATGCAGGGCTCGAACTCGTGAATGGTGAGATCATGACCTGAGCTGAAGTCAGACACTCAACTGACTGAGCCACCCAGGCACCCCAGGGTCATCCTGGTTTTAATTAACACTGAAAGTTTTGTGTCTCAGGGAACCCCTCATGCCTGGGCAAACCTGGATGGTTGGTCACCCATGGCAAACAGAAGAATTAACAAGAATGATGATGATGATGATGATGATGATGATGATGATGATGGAGAGGACACATAATGAGAGGGATAACTTGTGCAAAGGACACAAGGAAGGTTAAAAATATTCATGGTAGCTGTGTAATGCTTCTGGTGATGGCTGGCAATCCTTGGTATTTCTTGGCTTGAAGCTGAAATCTGCCTCTGCCTTCACATGACTTTCTCCACTTGTGTGTCTGTGTTTTTGTGTCCCTTCTCTTCTTATAAGGACACCAGTCCTATTGGATTAAGAACCCACCCTACTCCAGTATGACCTCATCTAACTAATCACATCTACAATGACCTTATTTCTAAATAAGATCACATTATGAGGTACTGGGGATTAAGACTTCAATATATCTTTTGGGGAGACACATTTCAATTCCTAACAATTGTCTAGAGACATAAGTTCCTTGCCATGTGGACCCATTTGTAGGGTATCCTTCAACATGGCAATTGTCTTTTCTTAGAGACAGCAAGGGAGAAAATCAGAGAGGAAGCCAGCAAGTTAGAGGTCTCAGTCTTTTTGTAACTTAATCTCAGAAATGATATCCCATCACTTTTACTGTATTGGAATCAGGTCACTAGGTCTAGCCCACCTTTAAAGGGTGGAGATCTCACAAGGGCCTGAATATTAAGTGGTGGTGTAATTGGGGACCATCTTGGAGGCTGCCTATCATACCCCCCAAGAGGCAAGTTTGCTGGTTTATCCACCAGATCCTACTTTTACTGGTTGAAAGCTGCTCCCAGGGAGTTTTCCTGGGTTTATTCCTGAAAGTTCTGTTCCTGGGAAACTCCTCAGTCCCAAGCAAACCAGGACAGTTGGTCACTGCAACATGAACAAAGTCTGCTATCTGGGCAAAATTGAATCAAGAAACAATGACATACTAAAATCTCATGAGATGTTATGAGATTATATACCTGGATCCAAAATACCAACAGCTGAAATGCATGGAGAGGATGTGGCTTAGAATTACTCATGGAAAATAAATCAGGGGCTTTTCTTTATTATGAGTTCAATTAGTGTCAAGCATTTGATGTAGCCCTCCAAAATCCAAATGTGACAGAGGCATTGCTGAAAGCATTGCTAAAGGAACAAAATTCACAACAGTAGGCAAAAGCTAGGACCATCAGCTGATCTGTTGTCAAAATCTGGGAGGACTCTGCACTGATTTGAGAGGACAAAGTGGGATTAGACAAAAATAAGTTCTCAGCGTGCCAAAGGAAAAGGCAAAGAGCTGGGACTAGTTGTCACAGACAGGCAAAGCGACAAAGGGCACAGAAGTTTGATTTTATGTACAAATTCTTCTAAGAAAAGATGTTCTTGTGGTGAATGTCTGAGACCCACCAGGAGCATCCATGTTGCTATGGTGATGTACTTGGTCTACCAGAAGGAGGGTAGGCTACTGTCTGTAGTTGTCTACTGAAGGGGTTCCTGGGGCAGAGGAGGACACAGGCCTTTTAGCATTTTGTTTTTTTCTGGTGTGACTTTTCCAGATATCACAGCTATGGAAAATGGTTCTCAAATTTGAGTATGATAATCATCTAGAAGATTTGTTAAAACACAGATGGCCGGACCCTACCACCAGAGTTTCTGACTCAGTAGGTCTGGGGTGGGGCCCAAGAATTGTCATTTCAGGCAAGATAGCAGGTAATGCTAATGATGCTTTGCTAGGAACTACTGATCTAGGGTAATGTGGCCCAAAGCAAATATGCAATTATATTAAAGGAGGTTAAAACTTACCTTTTAATCCTACATTCATAATTTTCTCCTAATGCTGTCCTCTCCACCGTGTGTGTGTGTGTGTGTGTGTGTGTGAGAGAGAGAGAGAGAGAGAGAGAGAGAGGCGGGGGAGGAGAGAGAGTTTATCCCCATTTCCAACATCTCATGGTGAAGAGGCTCCCTCTTAAATCATCTAATTGTTAGACTTCTCCCACCAACCTAGCATTCTTGAAGCTGACATGATGTTAGACATTTTTGCCTCTTTATGATGTCTTATCCAGTCATCAAAACTGGGGAAAGAAACATTATGGGTCTTTCCTCTACCTAAACCCTGACTGCACATTAGAATTTCCTGGGATTTAAAAATTCCAAATGTGGAACTCAACTCAAATGAATTAAATCAGGACCTCTGGGGGAAAGTGGGACATCACCAGTTTCAAAAAGTTTCCCCACGTGATTACAATGATGTGATAAAACCAGGGCTGTGAACACTAATCTTATTGTCTGACAATAATCCTTATTGTCAGAGGTGGTAACAGGTCCTATGCACAGATAATTCTAGGTCAGTGGTCCTCAACTTTGGCTACACATTAGAATCACCTGGGGAGCTTTTAAAACTCAATTCTTGGCAGTACCCCAGACCAGTTAACTCAGAATTTCAATGCATAGGATCTATGCATCAGTGTTTTTAATATTTCTCAAGTGATTTCAGTGTGCAGCCAAAGTTGGGAACCATGACCCAGAAGTATCTCTGCATAGGACCTGTCATGGTTCCAGATCTTGGCAGGGGGATGTTAAATGCTTGGCTTAGAGCTTAGGAAATATAAGGTCTGGTTCCAGCCTCAAGCGGTCCCTTGAGATACCAGCACGGCCTAGCAGTGCCGGCTCCTCAGAGGTCTGATTTTCAGGTCTGTAGAGACATTCCTCCAACCTTCTAAGTATTTTTAAAAAAAATTTAATGTTTATTTTTGAGAGAGAGAGAGAGACAGAGAGAGACAGACAGACAGACCGCCAGTGGGGGAGGGGCAGAGAGTGAGGGAGACACAGAATCCAAAGCAGGCTCCAGACTCCAAGCTGTCAGCACAGAGGCCGACATGGGGCTTGAACCCACAAACCATGAGATCATGACCTGAGCTGAAGTCAGATGCTTAATTGACTGAGCCACTCAGGCACCCCCCCCAAATTTAAATATTTATATATTATATATTAATTATTATTATATGATTATTAGTTATTATATATATTATATATAATGCTTTTATTTTTTGGATCTAGCTTCTTTTAACAAGCAGACCAAAAAATACCTAGGATCTAGCTTTTTTTTTTTTTTTTAACCTGGACAAAAGGACAAGACAGAGGAATTCATCCCAAAAGAAAGAACAGGAAGTAGGAGTAATGGCCAGGGATTTAATCAATACAGATATAAGTAAGATGACTGAACTACAATTTAAAACAACAATTATAAGGATTCTACTTGGTCTTGACAAAAAATCATAGAAGACACTGGAGAATCCCTTTCTGCAGAGATAAAAGAGCTAAAATCTAGTCAGGCCAAAATTAAAAATGCTATAGCAGAGATGCAAACCTGAATGAATGCCATAACAATGAGGATGAGCAAAGCAGAGGAATGATTGGTGATATAGAAGATAAAATTATGGAAAATAATGAAACTGAGAAGAAGAGGAAAAGAAACATAATGGGTCATGAAGTTAGGCTTAGGGAACTCAGTGATTCTTAAAATGTAATAACATTCGTATCATAGGTATCCCAGAAGATGAAGAAAGACAAAAAGGAGCAGAAGGTTTATTTGAGCAAATTATAGCTAAAAACTTCCCTGATCTGGGGAAGGACACAGATGTAAAAATCCAAGAAGCATAGAGAGCTCCCATTAAATTCAACAAACCTGGCCATCATCTAGATATATCGAAGTCAAATTCACAAAATACAAAGACATGGCAAGAATCCTGAAAGTAGCAAGAGAAAAAAAAAAGTGCTTAACCTACAAGAGAAGACAGATCAAGTTCACAGCAGATCTGTCCACAGAAACATGGCAGGCCAGAAGGGAATGGCAGGATATATTCAACCTGCTGAATGGGAAAAATATGCATCCAAAAATACTTTGTCTAGCAAGACTGTCATTCAGAATGGAAGGAGAGATAGAGTTTCCCAGACAAGCAGAAACTAAAGGAGATTGTGCCCACTAAACCAGGCCTGCAAGAAATATTAAAAGGGACTGTTTGAGTAGGAAATAAAAGGCCCCAAACCACAAAGACTAGAATGGAACAGAGAATATCACTGGAAATAGCAACTCTACAGGTAACACAGTGGTACTAAATTTGTATCTTCAGTAATCACTCTGAATGTAAATGGACTAAATGCCCCAATCAAAAGACATAGGGTATCAAATTGGATAAAAAAACAAACAAACAAACTTAAAAACAAGATCCATCTATATGCTGCCTACAAGAGACTAATTTTAGACCTAAAGTCACCTCCAGATTGAAAGTGAGGGGATGAAGAACCATCTATCATGCTAATGGATATCAAAAGAAAGCTGGAGTGGCCATACTTATTTAATACAAACTAGAGTTTAAGACAGAGATTGACTGTAACAAGAAATGAAGAAGGGCATTATATCATAATTAAGGAGTCGGTCCATCAAGGAGATCTAACAATTGTAGGGGCAGCTGGGTGGCTTAGTTGGTTAAACATCTGATTCTTGGTTTTGGCTCAGGTCATGTTCTCATGGTTTGTCAGATAGAGCCCTGTGTCTGGCTCTGTGCTGACAGCATGGAGTATGCTTGTGATTCTCTCTCTCCCTGTCTCTCTGCCCCTCCCCTGCTTGCTGTCTCCCTCTGTCTTAAAATAAGTAAATGAGCTTAAAAAAAGAAGAACTAACAATTGTAAATATTTATGCCCCCAAATTGGAACATCCAAATATATAAATAAATTAATAAAAAATATAAAGAAACTCATTGATAATAATACAATAACAGGGGACTTTAACAGCTCACTTACAACAATGGGCAGATCATCTAACCAGAAAAACCAATAAGGAAACAATGGCTTTGAATGACACACTGGACAGATGAACTTAACAGATAATATATTCAGAACATTTCATCCTAAAGCAGCAGAATGCACATTCGTTTTGAGGGCACATGGAACATTCTCCAGAATAGATCACATATTGGGTCACAAATTAGCCCACAACAAATACAAAAAGATCAAGATCATTCCATGCATATTTTCAGACCACAATGCTATGAAACTTGAAGTCAACCACAAGAAAAAATTTGGAAAGACCACAAATAACATGAGGGTTAAAGAATATCTTACTAAAGAATGAATGGGTTAACTAGGAAATTAGAGAAGTAAAAAAGTACATGGAAGCAAATGAAAATGAAAACACGATAGTCCAAAACCTTTGGGATGCAGCAAAGGCAGTTTTAAGAGGGAAGTATATTGCAATACAGGTCTACCTCAAGAAGCAAGAAAAGTCTCAAATATGCAACCTAACCTTACACCTAAAGGAGTTAAAAAAGGAACAGCAAATAAAGGGAAGGGAAATAATAAAGACTAGAGCAGAAATAAATTATATAGAAACAAAACAAACAAACAAACAAACCCAGTAGAACAGATCAACGAAACTAAGAGCTGCTTTTTTAAGAGAATTAATAAAATTGATAAACCCCTAGCCAGACTTACCCGAAAGAAAAGAGAAAGGACCCAAGTAAATAAAACCATGAATGAAAGAGGAGAGATCACACCAACACCACAGAAATACAAATAATCATAAAAGAATATTATGAAAAACTATATGTTAACAAACTGGGCAATCTGGAAGAAATGGACAAATTCCTGGAAACATACAAACTACCAAAACTGAAACAGGAAGAAATAGAAAATTTGAACAGAGCCATAAACAGCAAAGAAATAGAATCAGCAATCAAAAATCTCCCAACAAACTAAAGACAGGGCCAGATGGCTTCCCAGGGGAATTTTACCAGACAGACATTTAAAGAAGAGTTAATACCTATTCTTTTCAAACTGTTCCAAAAAATAGAAATGGAAGGAAAACTTCCAAACTCCTTCTACTAGGCCAGCATTACCTTGATTCCAAAACCAGACAAAGACCCCACTAAAAAGGAGAATTACAGGCCAATATCCCTGATGAACCTGGATGCAAAAATTCTCAAGATACTAGCAAATCAAATCCAACAGTACATTAAAAGAATTATTCACCATGATCAAGTGGGATGTATTCCTCAGCTGCAGGCCTGGTTCAATATTTGCAAATCAATGAATGTGATACAACACATTAATAAAAGAAAGGATAAGAACCATATGATCCTTTCAATAGATGCAGAGAAAGCATTTGACAAAATACAGCATCCATTCTTGATAAAAACCTTCAACAAAGTAGGGATAGATGGAACATATCTCAACAAAGGCCATATATGGAAAACCCATGACTAATATCATCCTCAATGGGGAAAAACTGAGAGCTTTTCCTCTGCCATCAAGAGCAAGACAGGGATGTCCACTCTTACTGTTTAACATAGTACCGGAAGTCTTAGCCTCAGCAATCAGAAAACAAAAACAAATAAAAGGCATCCAAATCAGAAAGGGAGAAGTCAAATTTTCACTATTTGCGGATGACATGCTACTCTATGTAGAAAACCTGAAAGACTCCACCCCCAAATTGCTAGAACTAATACATGAATCAGCAAAGTCACAGGATATAAAACCAACATACAGAAATCTGTTGCATTTCTATACACCAATAATGGAGCAGCAGAAAAAGAAATCAAGAAATTGATACCATTTGCAATTTCACCAAAAACCATAAGCACCTAGGGATAAATCAAACCAATGAGGTGAAAGATCTGTACTCTGAAAACTATAGAAAACTTATGAAGGAAATTGAAGAGGACACAAAGAAATGGAAAAATATTCAATGCTGATGGATTGGAAGAACAAACATTGTGAAGATGTCTATACTACCCAAAGCAATCTACACATTTAATGCAATCCCCATCCAAATACCACTAGCATTTTTCACAGAGCTAGAACAAACAATCCTAAAATTTCTGTGGAATCACAAAAGACCCTGAATAGCCAAAGCAATCCTGAAAAAGAAGGGCAAACCTGAAGGCATCACAATTCCAGACTTTAAGCTATATTATAAAGCTGTAGTTATGAAGACAGTATGGTACTGGCACAAAAGCAGACACATATCAACGGAACAGAACAGAAAACCCAGAAATGGACCCACAACTATATGGTCAACTAATCTTTGACAAAGCAGGAAAAAATATCCAATGGAAAAAAGTCTCTTCAACAAATGGTTTGGGGAAAACCAGACAGCAATATGCAGAAGAATGAAACTGGACCACTTTCATACACTGTACACAAAAATAAATTCAAAATGGATGAAAGACCAAAATGTGAGTTAGGAAATGATCAAAATCCTAGAGGAGAACACAGCAACCTCTTTGATTGCAGCCAAAGCAACTTCTTACTAGCCATGTCTCCAGAGGCAAGGGAAGCAAAAGCAAACATGAGCTATTGGGACTTCATCAAGATAAAGAACTTCTGCACAGCAAAGGAAACAATCAACAAAACTGAAAGGCAGCCTATAGAATGGAAGAAGATATTTGCAAATGACATATCTGATAAGAGATTAGTATCCAAAATCTGTAAGAACTTCTCAAACTCAACACTCAAAAAACAAATAATCCAGTTACGAAATGGGCAGAAGACATGAATAGACATTTTTCCAAAGAAGACAACCAGATGGCCAGCAGACATATTAGATGCTCAATATCTCTCGTCATCAGGGAAATAGAAAACAAAGCCACGATGAGATGTCACCTCGTACCTCTCAGAATGGCTAAAATTAACAACACAAGAAGCCACACATGTTGGCAAGGATGCAGAGAAAGGGGAGCACTCTTGCACTGATGGTGGGAATGCAAACTGGTGCAGCCACTCTGGAAAACAGTATGGAGATTCCTTAAAAAGTTAAAAGTAGAAGTACCCTGCGATCCAGCAATTGCACTACTAGGTATTTACCCAAAGGATAAAAAAATACAGATTTGTGGGGGTTCATGCACCTTGATGTTTATAGCAGCGTTATCAACTATAGCCTAACTATGGGAAGAGCCCAAATGACTGATGAGCATATGTATGTAAGCGTCTGACTGACATAATCAGGAGCCTGATTAGGATTCTCTTTTTCTCTCTCCCTCTCAACCCCTCCCCCGCTTGTGCTCTCTGTCTCTATCTCTCTCTGTCTCTCAAAATAAATAAATAAACTTTAAAAAAATAAAATAAAAAATAAATATAACAAAATAACCCTACAATTATACTAGAAAAGATCAAGACAAAAACTCTCAGATCATACCACTAAAAACCAGAAGAGGGGGTGAAAAGAGAGTGAGGATGCATGAAGGAAGGTATTTTCTTATCTTTCATAAAGGGAGTCAACTGCTATTTTTTTTAGTTTCTGAAATTAGTATCTTCAGAGATGGATGCAAAGTATGTTATTTAAAGATATAAAAATAATCAACAGTAGAACTAAAAACATTCTGTTTACCAAATTAGCAGAAGGTAGGAAAAATGAGAAAAAGAGAAGCATATAAAACATAAAACAAAAAATGGAATTAAGGCCAAAGATATCTGTTATGAATTGAAAAAAAAATTCTATCCATTAAAAGAAAATGACTCTCATGTTGGGTAAATTCAACCCAGATCCAGCCAGATGCCACTTCAAGGCACATCCCTGAAATTAAATAATTAAGGCACAATAATCACAAATACATTGGACAAATGAAAAGAAGGCAGGGGTCACAACACTATTATCAGAGGAAGGGGAATTCAAGGTAGACATTACTCAATGAGACTAAGAAGGTCACTTGACAAACTGATAGGGGTTTCATCCACAACCAAGATATAACAACCTTGAGTGCAATATAGCTTATAAAAATATACAGAAATGAAGTTGGACATGCCAATCAGAAATTGATAGAAAAGCAATTAGTGAGAGACTTGAAAGTATTCTTTTAATTCTTGACAGATCATATTGATGAAAATCTAAATTAGATTATTGAGAGTATTTAAATAACAGAATCACTTGAACGCTGTGCATGAAGACTAAAGCCCTGTCTCCCTTTGGTTCTGGAAGAGTGGTCAAGAGTCCCCAAATGTCTTTTGTAAAGTGGGTCTTGGGGTGAAAAAGGGAGGAAATCTGCAGATGATGGGAAAGGCAGGGTTTGGAATCCCTCAAGCCTGGATTTCTGACTCAGCCCTATGACTAACTGCTGTGCAACCTTGGGCAAGACACTTCACTTCTCTGAGCCTCAGTCTCTCCTGCTATAGAATCTGTAAATGCTTCTTACAGAGTTCTGGTAAAAATGGAATGAGGCCCCCTCTAGGGAATGGGCAGGACTTGATCACAGAGCTACATATCCATATCTGTATAGTAGGATTTCTCTGCCTCAGTGCTACTGACATTTGAGCTGGATAATTCTTTGCGTGGGGTGGGTGGGGGGGCTGTCCTGTGCATTGTAGGATGTTTAGCAGTATCTCTGGCCTCTACCCACTAAATGCCAGGAACACTCCCTCCCAGTTGTGACAACCAAATATGTCTCCAGACATTGCCAAATGTCCCCTGGTGACAAAACTTCCCCAACTGAGGACTGCTGGAATAGAGAGAGATGTGGAAGAATGCTCTCCAAAAATGGATGATTTTTGTCTCTGGGTGGTGAGATTTGGGGGACCATTTTTGTTGTTCATTATAGCCTGTTCTGCATCTTTGAATGCAAAATCTACAAAAGTCCATACGTTAAGGTGGTGAGTAAGACACAAATGTGCAGTGTTTTATTTCATTATTATTTATTTTGTGAAACCATAGGCCAAGCAGCACTCTCTCTGTTCTCTACTCTGGCTCCTATGAGGAGATACTTGTTCAAACCTCTTTTGTGTGTGACTAGTTGTCTCATGGGAAGAACACCATCAATGTGGGCTTTCTGTCCCTCCTTCAGCTCTTTACTGCAGGAGAACATGGGGGTGATTAGTACAAAGTCTTCCTCTACAGGGCAAGCAGAATGGAGCAGTCTTTGTGCAAAGACGTTACAACTTCATGATTTTATTTCAAACGAGTAGACGTGCAATTTGTTAACAAAAATCGACCAAAGAAGCATGCATTAGGCAGTAATCCACCTGAGCTCCTAGGCTTGTGGCAAAAATCTCAAAGACCCCAAAAGCGTAGCATCATCATGTTTACATCACAGCTCTGAAACGAACATGAAATGTGCCATTGAGACTGATTTCTCCATTATCCCCTTGCGTTCTGATTTTTAAAAGATATCAAAATTCCATTTTTCCCAAAGAAAGGGAGCGCAGATTCACAGATTTCATTACCAACTTAAAACAAATTGAGCGAAAAATTAGGGAGAATGTTTTTTCATACGCAGCAAAGGCCTCTTTTTAAAACGAGCAAACATCTGTGCACTTAAGTACCTTCTGTTAAGGTCTAAGGAAGTCAGTTTCTGGAATATGTGTGAGTTCATTGACTCTGCCTCACTTTCAACTACTGAATAAGAAATGAAGAAGTCATCCTTCAGTTTTTTTAAAAAGTGTAAAAAAATGATACATCTGCCAAGAAAGTTTGGATGGGGCATTTAGATCTTATAATAAACAGATGCAGAATGCAGCATTGGGCTGGAATCGGGCCAGACGCTGGGGCAGCATTTGGATTTTCTGTTCTGAATTTTTATTTATTAACTTAGAAATGTCATCTAGTGCTCTTTTTCTAAGTATTAAAAGATATTTGTTCACATTAAAGCTCTGCTACTGTATTCAGTAGCCAGTAGGCACGTGAGGTTATGGAAACGGTAATTGCAATTAATAAAATCATATAAAAAATTCAGGCCCTCAGTCATATCTTGCATGACATATTTCAAGTGCTAATAACTACTTCCTACCATATTGGACAGCACTGCTCTACAGGGTTTGGAAAATAAAGACGTACATAAAGGAGAAATGATAAAGGGATTGTATACCTGTGGCCTGCATCTCAGAACCACTGTTGTTGGAATGTGATGGATTACCTCCTGACATTTTTTTTATTTCTTTCCATATAAAAATTAAAAAGCTGTTTTAATTGGGGTATATATTATGTATAGTAAGTATTTTCTTTGGGTATCTCACTTTCCATCTAAACTTATTTCATTTTTTTATTTTATTTTATTTTTTTTTTTAATTTTTTTTTCAACGTTTTTTATTTATTTTTGGCACAGAGAGAGACAGAGCATGAACGGGGGAGGGGCACAGAGAGAGGGAGACACAGAATCGGAAACAGGCTCCAGGCTCTGAGCCATCAGCCCAGAGCCTGACGCGGGGCTCGAACTCACGAACCGCGAGATCGTGACCTGGCTGAAGTCGGACGCTTAGCCGACTGCGCCACCCAGGCGCCCCTCATTTTTTTATTTTAGAGAGAAAGAGAGTGAGCATGAGCAAGGGAGAGGAGCAGAGGGAGAGAACAGAGAATCTCAAGCAGGTGCCACACAGAGCCCAAAGCAGGGCTCAATCCTAGGACCCCGGGAGCCAAAATCAAGAGTCAGATGCTCAACCGACTGAGCCACCCAGGTGCCCCTCTGTCCAAACTTCTCACATGAGATTTTCCCCATCTTAAAATACATTCTTTGAAAACACATGATTTATAAAATTTTCTGCTGCGGAGGGTAATTCTTATTGTAGGAAATTGAAGTAAAGGGAAAGCAAAACTCCCCCTAAATCTTACCACTCAGAGATCAATATCTTCAGCCTTTTGGTGAGCATTCTTTCAGATAGTTCTTTGGACATAAATACACAGATGGGCATATAAATAGCCAGCTTTATTAGGGATGTTTCCATGTCAGTGAATCTAGAGATGCATTATCCCTTTTATTAGCTACAGATTGTTTCAAGACACAGATGTCACATTTGACTCTTGTTGCTACATCTATCAATACCTCCTTGCCTTCTGCAGTGCTGTCCTCTTCGGGATTTTATTCCCCCTTCCTTTCTTTCTCCCTTTCCTCCTTCTCACTTCTCCCGCCTTCCATAAATGTTTTCTGTGCCTGGCACTCTGCTGGTGTCAGGGATAGAACAGTAAAGAGAATAGTTAAGTTCTTGCTTTTAAGGACTTTGTATCCCAGTGGAGGAGGCAGAAAGGAGAATGGGCAAAGGGAAGAAATACTAACAAAGAACAGTTCCTTACAGGTTGGGGGAAATGCTAGGAAGCAGGCAGCCTGGCGGGAGTGGGTGTGGATGGATTCAGTCCTCAGGCTTTGCCTTGCTTGCTGGCTGGTTCTGGGCAGTGGAGCAGGCAGGTGGCTGCCCCAGGAAAGGGACAGATAGATGGAAGTGGTGTCACTGGGTCTGGAGTGGTCAAAGGCACGGGACCTGGAGTCCAGATGCTGATGTTGCTCTAGACCAGTGGTTCTCTTCCCCTGGAAGACATTGGACAATGTCTGGGGACATTTTTGGTTGTCATAACTGGGGGGACAGGCTACTGGCATCTAGTGGGTAGAGGCCAGGGATGCTGTTCAGCCTCCTACTGTGTACTGACAGTCCCCACAATAAAGAGTTATCTGGCTCAAAATGTCCATGGGACTGAGGTTGAGAAACCCTGCTCTGGAAGGCACCAGGACATAGGGTGGAGAGGGAGACTGAGTCTGGAGGTGGGTGGGGAGTCTTCAGGAGGAGGGACAGTGATGAGAAGGGGACAAGAGAGCTTGAAGAAATAGCTCTACCTGGCCCGGGGAAGCCTGGCCCTGGCGTGGCCGCTAGTAGCTGTGAGGGTGCTTACTGAGGGTGCTTACCCCGGATTCAGATTCGGGCCCTAAGGTGTGTGTGCATGGGGGAGGGGAGAGGGCCCCAGGGCAAGTGGGGGTCTGGGGGACAGAGAAGTCAGGCAAGACAAAAGGCTTGGTTGCTGAGCTTTTGGTGAAATGGGGTTGGGTTTGTTTACATCAAAAAGGGGCTCCTGAGGGCGCAAGAGAGGTCTGGGAGGGAGCAGTGTGATGAAAGTGGGTCAGGCTGGAGGAAGCCTGGAGCTGTGTGGTGGTGGCCCCTGGGGCAGTGACAGGTGTGGTCAATTAAGTTCCTCTGAGTCAGGAGGTCCTGGGTACAAATCCTGCC
Organism: Panthera tigris; assembly: GCF_018350195.1. Lineage (NCBI taxonomy): Eukaryota > Metazoa > Chordata > Mammalia > Carnivora > Felidae > Panthera > Panthera tigris. Next base: position 16,891,330 of record NC_056662.1, read on the forward strand.
TCTGTCACAAACCAGCCGGGTAAGTTTGGGCAGTTGATTTGACCTTTTTGAGCATTAGTTTCTTGGCAGGGTTGCCGGGAGGATGAAATACGATGGGGCATGGGGCGGTGCTCTGTAAACTATCAAGTGACGTCCCCGAGGGAAGTAGAGTGAGAAACAGCCCTTGAAAAAAGAGACAAGAGTTTTTGGGCAATGGACGCTGACCAGATGCAGCCTGTGAGGGGACGCGAAAGATACTTTGGATTTGAAATGTCACCAGAACAGGCTCTGCCTGTGGTATTTCCGTGCTCACTGCCCGAGGCTGAGTCAGGAGAACAGCTGATAGGACTTGAGACCTTCACACCCCTCCTGGAAGCAGAAGGGCAGTGAAAGCATGGCGAAGGAAGCTGGAGGAAGAGCCGGCTGAACAAGTGTCCTCTCTCACGCGTGGCCCCTCTGTGCTACCGGACCCCGGGTGATGGAGGGCTTGGGAGACAGCGACCATGGCCTGCCCACCTGGGAGCTAGGCTCTTTCCTCATGTCATCTCACTTAATCTGTACCACAGTCTTGGGGGGGGCACTTTTTAGCCCCATTTCACAGATGAGGAAGCTAACACCCAACGGATGAATTCGCCGGCCCCGCGTCACATGGCTCACAGATGGCGCTGCCAGAATTTAAACTCAGGCTGGTCTTTCCTATTTGAGGAAAGATTCTCTTCCGCTCATGTCTCCCCAGCTTCCTTCATGAAGTTGATGCTGTAGAAGATGTTAGTTTAGTTTTGTTTTGTTTTGTTTTTCAGATAGGAATAACATAAGAGCTGTTTGGGACCCAGGCCTCAAAGGGCCAATGATTGTGGCCCAGTGGCCAGGGGTGACCTGAGTAGAGTCAGGTTGTAGCCAGATGGTAGCTGAGCCAGAGGCTCAATGCCTCCATCCCCTCCCCATCCCAGAGGGAACCACTTTCTCATTTCTATAACCGTGAATTCGTATTCCAAGTGGGGTTTTGTAAGGGTGACCAACATGTTCTGGTTTGCCTGAGATTTTTCTGGTTTTAGCACTGAAAATCCTGGCAAACGAGAGCAGTTGGTCACCCCAGTCAAGCCTCATGCTCCAAACAGGTCCCTTCCTCTGCTTCACAGAACCCATGGCCTCTAACAAGGGGAGCTTTGGTCCCCAGTAGCCATCTCCCTTGGTACTGAAGGCAGGAGTTAGGTGTTTCTGGTTCTCCTGACCCTCAGTACCATCAGACACCATCAACACTCAAGGTTTTATTTATAAGTAGGACGATGAAGAGAAGGAGCAGGGGTAGTTGACAGTGGGTGGTGTGGAGACTCATTACTCCAAGTGGGGTCCGTGGACCAGGCACACCCATAGCACTGGGATCTTGATAGAAATGCAACATGCCCAGCACTGCCTCCTGTCCCTGCCTTCCCTCCTTCCAGACCTACTGACTCAAGATCTTTAACAGGCTCCCCATGTGATCTGTGTGCCCACTGGGGTTTTACTTCTCCCATCAACGATGATCATGCTCCCTCTTTCCATCCTCAAGCTGAGACCCTCCCCTCAGACCAACCAGAGAGTGGTCTCAGAGAGCTATTGCTAGACTCACAGCCCTTGCCTATGGAAGGTTCTTCATTTCATCATGCTTAGGTTCTGATAAATTATTGAACCAGGTGAAAGTTTCCTTCCATCTCCCTGAAGTAGATCGGGAGAAGCATCCAGTACATTAAACCCTCTCCCATTTCACTCAAACCCAAGGTCATCTCTCGTCTGGATGGAGGGAGGGCGATTTTAGCCTGTATTGAATGCGTTCCTCCATTCTCCCTTAAGGATGGAGCTCTGCACTCACACCCAGCTTCAGGCCATGAATTATTGAAATCTGAGAAACTTGTATTTGGTCAGTCACGTAGGCTTGGGGTGTGGGGAGAGAGCAGGGCCTCAGAATAGTGCTTTATTATTTGAGAAGTTAAAACAAAATAAAAATACAAAAGTAGTAAATTGGCACGCTCGCTGCTGGGATAATAACTGTGAACATCTTGTTATATTTACCTCAAGTATATTTTTTTTTTTTTTATTTTTTTAAAATTTTTTTTTTTCAACGTTTTTTATTTATTTTTGGGACAGAGAGAGACAGAGCATGAACGGGGGAGGGGCAGAGAGAGAGGGAGACACAGAATCGGAAACAGGCTCCAGGCTCCGAGCCATCAGCCCAGAGCCCGACGCGGGGCTCGAACTCACGGACCGCGAGATCGTGACCTGGCTGAAGTCGGACGCTTAACCGACTGCGCCACCCAGGCGCCCCTTCCTCAAGTATATTTTTAATAAAAGATAAAACATTACAAAGTTGAAGCGCCCTTTGATTGACATCCTCAAATTTTATCCTTTACCCCTTTCCCAGAATCAATCGCTATCATGGCTTTCATGAATAGCTGTGTTTCCTTCTGGGCAAGCCTTTTAAAAGAAATTGTTTTGAAACCTTTGTGTTTTTATATACATATGTATTATATTATAAATAATAGATACATGGGGTTGTTTTGTGGAAATGCATTTCAATATGTACATAAATTTGCTCTGGGTCTCTTTACACCTGGCTTTTTCACATAAGGCCACTTTTGACCTCTATTCTTGTTGATAAATTTATCTCTAATCCATTTGTTCGAACTGCTGCAAGGTATTCTGTCATGTGGATAGGCCATGTTTTGTTTCTCATTTTCACCTTGTTGCATATTTAGATTGTTTCCAATTTTTCACCATAACAAACAGTGCTGCAATAAGCATCCGTGCCCTGGATCTCGTCCGGCACACGTGGTGGTGTTTCTCTGGGGCATGTCACAAGCCATGGAATCATTATGTTGTACAGTTCGTGCACTTTCAATTCTACGAGGTATTGCCAATTGCTCTCCAAAGTCGCTCTAACGATTTACATTCCCAACAGCAGTCTAGGGGAGTCCAATTTTCTCCACATCCTCTCCAATGCTTGATATTGTCAGAATTTTTTACTGTTGCCAACTCCGTGGGAGAAAAATGGTATACCTCTGCGGTTTTAACTTGTCAATAGTTTCCTTTTGGTTGGAGGGAGCCCTGGCAGGGTAAGATGAGGGCTGAGCTGAGATCAGTAGGCTTAGATTCTTATCTAGCTCTGCTGTTAACTTGAATTTGAGCTTGGGTGAGTCCCTTTCTTTTTCTGGTCGTCTATGAGGTGGTTGGGCTGGATGGTGTGTAAGAAGGATGTCACAAAGTGGGCAGGACCCTTCTGATCCATGGTATATGAAGTTTTGAGATGACAAGACTTGCACAGGAAGGTTCCACTTGGCACCTGTACTGGATCCTGGGGTTACGTCACAGTAAATGATTCTTGAATTACTGACAAGGCTGCAACATGGAATCAGAAGAAGAAGTTTCCATCAGGGCTCTAACGTTAATCTACAGCGTAGTTGTGGATGGATGACAGCTATTGGCAGTCTGCTAGGGCTCTGGAATGGAGGTCTAGCTGCTTCAAAGGCAAGGAGACCCACTGCTGGGAGCCCAAGTGGAAGGTCATGTTTCGGACAGCAACCCAGCCCTGGGCCAGCTGTAAGACCTGGGCTCCAAGAGCAGCTCTGGCCAAGTGAATTTCCTGAGGCTGACTCTGTTTGCTCTTGGCTTTGGCTTAAATGGTTTTTGAGAAGCAGAGGAAGTGACTTCACCTGAGATTGAGCTCATCTGGCTGCTTCGGGATTGGCATGCATTTGGTTTAGGCACCTGGAGAGCTGATGGGTAGGACTATAAGGTTGCCAGATTTAGCAAATAAAAATCATTCTATTTGTATGGGACACAACTGCTAAAAAGTTACCCATTGTTTATTAGAAATTCAAATATAAACTGTATCCTATGTTTTATCCGACAGCCCTAGGTAGGAGATGACAAGTCCCTCAATATAAGAAATAACTGAAGATAAGATAGTCTAATTTCACAAGTAGTGAGCATCTTGCTGCTGGAGATATATAAACACAGCTCAGGTAAATCATGAGTGGAAATGCTGTGTGTGTGTGTGTGTGTGTGATATAGTCTTGTGGCTGCTGCTTACATGCCTCCAAGGTGTTCAGTGCTGCCTGAAACAGCTGTGGACATCTTGGAGGGTAAGAAAAGGAGAATATTGCCCGAGCTTCCATGTGTCTTTCAAGGACTGTCCTCAGTGAAGCACTGTGCCACCATGGTTCTCAGAGTGAGATCCCTGGACCGGCAGCATGAGCACCATCTGAGTTTAGAAGTGCAAACTCTCGAGTCCTACCCCAGACCCACTGAATTGGAAACTCTGAGGGTGGGCTCCAGCAATCTGTGACTTGAGCCCCCCCGGAGGGTTCTGATGCATGGTCAAGTTTGAGAATCAGGGGGCAGATCATTGGATTAGAAAGCTGACTTGAGATCCCAAAACCATTGCTTTGAGCTCCCCTTCTCTGGCGGGGAGGGAAACTGGAAATTGAATTGGGATGAGAGTGTGGGAAGGAAGAGGTGACTGTTGCCCTGTGGGGCTGTGTCCAGCACAGAAGTGAGGGCCCTCCTTCCAGTTTCCTCACGTGGCCGAGAGAGAGAGAGAGAATACACGCAAGTGAGCCAAGGAAACTTGGTGATTGTTGTTAAAGAATTGCATTTTTTAATGAAAGGCTTTTTAAGCATCTATTTGGAATCAAGGAGAAAGACTCAGTTTATGGCTTCAAGGACCTCACAGTCAAATGGAGGAGGCAGATAGCTATAAAACAGGTGGAAACACAGACAGATAGCTGTGTGTGCTGAGAACAAGGGTGGATAACGTGGAAGAGGAAGGATTCATTTTGACTGGGCAGGAGGTTGTGGGGGGTGGCATGGTGCTTCAGAGAGGACAGCTTAGAAAGACCTTCTCAGCCACAGGTATAGATTGCATGTCGAGACAGGGAGCAGCTGGGGTGCTCGGGCAATAGTCTGCCTCTTCTCACCATCTGAGATGTCCACAGGCTGTCTTGAGCAGCAGTGAGCGCCCTGTCCTTGGAAGCATGCAAGCAGAGGTTCATGACCACACTAGCACTGGATGGAAGGGTGGTCTGTGTGACCTTCTGGGATGAGTCCCTCTTAGGATTGTTTAGTTTCTCCTGGGGTCAGCTGTGGGTAGCCTGGGACCTCTAGTGCTGGTCCTCTCCCTGCACCCCAGTCCTGCTAAAGACCTGTCTTCTACACAGTACTCACTACTGAGCAGAAAAGAGTGGCTTTAGGGGCCAGGTATTAAACAAATGAAAGACAACAAGGGGCAAGGTGGAAATATCCAGGCTGCACCCTATGTGTTCATGAAACGTGCTTTTGTAAAAAACAGCTTTATTCTACTTATCTGCCTCTGTTGAAGGGTTCATGGATTTTCCAGATCACCTTGTACTTAGCCCATGGGCTGTGTTTGGCATCTCTGTGAAAAGCTTTGTGGGAGCTTGCTGCTCACAGTTCTGTCCTCTGGCTAGGCTACAGAGCCAACCATCCCTGTGAAACTTTCTCTGGGGTGGGGGCTGGGGGCTGCTGGGTTTCCGGGGGCCTGGTGAACACTGAGGCCATTTCTATGTAACTTTTCAATTGCCCTAATTGTGAGCTGAATTGCGTCTCTGGAAGCTGACTGCTCGGCCTCGGGAAACACGGTCACACCGTTTGCTGTCTTCACAGTCTCCATTTTGGTAACAGAATGTTGGCGCTATTGAATTTGGCTGCATAATTTTGTCCAGGTTGTTAACAGCCTCATAAACATCTACCTTGCTTTTTCTCCCTGACATTTCCAGTCCATTGTCACGACCAAATGCATGAAATCTTCACTATTATGACTGCCAACCCTAGGAATATTTGTACTACCCTCACGGCAAGTACAAAATACTTCCGCATACAATACCTAAGCTTCTGAGTGCATCAGTGTTTTTATCTGTAAAATGGGAGTAATGACAGTTTCTAGTTAGTGAGTGAATACATGTCAAGCTCTTAGAACAATGGCAGACACTCAATAAGTGTGAACTATTTTCACTTAAAAATTTTTTTTAATGTTTATTTTTGAGAGAGAGAGAGAGAGAGAGAGAGAGACAGAGCATGAGCGTGGGAGGGGCAGAGAGAGAGACACACACAGAATCCAAAGCAGGCTCCAGGCTCTGAGCTGTCAGAGGGCCCGAACTCACAGACCGTGAGATCATGACCTGAGCCCAAGTCAGGCGCTTAACAGACTGAGCCACCCAGGCGCCCCCTGTTTTCACTTTTTGAAGTAGGAAATCCCCCAAAGAAGGGAAAGGGCTCCAGTCAGAGCATATGGGGAAGGGCGCTGCCCTGGGCACAGGCAGTAACGGGGAGCATTATCTGTAGTGAATATAAAAACTATAATGGTGGAGTGCCTGGGTGGCTCAGTCAGTTAAGTGACCAACTCTTGATCTCAGCTCAGGTCTTGATCTCAGGGTCATGAGTTCAAGCCCTGTGATGGGTCCCGTGCTGGGCCCCATGCTGGGCATGAAGCCTACTTAAAAAACAAACAAAAACTGTAGTGGATTCTATGCCATATCATTGGTGAAACACTCTTTTACCCTGAGATATTCGGTTGATCAGTTATCTCATTGGCTGTGGTCACTGCTGAGTTCTCATAAGTTTCAAATTAGCATATTTCAGTCATTTACACTTTCACAAACATTGTGTTTTTCATGGAAGCTAATTCAAACAAGTCCATGTCAGGCCTCTACATACATGGGCTCAGCTACATGTGTCCATCTTGAAGGTAAGTTCCTTAAAGATCCAGAATCATCCAAGTTTGCTTTGGGCCCAGTTCGGGTCTTTGATGCCTGCAGTATGCATATTTCTGTATTTCCACAGCCAATTCAATATCAGCAGTGATAGCCCAGTAACTAAATGATGAAGGAGCTCTTGAACAACTTTGATCCCATCATTCTGCATGACTACTGGGAGCTTTTATTTGTGTTTAAGATTTAGAATGGTGAAATAGGGCGTGGGAAAGTTTTTGCTTGGCAAGTAAAAATTTTAATTCCTACAGTAAGTATTTTATTGACTCTGAATAACATATGTAAGATAAAAAAATTTCCTTTATATATAAGTTGATAATTATTAGTCATTTTAAAACTAAGGGCCAGGGGCATCTGGGTGGCTCAGTCGGTTATGTGTCCAACTCTTGGTTTCAGCTCAGGTCATGATCTCATGGTTCTTGAGTTTGAGCCCTGCATCGGGCTCTGCACTGGCAGAGCCTGCTTGGGATTCTCTTTCTCCCTCTCTCTGCCCCTCCCCTGCTTGTGCTGTCTCTATCTCTCTCAAAATAAATAAAACATTAAAAAAAAAAAAACTAAGGGATGAATCAGGAAAGTAAAGATTATTAGTAGTTATTACTAGAAATGATTTTGCTGTAGAGTAGAGAGGGTGGGTTAAAAAATGATCTCTCCTACGTGGTTCTGTTGACTGTATAGTAGGCTCTGGTGGGTCCCTTGTGCACAATACCTCATTTAATACATAGGTTGTCCCTGGGGAGGGAGGGCTTATTATTCCTGGTTTGTGTTTTGAGTTGATCCAATTCTGCTAATGATAGAAAACTCTAAAACATTGCTTATTCTTACATTGAAATTCACTCTCATTTTGTTTCTTCCCCATAAAATGCTTTATTACAAATGTAACTCGAAAGCCTCTCTCTAGTGCTGTGAAATGAGATCGCCCCTCCTGCAGAAAATTAAATCATTCTGGCGTCAGCCCCTTTTGGGCCTCTTGCTGGTAATAAAGCCCCTCGAAAGTGTCCCCTCAGTTATTTCAGAAGGCTACTCTTCTCTTCTGCTGCCATCTTGCATGTGTGGGGAGGGGTATGGCAGGCCCCCTGTCACTGTGGCCACGCTGCTCCCAGGAACCCCCATGAGAAACCTGCTCTGGGGGCATGGATATCTTTGTGGCTGATGTCTGCTAATCCCCCTTCTTCCCTCCTGGGCCCCCCTCCCCCTCCCCACTTTGGCTGAGGACATGGGGCTGAGGTTACCATGAGAAGCAGGTGCTCCTGCAGCCCACAGACCCAAGTGGCACCTTAGAGATAGCGAAGAGTTTCTGGCTGGCCCCCCGCAGGGCAGGGTCAGCTCAGCCCCAGCAGCTGGCACTTCTAGGTGTCCATATGGCTTGGAATGCCAGCCAGATTTCCTCCTTGGCCTTAGCAGGCGAGGGCTGTCTTTGGTGGTCCAGTTCAAGACCCCCTCATTTCTTGCCCTGGGATCATGCTAGAGACACCTCTGCCCTTCAGGGAACCACCCCCCCATGCCCCTCCCAACGCACAGGGGTTTGCTCTGGCCCCCAGCTCTGATGACAATCACAACAGCATTTAGTATGTTGCTTAAAGTCTGCCCTGTTCTGTCTTAAATACCACATCATACACAGGGGCATCCAGCCCTCTAGCCTCCCGATGCCCCCTGCCTGGTCTTATCCCCAGTCCTCCTTTCCTGGGCTCCTGCTGCCTCCCTGGGGTGCAGGACCCTTTTCCTGCTGGATCTGTCCAGTCCTCCCCCTCTTAGTCCCAGGGGAAGTTATCTTCATGGCTGGTGGGGAGGAGAAGGACATTTGGGCCAGGCTCCTCTCAAACATTTTGTTTCAGTCCCCAAGGGCCAGACTTGTGGAGCCCCAAACCAGGCAGGGGTCTTGTTTCTGCTCACCGGAAGGATGTTCTGCGTCCTCCAGGCAGTGAGCTCAGGTGGGTGGCTTGTTTCAGGGCTGGGGAAGGAAGTGGAGAAAGCAAGAGAGTAAACCACGAGGAGCAGCAGTTTTGTTTCACTCAATTGAAAACCTATCGATTGACCAAACATTTAACTGTTTGACAAGTATTTTTAAACAACTACTTTGTGTGAAACACTCTTAGGTGTGATGAAGTGTGCAAAGAAATGTAATATAATTCCATCAAATGAGGCAAAGGAGACAAATTCCCGCCACGTGCCAAGGGTCCTGCTAGGCTCTGAGACACAGCGGTGAGCAACATCTCAGAAACGGCATCCTGCAGAGTCCAGGGGAGCCTCTGATAATAGCTGTATCCCGTTCCTCACAGCCTGTGGGCTCATCTCAAGGTTTCTTTAAGTCTATAAATTGTATTCTTGTCCTACGCTGTGCAAATTACCATAAACTCAGTGGCTTAAAGCAATGTAATGCATCATCTTGCGGTTCTGGAGGCCAGAAGTCTGAAATGGGTCTCACTGGCCTAAAACCAAGGTGTCAGGAGGTTGTAGGGGAGATCTTTTCCTTTGGCCTTTTCCAACTGCTAGAGGCTTCTTGGCTCTAGCCCCTTCCTCTACCTTCAAAGCCACCAGGATAGCATCTTTGTCTTTCTGATTCTGACCCCTGATCCACCTGCCTCCCTCTTTCACTTGTAAGAACTCTTGTAAGAACACCGGGCCCATCTGGACAATCCAGGACAGTCTTCCATCTCATGACCCTCAACTTAGTCACATCTGCAAAGTCCCTCTTGCCATGTAAGGTCACATATTCACGGGGATTCTGGGGATTAGGACCAGACAGCTTTGGGCGCCATTATTCTGCCCTCTGTATGTCACAAGGGCATTGGAAGGATGTGTGTGAGGGGACTTGTGTGTGGGCACACATCTGACACATCCTATTGTGAGTTTCTCTTCCCACCTGAGGGTCTAATCCTAAGGAGGAGCATGTTTCCTGGTGGGGGTCCCCTTGGAGAACGTAGGTGGGCCAGAAGGTGGCCCTGATCCAAATCCAGCCACCCTGTACAGGGGCTGCCGGTGCCCTCCCTCTCCCCCTGACCCCACTGTGCCCCAGAAGTCACCTGCCATTTCAGTGGGAGATTTCTGCATACAGGATGGCTTCCTACTGCAAACACCAGTGTCTCTCTGCCCGAGGTCTTTCTCTGGCTGCAGAAGGGCACTCAGCTTCTGGTAGTAGAGGCTGGAAATGCTGGGGAGTTGACCCCAAGAGTAACCCATAACCAAGAAGGGATGGGAGTTGGTGGATATATCAGTGTCCTGGTAGCTGTAACAAATTATCACTAATTGGGTGCCTTAAAACATAGAAATTTCTTCCCTCACAGTTCTGGAGGCCAGAAGTCTGAAATCAAGGTATCACAGGGCCCTGCTCCCTCTGAAGGCTCTGGGGGGGAATCCTTCCTTAACTCTTCCAGCTTCTGGTGGCTCTTAGTGTTCCTTGGCTCATGGCTGCATCCTTTCAACCTCTGCCTCTGACATCACATCATCTTTTCTTTTCTTCCCTGTGCATCTCTTATAAGGACACTTGTCTTTCGATTTAGGCGCCCCGTGGGTAATCCAGGATGATCTCATCTCAAGATGTTTAATTATATTGACAAAGACCCTTTTTCCAGTTAAGTTCACACTAACAGATTGCAGGGGTTACAACATGGACATATCTTTTTGAGGGTCACCATTCAGTCACTTCAGTGAATGAACATCTGGCTTTCTCACCCCTTGGGGACACTTCTAGGGTGTGCTCTACATGGTCTCCTAAAGAGTTCCAAGTGGCATTAAACCCGGCCTGTCCAGTGACCAACCCACTCAGGAATGCAGACTTTATTGGCTGTCTTCGCTCTCCTGTCTCACTCCCTGACTCTCCCACTTTACTTCCTCAGATCACTTCCCAAACTGCCTGCCTGCACATAAATCCTTGTCTCCGGGTCTGCTCTGGGGAAACCCAAATTAAGACAAAGCCCCTTGTTTCTAAGGCCCTTGCACGCAGCTGGAAGTCACGTCTCAGCTGGCTCCCAGGCGTGGTTTGCCTTGTGCTGCACACTCCTGGTGGATCTTCATCTTAGGTGCTCCCTGGTCAGTCCTCCCCCTCCCTGGTCTGTCCCCTCCCCCATCACTTTGCCCTTGTGATTGCACAGCCTCATCTCTATCTCTCAGAGACTCCCGGTTGGTGGCTGGCATGCAGCCTCAGCAGAGGGGAAGTAATTGCAAAGGTACCTGCTGCCTTAGATAGTGGAGAAAGTATCACAGTCAGCATGTGGCTTAATTGGATTAAAGAAAAAAGCCCTGCTCCTATCTCCACAGTAACTCATCGCCCTTGATGGGATGCAGATAGAGCTCATCACAGTAGCAAGAGTCTCTGCCAAGATACTTGCTGGCCTGGCTTTAGGAAGCTTCTGGACAGGGAAGGAGCTGAGTTCTTGGGCCTTTGCCCAGAGCTCAGAGACATAAGCAGGCACAAGGCCTAGACGTGAAGAAAAGAAGCTGTTTGGGGAATGGAGAGACAAAACCCAGGTTTTGCCCTGGGTTGGAGAGCACGACCCAGGAAGAAAGTCTGACTGAGACAGTCCTGTGCTCAGGGCCAGGAGGATGGGAGAGTTGGAAAAGAAGGATCAGAGGTGATGGAGATGGGCTCTCGCTGCCCCCAGGGAGGAGGAGGAGTTGACCATCTGATAGTTGTCAGTCTGTGAAGTGATCAGATCATGCACCTGTGCAGGAGATCACATGGGTTGTATACATAAGTCATCCCTTCCTTCCTGAGGGGGTGCTCCCAGGCCAGCGTGTCCTCTTGGCCAGCCCACTGCTCCTGGAACTCCAGCAGTCATGAGCCTGAACTCTGGGCTCCAGCCTTGGGTCCTTGGAGTTCTGTGCTGTGTGGATGGGGCATGAGGCCTAGCTCCCCACAGCAGAATGTAGTGTGTCCTGTTTGGTGACTCTTCTCTGGCGAGGCCTCCCTGAGGAATCCTGTGGAGAGGCACAAGTCATGAAATCGTGGGTGTCCAAATGTAGTAATGTAATCAAGACCCTAGTTCTCTCCCACTGTAAAGGTAACCTTGATGCTCCTTCTGCATCTACGAGTTGGGGGTCAGTAGGGGGCTGTAGGGCTAGTGAAGCCCCAGGGCACAGCCATGCGCCAGGCACATCTTTTGCTTCAGAAATACATTCAGCAGTGACTGATCTTGCATTTCCTAGTTGCTTAAGGCCCTGCGTCACAGAATAAGGCAGAATAACTCTATTTTCAGTCCACTAGTAAAGAATTTTCAGTCCTATTAGTACTTGAGCTGTATGAATTGACCTTCAGTCATGTCACTGCTGTGCATTCCTACTTCCTGGTTTGTCTTGGGACTGCCTGCGCAGGAAGCTCCCTCCTCTGTCACACCCCAGAAGCTTATGTTTCTCGGAGACACTTTCTCTCCATGTGGTTGGAGGGGTAAAAGGAGCCAGATTGAATATAGTCTTGACCTAAGGCAGGGGAAGTTAAGAGCAATAGACTTCCTCAGGGGGGTGCCGGAGATTCATGGACGGCTGCTGAGCTGGGGGAGCACCCTGTCAGAGCCATGCGTTGGAATGTGAAAGAAGAGACACATGTGCAAATACAACAGGACTTGATGGGGACAGGAACTCAATATATCTGAAGCTGAATGTTTAATCTGAAGGTCTTCTGTGTACTGGTCCCTCTGCCTAGACCATGTGTCCCTTCTGAGATATCACTTCTCAGAGAGTTCTTCCTTGATTCCCCTTCATATCTATGTTTGTTTCCCATGTTACACCCTCTCATGGCTTCCTCTGTTTTTTTTTTTTTTCTCCATAGATTTTACTACAATTTTGAAAGCTTTAACTTGTCTTCCTAATCAGACTTTAAATTCTTTGGGGGGTCAGGATCCATGTTTTACTCATTTCTGTGTGATGCCAAAGAAACATTGCACTGGATGGAGTTAAACAGGTGAGGGAGACTTTATGTAAGACTACTGCAGTAGGGGAGAGAGACTGACCTCTCAAGTCTACTGAAATAAAAGGCAAGAGGGTTTTCAAGCTAATGGAAAAGTAACGGAGGGCACTGGTTTATTTGTATTGGCTCATTGGTATTTGTTAAAGTTAGGCTCCTACTGTCCCAGAGACTGGGAGAGATGGTATTATCTTTCTTAATGATCACATTTCTCAAGGATGGCACCCAGGTCCTTGAATAAGACATATCAGGGTTGTAAAAATGGCAAGAGGCTGGGAGAAGATTTATATCTCAAAGGGGCAGAGAAAGAACTTACAATTGCAAGATTTCTAAAGTAAACACTCTAAGAAAAGAGAAGTCAGGGGCCTATGGTCAGGAAGGGACTATCTAGGGTATAGTCAAGCTTAGGGGAACATTGAGGTATCTTGGTCAATGACCTCCCACCCATGCTACCTTCTTCCCCTACAGGGCCTGGCACAGAACCCAGCAGATAATAGATGCGTTCATTTTAAATTTAACTTGAACATTTGTCCATTTGGTTAATCTCCATTTTCTTCTCTAGACTGTGAGCTCCATGAAGGGAAGGGCCATGCCTGTCTTGTTCATTAGTATAAATCCAGCACTAATAGGCTCCACCTATTACAAGCAATAGGTGCTTGTGGAAAGAGTGAATGATGGATGGGTGGGTGAAGCGAGACAAGCAGCAAGGCTGACTTCCAGGTTTTTGGAATGCCTGGCGTGTAGACGTCATAATGATGGGCTGAGGGCAGAGCAGCTGTTTGATCAGGACCCTCCTGCTGACTTCCCAGGGAGGAGAAGCCTCATGGTGTTCCGTGTCTGAGTTGGAGGTGATGGAGGGTGCACGGCTAGAGCTTGGGGAGATGGTTGGACATGTTCCTTACCCCTTGTTTGATTTCTAACAACTGACAATGATCCTGGGGAAGTGACAATGTATGATCTTTTGAGTTTATTTAGAAGACAGAGCTGCGTGGAGGTGAGGACCCCCTTCCAGGCCACCCCACCAGCAGATGGATGTTGGTGTACGTAATTACTTTCGGGGTCAAAGCAGCGCAATCAGCTCCTTCAGCAGCAGTGAGCACTGAATAGTTTTATTGAGTGCCTGAGGGTGATTTGTTCCATGGGAGTCATTTTCCAGTCAACTGCAGGTCCCGGGGGTGGTGGTTTGAAGGAGCATTCCACACATTTGTGATGAAGACTGGAGGGCTTTGTTAATTAACTCAACAAACATTCATTGAGCACCTACTGTGTGTTGGGTTGTGCACCAGGCCATCAGGAGGTGCGGGGGAGAACCTACGGAGGGGTGCCTGTGTGGCTTACTTGGTTGAGCATCCGACTCTTGATTTTGGCTCAGGTCGTGGTCCCATGGTGGTGGGATCGAGTCCTGTGTTGGGCTTGTGCTAAGCGTGGAGCCTGCTTGGGATTCTCTCTCCCTCTCTCCCAAATGAAAACAAAACAAAACAAAACAGAACAAAACAAAACATGGATTGTTAAAAGGGATAAACAGAACTGCCCTTAGTCTCATACTCATCACTGCAGGTGCTCTAGTGAGGGGCCTGATGAAGAAGGCTTTAAACTAGGGCCTGGGAAGATGATGGGTGGGAGTTGGGGTGTGTGTGGACAGTTGGAATGGGGATGGGGAGTTGGCACAGATGGACATTCAGTGTCACTGACAAAGATTCTCTCTTTGACCAAGCTCCAGCCAACCTCTTCTGAATCTTCTTCTTGACTAAGCTTCAACGTTGGCCTGTAAAGATTTGAACAAACATTAACATAATTTCTAATGGCTGAAGGCAACATCACTAGGATGACCCCAGACCTGTTAAAGTCCCTGCCTGAGAAAAATCAAGGCTGCCAAATGAATTTGCTGTTTGTTCCAGCCAACACCTGGAACAAGATAGGGATCCTGACTCCCAGCCTGTGCGGGAGGGTAGGGGCCTGACTTTGGTAGGCACCAGTTAGCAAATCCATGTGGGTTTCATGTGGACCAACATCCCCTTCCCACTTTTTGTAATTTTTCATGAGTGTTCCCTTTCCCTCTTTCCCCATTCTCCCTTTATGATGCCCAGTCACCTCTGCACAATCAGAATCAAGCTCAGCACTTCCCCTACAGTCAGTGGGTACTGAATGAAATCTGTTTTCACTGCTATAATGAATTGCTGGCTGTGTTTATCTTTACCAGTTCTCCATGGAAAAATAAAAGCAGAAAGGTGATCTCCAAAATTGTTCAAAAATTACTGGTCAGGAAGAGACGTTCTGGGATTTGATCCATCAGGGGAAATAATGAGAGGAGCAGTAGAAAAGAGGGAGAGCCGGGACATATAGGGCCTTGAAGGGTTCAAGCAAGGAGTTGGGGGCTTTATTCTAAGTCCCATGGGAAGTACAAGCTTTTAGGCTGAAGAGTCATAGATTAGAACAATACCTTGCACAATGTAAGCATTCACTATTAATTGTTAGAATTATTATTTACAGTTCGAAAGAGCAATTCCTCCAGCTGTGGTATGGAGAGAGGAAGTGTGGGAAGCCAAGGTGAGTATGGGACAACAAGTGGGAGTCTACTGCAATATTCCGGGCCAGAGATGGTGGTTATCTTGCTTGGCTCAGTGGTTATGGGGATGGAGAGAAGCGGTTGAGTCCAGGGGAGATTTAGGAGGTCACATTGGCAGGACTTGGTGAATGGCTGGAAGTGGTGGGGGCAGGGGAGGGAAAGAGGAAAAGCAAGGATAATGTCTATGTTTCTAGCTTGGGAGGATAAGTGGATGATGGGGCTGTTTCCAAATTCAGGAGCAAGTTTGTGTGTGGGTGGGGGGGCAGACGGGGAGGTCACTTTTTCAGATTAAAAAAAAATTTTTTTAATGTTTATTTTTATTTTTGAGACAGAGAGAGACAGAGCATGAGCAGGGGAGGGGCAGAGAGAGAGGGAGACCCAGAATCCCAAGCAGGCTCCAGGCTCTGAGCTGTCAGCACAGAGCCCAATGTGGGGCTAGAACTCATGAACTGTGAGATCATGACCTGAGCCTAAATCAAATGCTTAACTGACTGAGCCACCAGGGCACCCCTAAATATGTAGATTCTTATTCCAAGCTATCTAGAAACTGGTCCTCTGCTTAGTTTTATATCGTATTGGTGGAGTTAACTGCAATCTTCCAATAGTTGTGATCGCTGCAATTATGTTTGCAGCATGGGGGGTGGGATACAACTGTAAACAACTTGTGAGCTACCAGTTCCACATGTCACCCACTTGGGGCTTATTAGTTTGTTAGAAATGGACAATTATTGAACATCAGCTATGTGCCAGGCCTCATGCAGGGTACTTGATGCATGTAATCTCATTTAATCTTTATGATAAAAAACCCTATGAGATAGGGCTGGTTAGACCCATTTCATAGATGAGGAGGTACTTGGTGATTTGCTTTGGTTGAAATAGCTTGCAATTAGCAGAGCCAAGCTGTAACCCATTTTCTTCCCTCAACCTTAGCTGGTGCCTAGTAGGTAGAAATCACAAGAACAACTTTAGCGCAAGCATTTGGTTCACATTTGCATTCAATATTTATTGAAGTTCCTAGGCCCATCCAGTACTTACTGTCGGGGCTTAATAAGTTCTAAACAATAATGATTTTTCCCTGGATGAGTATAGATGCTTCTGTCAGCTGAGGCTGATTTCCACCTAATTTGCAGGGAATTTGTGCGGCACAATGATGAGCTAAATATTTATGCAGAAAGGATGTATGTACAAATCACATTTCCATAAGAAACACAAGGCAAATGAGAGTTTCCCACAAAAAAGTTTATTGATGGGAAAAGACGCTTTAGAGAATCAAACATTAGCCAGGATTAACCAGCATTATCCAAGAGTTAGCCATATTTAGGCAATTTTAGCATTTATGCCAGAGAAGTGTTTTTATTAAGTGTTGCCAAGGATTACTGGAGGAGAAATTATTTTTGCTCCTCATAGTTGAGGGAAAAAACTTGGGAATATCTCTTAATGACCAAGCCATTTTAGTGGGTGACCATGGGCAAGCTGTCACCTCTCAGTTTCTTCCTTCCTTCCCTCCTTCCTCCCCTCCCTCACTCCCTTCCTCCTTCCTTCCTTCCTTAGTTCCTTCCTTCCTTCCTTCCTTCCTTCCTTCCTTCCTTCCTTCCTTCCTTCCTTCCTTCCTTCAATGTTTATTTACTTATTTTGAGAGAGAGAGAGAGGGAAGACACAGGGCTTGAACCCACTAACAAGGAGATCATGACCTGAGGAGAAACCAAGGGTCAGATGTTTAACCAAATGAGCCACCCAGGCACCCCTGAGTCTGTTTCTTTTCTTTTAAAAAAATTTATTTTTAATGTTTATTTATTTTTGAGACAGAGAGAGACAGAGCATGAGCAGAGGAGGGGAGGGGGAGAGAGAGAGAGAGAGAGAGAGAGAGAGAGAGAGAGAGAGAGAATCCGAAGAAGGCTCCAGGCTCTGAGCTGTCAGCACAGAGCCTGACACAGGGCTCGAACTCATGAGCTGTGAGACCATGACCTGAGCTGAAGTTGGACACCCAACTGACTGAGCCACCCTGGTGCCCCTTTTTTATTTATTTAATTAATTTTTTTTAACCTGAGTCTCAGTTTCTTAAGCCGCCATCTACTGGATAGGATTGGATGTTCCCCAAGGCCTTGCCCACCTGTTTTGTAATTTCTGTGTGCTACAACTGTGCCTCTCTGTCTTTTTATTTATACTGAGGGGCGGGCTGTTGACCTCAGACCACCAACCTTCCTGCTGAGGAAAAAGAGTCAGCATTTAGGCTATCTACTATGTGCCAAGCACCTGCTAGGTGCTTTATGTCAGTCAGCTCATCACCCCTCATAGCATAGGTTTTATTTCATTTTATAGCTAAGAACAAATAATTTGCAAATTGAGAAGCAGCTGCTACTTTTGGGGCCATTCTCCAGTCCTTTCACCCCTATCTAAGTTCAACAGAATTTTTTAAGTGGTTTCCCAAATAGGTACCAAGGGGCAAAGAGCATAGGGCTTGGAGTCATATAGGCCTGCGTTTGAATTCTGCCTCCCCAAGGTACTAACTGCATGCTGGGGTGAGTCCTGTCATTCCTCATGTGCACACACTTACCTTATGATCTCCACAGAACAGGGCTATTGTGTGCCTTCTCTGGGAAGCTGTCTGGCTTTGTGGTCCCAGTCTGGATGGTTGGTCATTCTAGGCTTCCCTCCAATGGTCATCTCAGATGGCCATGCTCACGGCCTCTCTGGTGGAGGAAGCAGCTTTGGATGTGGCCCTAACTTTTTCCCCATCCTTGTTTCCTTGAATTCCTTAGCCTGATCCCACCCAAGCCCTGGCCCTGCCTGACTTCTGCCTGTGTATATGGTGTATGGCTGGAGATGTGGGTTTAAGCCCCAGGATTGCCAGTTTCTAGTTGAGTGACCTGGAGTCACTCATTTGATTTCCCTAAGACTCAATTTCTCTTCTTTGAAGTGGGGATGATTTTATAGACTTTAAGACTTTTATAGTTGGTTAAACATCATGATGTTGAAATTGCATGCTGAACTGTATTGTGCCCTCACCCCAGGGAATGACCTCGGTCTTTCTGAATGAATTCTTCTGTGACCTTAAGACTTCCTGGGTTAAAGAGTCCCTCTGGCTTTATTACAGAGGGACATCTGAGTCAGCTGGTCCCTTGTGGTCAAGATTCAGATGCCTTGAATGAGTAAATGGGTGAACAACCTTTGTCCCACAAATGTTGCTTTAAGAAGACTCATTTCTGCCTGGCTGAGACATATTTCACCTAGATGTAGCTCATTTAATGTTTTTAAAACTCTGTGTCCGGGCACCACCTGCTGAGGTCACAGAAGCAGCAGGTGGCTGCCCAGGATGCAGAGCCAGACCCCCTTGTGTTCTTTCTGCTGTGCCCGCTGGTGCTCACGGGTCCAGCCTCTGCTTGGAATTTAGCTTTGGCAACATCAAGACTCACGGTCAGACTTTTCATTTCGTTTTCTTCTGAGATTGTGACATGGCTTTGAAAAGATGTTTCAGGAAAATGAGAAAGTTGTAGAAAAAAATTAGACGTACAGTTCCACAGGGGATCTCAGAAATACACACTCTTCCATCTTAAATAAATAACCACTTTATTAATTATAATTCACATAAAATAAAAATTTGCCTTGTAAAAGAATACAAGTCAGTGGGTTTTTTTTTTTTAGCATTTTCACAGAATTGTTGTGCAACCATCATCACTGTCTAATTTTAGAACATTTTTATCACCTCCCAAAGAAACCCCACACCTGTTAGCAGTCACTTTTCGTACATCCTTGGTAACCACTCATTTACTTTCTGTCTCCGTGAGTCTGCCTATTCTGGACATTTCATATAAATGGAATCATCTGATATGTGGCCTTTTGTGATTGGCTGCTTTCACATAGCATCATGTTTTCCAGGTTCATCCATGGTGTAGTGGGTTTTAATATTTCATTCCTTTTTGGCTGAATGACATTCAATTGATGGCACATCACATGCTGTTGATTCATCACCAGAGCTAATGGATGTTTGGGTTGTTTATACTTTTTTTTTTTAGAATTTAACTTTATTTTTTATTTTTTAAAATTTACATCAAAATTAGTATATAGTGAAGCAATGATTTCAGGAGTAGATTCCTTAATGCCCCTTACCCATGTAGCCCATCCTCCCTCCCACACCCCCTCCAGTAACCCTCTGTTTGTTTTCCATATTTATGAGTCTTTTTTGTTTTGTCCCCCTCCCTGTTTTTATATTATTTTTGTTTCCCTTCCCTTATGTTCATCTGTTTTGTCTCTTAAAGTCCTCATATGAGTGAAGTCATATGATTTTTGTCTTTCTCTGACTAATTTCACTTAGCATAATACCCTCCAGTTCCATCCACATAGTTGCAAATGGCAAGATTTCATTCTTTTTGATTGCTGTATATATATATATATATATATATATATACACACACACACACACACACACACACACACACACACCACATTTTCTTTATCCATTCATCCATCGATGGACATTTGGGCTCTGTCCATACTTTGGCTATTGTTGATAGAGCTGCTATAAACATGGGGGTGCATATGTCCCTTTGAAACAGCACACCTGTATCCCTTGGATAAATGCCTAGTAGTGCAATTGCTGGGTCGTAGGGTAGTTCTATTTTTAGTTTTTTGAGAAACCTCCATACTGTTTTCCAGAGTAGCTGCACCAGCTTGCATTCCCACCAACAATTCAAAAGAAATCCTCTTTCTCCGTATCCTTGCCATATGTTGTTGTCTGAGTTGTTAATGTTAGCCATTCTGACAGTGTGAGGTGGTATCTCATTGTGGTTTTGATTTGTATTTCCCTGATGATGAGTGATGTTGAGCATTTTTTCATGTGTCGGTGGGCCATCTGGATGTCTTCTTTGGAGAAGTGTCTATTCATGTCTTTTGCCCATTTCTTCACTGGATTATTTGTTTTTTGGGTGTTGAGTTTGATAAGTTCTTTGTAGATTTTGGATACTCTTTATCTGATATGTCATTTGCAAATATCTTCTCCCATTCTGTCAGTTGCCTTTTAGTTTTGCTGATTGTTTCCTTCACTGTGCAGAAGAAGCTTTTTATTTTGATGAGGTCCCAGTAGTTCATTTTTTAAAAAAAAGATTTAAAGTTTATTTCTTTATTCTGAAAGAGAGAGAGAGAGAGAGAGAGAGAGAGAGAGAGAGAGAGATAAAGAGGAAGGAGCAGAAAGAGAAAGAGAATCTTAAGCAGGCTGTGCACTCCCAGCATGGAGCCCAGCATGGAGCCTGACACAGGGCTTGAACCTGTGAATCCTGAGATTATGACCCCCATGAACTATGAGACCATGACCTGAGCTGAAATTAAGAGTGGGACAGATGTGGGGCGCCTGGGTGGCTCAGTCGGTTAAGCGTCCGACTTCGGCTCAGGTCACGATCTCACGGTCCGTGAGTTCGAGCCCCGCGTCAGGCTCTGGGCTGATGGCTCAGAGCCTGGAGCCTGCTTCCGATTCTGTGTCTCCTTCTCTCTCTGCCCCTCCCCCATTCATGCTCTGTCTCTCTCTGTCTCAAAAATAAATAAAAACGTTAAAAAAAAAAAATTAAAAAAAAAAAAAAAAAAAAAGAGTGGGACAGATGAACAGATGCTTAACCAACTGAGCCACGCAGGTGATCCTGGGTTGTTTCTACACTCTGGCTATTATGAATATCGCTGCGATGACGGTTCCTATACAAGTTTTATAAGGACACATATTTTCAGTTCTCTTGAGTAGAGACCTGGGGATGGAAGTACTGGATCAGCTGATAACTTTGTTTAACATTTGGGGCAACTGCTAGACCACTTTCCAAAGTGGGTGCACCACTTTACAACCCCATCTCCAGAAGCTCTATTTTGGCCTTTTGGTTGAAATGCAGATGCTGACAATTTATTGAGCTTCAAGCCCGATTTGGTCCCAAGTCTCAGAGGAACATTCAGATAGAATTACAGGATTGAATTTAGCATGGCCAGGAAAGACCTGCTGTGATCTATGATGTTGCACCTTAAATATCCTGTAATCAAATTTAAAATACGGTACAGTCTGGGATTTGAGTTCTTGAGGAGGAGCTGTCATCTAGCACAGGAAGAACAGTTTAGGACAGTGCCTATCTTGCTTTGAGTTCCTTTTGGCTGAGACAAAGATTTGAGTACAAGTCATTTCCTTGGGAGGTGACCCCAGGAAGCATCTGGTAAAGCATGAAGAAAGTGAGACAGGGGGGGCAGGAAGTCAGTAAGGGGTGTATCATGGAGCAGGTTGCCACTGTGAGCAACCAGACCTCATTTCAGCCAGGGACCTCTGGGACCCAGTGTAGAACATGGCTTTGAGTTCTCTACGTGGAGAAACAGAAAAGCTGGAGCATTTATCCACCAATCCCTGGTCTGCCAGTTGGCTGAGGGCTACTTCCAGGGACGTGAACTCCTTAGGACTCTGGTTTGTCTTGCCTGTACCCACAGCCACGGGAGGTGAGTTGCAGGGCTGGCCCTAGGCAGACCATGGTGTGTGGAGGTCCACGGGCAGGGAACTGCCAGCATCAGCCATGGGGCCAATCCAAACTGTCAGCTGAGTAACTCTCCAGTGGCCATCTCTAACTAACCACATTTAAAAGGTTCGATCAATGTTGTGTAAGGGTATCTCTGTTGACTTAAAGGAATCAAAAGTAGGAGAAATAAAATCTTTTCTTAAACCCTCCCCCGAGGTAGAAAGCACAAAGCTTCTAGAATGTGGGAAATGGCTGATATATATTTTTAAAAAAATTGAAGTTAGAGGCTGTTCTTTAAGAAAGAAAAGAATGGGGCAATTGAAAAGCATTTGCTGAAGTAATCAGAGCTGAGAGGCAGGAATAGAAATGGAAATCAGAATCTGTCTTGAGACAATTTAGTGGGATAATCAAGGGCTAGGAATTGTGCCAGTTCCCCACAGATCAAAACCACTGGGTTCCACAGAGCCCTGAGTACATGTTTATGTTCAGGCCCAGTGGAAGAAAGGGCCTGTGTGCCAGCAGCTTCCAAATCCACTGGAGACCTGAGTCACCTGGGGCATGTAAGAAAATTACACGTCTGGGGTCTTTCCAAAGCAGGGCCCGGGAATCTGTATTTTAACAAGCTCCCTGGGTGACTGTGGTTCAGATTGGGGGACCTCTGACAGGAGACAGTCTTACTGTAGATAAAGTTCCAGACATTTTTGGGAACTGACTGGAAAATGGACAATCTACTGTGCTTCCTTCTCAGCCTTCCCCAACGCCCTGCTTACGTTTCACTGGCTCACGCTTTGTAGCTAGCCCAACCTGTCAGCAGAAAGAGTTAGGGGTCCCAGGAAAAATAAAAGACAAAGCTTTCAAGACATAGAAAAAGTCGTTTTAGGTCTCTGCCCATCTTGTGATCCATGCTCAAAGCACATTTCTTACAGAAATTCCTGGGATATGTTGAAATTGCATAAAAATAGACCCCAGTAGATAATGATTTTAGGGGAACAAAAGAATATAAGAGCCACTATCAGGCCAGGAGAGAGCCTAATCATATCAGGGGCAATGATTCAGAGGTAAAGCTTCTAGTGCTGGTTCAGAAGTAAAGACTGACCTGAAGCATGTTCTGTCTTTGCAGGATCTAAGCCCCTTTGAGTATTCAGACACCGACCAACTAAAGCCAGAGAATTGACAATATTGACCGTCGCTGGCCTTCATGACTTTGACCTGAACTCTGTCCCCTTAAGATGACTTTTGCCCCAATTCCATGCTGGATTCCCCATTGGGCAAGCTGATTCATGAACAGGTATGCCTCCTTACCTTAAAACTTCCCCAGTTTTGTTGCTCAAGGAGACACTGCTTTGGGAGATATCTCTGGTGTTCTCCTTTACCTGTTGCTAGTAAAACCCTTGCCTTTCCTATTCTGTGGCTTGGTTGTTTTCTTTTGGCTTGACACCCACTAAAAGGCAAACTTAGTTTTGGGTAACAAACCTTTAGTTCCATCCTTGGCTGAAGTGTCCGGCAGGAATGTCTGTGGGGTAGGATTTTCACCCCTGGGAACTAGGAATCTCAGACGGTGTGGTCCTCTCTGTAAAGCATGGCCCCAGATGAACAAACAATCAGACCGTCAAGTTAGTTAAAAAGGGTACATAGGGGTTTTCTTGACCGAGTCTCTCTAAAAATATGAAAGGCTGTGAAAACTTCTCACTCCCCACCAAACTTTTCTTAGTCAGTGTTATGGGTTGAATCATTCCCAAAATTCATGTTGAAGTCCTGTCCCCCAGTACCTCAGAATGTGACCTTATTTGGGGTAGGGTCTTGAGAGAAGTAATTTGGTTGTCGAAAACAGAAAAACAAGCCCCAAATGGAGTCATTTGCCACCCCACCCCATGACAGCAAACTGAGACTTAAATATTAGCGTGTCAACAGATCCTAGGAATGTGATCTTTTAGGGGTCAATCTGAAACTTCCTGATCAACACCAGTAAGGTCATCTGCAAAACAATAACCCTGGGTCCCTTTTGTGAGAATAGATGGGAGTCCTGGTCTGATTCTTTCTTTTATTTTGCTAGTAACCTCCTTGCCCCACCCTCCTTCCCTTGAAAACCTTCCATTTTGTACAACCCAGACCTTCTCTCTGCTTGCTAGGCGGGATGCTGCCTGCCTCATGAACTGCTTAATAAAGCCAATTAGATCTTTAAAGAGACTTGTTTGAATTAAAAAACATTTTTTTTATTATTTATTTTTTAAAGTTTATTTATCTTGAGAGAGAGGGAGAGAGAGAGAGAGAGAGGCAGAATGAGAGGGAGACAGAGAATCCGGAGCAGGTTCTGCACTGTCAGCACAGAAACCGACTTAGGACTAGAACTCACGAACTGTGAGATCATGACCTGAGCCGAAATCAAGAGTCAGACACTTAACTGACTGAGCCACCCAGGCACCCCTGAATTTTGTTTTTTAACCCAGTGAAAATGAAGTCTTTAGGGTGGGTCCTAATCCAGTATGCCCCATGTCCTTATGGAGACAGGTCGTGTGAATTTAGGATGGCCATGCACAGACCAAGGAGAGAGGTCTGGAACAGATCTCTTCTTCACAGCCTCAGGAGACCCCAAGCCTGCCACTACCTTATTTCAGGTTCCACCCTCACCCTTCCAGCTGATTCCCCTTCTTCCTTGAAGCCTTTGTTAATGTGGTTCCTAAGGGGTCACCAGGTTAGATTTTTGGCTATATGCTTTCTTCATGTCCTGAGCTCTGCCCCTGTAGCAGCTACACCATTTGTAATTAATAATTTGTGTAATGATTTATGGAGTGTCTTATCTAGAATGTAAACTCCATGGGGGAAGGGATTTTTGTTCTGTTTGTTCACTTCTGTTTCCCCAGCACCTGGAACTGTGTCCAGTACATAGTGGTGGGTTTTCTATCGGTATTTGTTGGCTGAACAAATGAATAGCATGGAATCGCCAGAAGGGGATGGACCAGGTCTGTCTTGTTCACTCCTGTTTCTCCAGCACCCAGAGTAGGTCCTGGCATAGAATAAACCCTGTGACTGTCAGGGGAAGGTGAAGAAGGTGACAGGGAGGGAGGACATCAGGCACAGCTTGCCTGGGTTGGGAGTCTAGAGAGCTCTTGGCTCCATGGGGACACCCTCCTGCTAACAGGCCAGTGTGATGTAAGGGTGATGGGTCCACCCAGGGGGCTGCTCGAGTCCAAGAAAGGAGGATGCCTGGTGGGATATAAGAGAGGGTGTGGTTGAAATGGATGGTGGGGAGAGCTTAGGAGTCAGTGTTAGAGCTGGAGAAAAGGCCGCTGAAGAGGCATTTTTTTCCAGGTTCCCCAGGTCCTGCTGCCTTGAGGGCCACGTGAGGAATGCCCTCCAAAGCTCACCCCCAGCATGTGAGCTCAGGAATAGCAGAGACTTTGGCTTGTTGGGCTGCATTGTTCTCCATGGCCTGAATTGTGTTGGGGTTCCCCTGGTGTCCCCAGACTGGGTTTTTCTCGTGAGCCGAAAGATCATGTGTGGATGAGGCTTCCACTTGGGAAAACAAGTTCCTGCTCTTCTAGTTTCCGGAAAGCTAGGATTTATTCCGGAGGTTGTCCAGCAGGCAGACCCTGTTATTTAGAGAGCCCCCCACTGAGCTGGCCCTACTAAAGGAACCATTCCTCTGACTGTGTTCCACGGGTATCTCTGTGCATTTCAGGGTACTTTGACACCTTGTCAGACTGTTTGCATTTGGAATACAAAACAGTCAGGTATGTTTCCAAGGAAGAGGGTGGGGGATACATCCACAGGCATGGCTGGGTCCCCAGATTGGAGCTGGAGCAGAGAAGGGGCCTGGATGACATGCCTGCGAGAGACCACCCGTCTCAGGGCCCCTGGATGTGGTTCCTCAAGCAAAGATTCCTTGGGCGTCATGGACCATCTGCCTCCTCCTATGGATGTCTTCAGCATGATCTCTCTCCCTCTCCCGCAGCAAGAGGGCTTGATCAAGGTATCTTTGATTGAATTAGTAGCTCCTGAAGCACAGTGTAAGATAAAATTGGGGACACAGTGTAAATGAGAACACGAAAAGATTTACTATATTAGATGTTCATTGTGGTAACGTGGAAATGTGATGGGATAACTTATGGGATTGCTCTGGGCTTTGTTGATGCTGCTATAGTGGGGTCAGAAAGTGCAATCTGCTTTGGTTTTCAGTGTTTTCTTCCTGTCCACCCCCCTTTCCAGGTGGGTGTCTTCTTGCCTCCCTTGGAGTGAACTGGAGCCTCTCAGGTGAGCCTGCAAGGAAGGCACAAATGCTTCCCTCACCTTTGCTCTCACGCTCCATCGCTCCATCAGCCCTTTAGGGCAGGCTCACAGTGATCCCAACCTCTCTGTGCATCAGTTTCTTCATCTATAAAATGGGGACAATTTTACAGATTGTAAAATTGTGAGAAAATGAGTTAACATTTGATCCTTCTCTTCAGTTATATATTTATATACATACACTTATTTCCAGGAATTGGCTCAGGTGATTGCAGAGGCTGGCACATCTGACATTTGGGGGGCAGGGGATCAGGCTGGGGACTCAGGCAGGAGCCCATGCCACAGTCTTGAGGCAGAATGTCTTCATCCCAGAGAAACCTCAGTTTTGCTCTGAAGGCCTTTCGATTAGATGAAGCGGGCCCACTCACATCATGGAGGATGATCTCCTTTACTTAAAGTAAAGGATTCTGGGGGCGCCTGGGTGGCTCAGTCGGTTGAGCGTCCGACTTCAGCTCAGGTCACGATCTCACGGTTCGTGAGTTCGAGTCCCGCGTCGGGCTCTGGGCTGATGGCTCAGAGCCTGGGGCCTGCTTCCGATTCTGTGTCTCCCTCTCTCTCTGCCCCTCCCCCGCTCATGCTCTGTCTCTCTGTCTCAAAAATAAATAAACATTAAAAAAAAATTAAAAAAAAAAAAAAAAGTAAAGGATTCTGCCTGAGTGTAGATGTTAATCACATCTACGAAACACCTCCACAGCAACATCTAGATTAGTGGTTGATTAAATAAACTGGGTGTTGTAGCCAAGCCAAGCTGACATATAAAGCTGACATATAAACTCTGTCCCTCCAATTTTATTAGGGCATGACATCCCTAACCCAACTAACTGGCCCCTTGCATGCAGGCCACAGTGACCAGCTAGGTCTGACCTCTGGGGAAGCTTCCTGCTCACACCCTCTGCCTCTCCCTCCATTCCTGACCCCCTGCATGGCTCTTGTTTTTCTTATTCCACCCCCTCCCCACCATGGGTAGCGGAATTTGGGGGTGTCTTTTGGGTTCTTGAGGTGGCAGAGGGGAGAAGATGAAAGAGTCTGGTTGCATAAAGGCAGCTTGCTTCTCCTTCCTTCCTGTTGACCCTGGTTATTAAAGAGAAAAAAAAGCCAGCATCACCCACTGCCAGGGTGCGTCTTATGCCAGTACTCATATGGCTTTCCAAACTCATTAAGCTGAAAGTGTGTCTGTCTCTTTTGCAGTCTTGAATTATATTAACCAGCCCCCTTTTGTTGCCCCTAGCTCTAATTTATTTTCCTTGATCATGATAGATGGGGGAGGGAGAGGCTGCCCTCTCCTGATGGCTGGTGACTGTCACCCAGCCTGGAGTTTGGTTGGAAAATCAGGTAGTGACATGCGTTTCTCAATCAGTTAGAAAGTGTGTGTCCTATCTCCCTCCCCACGGGCTTCTGACTCTTTAGCAGAAATCTCCTTATTATATGCAGCTTGTCACAGTCTCCCCAGTTGTAAAAGTTTATTTTAAAACTGCGTATGCCACATAATATTTACAGATGAAATTATATACTGTTTGGGATTCGCTTCAAAATAATGCAGGAGGGGGAGGTGGGTGGGATACAGTTGAAACCAGATCAGCCATAAATCAATAATTGTTCAAGCTGGGTGGTGGGTATATGGGGGCTCATTATATTTTCTGTATACTGCTGAACATGTTTACAATTTTCCATAGCGAAAAAATTAAAGAGGAAAAGATTTTTCTAAAAAAACCCCACATTACTAAACAAAATCCTTAAGTATGTTTTCAAATAGTGTTCCTCAAGAATATACTCAAGGTTCCACAGATGTTTGATTAAAATTTCATTTTTAAATATATTCTTAACTCTTTAATACTTGAATAACAGGATGTGGAAATACAGAGCTGGGGTTGACAAACGCTGTGAAGTGCCACATAGTAAACGTTTTTGGCTTTAAGGGCTACATAGGCTGCTGTTGGAGTGCAAAAGCAGCCACAGGCACTATGCAAATGAATGTGCACAGATGTGTTCCAATAAAACTTTATTTGTGAACACCAGAATTTGAATTTTCTGTAATTTTCACATTTCACTAGTCTTCTTTGGACTAAAAGAAAAAATCATTAAAAAATAAAAAAACATTCTAAGCTGGTGGGACTTACAAAAACAAATGGTAGGCTGGATTTGGCTTATATCACATAGTTTGCAGACCATGCTATAGATGATAGTTTAACACACTGGAGATGACCAACAGGTAATTTGGCCTTCCAGGATCAGTTTGTTTCCTCGGACAACCCGGGGAATAAAATTTTGGTCATCTGTGGGCGCATTAAAAAACAAAACAAAACAAAACAAAACAAATCAAAACAAAACAAAACAACACCCAAGCCAAGTACTGCATATGTTGATTGAAACAGAACCAAATAATTACCATGTGACAAAAGAATAGGAATAAAAGTCCCTTTCTTTATTGTTCAACAACTCTGGTGTACTACCCACAGGTAACAGCTGGGGTCCCTGTCCTCTATGATCTGAAGACACACCAGCCCATCCTTCTTCCTCCCCAGAAGGCTGGACTACATCTGCTTTGAGGATCAAGCAGGAGACAGAGATAAGCTGCCACTTCCCCAAATACAGAGTTGTACAGTTTACGTCTTGAGACTCAGACCTCCCACTGGCGGGAGCGCTTGCCCTTAACTGATACATCAAGTAAGAAGGGAATGGTTGTATGTCTGAGCTGAACTGACAGGTGTCAATGTTTCATGATACCTCTGAGTAGGATCCCATGAGGGAACCGTGGGCAAACCTTTCTTCCTGCCTCAACTTCCCCAGTCCCTCTGGCCCCATTTGGGTCCCCAGCTGCTGGGGGGTAAGTTATCTGGTCAATCTATAGGTTTGATGTCTCCTATGCTTTGTTTTGTTTTCTCTCTACTTTTCCTTTTGATTTTCTGAGAGTGGACACTAATTTAACTCTCAGCTTCCTCTTTTTTCCTTAGGGAATCAAACCAGGTTATTTTTGTTCATGAGATGGTGAAATACACTGAAAGTAGTGAGGGGGGGAAAGGCGTGAGAGAGAAAACGCCCGCTGCTTCCACTGGGATCCTTGCTGGCTGTTCCTGAGTTTTCCATGGAAAGCACTTAGATACTCAGAACAAAGGGTAAGCTGCATTATTCTTTTAGAACCAAGAGGGAGGAACCTTGGGGATTAGCTGGTCCAAACCTATCCATTTACAGATAGGGAAGCCAAGGCTCCCAGGGGTAAAAGGCAGGAAATAGGGAGTGGGACATGAATGGGGGAGAGATACGGTTTGGGAAGGATGAGCAGGCAAGGGGCCTGAGGAGGGTGGGAGGTGCTGCAGGGTATTTGCCACATGAGAGATGAGGGGGAGGAGGCCATGCCAAGATGGTCCTAGAATGCCCAGCTTGAGATGTGGCCTCCTCTTGGGGATTAAAGGCTGCTGGAAGGTTTAGGTGGAGGGTGTTGGGTTGTGTTATGCTTCAGAAAGGTCTCTGTGTGGAGGAGGGATGCACTCCAGAAGCTGGAGGCTGGAGGTCCTGGAGGAGGATAAGAATAAGGAGGATAAGAAGGCATCCAGATGTGGATGGCCGGTTGCGGGGGGTGGGGGGAGGAGAAGACATGGCAGCTTGGGGAAAGGTGGAGCCAGGGCAGGGGGCTCCTGTCTGGATGGGGAGATAAGCCCATCTGAAGGGTGGCACGAAGGAATCTGGAGGGGGAGAGACAGGAGAGAGCTGCCCTGGTGGAGTGAGACCTTGGAGGTGGTGACCCAGGGCCTGGTGAGGAGCAGGGGAACGCCGAGGTGGCAGGTGTCGGCTTTGACAACTGGGAGCCCAGTCTACAGAGGCTGACCTGTGACACCCCTGTTCACGGTTGAGGTTCTGATGTCACACACTCCTGACCATAGAGGCATCAGCCACTGAGAGGACAAGCCAGATGGGTGATCTCTGGACCCACGGCTTCTGGCTCACTCTCCTGGCTCTTGGAAGGAGGTAGAATCAAGCTGGTGCCGGTTACTGTTCTGTGTTGGTTGATGTGAGAAAGTGGAGAACCTAATGACCAAAATGAAACAAAAAAACTGCTCCGTGGGTGTCTGGAAGCATGCTCTCAACATCCCTGCGTTTAATCTGACGTCTTTGGCCGGGTTCCCTATGTGACATGAAGTGCCGTATTTATTTCAGACCCTTTCCAATTTCTGACAATTAGTTTCTTGGCCATTAAGCTGGGCTGGAGCAGGAATACTTTAATGTGCTTATTTATATCTCATTGGTTACATAAGTCCCCTCGTAAGTAAGCGCCATGATCCCCAAAATTGTCAGCGTGAAAGCTTAAATGGACTCATCAATCTCTCAGCCTGTCTTCCTGGAAGGTCAGCCTTGAGGCAAATTGCAGCTTTGTCACCCCTGATCTGATGGCCCATCCACCACTTTTGCCTGATTTTTGAGCACTAGGACCTTAGAACCAATTTGAGGGGGGAGGTGGGGGCAGGAGGGACACGTGGAGAGTCACCAGAGCCTGGTCCTTCAGAGAGCTGGGGCCCACGGCCGTGGGGCTGAGACACAGGCTGGGGGCAGATGAGTGGCAGTTGTGGGAAGATCTTACACAGGGAGGGACATGGTCAGGCTTCCCGGAGGAAGACCATTTCGGCTGTATGGCGCAAGGTGCATGGAAGGGAGGGCAGGCGGCAGTCCTGCTGAGCGTGACTGGCTCCAAACCCCCATGACAGCCAGCTGAGACCAGCTTCATAATTTCTGAGCCCACTTCAAAGTGAAAAAGAGAAGCATCTTATTCAAAGTTTGAGGACAATGGAATATCATTCAGCCATATAAAGGAATGAAATACCGATCCGTGCCACCACATGGATGGACCTCAAAAGCGTTACACTAAGTAAAAAAAAGCTAGACACAAAGGGTCACACATTGTATGATTTCATTCATATGAAATATCCAGAAGAGGTAAATCCATAGAGACAGAAAGTAGGTCAGTGGTTGCCTGGGGCTGGGGGCTGTGAGATGTGAGGGGTGACTTAATGGGAAGGGGGTTTGCAATTGGGCTGATGGAACCGTTTTGGAGCTGGAGAGAGGTAGTGGGGACGCACTAAATGCTACTGAATGGTACACTTTAAAATAGTTAATTTTATGTTCTGTGAATTTTACCTCAATAAAAAAATTTATTCACTGGGATTGGGATGTAGACATAATTTGGGGGACTTCTAGAGTGATATTGTGTTTTTTTTCTTAGCATTTTTTTTTTAGAGAGAGAGAGAGAACAAGCAGGGGAGGGGGGGAGAGAGAGAGAGAGAGAGAGAGAGAGACCCTCAAGTAGACTTCACGCTGAACGTAGCTCAACCTCACGACCCTGAGATCATGAATTGAGCCAAAATCAAGAGTCAGACGTTTAACTGACTGAGTCACCCAGGAGCCCCAAGTGATGTTGTACTTCTGACCCAATAGACACACAGCCAAATTCTTCCAAAAGACTTAATTTCTTGATAGGGCCCAGAAGTTCTTTTACACTTTTTAGGTAAACTGTCTTGCTGGTGTGTGTGTGTGTGTGTGTGTGTGTGTGTGTGTGTGTGTGTGTGTGTGTATGAAGATCTGTTGATTTACAGTAGTAGCTACTATGAATATATAGTAAGTAGCTTGGACATTTTGGATGGATGTCATGAATTCCGTGCCAGAATTATGTGTCATTAGCTACTCTAAATTCATCCAGTGTGGAAAGAGAGAGGGGCTGGTGTTATAGCAGCCTGAAGGACCACAAGGGTAGTCTGTGAGCTAAATTATGTAGTCTCAGCCTCTTATCTGATACATCACAGGGATTCGGGAGTTACAGGAAAACTTCCCTAAGTGCCCTGATGATCTTCCAGCCCGAATGAAATACTTGGAGTGAAGGGAGGTCGCTACTGGTGGCAGCAGATTACTCCAAGGCTGAACATTTCAATGCCTAGAATGTTTTTATTTTCCTGTACCTGAAAGATACCTCTCTTTGGTTTATACCCACGGGTCCAATATTTTCTCTGGGGCACACTGGTTACCCTTCTGCTGGGAGGTGACGATAGGAATCCCGTCCCCTTCTTCTGAAAGCTAAATATCCCTTGTTATGTTGCAACCTTCTTCATGGGCCAGTCATCCTTCCTGGACACACACTGCCAGGGAAATGTGCTCACATCAATGCTCTGACCTTGTGACCTAATCTCTTGCCCCCATCCAAATGCCCTCATCTTCCCCTCTACTCAGTCTCCTTCTCAGGGTGCTGCCCCCTCTTCTTTAGACCATTTTACACAGAGGCCCTTCTTCTGATTCTTTACTCCATGGTGGGGCTTGTTGGTCTCCTAGGAAAATAAAACCCTGCCCTGTACGAGGCATCCTGACCTTGCTGACTCTGAAAGAGGAAGGGTCAGGGATGGGCTGAATTGTGCCCCCTGCCCCCAATTTATATGTTGAAGTTATAACCCCCAGGACCTCAGAATGTGACTGTATTTGGAGATGGGACCTTTAAAGTGGTAATTAAGGTAAAATGAGGTCATATGGGTGGGCCTTAATCCCCTAGGACTGGTCCTTAAAGGATTAAGACATAGCAGGGGCGCCTGGGTGGCTCAGTGGGTTAAGTGTCCGACTTCAGCTCAGGTTATGATCTCATGGTTCATGGGTTCCAGCCCTGCATTGGGCTCTGTGTTGACAGCTCAGAGCTTGGAGCCTGCTTTGGACTCTGTGTCTCCCTCTCGCTCTGCCCCTTCCCTGCTCACGCTCTGTCTCTCTCTCTCTCTCTCAAAAATAAATAAACATTAAAAAAGAAGACATTAGGACATAGATATGCACACACATGGAGGAAAGACCATGTGAAGACACAGGGAGAAGGAGGCCATCCGCAAGCCAAGGAGAGAGGCCTCAGCAGAAATCAACTTTGCTGACACCTTGATCTTGGACTCCTAGTCTCCAAACTGGGAGGAATTCACTTTCTGCTGTTTGGGCCATCCTGTCTGTGCCAGCCCCAGCAAACTAGTTATCAGAACCTCCCAAACTGGCCTCTTCTCCTTCTCAGAGGGGTCACTCTCTGCATGAGCCCCACCCCCCACCTTCCCAGGAAAGAGAAGGTGATTTCTTCTTTTTTCTTTAATGTTTATTTATTTTTGAGAGAGAGAGACACACACACACACACAGAGTGCAAGCAGGGGAGGGGCAGAGAAAGAGGAATCTGAAAAAGGCTGCAGGCTCTCAGCTGTCAGCGCAGTGCCCGACATCGGGGCTTGAACCCCCAAGCCATGAGATCATTACCTGAGCCGAGGTTGGACTCTTAACTGGCTGAGCCACCCAGGTGCCCCAAGAGAAGGTGACTTCTGACTGAAGCAGAGAAAACCCTGATCCCAGAAACAGAAGCATAGTCTAAGTTCCTAGCAGGCTGCCCACTGGATAAGTCACGGCAAAGCTTTGGCAGTGCTGTTTGCTTCTCCAGGAATCTGAAGCCTAATTTTAGTGCCTTGTTTATAGAGTCTCTCAACCCCTCTTTGGACTGTGGGGTTATGGTCCCTGGGTGCCCAGAGTGGCAGGTCTGACCTAACTGCTAGATTGTGATGGAAATTGGATTTAATAAGGCTACCAGCCGGGGCATTCTGGTAAACAACACAGATTTGGCCAGACTCTAGGAATGCTTCCAGATGCTTGGGGCCCAAGTTGGTTCCCAGACATCACTCCCCATCAGCACTGGACGGTGGGTCTGCGTGGGACCTGACCTCCAGAATGCAGCTGGAAGGAGGTACCTGGGGTGGGTTTCAAGCACTGGTAGCTTGGAGTTCCCACCCAAGCAGAGTAGTAGCCACATAGGGTCTCGCATATGCCCTCAGGGGGTCATCTCTCTGAGGTGCAGTGTTCTGAAGCTCTTATTAGCTGGATGCCTGGGCTACATTAAGAGCAGAACAAAGTGCATCTCTCTGTGGCTTCAGTCTAGATGGTGTCTCAAGCCAGGCATTGATTATAGAAGTTGAGAAAGGCCAGTGCAGAAAGCAAACCCAGCCCTCTGATTGGCTAAGTCACCGGGAGCAGACAAGATGGAAGGATGGGAGGTGGGGTCTAGTAGCCAGGGTCCCAGGTTGGACCCTTATTACTGACAGCCAGCTTCCTTCCATGTTCAGTGCTGTAGGGCAAAACTAAATGTCTGGGTTATGGGGCCTGTTTTCTTAAAGGAGCAAAGGGCAGATGTATTAATGTCTGTTTGTGCCAAATGCAAGAGGTAGGAAAGAAAGCGAGGGATTCAAATAGCCGGGGGTGGGGATGTTTGACCTAGCTGGGGCTGGGAGATTTAGGAGGAGACAGGAGGGTCAGCAATGTGCCCATAACGGAGCGTCTCCATCACTCGCCCCTCAGGCTGAAGCACAGCACTGAGCCCACTTTGGGCAGCACTGAGTATTAATGAATGGGGGGGTCTGACATTCTGTGCATGTGGAGGCTACCTGAGCTGACACCACTAACCCAGATGAGTTTTGTGGCTGCTGCTGTTGTCATCCCTGGGGCGCACTAATTAAAATTAAGGCACAGTGTGGTGTGCTGTGTTTACATCTGGTGAAACTGGGAGGCTTTTCCTGGCCTGACTGCAAGTTCCCCTTTCCACTGTGCTTCCACAGTTAAGGTACCCTTGCTGAGCAACCCTCCTTCTCAAGGGGACCGGGTGCAGTTCCCTCTTATCCCTGAATAGCAGGTTTCAATTCCCTGCCAGATCATGGGGTTATTCAAGGAAGCCAATCACATCTTCTCGTGGGAACCAAGGGTCACCTCACTCTCTTGATAATACAGGCCTGCCACCCGCAGCCCTTGGTGGCGCACTTTGTCCTGGCATACGATGCCCATGTGGCCTTGTGTGACATGCAGTGTCCTCCTCACCTGGGCCGTATGTGTGATCAACACATTGCCGTCAAGCGTATCTGTCCAGTGTCGAGTGTGGTAGATTAGCCGTCCATCCCTATGACCTTAGGGCAGGAATATCTCCCCCACCAACGGAGTGGTTGAGGCATACTGTCTCCCCAGCCATGCCTAACAGCTGTCATGTTAGGCTCTCTGGAGAATGGAACTTGTCTTGGTTTAATTCAATTAAACCTTAGAGCTGCTCAGACCAAGTTCCCCTTGGGCTGGGCCAGAGGGCACCACTTAGGGTCAAGCATTCATGCTTTCACCTCTGAGGTTAGTCCCTGCTCCTTCCCTTGATCCAGGGCCCAACGCCAAGCACCCCCCGAGCTCTGCTAACAGTGCATGAGCCGTCCTCCTTTTCTTTTCTCCTCCGAGGCACTGATAAAATAAGACTGCTGGTGGCTGTCTTGGTGTGCCAGCATTCCCATAGTACAGATGCTTTTTGTCTAGATGCGTGAATGACTGAATGAGCAAGAAGGAGTAATGATGGTGTAATAGGGAATTTGGCTTACCGCTTCCTGGGGGTGTGTATTAGTTGTGATGAAAAGCACAGCACAGCAGGTGCTACTGGTACTCCGCCCACATCCCCTACACTCGCATGCTGGTGGCTTCCTATGGCAAGATCCTGCAACTCCGCCTGAGGGTTTTCTCTGGTTGCAGATACTTGCTGGTGCGTGGGGCATGTTGAAATGCCGGGGAAATTAACCCCTGGGAGCAGCACTCAACCGATGATGCATAGAAACTGGCGGGTAGAAGTTCAGCTCTCTCACCCCTTGGGAGGAGTAACTCTAAGGTATGTTCTATGTCTGCATCGAACAATAGAAATATAACGTGAACCATAATTGTGAGCCACCTATGTTCTTTTAAGGCAAAAAGAAATTATCACGTAAGATCAATTTTAATACTATATTTTAACCCAATATATTCAAAATGTTGTCCCCTGAATACATAAATGATACAAAAATCATCAATGAGATATTTTACTTTTTTTAAATACTAGGTCTTCAAAATCTGGTGTGTATTTTATAGTTACTCTATATCTCGATTTGAACTAGCCACACTTCAAGTCCTCAATAGCTCCACGTGGCTCGTGGCTCCCATCTTGGCCAGCATGGTTCCCTATCATCTTCTTTAAGCAAAAATCTTTAAGCCAAAATTCCCCACAGTGGTAACCTGTTCATTAATGTCCCCCTATTAGCTTCCTTCCTTTCCCTAAATTATTTCCCCACTCTCCAGCTAGAGGTTCCTAAAAGCACCTCCAGAACCAGGGTCTGCTTTGGGTGATCCCTTCCTAAGATAGACAGTCATGACACCAAGCGTGCTCCGGAGAGTAGCACCAGGACTCCTGGGTGAAAATATCAAGAGAGTTATTTGAGCAGCACCAGGGCCATTCATTCATTCATTCATTCATTCAAAATTATGTATTGAGCTCTTTCTATGTGCATTGCACTGTGCTGGCCACTGTCCAAAAGGGGAATGGGTATGAAGCTTCCTACTACAAGGGGAGTTCAGGAAGATTCAGACTGGCTTCTTGCTGGAGCAGCTCCACAAGGACTTTATGAATCAGACTAGGATTTTGATCACGTGCTGTCTGGCATCCTTTCCAGCCTATAGGCACTGCCTTCCATGATTCATCTGTGCCTCTGAGAAGCTTCTCACGTTGTTAATTGCCTGTCTTCCATGGCATGCTGCTCCCTAAAGCTGCAAATCAAGGTTTTTGTGACATTTCTTCTCTAGCAGTGACTTGTGATTAGGTTGTTGTTCCTAAAAAAGGTTCATCCCTCATCATCTTTGCAATTTCCCTTTGATTTTCTTGTTTGGCAAATTGCGGTTCTCCAGATAAAGACTGGGTTCAGAGCCTATTCACTTTCCCCCTTCATTACTCAGCTGGAAAACACACCTAAGCCTCCTGTTGCTGGAAGGGACCTCAAGACCATCTGGTTCAATGTTTTCATTTCAGAGATTGGGGGACTGAGGGCTGGAAGGGGGAAATTACTTGCCTAAAGCCCTGTGGTGCAACAGCAGTGCAGCTGGTATGGAAGGGAAGTGCCTGAGGTCTCTGTGGTCTCTTCCCAGCTCTTGGCCTCAGCCATCCTAGCTGCCATCCGTGGGGCTGGCCCAGCCCAGGCCAACACTGTGTATTGGCATGCATCACTGGCTGGGAGGCTGAATGCGCCCCAGGAAGGATCTAGGGTTGTTCTTGATGGGGGAGAAGGATGTTAGTCCTGAATTGCCCTGAAGCTTTTGGAGGAGGCCACACAGTAGTTAGGACTTGAATCAGGTTTCTAGCTCCTCCTCTGATGGCTGTGTGACTCTAACTGGGTCTTCTGGCCTCTCAGGGGATCAGTTTCTACTTCTGCAAAGTGGTAACAATGACCACAATTAACTGTTATCACAGTTTGATAAATCCTTGTCCTGGCCTGCAAGGTATGGCCCCTGCTGAACTCAATGATTCTCTCTCATGCCATGCTGCCCTTTGGTCTCAGGACTCAAGCTTCTTGGACTTTTTCTCAGTCCTCCAAGCAAGCTGGAATTTTCCTGCCACTGGGCCTTTGTCTATACTATTTCTTCTGCTATCAGTGCTCTTTGTACCTTCTCTTTAACTGCTTGTCTACTTAATGGTTGCTGATCCTTCAGATCTTAACTCAAGAATGACCTCAGAGAATACTTCCTGGACCCCCAGATGATTCTGGGCTCCCTGTTACATCACCATGCATCTCTCTCTCTCTCAGTGCACCTGTCTCAGTGCTTCCTTACACTCTCACTGGTGGGATTATCTGATTTTTGTCTGTCTCATGCACTAGTCTGTAAGCTCCATGAGGATATTCTTGGCGCTGAGCATCAGGCCTAGCAGATAGAAGCTGCGCAGTAAATATTTTACTGAGGTTTAAATGTTAAAATCCTTTTGAAATATAATTGTTCATCTAATCCTTTGAGTTACCTTGTAAGGGAGGTATTATTATTCTACCTTGTGGCAGAGACAGTATTGCTTACTAAAGATCCGTTTGTTTTCTTATATTTCTTGGTTTCTTTGGAATTAGGCAGAGCCAGGTGACTAGTTCTGGCCAATAAAATATGAGTGGGAGTAATGCATGTCACTTCTGAGGTAGTTAGAAGCCTGCTCTAATTTAGTTCTTCTCCTGCCATATGAATATAGATGCCTGTGTTTCAGATGGTTCAGCTACAAGAGGGTACAGACTCTCAGTCTGTGTGATTGTGTTGAGCAGAGTTCTT
Organism: Panthera tigris; assembly: GCF_018350195.1. Lineage (NCBI taxonomy): Eukaryota > Metazoa > Chordata > Mammalia > Carnivora > Felidae > Panthera > Panthera tigris. The sequence goes on from NC_056662.1 coordinate 16,929,391, forward strand.
CACAGGCTCACCTTGGATATTATGAACAAGAAATAAGTTGTTGTAGTATAAAGGCATTGAGTTTTGAGCCTTGTTTGTTATGCAGCATAGCTCAATTTATCCTGACTAATACACTCCCATTTTTCAGGTAAGAAAACTGAGCCCCAGAGAGGGGTAGTGACGTGCTCAAAGTCAATGGAGCTATGGCCAGAGCTGGGATTCCACTCCTGGTGGTCTCATGGGTTCATGTGGACAAAGGTAAAAGTAGACTGAAAACTGTAAACTACAGTGTGAAAGATGAGCTTGCTAAGGTGTTTTTCCAAAGGTCTGGTCTAGGGGAAACAGGCTCCACATTGCAGGGGGTGGAGGTAAAGATACAGAGATGCCACCATGGGCCTGCTGGTCTGGAGAATCTTGTGCTACCCTCCGAGTCTGAGGCTCTTGCCTCATCGAGACTGGTGGGTGGCATTTGGTGGCTATGAACATTGTGGGTGAACATTGCCCTACTTCCCAGTCCTCCCTTTTGTCCCCATCGTGGGGCTCTTTTGTCCTAAATGCCATAAGACCTATGTTTTTGGGGGTCAATTAGTTCAACTCTTTACTAGCCATTGTGTCTCCTGGACCACATGCTCAGCCAGGGGTCACCCAATCTGTGTGGGAGCACATTCTGCATTTTCCAAACCAGACTGGAGATTAGTCAGACTGCCCAGACTAGACCTCACACCTCCTTTGTTCTCCATCCCAGCCTCATTCCCAGCTGTCACAACACAGATGCAGATCCAACCAAAAGCCTCTCAAAAGAATTGAAGTGCATTCTAGGCAGAGGAAATAGCTTGAGCCAAGGCAGGAGATTTCAGAGAACTTGGTGTAGCAGAGACAACAGTTATGAATGAGTATTTTTAACTTTCCCTGATTCTCTGGTAAGAATTCTGGCCTTCTCGGTCACCTCCTGAGCTCACCTTTGTTGTTCAGAATCCAGGTAAAGTAGGAAATGGGCAGAAGGCACTAATGCTGCCAGATGGTTGAGATGGTTTACGTGGTGAAGAGCTAATATGGGAATACATGGAGGGGTAAGAAATAGAAAAGCCTCATGGCTGGGAGGTTGAGAGTGAGGAGAGAGGGTGAATTTCGGGGGAGATGCTATGTGAGAGATTGAAAGCAGCAGTGAGAGGAGGTTTTAAAGATGCTTATTGTGTGTTAATGCATGTCTCCCTTTGAAATTCTTGGAGATGCTGAGCAAATATTTGAATACTTTAAATTACTTTTTGGTTCCTGGATTGTTTCTTTCAATAGAACATTATGTTGAGACTGGACCACATAATCCACATCCATACTTGGGTTACATGACGTCAGGATCATGGTTGGGGGTGATAATCAGGGCAGAGAATATCAATATGTGAAGCTGTAGGGGATGATAAGAATCTTCAGAGCAGTGACAAGTTCATTTGTATTCCCTAGGGCATCTAGGTCACCCAAGTCCTGCCTACTGCTGTGTTCTTCACCTAGTGACTGTATGTGGGAGTAGTAGTAATAATATTTGCTCACATTTACCATGAATTTACCATATACCTGGAACATTTCTAAGGGCTTTACCTATATTATCTCAGTAATCCTCACAGCTACCCAATGAAGCAGGTATTATTATCATCTGCATCTTATAAATGAAGGAATTGAGGCATGGAAAGGGTACATGATTTACCCAAGGTTATGCCACTTGGAATTGATGGAGCCTGTATTTGAATTCAGGTAGTTTAACTCTTAATAACTATGATAAGGTTCAAAGCAATTGTTTTTAAAGGGTGGAAGGCTTTGGAAATCTCTGCAACATTTTTCTTATCCTTTTTTCTCTTTCTTCCTTTCCCCTCCTCTCTCTCTTTTGTGAAGGACTTACCATAGAATTATGTGAATTTATTGGATTTATAATATGGTTTACAGAGGCAACAGTTTTAGTTAAAGAAAATTGGCTTCCTTTTCAAAATGTCATGTTTCTCATTTTCTCTCAGCATCTTGGGCTTTTTTCAAGCTCCCCTCAGCTCCTAAGTCATTCAGAAGCATGCTTCACAATTAGAATGCTAGAAACCCTCAACCAGCCAATTTAGGTTTTGTGATTTGTTCAATAGGACACTTAAAATAAACCCAGGAGTTGATTGTGAAGGCGAGGAATGAGTGGGAGTTAGAAGGAAGAGGCAAAGAAGCAAATGTGAGGTAGTTGGGTGTCCACAGGGATGAGGGGCTCCGTTCTCCACCCATAAATGATTCAACCATCTGTTTATATGCCCTTCCAAAGGTACACACATCTTAATTTATCCATCCCTCCATCCCTCCTCCGTCCATCCACCTTTCCATTCATCTATTCAGTTATCCAACCAGATCCCTGTGTATCCATCATCCATCCATCTTAGCTTTTGGCTCATCCTGTAGCGCCTCAGTGCAGTGATGCTCACACTAGTTCTCAGGAATCCATCTGGAATGGCTGATCCACTACCATTTGTTGAACATCCTCTGCATACTGAGAATTGTCCTAGAGAGTTTATAAACATGAAGTTGTGTTTGTGTTCCCAACATGCCCAACACCTCTACAGAAGTGAAGCTCAGAGGAGTTAAATATTTTTTTCCAAGACCACACAGTTAATGAGAATCAAAATAGAAACAGAGAAAGTGAAGGGGGAGGGCTGGGAACTGGCACAAGGTTTGCTTCTAACATGGGATAGGGTCTTGGGGGACTGACTTACAGAAGATAGAGGGGCAGAAAGTTCAGTCAGGTGGGGTATGCACTAGTGTTCAGGGGTATATCAGTCACCTATAGCTGCATAACAAACCACCTCCAAATTCTCACCTCTATATCCCAGGAAATTTTAAGGATTTGGAGGTTACCTCCTAGGAGCCAGGAACAAAGGCCAGAATCTCTCCTTGGGCAAGGCTTAATTCTTTACCTCATGATTTTATTTTTTTTTATGTTAATTTATTTTTTAGAAAGAGAGACAGAGCATGAGCGGGGGAGGAGCAGAAAGAGAGGGAGACACAGAATCTGAAGTAGGCTCCAGGCCCTGAGCTGTCAGCACAGAGCCCAATGCGGGGCTCCAACTCACAAACCGTGAGATCATGGCCTGAGCCGAAGTCGGACACTTAACTGACTGAGCCACCCAAGTGCCCCAGTTCCTTACCACATGAGATTAAAGTTTGAGAAGTGTTGTTTAGGAAGAGGGGTGGAAGAGAGGTGGAATCTTGTTGCTTTTATCCTTGGACATCTTATCCTTTGAGTAAGCTCAGAACAAGATGGCATCTTAACAGCTTTTCTGTCCATGGTTGTTAAATTAAAAATTTTTCCCCTCGTGCCCCTTTTTCTCCCCCTCCACAGCAGAGTTCCTAGACTTGTTCTTCTCTATGGATCCCTCCCCACCAATAGCCAGGTGAAGCCTATGAATCTCTGCTCAATATAAAGGTTTTAAATGCGTAACAAATACATAGGAATCCAAAGAAAACCAATTATATTGAAAGATAGTTATACAAATGTTAAGAAAAACAATTTTGTGATATCTTGGTAAGTGTGCTTCTTTATTAATGCTTTAACTATCAACCTAGAGGAGAATTTGAAATAGTGTTGAATGTAGGGGCGCCTGGGTGGCTCAGTTGGTTAAGTGACCTTCTTTGGCAGGTCATGATCTCACAGTTTGTGGGTTTGAGCCCCGCATCGGGCTCTGTGCTGAGCGCTTGCTCGGAGTCTGGAGTCTGCTTCGGATTCTGTGTCTCCTTCTCTCTCTGCCCCTCCCCTGCTTGTGCTCTGTCTCACTCTGTCTCTCAAAAATAAATAAATGGTAAAAAAATTTGTAAGTAGTGTTGAATGTAAATATTTCAAAATATATGACGTATATAGCAACTGTTAGGTGATATGAAAAAAATCCATGGGTTTAAATGGTGAAAGCCCAGGTCTTTCTTCTTCTTTTTTTAAAATGTTTATTCATTTTTGACAGAGATAGAGAGAGTGTGAGCAGGAGAGGGGCAGAGAGAGAGGGAGACACAGAATCCAAAGCAGCTCCAGGCTCCACGCTGTCAGCACAGAGCCCGATGCGGGGCTCAAACCCATGAGCTATGAGATCATGACTTGAGCCGAAGTCAGGCGTTTAACCAGCTGAGCCACCCAGGCGCCCCTTGTCCTTCTCATACTACTGTGGTTTGTTGCCCATATTCATAATGGAAGAAAATACTAAGTTTCAGTGGGAAAAAAGAGTAATTTTTTTCCTGCCTAAGTTCAAAGATCACTGAATTCTTTCCATAGACCTGTCCAATCCAGGCAAAGAAACTCTGCTTTGAAGTCTCGCATGATATGAACTTATTTTTAACTGGATACTGAATGAAAATTCAATTTGTTTTGAGAAATTTTTGAGAAGTTTGCAAGAGTCATTGAGATAATTGGAGGCACCCTGGAGCTGCACGAAACTTAAACTGGGACTTGGTGTACTGGTGGCTGATGGATTGATGGATAAGTGGGAGGGAGGCTGTTGATGGCCTATAATCCCCTCTTCTGGAAAGTTATAGTGTGTGGCATGGCTCACAGGTGGGCATGATTTTCCTATTATCAGTAATGACATTTAAATTTATTCAACCCAAAAGCACTGGCCCAGTGCCAGGTGAGGGTAGAAGAAAAATAAATGAAAATTAAGAAAAGCTGAAAGAAAACCAACTGTGCACAGCCTTTGGGGAATCCATTTGCAGCCACCCAGAGTCAGTGAGTCCATCTGGATAAAGCCAACATTTCCACACTTTTCAAGACAGAAAAAGAATGGACGAGACCCAAGAGCAAGACTCATGTTTGAAGAAAAGGCATTTCCAGCGTGACCCACAAAGATTTGATTATGCTAATCACTTTTTGCATAATTTTCACTCGCACTGTCAAGCTTCCACTCACAGAAGGGTTTTCCTCTATGTTCCGTTTTAAGGGATGTGAAGGCAGACGTTGGCTGTCGGACGCGTGCCAATGCTGTCAGAGCAGAGCATTTCCTTAGCAACTTGGGGGCCAGGAACCCTTTCATAGTTTTATGTAATTGGCACCAGCCCCTGTCCTGCAGGTGACAGACAGGCTCTAGCGTGGATCCCCCTGGGGATCCAGTCAGGATAGAAGCCTAGTGGTGAGGTTGGGGAACATTCTTATCCAGGCCACTTGAATTGTCAGAAGTTGGACAATGCAGAGGTGAGAGGGAGAGACCTTCCTCTCTCTGCTTAGGCCAACCTGCTGCTTCAAAGTCCGCCTGACAGCCTGCAAACTAACATTTGAGTCACCAGAGCCTTCCTGAAAATCCACGGGATGGAAGCAGGGAACCCTCTGGGGGCATTCAGCCAATGGGCACTACCCTGGTGTAGGGCTGAGCCGAGCACACAGAGCCCCAAGAAGAGATGTTATCAGTGCTGGAGGGAAACTGAAGGTGCATGTTACCCTTCGAAGGTTGGGTTGCTCCTTAGATGCACTGTGTCCAAGATGGGACTCGACACCATGAATAGTCCATCAGTGTATCCTACTAATTTCATCTAATTATCTTTGAAATCTGTCCACTTCTCTCCATTTCTACTACCCTCTCCCTAATCCCTGCCACCATCATCCCTCTCCAAGAGTCTAGGATCTAAGTAACTGCAATGAACTCATCACTGATCTATGTCTCACTGTGTCCATTTTGCTGATTTTCCTGTGAACTTTTATAAGCAAAGGGGAGAAAATGCATTGTTGAGTAGCTACTAAGGTTTAATTCTTTAATTAATCCATTCATTTAATATTTGTTGAGTATCTTTGATGTCCTGCAAGCTCTGTTTGGGGCCTGTCAGGCTGGGATGTGTGGTCACATTATCTCTGGTGGCACTGAGTGTTAACCTACGATCGTCTCAAAGTTAAGTATCTCTGTTCTTAGTCGATGATGATTACCAACGCTTGACCATTTTACTTTTTCTGTGTTGATGAAATGTTGCAAACAGAATGAGGAATTTGGAAAGAAGAACCAAGAAACTATCATCCCAAACTAGCACATGTGAACATTTAATCATTTGCTTTAACTATTTCTTAAAAGGATAAGTAAAATGCTATGCTTCGTGTCTAAGTGCCCTTTGCACCCTCCTCAATCCTATTCTCCAGTCCTCCAGTCACCCCTGTCCTCAGTTGACATATTCTTCCTGCTCATGTTTTAATACCTACATTACATATGGATGTATTTATAATCTCTCTCTTTGCCTTTGTGAATTTAAAAAATTAACATAAGTGGGGCACCTGGGTGGTTCAGTTGGTTAAGCATCTGACTCTTGGTGTTGGCTCAGGTCATGATCTCTAGGTTCATGAATTTGAGCCCCACATCAGGATCTGCACTGACAGTGTGGAGCCTGCTTGAGAATCTCACTCTCTCCCTCTCTCTGCCCCTCTCCTGCTCTCACACGCTCTCTCTCTCTCAAAAAGAAATTAAATAAGGGATACTGTGCTGTAAACATTTTGAGACTTGATTTTAAAAATTCAAACGTTAAGTTAAAAAGTTTTTTTAATGTTTATTCTTGAGAGAGGGAGAGACACAGCATGAGCGGGGGAGGGGCAGAGAGAGAGGGAGACACAGAATCTGAAGCAGGCTCCAGGCTCTGAGCTGTCAGCACAGAGCCTGACGCGGGTCTCGAACTCACAGACCACGAGATCGTGACCTGAGCCAAAGTCAGACGCTTAACTGACTGAGCCATCCAAGAGCCCCCCAAACATTAAGTTTTAGAATTTCCTCCATGCTGATGACATAGATCAAGTACATACATTTTAGCTGCTGTGGCTATTCCAGCGCAATTTGCCTCTGTGTTTTTCTATTGAGGGATTTTTAGGTTGTCCATACTTTTGTTTCTGATGACAAACAATCCTGCACGGAAACATCTATACCTTTCTCCTTGATCACACATATGGGATATTTGTATGTCTTCGGTCTTTACCAGATACTGACAAATGGCTTTCTAAAGAGGCTATCTTGTCATGTGGCAGGGAAGTTCTAGAATTGGGAATCAGGTTACCTAGTTCTAGTCTAATTCTGGCATCAACTCACAATATGCCCTCCAGCTTTCCCTTGCTTGCCCTCAGTCTCCCCATCTTTAAGATGAAGATCTGGACTAGGATATTTCTACAGTTCCCTCCTCCTGAGCTGGTTCAAAAAGGTGTTTTGTGGAAATATCTGCTCTCCTAGAAACAAAGAAATGTCTCAGAGGCAGGTTTTCTGTAAGCCCTAGAAAGGGGTTTATTGTGGAAGGCACTTGACACTTGGAGCTCCTACCAACTGCTGGACACTTTTGTTTTTCATTTACTTGACTCATGAGATTAAATGGTTTGCTCAAGACCACAGAGCTAGGATGAGCACTGGGTGTTGTATGGAAACCAATCTGACAATAAATTTCATATTAAAAAAAGCCCCACAGAGCTAGGAATGATCAGAACTGAGACTTGAACCCAGGACTTGGGGGTTCTAGAGCCTGAGTTCTGTCTATCATGCAAGATGCTTTTGCTTTGCCACAGGGCAAGTTCTCTCACAACACCCGTTTGGGTTGTTGAAATGGTTTTATTCTTGGGAGTCAATGGGAAGGCCATCAATGCCAAGGACACCTTCCCTGGACCCTGCCCCAGAAATGTAGAGCTGAGCCTTGTAGACATGAGGAGGGTGTAAGAAAGAGCCCTCCTTTGGAGGGAAGGGAAGGAGCAGGTGGGACTAAGCCAGAGGCTGAGGACACCACAAAAGCATGAACTCTGAAGGCATTTATCCTCTGACCACAGCCAATGAACCAGTGAGGAATCGGCATCAATACGAAGCAAATTAAACACCAGCTCCAGTTAATTAGTAAGCACAGCTGCTTGCTTTCCTGCATTCAATTTCAGACTCACATTATGAATTGCCTCCCTGGAGAAACCAGCCTCCTCCTCCCCAAAGAAGGCCTTGATCCAATAAACCAACTTTTAACCCAGCAGCATCTTTCAGTCGAAGGACGATGGCAACTTATCTCTGGGTCCTAGCTCTGTGGTGACACAAATTCTCTAAGCTGCCCAGTCTCACTCAAGGTTAGTAATTAAGGCATAATTGAAATGAAATTAATTGCAATAAGTGTGTAATTAGCACAGCCATTGATTAAGGGCATTTGAAACACAGTCTGTGCATGAGACATTGATTGCCATGCTTTTTTTTTTTTTTAATAAATGTAATTGCAGTGATATCTTTTGTTACTCCAGAAGGTCTTTTTTTGTGTAATGAATTTCCACAGGAAGGACTGGCCTTGAAGCCATCTGACTTCCTGAAATTCAGAGATATATAGAGAATATTCCAGGCCCCAGATGTGTTGGGCACAAGCTCTTTTGCCCAGATTTTGTATAGGATCTGTTTCAAGGTGGCCTGCTGGCCCAAAGACATCTTTGTTCAAATTAGAGAAAGGCACGCTTTCTCATGCCAGGTGCATAGCTTGGCCAGGGGAGCATGGGCTAGGTTTTAACCCTCACCGTCCCATCCAGCTAGGCAGTGCAGTGAACAACTTTTACATCCATACACAGCCAACTTGATATTCTTCTCCATGTGGAGCGATATGATGGGAAGGCAGAACCAGACCTTGCTGGCTTGAAGCTTGTCTTGGGAACAAAGCCTACAGGTGCCTTCTGCCCCCTGGCCACCTTAATTGGTTGGATGTTATGCAGAAGCTGTTAGCAGTAGCCATAAGGGAAGACAATTGGACTGGGCTGGGTAAGGTGTGCTGGGTGGGGTATAATCTGGCCACAGGACTGGGTGGTGGGTAGGCAGTAACAGTCATGGGCAGTCTGTGGTCCTGACTGCACTATTGGAGGAGGCATGGTGACTTTAAGACAATCAGGCTGGTATTCATATACAGGGATCAGATGTGGCAGAAGGGTGGACGAGACCTGCCAAGGGGTTGGTGGGCAGTCGGACTGTGGTCACCTGGGGTCCCAGACTGAGTCTGGGACAGTGGGGTCCAGCTCTGAGTCTGTGGAGGGGGATACAGTATGTCAGTGTAGCTGATCTACTCCAGGCCCCTCTCCTGGATGGGGCTGAAGTTCAAGGTCGAATGGGACAGTCAGATAGCCTGCCCATTGACTCCCAAGAATAAAATCATTTCAACCACCCAAACGGGTGTTCTGAAAGAACCTGCCCTGTGGCAAAGCAAAAGCATCTTGTCAGGGACAGTCAGGCTTTAAATAATCAAACAGACTTCCATATCCCCCTAATTATAGGGTGGAGCCAGGTGGGCTACATGCTCTCTGTTTACCTCTCCAGATCCACACTCTACCTTCCCCCCTCTACCCTTTCTCTGTGCCCTGGAAGCTGATCACTGTGGACTGCATCAATGGCTCTTCTGTCCTCTGCTTTTAGGTTGGGGTGTGGGCCAATGGGGGCTTGGCCAGAGACCAGAGGGAGGGAGGGAAATGGGGTATTTATTCCCCCAGATCACTGGAACTTGGCTGTGTCCTTACTGAATGGTACAGCTCTCCACTCAGCTCTCGGGTTCTGGTACAGCTTCCTCCCCACTAGGCCAAGGGGTGTTAATGTTGCCCCACTGTTTCTGGCTCTGGAGCACCGCCTAAGCCACTCTGTGTTTCCCTTCACCTTAACTTATCTTTGTAAATGGTCTCTTTTAAACCTTGGGTTACTCAGCCTGGCTGTGCCATATTTTTCTTCTGGGGGACCAACTGGGTTGGTAGAAATACAGGGGACTATGAGAAGGGACCACGAGGAGCACTGGCTTGCTCTGGTGTGCATGTGTGTGCGTGTGCGTGTGTGTGAAGGAATGCTTGTTTGCAATTAAAACTGCTATTTGAAAGAGGAATAAAGGTTAAGCAGTGTGAGAAAGTGGGAGATAAAAGGAATTTCTCTGAAGAGGAAGAGCAGTGCAAAGGCCCTGAGGTGGGAGGGGAGAGTGAAATGTCCTTGAGGCCTGGGAGGAGGCTGAGTTCCTGCTGGCATACGTTGCCTCTTCTGGCCAAGATCGGGGGCAGCTCTGGTCCCTGAAGCTTGCAGCAGCCTTCTAGAAGCCAGAGGCCTTTTGGACACAAGCATCTTTGACTTTCAGGGTTATATACCCTATCTGGGGTCTGCCTAAGCCCCTGTGGCATGACCTAGAGGCCTTTCAGCCATTTCCTCCAGCAAGAGAGTCTCCCTTTCCTGAAATCTACACACATCTTTTGATGTGCTTCCTAAGGGCACAGTAAGCCATGTGTGTCTTTGACCCCCTGGAACCAGACTTACCTAAAAATGAATCCTCTCTACTCTGGGCCTGCTACAAGGTAGACACCTCTTAGAGCCCCATTTTCTCACCTGTAAAATGGGGACAGTAAAACCCACTTACACAAGACATCTCTCAGCTCTCCTACCCTCTCCTGGCCTAGTTCTGGACTTCAGAAGCCCAGTCTCTCTTGGCTGGCTGCTGCAGTCTCCCACCTTCAGATTTGATCTCACATGACCCCCTGCTCCATTTTTTCAGCCAGGTTGCTCCTTCTGAAATGTTTGATCTCATAACACCCATAACAGTAATACCTCCATGGCTCCCCAGGGCTCTTGGCAGTGGGGCACCAGATACACCTGGAAAGTTTTTATTTTTTAAAATTGTGGTGAAAACACATAGCGTAAAATGTAACTGGCTCAATTGGTTAAGTGTTTGACTTCAGCTCAGGTCGTTATCTCACGGTTCATGGGTTTGAGCCCTGCATCAGGCTCTGTGCTGAAAACTCAGAGCCTGGAGCCTGCTTCAGATTCTGTGTCTCCCTCTCTCTCTGCCCCTCCCCTGCTCATGCTCATGCTCTGTCTCTCTCTCTCAAAAACAAATAAACATTAAAAAAAAATTAAAATTAACTTAAAAAAGTACTATTTTAACCATTTTTAATTATGCAATTGATGAATGTTAATTATATTTACATTGTTGTGCGACAGAACACCTCTTCATCTTCTACCCATGAAACGGCTCCCCGTTCCCTTCCCCCAACCCCTAGCAGCCACCTGTGGATTTGATAGCTTGAGGTACCTCATATAAGTGCAAGCATAGAATATTTGTTTCAGTGTCTGGCTTATTTCACTCAACACGCTGCCCTCAAGATGGAGGTGCTCGTCCCTTTTGTGGCACGTGGCAGAATCTCCTTCCTTTGAAGACCGAATAATATTTCAGTGTTTGTGTAGACCGTATTGTCTATCCTTTCATCCACTGGTGGACACTTAGGTGGCTTCTACTTCTTGGCTACTGTGAGTAATGCTGCTGGGAGCAAGCATGGATGTACAAATACCTCGTTGAGACCCTGCTTTCAATTGCTTTGGACATATATCCACAAGTGAGATTGCTGGATCACATGGTAGTTCTGTTTTTAGTCTTTTGAACGACCATCATACTGTTGGAAAGGCCTTAAAAATATGGCTGCCTGGGTCCACCCTGAAAGATGCTGACTCAGAAGGTCTGGAGGTGATGTGGGGGGAGGGTCGGGGGAGTTGAGAATCGAGTCTAAATTCCTGAGCTTGGTATAACAGACTCCTTGGTGGTCTAACTCCCTAGCCTCTGCCACGGTCTCCTCCTCATATTTATAGTTGAGAAATATCCATCTGCTTGTCTTGCTGGACACATCAGGGACCTTCATTTTCTCCAGGCCTGTGCACACACTCTACCTTCCAGCCAGAGTTCCCCGTTTCTCTTCTGTGCCTGGAAAACCTCAGTTCATTTGGCAAAGTTCAGCTCAGATAATGGTCACCTCCATTAGGAAAGCCCTTCCCTTCCTGGTCGTGGCTCCTCGTGGCCAGCAGCCAGACTAAGCCCCACAGAGGAGGGCACAGAACCAGTTCAGTCCTTGTAATGTCCACACAAAGAGCCATTTTTTTTTTTTTTTTAATCTTCATCAGCAGCTTTGGAACAAAGTTTGAAACACACACATGCCATGGTTGCCATGGTTACTATAAAGGCATTCTAAATGTAGATGATTGCATAATCAGCTGGAATAACTCTTCTGGGGAAAAAAAAAAGTTTTTGACCCTCCTCTTGCAATGAACCCAAGGACCGTGGGTGTGATGCTACATAGAATCACTGTGGAATGATGCCTTTGGGCCGGGGGAACTGTAAGACTTGCCTGCAGAGTGCCCCATGCCACCAACCAGGACAGAGCTTTCATTCGGCAGATGGGTAAAGGAGGCCCAGAGAGGAGAAGCAACTTTCTCTGAGTTCCACAGAGAGCGAGAACCTGAGCCAGGACAGGCTCCAGGTCACCAGGGGCAGGGTGGCATGGGGGCAGGAGCTCTGAACCGGATATGAGACAGACTTAAATATAAACCGTGGCTCTTGGAGCTTCAGGTTTTAAACTTGGGATGTTACTTGTATTAGTTAGTGTAATTAATGCTGGTTGCTATAACAAACAACTCCAAAATCTCAGTGGCTTTTCTTTTCTTTTTTTATTAAAAAATTTTTTTTAATGTTTCTTTTATTTTTGAGAGAACGAGAGACAGAGCATGAGTAGGGGAGGGGCAGAGAGAGAGGGAGACACAGAATCTGAAGGAGTTTCCAGGCTCTGAGCTGTCAGCACAGAGCCCGATGTGGGGCTTGAACTCAAGAACCGTGAGATCATGATCTGAGCTGAAGTCGGATGCTTAACTGACTGAGCCACCCAGGCACTCCTCAGTGGCTTTTCAACAATAAAAGTTTTGTGTTTTTTGCTTATGATACAGAACAATTGGGCGTTTGATAGATGGGCTCCCATATAGTGACTCAGGAATCCAGGCTCCTTTCATCTCTTGGCTCTGCCATTTCCAAGGATCCTGAAGAACAGGTGACAAAGGGCCTCCTTCTGCAAGGTGGAGACAGGGTGACAAGCATGGTGGATCCATAAGAGGAAACAAGGGAGGGGCGCCTGGGTGGCTCAGTCGGTTAAGCGGCCGACTTCAGCTCAAGTCATGATCTCGCGGTCCGTGAGTTCGAGCCCCGCGTCGGGCTCTGGGCTGACAGCTCAGAGCCTGGAGCCTGTTTCGGATTCTGTGTCTCCCTCTCTCTGACCCTCTCCTGTTCATGCTCTGTCTCTCTCTGTCTCAAAAATAAATAAACGTTAAAAAAAAATTAATTAAAAAAAAAAAAGAGGGAACAAGGGAAAAAGCTATCCTCCAGCCACAAATATCTGTTAGGATTGCTGCATTTTGAGGTCTATTTATTACCTCAGCCAAACTTAGCGTCGTCTAATGTAAAGATTGAAAGTCTCTGGAGCAGAGCAAGGAGATGATTACCCATCTTGGGGACCTATTAAAGCCTTCCGCTTCTGCCTGGCCCCATCCCCAGATGCTTTGTTGGAACTCACCTTTTAGGGAGGCCACAAGATGGAGGGAAAGATCAGAAACTTTGAAATCATGCAGACCTGAATTTTATCTTTGTTTTATTAACCATGGGATCTTGGGCAAGTTATTTATCTTCTCAGAGCTTCTATTTCTTGGTCAAAACAGAATAATTAATAAAGATGCAAAGATTAAGTGAGCCATATATAGAACAGCATGTGCCCATAGTAGGTGCTCAATAAACATGCTCTTTCTCATCTTTCTGGTTCTAGGACATTTTCAGAACCTAGAATCTACTGGCCCTTTAGAACTGGGACCACTTGTTCCTCCATACTGTGTCCTCACCTCTTGCATCTTCACCTCTTTTTTTTTTTTTTTAATTTTTTTTTTAATTTTTTTTAACGTTTATTTATTTTTGAGACAGAGACAGAGCATGAACGGGGGAGGGTCAGAGAGAGGGAGACACAGAATCTGAAACAGGCTCCAGGCTCTGAGCCGTCAGCACAGAGCCCGACACGGGGCTCGAACTCACGGACTGCGAGATCATGACCTGAGCCGAAGTCGGCCGCCCAACCGACTGAGCCACCCAGGCGCCCCAGCATCTTCACCTCTTTTTATCCTCAGCCTGATAGCTGTACTTTGGGCATATTCCGTGAGAGAAGCTCTACCTTCTTAGCCTCTGCCAGCACCCCAAGCTCTATCCTGGGATGCCGTCAACCCCAACAGGACAGAGTTGGCTAGGCTGGTGGACAACTCTTAGGTTCCACGGGCCAAACCAGGCAGTGTATGGAAGCCAGGAGGTGGCTGGATTTCATTCTAAGTGCAACCAGAAACCACTGAAGGATGTTACAACCTGAGAGAAGAATGACATAATTTACATTTTAAAAGGGATGCTGGTGTGTTTTCCCCACCCCCCTGCTCAGTAGAGAATGAATTGTAGAGATACAGGACTGAAAGCAGGGAGATCTGATAATGTGGGAGTCGTTGGGGTGGAGGGAGGTAGGCAGATTTAAGAAACATTTGGAAGGGGGAATCAATGAACCTTGAGGCTGGGAAGTGTCTCAGAACACAAGGAGCTGAAAGTGATCAGAGGGCCTATGAAGACTAAGGAGGGTATGCAAGAGAGATTTGAAACATGGAACATTGTTATTTTTCAGCAAGGCACAACAATAGCAGTGGTATCTAAAGGTTCAGGTACAGAAAACTCCACTGAGCTAAAGAAAGATTTCAATCTATAGCTGGAAAGCCTTCCTATATAAATAAGAAAAAGAAGCCATCCCATAGTCACTGCCAGGAGAAATTTTAAATTTCAAGGATAAAGAAACAATCTTATAAGTGTACTTGAAGGTAAACATTTTCAAAAGAAACAAAGGGAAAAAAACAGACTGATTTGACTGCAGATTTCTTCACAAATATTAAATACAGAAGAAAAGAATCAGAGGCAAAGCTTTGAAGGAAAAGTTACCCCAAAATTCTGTGCCCAGGCAAGAGGTCATTTATATTGGATGACAACTTAAAAACATTGTTAGGTATACAGAGACAGAGATTTTATCACTTGTATATATTTTTTTTCTGAAAAAAAAAAAAAGGCTAGAAAATGCATTTCAAAATATCAAGGTCTGAAGCAAACACTTAAAGAATGGAAAATTCAGGTGGCACCTGGGTGGCTCAGTTGATTAAGCATCTGACTATTGGTTTCGGCTCAGGCCATGATCTCAGGGTTCATGAGTTTGAGCCTCACACTGGGCTCTGGGCAGAGCCTGCTTGGGATATTCTCTCTCCCTCTCTCTCTCTCTCTCTCTCTCTCTTTCTGCCTCTCTGTCTTTCTCTGTACCCCTTCCCTGCTTGTGCTGTCTCTGTCTCTCTCAAAATAAATACATACATTTTTTAAAAAATGGAAAATTCAAGATATCAATGGCGGGCAGTAAGAATAGAAATAGTTTAAACCTAGCATCAATCTAAACAGATCTTTAAATGAAAAGCAAATGTCATAAAGAACTCTTGAAACAATGAAAATAATAATAGCTAATGGTTGGGGACCACTTCCTATATAGTAGGCACTAAATGCTCTACCCGTATTAATTGATTTAATTCTTGTATCTTCTGAGGTGGGCACTTTTAGAAACCCTAATTTGAAAAATGAGGAAGCTGAATATAGAGAGGTTAAGTAATTCTCCCAAGGTTATACGCACATGAACCCAGGAAATCTGACTCCAGAGCTTGTGTGGCCAGTTATACTCCTTTCTTTTTCTTTTTTTTTTTTTTTAAATTTTTTTTAACATTTATTCATTTTTTGAGACAGAGAGAGACAGAGCATGAACGGGGGAGGGGCAGAGAGAGAGGGAGACACAGAATCTGAAACAGGCTCCAGGCTCCGAGCTGTCAGCACAGAGCCCGATGTGGGGCTCGAACTCACGGACCATGAGATCATGACCTGAGCTGAAGTCGGACGCCTAACCGACCAAGCCACCCAGGCGCCCCTATACTCCTTTCTATATATACTGGAGGGAGAGGGTAATAAAAATAAAAGTAGCCATGGGGTGAATCTTGCAAATCTGTGTAAATAAAGATTTGCACAGGAGAAAGTTCTGGTGGATGTTCAATCAAGATACCTTCCCACAAAAACACATAATAATCTTGAAAGAAAAAAATATTTTTTAATGTTTATTTTTTAGAGAGAGATAGACAGAGTGCAAGTGCAGTGGAGGTTGGGCAGAGAGAGACAGGGACACAGAATCTGAAGTAGGCTCCAGGTCCTGAGCTGTCAGCACAGAGCCCGATGGGGGCTTGAACCCATGAACAGCGAAATCATGACCTAAGCTGAAGTTGGACGCATAACTGACTGAGCCACCCAGGTGCCCCAAGAATAAAAAATAGTTTTAAAGTTTGGGTTATTTGACTTAGGAGTGCTACCTCTGTAATTATGTCCTAAGAAATAATTAGAAATATACCCAAAGGATATTTTGTACAAGGATATTTATTGCACAAATGACCAACAATTTATAATTAGTTCAATTCAATAATTTTTTTTTAATTCAATAAAATTTGATGCTAAACATTCATATGGCAGAAAAACATGTAGTCATTCACACTATACCATGGAGGAAGATCCAGAGACATGAATTAGGATATAGATTCAGACCCAAATTAACAATGAATTGAACTCGATGGACGTTTCCTTTTCCCTCACGCAGAGGTCTGGAGACGGTCAGTCCCGGGCTTGCAGCGGCTCTGCTCCATGAGGTCACTAAGGGACCCAGCCTCCTCCTATCTTGTTGCTCTGCCTCTGTACAGCATGGTGCAAGGCCGCCCACATTTCATCCTCATTCCCTGAGAGGTAGCTGAAAGTGGCCAAAGAGAGCAATGGAGGGCATGTGTCTTTTAGTGCAACATTTGGAAATAGTATATACATCACTTCCACTGGTTAGAACTGGGTCACATGGCTACCCCCTAGCTGCAAGGGAATCTGGGAAATGTAGTTTTTTTAAAAAAAATTGCTGCTAATCATCAAAAACTTGGGAGGATTCTGTTAGTAGGGGGAGAATGGGAAAGTGGATGTTGGAGAGCAAGTAGCACCCTTTGACTCAGCACAGAAAACAGTTTTACAACATATCAAATGAGAAAAGCGGGAAATAAAACAGGATCAGTTTTACATGTCTGCATGTACCCATACAAACAATTCTTCTCCCCCCACCCCCCCATATAAACAGTGGTTATCTTTGAGAGCTGGGGTTGTAGATGATTTAACTTTTCTTCTTTGTGCTTTTATTGTGTTCTCCCAATTTCCTACAAATTAACTCTCTGCCCCATAGTCAGAAAAACTCAGCATAGATACATTAAAAGAAGTAATTTAGGAGACAAAGCAATGTGTGTTGTGTCTGAGGCCACCTCTCCTTTCTTCTCTGACTTAGCTCTGCTGGGCCTCTTTTGTTGGTGGATTTCTCATTTCTCATGCAAAGGGATGGCATTGTCTATTCTATGCCTCAGATAGGAAAGCCCAGAGTGGGTTGTCAGTGAGTTTATTTTAGTGTGATGCAGGCACTTTTCTGCCAGGAATACAGCCAGCCTCAAACGTGGCCTTCTCCTTCAGGGGGATAATTAAGAGCAGTTCTCTGGTTCTCAGGAAGGAAGCACGAGCTCCTGCACAGGGATGGGAAACAAAGGGGTAGCTCAACAGAGGATGGCTCTGGAGGATGGTGCGGGAACCGCGAAGGAGGAAGTGCTGAAGAGGTGGTGCTGCGCAGCCCTCCTGGACCTCCTGGAGCCTGAGACGTGAGGGGTTTGGGCAAGACCTGCTTCTCCTTGGGTTCTGGCTTCTTACCTGATCTTTCCCAGAGCGGGGACAGTTCTGACTCCTCAGCGCTTCGTAGGATTGGTTGTCAGCTTGGCCTTTGATCTAATGACAGTGTCTCAAGACTCCACAAAAACAGGGCGAGGGCCTCCTGTGTGCCAGGCATTGTTGTGGCTGACAGGAGTTTAAGGTGCTGCTCTGCCTTTCACTAACCGCGTGATTGCAGAGTACTCACCTGCTCTGTGCTGCAGTTTCCTCACCCCTGAAGCAGGACAGTACAAACCCTACCTCACAGGATGGGTAAGAGGATGAACTGAGCTGAGGCCTGTGAAGTGCCTAGTGTGTGTCTGGTGCGGACGAGGACACCGGATTAGTTTGCTGGGGCTACCACAGACCGGATGGCTTAACCAGCAGCGCATCGCACAGCTCTGGAGGCTGGAAGTCTGAGATCAAGGCGTTGATGGGGCTGGTTCCATCTGAGGCTGTAAGGCAGCACCTGTTCCGGGTCTCTCTCCTTTGGCAGGTAGGTGGCTGCCTTCTCCCTGTGGCTCTTCATATTATCTTCCCCCTGTGCCTGCCCGTGTCCAGACATCCCCCCTCTTAAAAAAAATACCAGTCTTATTGGGTTGAGACCCACTCGAAAGACTTCATCTTAACTGAATTACTTCTGTAAAGATCCTATCTCCAAATAAGGTCACATTTGAAGGTGGGAGGAGGTTAGGATGTCAGCCTATGACTTTTGGAGGGAGGACAAATTCAACCTGGAACGAGCAGCTCTAGGGTCTAGAGCAGAACACTGGAAATCTCGGTCATTATTGTCACCAGGTCTTTGTGAGCTTTGACATGTCACCCTGCCCCAAGCCATGGCACTGATTTCCTGGAAAAGGGGACAGCAAAGTCTTTCCTGCCTCAGACACGATGGTGACACTCCTGTCCGTCTCCCAGCGCTCTATCCTGGACAGGTCAGTGTGCCAACAGTCTCTGGAGTGCTGGCCAGCTTCTGCCCTCTAGGGCCATTCCTGTTCAGCAACTTCTCCCTCCTCCTAGGAGGTTGAAAATTTCATTTATTATATTCATTTACTTAACCACCACTTCTATCATGCTTACAATGTGCCAGACATTATTCTAAGTGCTTTACAAATATTAACTCATTTAATCCTCCTAACAACCTTATGAGGCAGGTACTGTTATTACCTCCTAGATGAGGAAATGGAGACACAAGGAAGTCCTATAACTCACCTGAGACTTCATGATTAGCAAGTCGTAGAGCTTGGCTTTGAAGCCCTGTGGAGTTTTGTTCTGAACAGCTACACTACGAAAAGGAAGTCAAGTGGCAGGACTATAAACTTTGGAATCAGAGAAATGTGAACTTGGATTCCAGCTAAGGGGCAGTAGAAATTTCCACCACTGCCTGTTTCGTCTAAACCTTTTCTGAGAAGAATGGGCTCATCCTGTACTTCTCTTCATCACATTCCCTTGTGTCATGCCAGGCTCAGCTGATTGGACTGGGGTGGACATGTGACTTAAGGACACCCCATCTGTTGGCTGAGACCCATGATTTGGATGCCCAATCAGATTTCATTCTCAGACATTTGGCTAAGATGCTTGAGCAGTGACCATGGGAGCTGAAACCTTTTTTTTTTTTTTTTTTTTTTAATTTTTTTTTTTTTTAACGTTTATTTATTTTCGAGACAGAGAGAGACAGAGCATGAACAGGGGAGGGGCAGAGAGAGAGGGAGACACAGAATCTGAAACAGGGGAGCTGAAACCTTTAGTCAAAAGGTGTTGTTGGGCTGGAAGGGTCCTTTTGGGTCATGTGCACTCCGGGGTTAGAAGGCTCTGGAGGACAGGTGTGGGCAAATGGAGGACTGCGTTCAGAGATGGAGAGAATGGAACAGGGCACAGAGAGATACAGAGATCCCTTGTACTAGGGTAGAGATTGTCCCCAAGACACACACACACACACACAGTTGGTGCTTCTCCCCTTCATTGGGCAGGCACCCCATCCCTCAATCCCTCAAGATCCTGTGAGTGTTGGCTGCTAATGCCTTATAGTTGGTCCTTCTCCAGAGAAACCCTTGACTTAATGACTTCCCGGCCACGTTGGTTAGTTCCCCACCCTCAGCCACCAGCTACCAATGACTGACTTACATGGGGTACAAAAAGCCAGCTTCCTTTATTCAAGAGGGAACCAACTTTGTGTTTCCATTCATGCTCTTGAGCTCCCTGTGAGATCAGGCTGAAGCTTGGTTTCCACCCAAGCTGGTTTCCACCTTGCTTAGCTCTCTTTTTTCCACTTCCTTGTCCTGCTTCCTTCTCTCTCTTTCTCCTGAAAGCCCCTTCAGTAAGTCATTTACACAAGAATCTCCCATCTCAAGGGCCAGATGGATTCCCAAGAAAAAAAGAGATACTGTTGTCCATAAGATTCGTTTTGTTGTGTTTCCTATCCCAAAATGTTGGGTCATCTACTTTCTTTATAGTAACCCCTCTTTGCTTGAGTTAGCATGAGATCTCTGCTTCTTGCAGCAAAACAAGTCCAAATTGTGTGAACTTGGTAAAGTTAACTCAACCATTCTCATGTTCACTCCATTAGGAAAATGGTACCCATTATTCTTATGATTTCAGTGCTTGCTGTGGTGACTTACTAAGAGAATGCATGTGACAGCTGCCAACATTGTGATTGGCTTAGAGTAGGCACTCTATTAATGACTTCCCTTTTCTTTCATAATATTCTCTTCCTCCCTGTTGAAGTCAATTCAGGGGGAGCACAAGGAGAAATTACATCAGAGAAATATATCATATATCAGCACGACTTTCAAAGCAACATGGAAATGTGGGTGTTTGGAGAGGTAATGATTTAGAGTCCCAAAATTCCAATTTCAACTCTTTAGCCCATTGCTTCTCAAATTATAATGAACATATAAGTCGCCTGGGGATTTGTTAATATGCAGACTCTGGATGGAGCCCGGGATGCTGCCTTTGTAACAGCTCCAGGCAGTGCCCATGCTGCTGGGCTTTGGAATAGCACAACTTTGAGTAGCAAAACTTTAGTCTGTCTTTGGTTCCAGAGTGATATTTTTTTCTTCCCCAAACAGAAAACCTGAATGGCAGGCTCTTCCCTTTCCATTTTATTTTGCATGTCTTGTGAGATGTGGTTCTTGCCAATAAGGAGGTCTCAGTGGTTGAGGTGTCCTTTGGAAAGCTGTCCTTTGTAAAGTAGAGCTAAGTGTAGGACATATGGAGGCTGATGGGGGCACTTGCTCCTGGAGAAAGGTGTAGTGGAAAAAGTCAGGGAGGTCTCCTTGGAAGAGATGGGCTATTAGTCTATCACTCTGTGTAGATACTTCCTGATTCCTATCTTTCTGCTCCTTTAAGCAAGGACCACACACTAAAAACACAGGGCTGCTGTGATGTCACTGTTGCCTGCACTCTGGTCCAGGTGCCCTGCCATCTGAACAAGACTGTCCACACCTGAGCCCAGCATATCCCTTTGGTCATGGCCTTGGGCCTCCCGCTCCCTACATGTTAGAAATCCTAGCCTGCCTGTCCATGATTCAGGGCCTGTTTTTACACTGCATTTATAAAGAGAAGTTCAGGGAGTTCAAGATACAAGAGAAAAATCTGTGTTATTTCTACAACATTTACTGCAATCCCCCCTTTTATTATAATCCTGGACAAGTCCTTGCAAACATTCCCCTTTCCACACTGAGATTAATTTTCCTTATTCATGGCTGCCAGCAACGTAGGTAGGTTTCTTCCATCTGCTCATTTTTCCTTTGCCATTCTCCTTTTTTTGCCCCTCTTCTTCCCTCAGGGTTCAGAGAGTGGAGGTGTTGTCTCAGAAAGGCCACTGTTGGCTGGAGTAGGGGGAGGGAAGTCTGTTGCTAAGCCATCTTCTGTTGGCACATCTGGGAGTTTTCACTTATAGTCTAGAAGTAACTGGACAGAGAACAGGTCCTTAATTGATGAGTCCTTTCCTTATTTTGAGAATGTGCCAGAGATGTGCCAGGCCCTGCTCCCGGTGTCACGGACACAGCAGCAGTAATCAGGCAGGGTTCCTAACCTGACACACTAGCTGGGCATGTTACACGTTCCTTATCAGTGGGGGCACCTAACACACACACGTGTGTATATACACATGCATATACACACACTGATCTTCACCCTCCTCAGTCTCACTGTCTTCAGGGAATGGCCTTTGTCCCAGGCCCAAGGAGAACAAAAGAAATTCCTAGAAACATACCTCACACCGACGAGCATGGCTATTATAAAAAAGATAAGAAATAACAAGTGCTGACAAGGATGTGGAAAAAAAGGGAACCTTGGTATGCTGTTGGTGGGAATGTAAATTGGTGCAGCCACTGTGGAAAACAGTATGGAGGTTCCTCATTTATTTTTAAATTTCATACAATCCAGCAATCCCACTTCTGAGTATATATCCAAAGGAACTGAAATCAGGATCTTGAAGAGATATCTACACTCCCAGGTTCATTGCTTTATTATTCACAAGAGCCAAGATAATGAAACAACCTGATGTCTGTCAAAGGATGAATGGAAAAAGGTGTAATATATAGCAATATTATTCAGCCTTAAAAAAGAAGGAAATCCTGCCATTTTTGACAACATGGATGAACCTGGAGGATATTATGTTAAGTGAAATAAGCAAGACAGAGAAAGACAAATATTGTATGATCTCATTTCTATATGGAATATAAAACAGCCAAATTCATAGAAGTAAAAAGTAGAATGAAGGTTGCCGAGGGTGGGGGCAGAGGGAAATGGGGAGATGTTGGTAAAGGGGTACAAAGTTTCAGTTATGCAGGATGAGTAAGTTCTGGAGATCTAACGTACAATAGTATGACTCGCTATATTGTGTACTTGAAGTTTGTTAAGTAGATCTTAAGTGGGCTCACCACACACCAAGAAGAAGAAAATGGTAACCCTGTGAAGTGATGGACATGTGAATCAGCTTGACTGTGGTGGTCGTTTCACAAGGTATCTGTATATCAAAACATCAAGTTGTACACCTTAAATACATACAATTTTAATTTGTCATTTATACTTCAGTAAACCTGTTTAAAAAAAAAGCTAATACACTTCAATAACTTAAATCTGGAGACATTTTGAGAACAAATAAAGTGAGAGCCACAGGGAAGGTTTGGTATCATCGGTCAAAGAAGCCAAAATGCTGGGGACTTACTTGATGTGGGAGAGGGGACAAGCATCCCCTGGAGGATCTGGTGCCTCGGAGGAAGAGTGCTCTTGATAGGTGGCCATGAGTTAGATCTGGGCACGGTGTGCTTAAAGACAGAATTCCATGCACCACAAGGAGAGGCTCTTGCCTGAAAACTGATGGTGAATACAGACAATGCTCCAATCCCTGTGGAAAATGATTGCACTCAGCTCCCTAAATTCTGTGTTTCTCCATATTTATATATGCTGTTACCCAGTGAATACCTGATTAAGGAATGCAGCTGCCAAATGAATACATTTGTTGCTCATCAAATGGCACCATAAAGCCAGCGATGATGGGGCTTATTAAAAACCTTCTTTCACTCAGTGAAAAATCCCCCACATGTCCCAGCCAGTCTCAATATCGCAGCTAATGAAATGGGTAACCAATACACAAAGAGATGTATTCAAGAGCAAATTAACTGCCTCAGGAATATGCATCATAAAGATTGCAGCCTGGAAAATAAATAGACAGTGTATTGGACAAATTGGCCTCGTGTTTAAGTGTTGATGGGTTGGAAATATTGGTTTAGCTTCTTGATAGAAGCAGGCAGTATGGGATCCTGGAAGGCAAACATTAGCAATGAAAAATCAGGCTGGGGACCTTCTAATTAGCTAGAACTGGGGAAAGGTGTGAGGAGTGACAAACATTTATTGAGCCACTTCCTGAGAGCCAGCCAGGCCTCGTGCTGGCCCTTTATGAATGTTGCCACTTAGTCCTTTTGTCGCCCAAAAAGGTAGGAGCCCTAGATTTTTGGCTTCACCTACCTGTGACCACATGATGAGATTACACAAAGAGATTTTGTTTTCTCTGTCTGTGCAAACTATTAGTGCAAAGCTTCTATCAGATTCTTTAAAAATACCTCCTTTAAATTGCCCCTGGGTACTACCAGTCTCCTGAGCCCTTGCTCATGATTAAAAAAATTTTTTTTCCCTTTGTTTCTTCTGCTCCAAATTCTTGTCCTGCTATCCCACTGCCTACTCTGCCTTGATTCTTTTCTGGGAAGCTTCCAGATCAAAGGGAAGCAGCAACCTGAAGGCTGAATGACCATTCCTACTGTGGCTCCTCCAAGACCCGAGGTTGAGTATTAACACTCGTATCCCAGTCTCTAGATGCAGGAAATACACACACACACACACACACACACACACACACATACACACACACACACACACACACACGCGCACACACACACTCACACTCTAAGGGGGAAGGCAGTAGTGTGGGTTTCAAGTCATGTGGATGTGGGCCCTGTGATCTGGGACAGGCTACCTGATTCCCTTGAGCCCCTGTTACCCCACAGGAGAGGTAGATGATACTGCCTTCCTCAAAGGTCAGTTTGGAGGAACTGATGAAATAACGTGTAGAAGATTCTAGAGTCCTGATCTACTGCATGATTTTCATAGGCCTTCCTTCTTTCAAGAAGAGACAGCCATGGAGTTAGTTGAAGGGAAGGTCACTGCAGCTGTGGGGCCCTGCCTCCCTATGAGGGACTAAATGAACTGACTTAATGTGCGGAGAGACCACAGGGAGACAACACCAGCAGCCCCACCTGCTGGAACATGTGCCCTCTGTGCTTGCTTGGGCAGCATTTTCATGATTATGCTTATTGTTTTATATTAATATATTTAATATAATGTTATTATATTTCATTAGTTTGAGCCTGATTTTTATGATTGTTTTAAAGAAAAACTAGTGAATTGTTTAGACATATCCCCTGATCCATTACAGGCTAGTCAACAGTAAATTTCCATTTGAGGTTAACAGACTCTGAAGACCTGTAAAGGGGCTGTGCACCTCATTTATTTGTTGGTGCATGTTCTAGATTGGGCTCCCCCAGAAGCAGACAAAGATATGCATGGGAGTAGTTTTTCTGGGAGGGGATCTGAAGAGGCAACCAGGAAGGTTGGACAGGGAAGGGAATGTATAGGCTGTCTTACTGAGCAGGTTACTGCCATTGGCCACTGGGAACTCCTGATGGGCAGTTTAGAACATACAGCATGGTTATGCCCCCCCGAGGGCCGAGGGAGCCGGGGTGTTTTTGCGCTAACTTTGGTGAGTTGTTGCTTGAAGGCTATTCCTGGGGACATTTATTCTTCAGCACTTCTAGCCTGCACACAGGGGATACTCAAGGGAGGGATGCAGGTACTTGCACTAGGAAGCCATCACCTTGCACAGGAGTGGCGAGTGCCGAGGGGATGTGGGTAAACGCTGATGGTGTCTATGCAAACTTAAAAATCTGGGGTCCATAGCACATCCTACATTTTCAGTGATGTGTTTCTGTATTTGTCTGTCTTTTGCTACAAGCTATGAGCTGTCTGAGGACAGAGCCATCTCTTGTTTTCATCCCCACTGTCCTGCAAACAACTGCTGACTGACTGACTGAATGATTGAGGGAATGAGCAATTGAAGACTTGAAAACACAACAGGACTGAGATTACAAATCAAATGCCTGCAAGAGCCTGGAGGGTCATGAGTCAGAGAGGCAAATATAGATCCTGCTTTTGAGATGCTCAGAGCCCAGGGGAGGCAGACCCTACTCCATGACAACACAAATGTTTAGGGTCAGTGGCATTCCTTTACTTCCTGGGCATGGAGCTTGACTACATTTCCCAGACTCCCTTGAAATTAGGTGAGATCATGTGATTGAGTTCTGACCAATGGAATGTGGGCAATATAGACCAATTCCCATCATGGTTTGCAAAATTTCCTATGCATTTCTCAACTTTCTCTCCTTTTCACCATCCACTGGATACATGGAGAGAACTCCAAGCACTGAGAGGAGGGTGGAGCCACAAGAGGGAAAGAACCTGGGTCTCTGAATGACTGCCCAGAGGAGAAATTTCCACAATTCTAACTGACCTGTCTTGTATCCTGATGTCACTGAAATGGGTTGTTTTTTACATCAGTTCCCTGGTCTGACTGACATAGTGCCCTAAGGGAACATGTCAGGAAGAATGCTTTGGGAACTCCTTGGCCTTCTTAGAGGAAGGCTCTCTGCTGGGGGAAAGGTCAGACTCCTACTCAGAGTTCATTAAGGAAGCTGTAGGCTCTCTGCCAGGACAAGAGAAGTATGGAGCTGGGGAGTTGGGCAGATGTGCTTCCACATATGTTAAATTAAACCCAGTCAAATGGATTTTGTGACGCTCTTTGGGGAGGACAGAAAGAACTTCAGGCAACAATACTTACCCCAAATTGTTGGTGAGAATTGCATTTCTCATCCTCCAGGGATTCTTGGTATGATACATCCCAATGACGTAGGGTCAATTCTACTCCTTCTGGGGTAGTGAAAGACTATGAGTTACTTGTGGAAAATGGTTCTACTTCTGAGAGCCACTTTTCCTGCTCACTGTGTGAACAGTTAACAGTGGCACTGAAGTTCACAAGGCAAGCAAAGATCACTGAGTTTGAAGCTCTACCATCAACTTCTTTCCTGCCCTGGGAGATCTGGGACAAAGAGTGTATATTCTCCTCTTGGTGCATATCTGCTTCAGAAGGAAAGGGGAAGTGGTTCAGTACCTCATCATTTGAGGCAAATGTGTCCAGCCTCTTTGCTGAATGTTTACATTATCTGTATGTAGAGAAACCAAGAGGAGAATTCAGAGAATATGGTCCTGCTTTCCTCAAGGATCATATTACAAGATTTAGCAACTAAGTGAGGCTCACCCTCATAAGATGAAGGTTCTCAGAGACTTCATAGCCTCAGAGCCTCAGAGCGTATGGGGGCTGGAGAACAGGTGTGGAAATCAAGGCAGCTCCTGAGGGTAGGAAGCAGAGTCCCTGGGAGATGGGATGAACCCCTATATTTTTAAAAGTTACTTTGTACCTCTGTTCAAGATTTAAGTTCCAGAGAGAGAATCCAGCTATAGAAAGCATGAGACAGCACAGAGGACTCCCAGAGACATTTAGTCTTGTAGGGCTCCCCAAAATTTTCTAAGGAGATGCTCAGTTTTTGCTGTTGCTACTGCTGGCCGAGAGAAGGTAACCTTTGCCATTCTCATAAGAGTCATTATAGTCTCCAGGTGTGCTCCCCAACCCCCTGATTATTCTGGACACTCTGCCAACAAACCAGTAAAGTGCAGCTGTAGTGCCCTTCTGAGTGATGGCTGTGAACCTGGGAGATCCAGAGGTGAATTTTCTAGACATAGCTCACTCAGCAGGTCCAGGCATTGGTGCTGCCTGAGGTCTATTCCTGGGTGGGAATTGGCTTTAGTCCTATTTGATTCTTCCTTCCCCCAACAGGCAAACAGCTCATCATGTAGGGCCTTTTTGTTACAGATTGTGACAGCTCCACTGCCAGGTACCTCTGTGTCTCTTAAGATTCAATAATCCCTAAAAAATAATAATAATAAAATAAAAATAAAAATGAAATAGTCCCAAGGCAATATTTGAGCCTAGACGTGAGAGTGGTCGGGGTGGTGATGGCCCCTGCCCATGATGAGAGAGGGGCATCTGCAGGGATGTGGGTGACCAGATTATTCTGAGAGGAAGCCCCTTTTCTGGGGTCTCCAAGTGACTAGGGACAACAATTTCAGAAGAGCAGCAAATACCAACCTCTCTGAACAAAGAGGCACTGGATTAGCTTGTTGAATGCATCAAAAAGTCTTGAGATCTTAATGTTTCACCAGGGCCTTCTAACACTTCATTGTTTGGTCATCTGGGCTGTGCCATCAGGAGGCAGTCATCTCACTGCACACAGACTAATTTCTGCCTACGGGCCAGGGTGGAGCTTCTAGAACAGAGAAAAATCAAATCAGAGCAAAGTTCGCCATGGGAGGGAGAAGGAGAAGGTTTTAAAAGGTGATGTTTTACTCCCTCTTTAAATGTTCATTAGTGTGCTATCCAAAGGCTTATTTACCTCTTAAGGCATTTATGAAGCGTTTTCAATGTGTGAGGCATTGGAGGGGTGGATGAAAACACACATAAAGTATGAGCCTCACTCCCAAAGGAATTATAAACTAGGGGTAGTGATAATAGGTAATGTTCATGTGCTGTATAGTTTGGAAGGCTTTTTTGGTGAATATTGTAATGCCACTGATTATAAGTACTGTTGAACAGTCAGCATTTTTCCCGAGTGCATCAGGAAACTGAAGCTCCGAGAGGGCAACAATTTGACCAAGTTCATGGTTCACACAGCTTGTCAGAAAAGAGACTAAATTTGAACTTGGATTCTCTGTCTAGATCTCTTGCCTCTTTAGCCAAGGAGACAGACACACATGGTGAAGTGATACGAGGGATTGTATGAATATTAGAAAAGAGGAAAGAGTCTCCAAGATGCAGGGATTTTTTTAAAATGTTTTATTTATTTTTGAGAGAGAGAGAGAGAGAGAGAGAGCACAAGTGGGGTACAGACACAGGCGATGGGGACAGAAGATCCGAAGCAGACTATGCCCTGAGAGCAGCAAGCCAAGTGCGGGGTTTGAACTCACAAACTGCAAGATCATGACCTGAGCTGCAGTGGGACGCTCAATGGACCGAGCCACCCAGGTGCCCCAAAGATGCAGGAATTTTTAAATTTTTTTTTTAACGTTTATTTTTGAGACAGAGAGAGACAGAGCATGAATGGGGGAGGGGCAGAGAGAGAGGGAGACACAGAATCGGAAGCAGGCTCCAGGCTCCGAGCCATCAGCCCAGAGCCCGATGCGGGGCTTGAACCCATGGACCGTGAGATCGTGACCTGAGCTGAAGTCGGATGCTTAACCGACTGAGCCACCCAGGCGCCCCGATGCAGGAATTTTTAAAGACAGATGAGGTGTACTGGTGTGCTTGGGGTCTTCAAGCAATGAAAAAATTATGGTCAAGCTGCTCTATATGGGAAAATGAGAAAGATTATTTTTTTAGAAATTTGAGGAGGAAAAGAGCAAGGAGGAGGAGGACACTGAGGAGGAGGTATGGAGAGAGAAGCCTTCAAGATGGTTTTTGTCTGGGGACCATTTAAGGTGATAGGATAGCTCCAGTGACTTTTAAAAGCAGCCATGCCTAAGTGCTGTTTTATTCACTTGCTGTTTTGTATTATGTGTCTCCTGGCCATGGCCTTCCAACATCTTCGGCAAAATGTTCTACATTCTTGCTTTTTTATCAGTGGGATTTTGAAATTGAAGATGGGATTATTTTCACCTGTGGATCAACTTGGTGTAGAACAAAGATGGCATGTACAGAAGCAGGAATCCAGAGGCTGAGGTGAGCATCCATTCATTTATTCATCCATCTGTCCATCTATCCATCCATCTATCCATCCATCATCATCCATCATCCATCATCCATCCATCCGTCTATCCATCATCCATCATTCACCACCCCTCCCTCCATCCATCAGCCATCCATTCACAATCATCCATCACTCACCCATCCATCTATCATCCACCATCCATCATTCATCATCCATCCATCCATCATCCATCCATCCTCCATCACCCATCCACCCATCATCCATCCATCCTCCAACCATCCTCCATCTGTCCGTCTATCCACCCACCCACCCATTCACTAATTCATTTATTCAAATACTCATTGAGCATCTACCATGTACTTGGCTCTGCTCTGGGTACTGGGGATACTATAATGAATAACAGACAGATACCCGTTTCCCAGGAGCAGCCGATAAGTATGAAAATCAGACCATAGTAAAGCAACTGAATAGATTACCAGGATAATTTCAGACTGTGATAAACACCATGAAGACAATAAAACAGGGTGATGTTATAGAACAGTGGCTCTCAAAGCTTTGCTCCTAGACTAATGGCATTAACACAACCTGAAAACTTGTGAGAAATATACATTATCAGGACCCACTCAGACCTATTGAATCAGAAATTCTGAGGAATGGGACCCAGCAATCTGTATTTGAAGCCCTCCAGGTGAATCTGATACATGTTCAAGTTTGAAATCCACTGGTATAGAGTGACAGTGTGGTTGCCTGAGGTAGGGTAGTCCGAGAAGGCTTCTTAGAGGAGGTAACATTTGCATTGAGATCTCAATGATAAGAGTTTAGTTGTGTAAGCCTAGAGATATATCTTCCAGGCAGAGAGAATAGCAAATGAAAAGATCCTGAGATAAGATCAAAGTTGGGGGCCTTGGGAGACTGAAAAAAAAAAAGGCCAGTATGGTTGGAGTGTCATGTACAGTCATGCAAATTCATGATGACAGACAGTGCTAGGAACGTTCTGGTTGCTCTTTGGATATTCATTCTCTTTTTTATAGAAATGTGATCTTTGCACATTTGCATTGGAAGCTACATATTGGGATTCTTTTTGAAAGTAAAATAATTAATTTAAATCTTACTAGTAATACATATATAAATTTTCCTCATAAATGGATTTCTTGGCTTCTTATGAAGCTGCAGTTTGTCTTGGGAAGATTGCAGTGGGCTAGGAGGCAAGAGGATTGGGATCTAATTCTGTCACACTCTGTTCACTGCTGCTGACCCCATCTGCAGGGTGAGGAAGGAGAGCTGGTCTGTCTTCTGAAAGAGAAGACTGCTGGCATCTTCTTGAGGGGCAGTCTAGTTGTCCTTCAGCCCCCTCACCTCCTTTTCTTCTTGCTGATTTGACCTTGGATGTATGTGCCTGGGGCAGGGCAGGAGGAAAGAGGCAAATGGGTTCCCTTGGAATTACCACCTATGTCAAATGGTGTTTTGGAAATCTGCTTTGAATATACAGTAATTCTGTGAGCTGAATTCCATGCTCTCAGTGGCAGTTTTCTTCATAGTTATTGCTCTGCTGCTGAACCCAAAAGTTTTATTTCTTGCAAACAGACATCTGACGAAAAGAATAGTACACAGAGCTGCACAATCAGGGGCATGGCATTTGGACTTGACGCTGCAGGATTGGGGAAGGAGGGAAGGGAACAACGTGGATCTTCTCCAGGGAGGCTGTGAAGTGCATTGGGAAGACTCTTGGGTGAATCCTTTAAGCTGGGTGCATTGTCAGGCCTCTCTGAGCCTCTGTTTCCTCCTCTGCAAAATGGGGATGATGCCTCTTATACAGTACTAAATAAGATGACATGTTCCAGGTGTGTGGCACACAGTAGGTGCTCAATAAATGTCTGTGCTTGTCTTCCATCCCTCCCCTGGGAGCAAGGAAATGTCTCTCCTCCATAGGCAGCGGCCAAGCCCCTCTTTGCCTACAACTCTCCTGGTTTGTTTGCTTGTGTAGTAATTAGGCACAGCAGCTAAGAGTATTCAAACCTGCAGCATTATCTTTTCCCCAAGCTGCTTCAGTTGATAGAGGGTTTGGTGGTAGATGACAGCTTGTTTATCCAGGGAGGCTATAAAATATTCTGTCGAGTGAACACACAGAAAAGCTCATTTGTCTTGTCTTTTGTCTCCACAGCTACATAGTTCAGAAGGGATGCTCTCGTCCCATCTTACTGACTGCTTGCTCCTCTGAGCATGCTCACAGACCCTCTTCTGCCCACCCTGGGCCCTCCCTCCCACCACGCTACCTCTATAATAGCA
The DNA here is from genome assembly GCF_018350195.1 of Panthera tigris. NCBI lineage: Eukaryota > Metazoa > Chordata > Mammalia > Carnivora > Felidae > Panthera > Panthera tigris. Next base: position 16,960,629 of record NC_056662.1, read on the forward strand.
TCCATCATGATGCCTCTATTGACCACTCCCAACTCAGACTGCTCCCCTGAGCTTTATACTGGACATTACCGCCTGGATGTCCACAGGCCTGTCTGCTCCCTTCCCTTGCTGCTTCTCTTCTCTGGATCTCAGCCCTCAGCGGCACTGGCCACCCACCCTCCCTGAGCCTGAAGCCTGGGAGTCCATCTTGGGCACCTCATTCTTTCTTGCCACCATATCCCTTCACCCATCAGGTCCTGTCCACGTTCTCTCTCAAATCTCTCTCCTGACTGTCCTTCCACTCAGCCCCAACCACCAACCCCCCGTGGAGGGCTCCCCCTCCACCCCCCGTATGGCTGCAGCCAGGGGTCCGGTTCTGGAGCACACACTGAGGTGTGTCAGGCCTGCAGTCCTGAGGACAGGTGGAGGGAGGGATTTGTGATCATTCCCAGAGGCCGTGGGGTGGGGGATGGGGACATAGGAGGTTGAGGGGGTGAGGCAGGAAAAGAGCTCAGGTTTTTGAGAAAAACAAATAAACCAAACCAAGCATTCTGGCCTTCAGTGCTGGTCCCAGCACATGTTAGCTGTGTGATTTCTGACAGCATTTAAAAGCTCTTTGGAGCCCAATTTCTTCAGTTCTGAAAAGGCACCTATCATTCCTACCTCAAACAGTTGCTATGAAGTTTGGATGAATGAACCCATATATATGGTAGATGGTAGAGGTTTGATCAGTGTCAGGCTTTTCTCCCTGTCTTTCACTTTGAACAGTACTTTGTAGTTCTCAGCAGTCTTTCTTAGATCATTCATTCATTCCATACATGGATTGTGTGCCTAATATGATCTTGGCCAGTTATGGTGCTGGGGTGTAGCAGAGACAAGACAGGCTTAGTTCCATATCCCCTAGAGTTTACATTTTTGGTGGGGAAGACAGACCAAAAGCCGGTAACACATAAGTAATATAATATCAGGTAGTCTTAAGAGCCATGATGAAAAATCAAGCAAAGTAAAATAGGAGTGATGGGGACTGGAGAATCCCTGGAGCTGAGATCTGTGGAAAGGAGTCAATAAACAAGCCAAAGAATAATTAAAATAATTTACTGACTGTGGTAAGTGCTGGGAGGGAAGTGAGCATGGTTATGTGACACCACAGGCAGGTTGACAGAATTAAATACTAAAAGGGTATGGGAAGTGACTGGTATGACGATAAGTGACAGACATTCAATGATGCATTCTTTCCCCCAACAGCCGTCTTTCCTGTACCTTTAATCTCTTCCTCTAGTGGATCCCTCCCACCAGCATTTACTTGCATGAAGGCTTCTTGTGCTTAGAACATACCTCTCTGCCTCAAACTCCAGGCTTTTCTCCAGCTGTGATACTACCTGATCCCCTCCAGAGCAGACCTTTCCAGAGTTGTCTACACTTCTAATCTCCACATCAACTCCTCAGTTCATCCTTCAACTCCATCACTGTGGCTTCTGCCCCTAGAAGGATTCCAGAAACTGCTTTCTCTGCAGTCACCAGTGACTTCCAAGGTCATGGTCACTGTACCCTTTGAGTTCTCGCAGCCTGTCTCCTGGCCATATTCAATATCATTCTTTCTATAGGTCCCAACATGCACACCACCTCTTCAACTTTGTTTCCCCCAACTCTCCTTACTCCTCCTCAGGCTTCTTTGCTGACTTCTCTCCCCCTGTTGGTTCCTTAAATGTTGGAGTGTCCCAAGGTTCCATCCTGTGTCCCCTTCTCTTCTCTCCCTATACATTATCCCTGGGTAAGGGTTCAAGTCTCCCTAATTCCTATCTTCGGCCCAGTTTGCTCACCTGAACTCCTGGCCTATATTCTCAATTCATTTTTGGACGCCTCCACTTGGAAGTGCCATGGACATCTTGAACTCAACAGTTCTAGACTGGAATTCACCAACAACTTCCTCCACCCACCCTGCTCTTCTAACCTGCCCATGTTAGTGGGTTTCACTAGTACCCACCTGTAGCACAAGGCAGAGCCTTGGAATTCACCAGTTCCCCTTGAGCCCTCCCTCACCCCCATATCTGCTGGCCATCAAGTCCTGTGGATTTTGCCTACTGAATGCTCTCAGAAGTATCCTTCTGCCACCACTTCCTCTGCCCTCTCCCTAGCCCAGGCCTCCAGCACCTCTTGTCTTGACCACTGCAGAGTTTCCTCTTGGTCTCCACTGTTGTCCCCTCTGATCCATCCTGCACACAGCAATCGGAGTGATCGCTCAAACATGCATACCCGATGGTGCTCACTCTCCTGATTAAAGCCCTTCAGGGCTCTTCCTTCAGTGTTCCGAAGCCCAGAGAGGAAGAGCAATTTGCAAAGGCTTCCCAGCAAGTCCAGCGTGCTTCATACTAAAGCAGAACAGCTCTCCTCTTAGCCATGATTGGAAGGAAACGTGGCATCAGCAAGGACCCTTCCCCATAGATTTGGCTCTTTCTGTTGCTGAAATCAGAAAGATGAGCAAGTGGTAAGTCTTTCCGGAAAAGGGTTGGAAATAATGCCGGATCTCTTTGCCTTTGCCTTGGACTTCTGAGGCTGAGGCCCTGGTGTCACATTGGCTTTTTCCGTCACCATTCCAGACCCCTTACAGTTCTGCCTCAGCTTTCCCCTATGCCACCTCTAATACAGATCCTCACCGACAGGCACTCCTGTCTGCCTTCTCTGACCTGAAATAGTTTTGAGTTTCTCAGTGGTTGTTGGCACAACCTGCCTGGGCATAGGTCTGGCTAATATTTGAGAGTAGGAGTACTCAGGCAAGGTGGCAAGTCCTTGTACGCTGAGCTGAGATGGGGTTGATGCCAGGCCAGGGTCAGTCAGTGAGCCTTTGGCCACAGACTGGACTGTTAACCAGGTCATAGACTAAGGCCCTGACTCTGGCCACAGCCTGATCTTGGCTGTGGACAGGATCCTGACCCTGGACCCAGACACAGCTCTGACCCCGCTTCTAGACTTAGCCTTGATTCTGGTAATAGACTGAGCACTGATCCTCATCTAAGACTGAGCCCTGACCCTTGCCACAGACTGAGCCTTGATCCTGGTCCCAGACTCAGCCTGACTCTACTTCTAGACTGAGCCCTGATCCTGGCCCCAGGCTGTGCTCTGACCATGGACTAAGCCCTACCCACCTCACAGACTAGACCTACAGCTGGGGGCTCATGGTGAGAGTGTAGCCAACTCAGGAAAAAGCTGTCCCTTTAGAGGAAGGGGCAGGAACGACTTTTCCTGGGAAAAGCAGAACAGGCTCAGGCTCTGGCGTTGTTACACTCATGGATTTGAGGGATCACAGGCCACAAAAGAGCCAGGCTCAAAGGACTGCTGCAAAATCACATCTGGCAGAGCTTCCCAGCCATTTTAGCTCCCAAATAATGGGGAGATTATTCCTGTGGCTATCCATCAGGCTGAGATTGAGAACATTTCAGTGAGAAGATGCTTTAATGACTCTTCAAGGATTTGGGGCCTAATGAAGCACACATCAGAGGACAATTTAATCTTTCCCTCATAAAACCCTCACAATAAGATCAACTTCAGAATCCAAATTCATCCTGACATAAAAATGTAAGATCAAGACAGTCCCGGATCACTGATAATTGTCTGGGGCTAATTGCTGTGGTCTCGGTGCAGGGGAAGGGGGGGCTTGGGAGAAGCCAAGGGAAGGTGGGTGTGGTAGAGGGCATCCTGGGACATGCTGGGTTGTCCCCTGCGAGGCCTTTGGAAGGAGGACAGTGACACTGGAAAATAAGATAGGAAAGGTAAGTGTGAGCAGTAGATGGTCCTGCTTCCTCTGGTCCTGTAAGGTGGACCTTTTCTCCCCCAATCCCTCTCCAAGTGGGCTAGTGGTCAGCAGATATGCCACAAACACCTGACTCTCAGTGAGCCATGAAGGGGCCAGGAAACCTCTGCTTCCAAGCCAGAAATGTAACAAATAGAGCTTAAGAGAGCTGCTAGGGAGAAAATGAGAAGGAGGCTATGATGGAACGATCCAGGCATGTGTGGGCTGGATCATCATCCTTAGAACTGGCTCACCAGCTCTCTGAGGGTAGAAGCAGAGCACTATGAGTGCAGGCTCCCCTTGTTTCTTCCCACACCTTGCCGCTACCTGGGGTCACACACATCATCAGGCCCAGCTCATCACGAAAGCAACACCACCTTCTTCTCACAAATGCTGAATTTTTGCCCATGTCTTCAGTTGCAGAGATTTTTTTTTCCAGAAATGGGTTTTGATGTGAATGAACAGAGCCCTGCCATTGATTTCAAAACATATTTTATAATATAGTAACAAAATAGGGAAACATATTTTATAATAATTAGATGGAAAAAAAATCAAGCAAATTCAGTCAAGCCCTGGTCAGTGCGTAGTATAGTCATTTATACTAAAATTACATCCATAATGTACTGCAGAGTCAGAGAAGGTACAAGACAAAGTAATTGGAGCCTTCTCTCATTTTTCTTTGTACTAAAAGAAGATAGCATTCTTTTTCATTCTTTTTTATTTGAGAGAGAGCGTGCGTGAGCGAGCATATGAGTAGGAGGAGGGACAAAGGGAAAGAGAGAGGGAATTCCAAGCAGGCTCCATGCTCAGTGCAGAGCCCAACATGGGGCTCAATCCCATGACCCCGGGATCATGACCTGAGCTGAAATCAAGAGTTGGATACTCAACCAACCGAGCCACCAGGTGCCCCTAGAAGATAACATTCTTAAGTAAGACACAGACACCTTAATGGAAACAATTAACAGATTTTACTATGAAATGTTTTTTAAACTTAAAAAACTTCTATCCAGTGAAACAAAACCCAGAGTTAAAAGAAAGCAGACTGGGAGGAAATATTTGCAGCATATTCAACCAAGAACTACTCTATCAAATATATGAAGATTTTCTGCAGATCTGTAACAAAAACACAAAGATGTCTTAGAAAATTAGGCCAACTTCTAGAAGAAGAAAGCTGGACTACAGTGGTGGCCATAGAGGTGGGTTGGTCAGATCTCCCTCCAGAAGAACTTTTGGTGGGAGGAAAAAAACAGCTGATTGACAGTCTCAAGCTAAGGCATCTTTGGGTCCACTATGGTGGTCACACTGGGTCGTGCTTCCCCTAGTCTGTTCCCAGCCAGTGACAGAGCCCCTCCACTTTGGAAACCACCCCGCTGGTCTGCTGGAGGCTTTCTCAGAGCAGCACTGTGATCCGAGGATCATCCTGCACAATCCTCCTTCTCCCTCTCCTTTGATAAACATCAGACCTGCATGTGGGTCTGAAAGCTCTCCCATCTCCCCCACCTCCCTTTGTCCCCAGTAAGGCTCGTGCTTGTTCAATCCTGCCTTGGCGTGTGCTTCTCAGAAGACCCCAAATAAAACAATGATAAACCCAAATGTAAAGGATTATTGAAGTACCCTATGTTGTACACCTGAAACTAATAGAACACTGTATGCTAATTATACTGGAATTTAAAAAAAAATGCTAGTACTTAAAATAAGCCTTACTTATAATTAAAGTAGCACATGGGATGCCTGGATGACTTAGTTAAGCATCCGACTCTTGATTTCAGCTCAGGTCATGATCCCAGGGTCGTGAAATTGAGCCCCACATTGGGCTCCATGCTGAGCATGCAACCTACTTAAGATTCTCTCTCTCCCTCTTTCTCTGTCCCTCCCCTGCTCATTCTCTCTCCTTCTCTCTCTCGCTCTTTCCAATAAATAAATAAATAAATAAATAAATAAATAGCACAAATCGCGATGTGATACCATTTGCTACCTATCAAACTACGAATATATTTTTTATGTCTTTTATATAATCTTTATGCTCAAAATGGGTCTCAAACTCACAACCCTGAGAGCAAGAGTTGCATGCTCTACCGACTGAGTCAGCCAGGCACCCCTGACAAATATTCTTAAGGGGTCATTAATACCTTATTTAGTGAGGGGGGAACAGAATGAACCTCTTTCTCATACTGTGCTGGTGCCAGGAGTATAAAGTATACATATTCACCGATTCAGCATTTCACTTCTGGGAATCTACTCTATAGGATATGTGTGTAGATGTACAAAAACATACGCAAGCATGATGGCATTATTTACACTAGTCAGAAACTGGAAAATAAGCTGAATGCGCATTAATGTGGAATATTTACATCAGTTATGGGGCACCCACACAATATAATTTCCAGCTGTTTGAAAGAAAGAGGTCAAGTATGTGACATGAAAAGATGTTTGTGATGCCAAATTGAATAGAGAGAAAAAAAAACAAGAACTGAAGAATATACTGTGTAATGCCCTTTGAATAGAAAAACCCTTCATTAAATGAGTTTGTATGCATACAAATTGGTGAATCAGTGCAAACATCTGGAAAAGTAGACACTGAATTGCCAAGATCGTTTGTCTTTGGGGAGGAGGGTGGGATCGGGTGTAGCTATTAAAGGGGGCCCTCACTTTTTGCTCCATTTCCTTCTTTATTGTTTACATGTTTCAGAGTGAGCATGGATTATTATTTTTAATTAAAATGAGCAATATATAGGAAGAAAAAAAAGAACCCAGAGTGTAACTGCCAGAATGAGGATTGACCCTTTTGGGAGGCCGTGTCCATGTTCCAGTCTGTTCACGGTGCTTGGACCCTCCTGGGAGTGCCCGTTAGTGGCTGTGAACAGTGGAAGAATTTTGCTCTCATCCTTGTCTTTATCCTTTAAAATTACTTTTACAAAACTGTTAGCAGGAAGTGACGTTGTTCGCCTTGATCCTTGCCTCATGAGCCACACCTGACTCTAAATGTTTTCTTACTCTTCAGAAACCCATGCCTCCCTTCCCCCTGCTCAGTCCGCTGACCTGAAGGCCAAATGTGCTACTGCTGAAGATATTGTAGGGCCAAGCTCTCTGGCCTCGGTTTCCTCACCTGTGTCAGACGATGTTGGGTTAAATGGCCTCGGGGTCTGGCTGATGTTTTAGGCCCTGGGGCACTGGCGCGCAATTGCCATCCTCCACACACTCTGCTCAGCTCAGCTGAGGTATCAGAGAAGGCCACCCACGGTCCTCGGTCCTCGGTCTGACCTTCAGCCGGCTCTTCCAGCGTCGCCTCGCAGCCCCTGTCATCCGATGTCAGCCACTCTGAATGTGTCTCTGTCTCTGCCCTCCCCACATCCAGCTGCCCAAACTGCCCACACTTTTATGATCTCCTCGTTTGGATTTCCATTGCATTTTCTCTATAGATTGTGTGGTCTGCAGAAGCCAAAATAGCCACTTTGCCCCGCTTCCAATCTGATCGAGCACTTCACATACACTGGTGGGGGGAAAGACCCTGAACCGACAGAGACTCATAAACCCTGAGACAAACCCAGTCTGTTAGGGTCTCCCAGACAGTATATCCTCGAATACTTCCCTTAAGTCTGGCCTCTCTAACAAAGACAGGTTTGTCCTTGGGTCCTGCTATTGTGATCTCTGCAGATACTTTTGTGCATATGATCATCGTGTGAGGAAGTTGGCTGTTTTCAAGTCATGAATAAGCGAACGTAAACCCAGCGAGCCAGGGCATTTTGCAGTTGTTTTTCCTGAAATAATTGCTTTGTTTTGAATTTGGTGAGCCAGTTCTTCTGAAGCCTGACTCTCTTGCACTCTTTGCAAGAAAAACATTTTTTTTTTCCTTTTCTAAATACTTCTGTTTCTGAGTCTTCCTTTGACAGATGGGATAACGTACTACATTGATTCATGTTGTATTCTTGCCTTCCCTATTCCAAGGTGGAGAGGCTTTTGTCTCTCCTGCTAAGGGAAGCTTGCATTGTAGGATTAAAGGAGACATTGCCTGTAGAAGGGTCTCTTTCCTGATTCTGTTATTTTTGATAACCTAGGCTCACTGAGTACAGGGGGTTCTGCAAAGTGGGGAGGGAGAGAGGCCTTTGGTGGAGATAAAGTAGAACCAAGTGGACAGAACTAGGGGGTGGGAGGGTAGGGAGAGAGACAGACAGAGGAAGAGAGAGAGAGAGAGAGAGAGAGAGAGAGAGTGAGAAAGAAAATTCCCAAAGGCCAGGAAGGACATGTTGTTTGGGATTCTGTGAGCAGAAAGGAATCCTGGAGGTAGTTGATCAAGACAAGATGACTGTGAAGGGGTTTTAAGATGACTGTGAGAGGGTCCCTGGTGTTGGAGGTACCAGTCTGGGAAGTTTCTTGAGCCCAGCTTGGCATGGGGGCAGCATTGTCATCTGCCAAGAAGGATCCCCAAGGGCTTGGGCAATATCCTAACAAAGGCAACCAGTGGACCTATGGCCACTGGACATCCCTAAAGTTGGCTCTATGAAGATCCTTATGACCTTCACAGGATCCTGGAGGACAAGAAAGGAACCCCACATGTGAATTTCCTGCCAGCTCTGTAAGCTGGGACTTGAGATAGGTGCAGAGAAAATAAAATTATTGTGACATTTCTTGCCTTTCTGAGCTTAACACCCACTACCATTTCTTCCAGGATTTAGCACCATCTCTCTTGTATTGTCCCCAACCTGTGTTTCCCCCTCTCCCCACACTTCCTGCCCTCCTCAAACCCTGCCGCCTTCAGAAAACCCTTTTGTTTGTGTGTCTATCCCACTCCTGATGGTAGGACCCACCTTTATATTCTAATTGTCCACCATGCATGGGGCCTTGTACCTAGTAGGTGCTCAAGAAATGTTGATTGATATGAACTAAGTTGCACTGAATTGTATGTAACCCACCCTCTGCCTCCCAGCCCTACTGCCTGCTTTGTGTCTAGTTAGTATTCAACACGTTTGCAGAACGGAGGAAGGTGACTGCGGTATTCCAAGATGACCGCTTTGGGGGACACAAGATGAACCTGATTGTGTAAGTTCAGGGGTATTTGTTCAAAAGCGTGTTAGTGACCTGGTTTAGTCACGGGAGACTGGTGAGCAAGGGGCCTGCGCATCTGCGAAACGAGCCATTTTATGCCAACCCTTGCACAGGAGCTGGTGCTGCTTGATCAATTAACCCCACGCCCTTGTCTTCCATCTGTGCTTGGATAGAGACGCGCAGCTCTGCTGTGAGCACAGAAGGTAATAGCCATCCTCGGATGGGCCGCGTGTGCACGGGTAGTTGATGGATTCCTGGGATCCAGAAAGAGGGGAAGAAAGAGAGGGAGAAGAGATCTGAAATCAATGGCTTGCTGTCTGCACCGAGTGGCCGGCCCCACCCGCTGCTTGGGAGGACAGGGGGCATCAGCTGCAGCCTCTTGCAAGGAACACCAGCTGACCAGATGGATGGGGCCTGCCAAGGGCTGTCGGGAAGGCTCGTCCTCTATCCTCAGCCTCTGCTCCACTCTCCTGGCAAAGAAATGAGTCCTGATCTGTGCCTAGGGCCACCCAGACACCTGTCAATTGGTGAAAATGAGCTGCTTTAAAAGATGATGTCTGGCCAGCATGAGTATGCTAGCCTCCGTCTGAATTATTTTTTAAACTTGTTTTTAAATAAATGAGGTTATTGGCTACCTGAGCCCATCATACTAGGAGTCACACAGCCTGGGCTCAGACCTTGGCTCCTCCACTTGTCAACTATGAGCTCTTGGGTTTACTTAGCCTCTCCGAGACTCAGTTTCTCCATCTATAAACTGGGAATAATATTAATACTTAACTCATAGACCCTTGTAGGGGGTTAGCTAAGGTCATCCGTGGGATCGTGTTCACTCAGTGCTGGATGGTCTTTTACAGATTCAGTGGAAACATTGATGTGTTGAGTAGATGATTTCTGGAGATGTTTGGTCTCTGATTATATAGTGTCTTCCTCCTTCAGTAGACTAACAGCTCCATGAGGATTATAGCTGTGGCTGTCTTGTTTACTGCTGGACCCTGAGAACTTGGCATTGGGAATGGTTCAGAGAAGGTACTCAATAAATATCTGTTTCAGGGAGAAGAGAAGAAAGATGATATGGTCATGAGCCAGCGACCCAGGGAGGCCTGAGGCAGCCCTGAGGATTTGGGGTGGTACATACTAGGTAAAGGTGTCTGGCCATGGTTATGCTGGAGTGAAACCCTGGAACAGGGTTCAAGGGGCCAGTCAGGAACACTGTGTGCAGAAGGGTGATCTGGAAGATCTCTCACTACTGTCTCACTGACTTGGGTGTGTGGGCAGCAGGCCCAGGCTAGCTCAGCATAAGCATCTATCTGTTTGGCTGGGGCAGAATGTCTACAAGATGGACACCATCTGTAACATACAGGGAACAGTGTCAGCCACGGGATGACAAGTGAGGCCTTCTAGAAACTCACACCAGCTTTGGAGTCATATAAATACGGGTACAGATTCCATTCTCACCTTTGTGCCCTGGGCAAATTATTTAACTCCTAAACCTCAGTCTCCTCCCTATATTCCTAACAGAGAAACTAAAATGCCAGCCCCACAAGACGGGCAATTGAAATAAAGACATAACATGTAAAATGTCTAGTGCAGTGCATAGTAGATGCTTAACAAACACTGGTTTTCTTCCCCCTCCCTTTTGCAGATCACTGAAAAGGCAATAACTCATTTTTTGGGGTCCACTTGAAAGAAACAAAGTACTTTGCAGACGTCTTTATTTAGTGAGTGATGGACCCACAAATTCACTGTAGGAATTCAGTGATTATTTTTGAATGCATGGAGGTTTTAAGTTCCTGCAGCTTCTTTGACTAGAGAGTAAAGCCGGCACCAGCTTCTGACAGTCCCTGTAATTACCTTGCAGTGAATCAAGCTAAGGTTTGTCTTTGTGCCTGAGATTGGTGTGGGCTTTACTACCCCTCACCCTCCACGCCCACATTTGAAGGTGGCAGCTAATTATGATTTATGGTGCTGTCTGCTTGAAGCTGGTCTGCCTGCTTAAGGTAGGGCGGTATAGGTGGCCCCCTTTCCTGTCAGACAGCATTCAGGAGATTCAAAGATGGCATGGCCCCCATTATTGAAGGGCCCAGCAGCTTTATTATTAAAAATAAATAAAGTCTAGGGATATGCACTAATGCTGGGCTGCTGACAACCTATAATTCTCATGGTGGTGGCAAGATGTATTTTTCTTTCAGAGTTTTGTTAAGAAGTGATTTCCAAGGGGGAGCTACGTACACTGAGGCTGTGAATCAAAGATATCCTTTTTACTCTGTAGGGGCAGAGAAGGGAGGCCAGATGGGTTCCATAACTAATGGGCTGTGCGTGTACTGAGGTCGTTAACCCTTCTCAGACCAACAGGGGATTCTAAATACCACCTCCCTGACCTCCAAGAGAGTCTGTCCATCCATCCATCTATTGAACCATCGATCTGACCATTCATTGATCATCTATCCATCCATTTATCCGCCATGATTCCAACAAGTATTTACCGAACACCTTTCTCAAGATTCTGGAGATAATAGTAATAACAACAGCAATGGCAACAGCTAATGCACGCAGAGGTGGATAATATGGTGGCCAGGCTCTAGACTATGCACTTCATCTGATCATCACAACAATGTTTTGAGTTAGGGACTGCCATTATTATCATCATTTTACAGATGAAGAAATAGATGCTTCTAGAGTTTACATGACTTAATTGACCTTTCAATCGAATGCATGGTAGATCCAGGAGAAAGTCCAGTCAAGTTGATTCTAAAATCCATGCTCTTTCCCACAAAACCCCACTGCCTCCCAGTGTCTCCCTTTGGTCTGGGCCAGACCTCACAAGCCAGCATCTGTGGTATGGGTTCATAGATGTTGCCTAGGTTTGTCACTGGAGTCTCCATCTCTCTTTTGGACTACTTTTTTTTTTTTTTTAATTTTTAATGTTTATTTTTCAGAGAGAGAGACAGAGTGTAAGCAGGGGAGGGGCAAAGAGAGAAGGAGATTCAGAATCCAAAGCAGGCTCCAGGCTCTGTGCTGTCAGCACAGAGCCTGACACAGGGCTTGAACTCACAGACCACGAGATCATGACCTTAGCTGAAGTCAGATGCTTAACTGACTGAGCTACTCAGGCACCCCAGTCTTTTGGACTACTTTTGATCAATTCAATGGGCTTCAGAGAGTGGGGTTTCATGAAAATTCTCTCATTCTTCAATAATAACATTACAAATAGTAATAATGGTAGTAACCATAATAGCAGCTAACATGCATTGGGTTATTGCCTCTTAAGTGCTTTACGAGTAGTTAAGTACTTACACCCTCACATCAACGCTATGATGTTTCTTCATCAAATCCCCATGATTACTCTTATTTTATAGATGAGGAAACTGAGGTATAGGGAGGTTAAGCAATTTGCCATCTTTCTGAAAGTCTTCCTATAACATTTGGGAATAGACTTGTCTGCAAATAACAGAAAATTTGTCACTCAAAGGATGATGGTGATGATGATGATGATGATTTTAATCTCACATAACAAGAAGTCCAGAGATAGAGAGTCCAGAGCTGGTGTGGCAGACCAAAGGTGCCATCAAGAACTCAGCTCTGGATTTCCATTCCCCTGTTCTTAATGTGTTGGTGCTTTGGTGGTTGAACTCATTACCTATGGTTGCAAGATGGCTGTTCTATTTCTATTGTCATCTCTGAATGCTCAGGCAGAAAGAAGGGGTTGATATGAAAGCAAAGGCTTTCCCAGAAATTCTCAGTAGGTTCCCACTATATTTCATTGGCCAGAACTGTGTCACACATCCATCTGGAGCTGCAAGAGAGGCCAGGAAATTGACTCCCCCTCACCCACTCCTTTCCAGGCTTTATAGTAGAGGAAGGTAAGAAAGAAAGGGTTGGGTCTGGGTATTGGATGACCTAACCTCCAGTGCCTACCACATTCCCTCATCTATTTTTGTTGTTGTCGCTGGGTGTCTTTATTGTTTTTCAATCTATAACTTTTCCCCTGCATTTTTTGATTTTTCATGACATTGACGTTTTGAAGAGCCCAGGCTAGTTGCCTTATAAAACATTTCACATTGTTTCCTCTGTATTGCTCAGACTTAAAAAGAAATTGAGATATATTCCACATACCATAGAATTCACTGTTTTAAAAATGTATGACTCAGGAAAACATTATGGAAGTTCCTCAAAAAATTAAATGTAGAGGGGCATCTGGGTGGCTCAGTCGGTTGAGCGTCCGACTTCGGCTCAGGTCATGATCTCGCGGTCCATGAGTTTGAGCCCCACATCAGGCTCTGTGCTGACAGCTCAGAGCCTGGAGTCTGCTTCGGATTCTGTGTCTCCCTCTCTCTGCCCCTCCCCCACTCATGCTCTGTCTCTCTCTCTCTCTCTCTCTCTCTGTCAAAACTAAATAAACTTAAAAAAAAAAATTAAATGTAGAATTAACATATGATCCAGAATTCCCGCTTCTCAGTACATATCCGAAACTACTTAAAGTAGGGACTTGAACAGATATTTGTATGAAAATGTTCATAGCAGCATTATTCATAATAGGCAAGATGTGGAAACAACTGAAATGTCCGTTAATGGATGATTAGATAAAATGTGGTATACCCATGCAGTGGAATAGTATTCAGCCTTAAAAGGGGAGGAAATCCTGACACAGGCCACAACATAGATGAACCTGAAAGACGTTATGCTAAGTGGGATAAACTAGATACAAAAGGACAGATATTGTATGATTACATTCATATGAGGTACCTAGAGTAATCACATTCATAGAGACAAAGCAAAACAGTGGTTGCTAGGGACAACTTTTAAGAACAGGAGCTTTTACCAGCAAAGTCTGAATTTCTTTTTCTTTAAAAACTGGAAGATCTGGCCTCTCTGGGTCAAGGTTCCCATGGGAAACAATGGCTAGAGGTGATTAGTGACTGTTTCCTTTAGTCAGAGCACTTGCTCTCCAGTTTGCCACAGTCCTCACTACTCTCTGCTGGTTTGATCCAAGTGTTGATAATAGTAGACTGTTGAGTTTCAGAGGGTGGAAGCATGAAGACCACATGAGATATTGTTAAATAGTCCAATGGCTTGGACTTGGGTTGAGGCTGTGAGGATGGAAAGGGCAGATATGAGGAAGTCTGTAATCATAAAAAAGTCATCATCTGGACACGAATAGACCTGAGGGGTAGCAGAATGAGTCCAAAGTCAGCTAAGCTTTTGCAGCCTGGATAGGGAAATTGATGGGGTTGGGGGGCAGGCATTGGAAGGCAGCGAAACTGGAAGGGGTGAGGAAACATGGCATTGGGACTCAATCCTAATCTCCCCCCTCCACCCCAAAGAAAACCCCCTCCAAGGCTGCCCTCGCTTTGTCCATTTCCCAGAGCTGTGCAATTATGCTCTGTAGGATTCCTTTATGTTCTCCTCAGGTGTCCTGGACCTTTGCAAATGCTTAGGTCACCAGGAGCGATGCCAGGAATTGTGGACTTTTCCACAGCTTTGATTGTTGTGTTGCAACTCAGACAAGCCAGTGCTCTTTGAATTTCTTCTCTGCCATGTCCACCTGGGCAGATGCCAAGAGGCTCAGGTGTGGCTTGGGGGATGAGCTTTGGCGCCTGTCCACAGCACCACTCATGGCAGGTTTCCCTGCCAGCGCTTACTTACCATCCCTGGGAGCGGGTCCATTGCTTACGGTTGAGGGAATTTTCCTTCTGTTATTTCCTTCATTATTGCTTCTCCTCCATCTGTCCTGTTCACTCTTTCTAGAATTCCAAATGGGCGCTTATGGAACCTCCAGGATTCATTCTATATTTCTCTTCTCTTGTCTCATCATATTTATCTTTTTGTCCCTTTCTTCTGAATTTGGGGGAAATCGCTCACACTGATCTTCCAAATAGCTAATTTGAGTTTTGGCAGTATCCAATCAATTGTTTGGCCTCCACTACATTTAGATATTTTGATGACCATATTTGCTTTTCCTACTGAAAGTATTTTCTGGCTTCAGAGCATTTCCTTCATAGATGCAACATTTGTTTTGTTTAGTCTTGTCTTGTTTTTATGTTTTATTTTGGAACTGTCTTAGATTTACAATAAAGGTGCAAAGATATTACAGAGAGTTCCCTCATACCCTTCACCTAGATTTCCCCAGTGTTAACATCTTGCGATGTGTTTTTGGATCTTATTGCATATATTTAAGAGAGATTTCCTACAGGTTTCTCAAGTACAGTTGCAGGAAAACATTTGGAGAGACTGCAGAATTAGGCTGTTGTTTTTGCCACAAAATATTTTCTTATGGTAGGTGATATTTCTTTATTTTCTTATTCTTTGAGAGATTTATGTTTGCCCAAGACTGAGATGGATTCTATCAGATATTGTATGAGTCTCTGCTCAAATATTTCCCAAAGAAAGAGAGGCAGTCTAGTTGTGTGTGTGTGTGTGTGTGTGTGTGTGTGTGTGTGTGTGTGAGTATGGTAGGGTGGAGGCATTTAAAGGGGTGCCCTCCCAGATGGGTAGATCCTTCCCCATGTTCATATTAGTTGTACATTAGTTGAGACAACAGCACTCACCCCTAATGGGCTCCACTGCCCACTCTAGTACCCCACTGTGGCAATGGCCCCACTCTGTTTGACCCACCACCCACATGTTCAGAAAGTTCGGGTTAACTCTCCGCTTAGTTTAGGTCTCTCCAGATCCTGAAATAAGAATTTAAGGGCAACTGGGTCCTGGGCGGCTCAGTTGGTTAAGTGTCTGACTTCAACTCAGGTCATGATCTCGCGGTTCGTGAGTTCGAGCCCTGCATCAGGCTCTCTGCTGTCAGCATGGAGCCCTGCTTCAGTCAGATCCTCTGTCCTTCTCTCTCTCTGCCCCTCCCCTGCTCGTGCACATGCTCTCTCTCTCTCTCTCTCTCTCTCTCTCTCTCTCTCTCTCTCTCTCTCTCTTAAAAATAAAATAAAAACATTAAAAAACTGTTAAAAAAAGAATTTAAGTGCAGCTAGTTTACTGGAAAGGTGATTTCAGGACACATCTGACAGAGAGAGTGAGGAAGTGAGTCAGGGAAGGAAAGGCAGCCAAGACAAGGTGCATAATCAGGCAGGTTACCTCCAGGGACACCTGCAGCTCATTCCCACCAGGGAACTCTGGGAACCAGTAGAGAGCATGTGCCTCAGATTTATCCCACCTGAGAGGTGAGAGAGTTGGGGTATTTTTACAGAGCCTGCTTCTAGGGGCTTGCTACCTCAAACAGACTTGGCTCTGTGGTCAGAGAGTCTTCAGACAAAACCTTGCAGGTGCTGGTGGCTGGAAGTCAGGCTGGCGTCCAGGGAAATAAGTAAGTGCTGGGATGAATCTGGGCCTGAGAGTATGTGGGTTCTGTGCTTCCTCTAGACTTGTTGCTGTACCCACACCTCACACCAAGTTAAGATTTGCCCCTTGCCAAGTGTCTCACATCTCACCTTTTTCTCCAGCCCCTGACTCTCTGAGCTTTTACTTTTTTTGGTGGGAGGATAAAACAGGTCTAGCAGAGATCTATACTGCCTACTTTCTGGATGGACTGTTTCCTTGCTTGTTTTGAATCGCGAGTGGGCCAGTATCTGCCTCAATCAGGTGCCACCTGCGTCACGTCCCATAGACCTCCCACCAATGTTCTGGCCTGTTGAGAATACCCAACTTTGTCTTCTGACATGGAGGTAGATTCTTCCCTTTTATCAAATTTCTAGATTTCTCTATTCATTTCTATTGGCAGAAAGGAGGAAAGGGATATAAATATATAGGCTCAACTTGGCATCTTAGAATGCAAGTATGACTTATTCCCCAAAGGTATTCTGAATGCATTACCTTGGGGGCATTTGAACTTATGTGTATTTAATTTAATAACAGTTATAAAAAATGGCAGGAAGAAGCAGCTGCATTATTCACTTGGTTCAAAGACCATGCGTGTTTCCCCAACATTAACTTCCTGTACTTAAACTGACAAACCCTGAATAAATGCAGTAATTCCTTTACCTGTCACCATGATCAGCTCTTTACCTCTAGTTGCAACAATTGTATTTCTCATTAACTTGTCCACCGCTGATCCTTTGAGTGTTTGAATTTAAAAAAAAAAAAAAAATTGTAAGAAACTATCATAGCTCCTGTAAGAGACTGAAGAAGTAAAGAAATAAGCTATTGTGGTTTTCTCCTGGAGATAAGGATGCTTCTTGGGTCTTGAGCCAAAATTTCGTCCTGTCTTCCTTCTCTGTCGTTGGTGCTAAATCTCACATAAGCTATTTGTAGCTGATGTTGCTCCAACGTGCGATGGGCAGAGTAGGGGAGGCTTTAGTGGGAAGCTTAAGAGAAGATTGTGTGTTTTAGAAGGTCTGGTGTGCAAAGAAGGAAGTTGGGGTTTGAAATCAAGAGTTCTGGAATGACTTCATATGACTTCACAGGACTTTGGCATCATTGGCGGAGTTGAGGTCAGACTGAGATTCTAACATTTCTCTAGTTTTATACCAGAGTGGAAAGTTGTGGCTTCTTGAATGTTTTCGAAAGTGTCTGGCTGTTGGCCAAGCCTCATCTTTCTGGGCACACAGCTCAGTCATGCTTCCCAGCTTCTCTTGCAGTTGGGTGTGGCCCTGTGACTTATTCTAGTTGATGGAATGTGAATGGAGTGATGCGTGTCACTTCCAGGACAGGCCACGCAAGCCTCGTAGCTGTGTCCACCATACTCCACCGTCTATGCCATGTGGGAAGCGTGGAGGTCTTGGAAGCTATGGAAGTGATGAAGATGGCTCCTCTCCACAAGAGAAAAAGAGCCTGGGTCCCTGAATCATCCCTTGGAGGAGAGCCATCTACTGATCCAAAACACCTCTTTAATCTTTATGTGAAGAGAAATAAATTTATATTGGGTCTGAGCTAGTATATATAAATATTTTACAGCAGCTAATATAGTTTTTAAATTTTTGAAATGTTTTCATGTATTTTTGAGAGAGAGAGGCAGAGTATGAGCAGGGGAGGGGCAGAGAGAGAGAGAGGGAGACACAGAATCTGAAGCAGGCTCCAGGCTCTGGGCTGTCAGCACAGAGCCCGACATGGAGCTCAAACCCACAAACCAGGAGATCATGACCTGAGCCAAAGTCGGATGACCAACCAACAGAGCCACCCAGGCGCCCCTAAAGCAGCTAATATTATCTTGACTAATACATCCCGGGACTGGGAGTGGACCAGAGAGCAGTAGGATTACAGCCTATGCTCTAATCTGCATCTGAGTCTGCTTTTTGAGGCACCTGAACTGGGACAGTTGGTGTGGGGAGTGGTCTGACAACGTGAGTGTTAACGTGGGATTTTGGAGCCGGATCGCCTGCTGCCCAGCTGGCAATGGGGATTGCATCCCTGGCAGGAGGTGAAGAACAGATAGCTCCGGACATAGGTAGCAGTGGAGACGTGAACCGTCTCACCAGTGGTGAGCTGAGATGATGCTCCGAGGCCGGGAAGGCACTAGGTGACGATGCAAGGTGTCGGGAACTTGAGAAGTGGGAGCACAAGGTCTCTATAAACTCAGAGGAATTGGACAGCTATTGCTAAGCTCAGCTGACACATTGGAAAAAGATAAGGGAAGACTATGAATGATTAATGGACAATTAAAAGTCATGTGTGAAAGCCAGAGGCCCTTGTTGATAACAAGGGAAGGAGCTCTGATCTTGTAGAGGCTGGGCAGAGAGAGCCGTAGGCCCAGCCCTGGACTTCATCTTGAGAGCAAAAGAAGATATATTTCCAACCTGGTTCCATCCACCAGGCTGTGGTGAGGGCCCTGGCTGGGAAAGAATGGGACTGTGACACATGTGACAGGGACATTCAATATACTGCACCCCTGATCTTGAGTCCCAGATTCGCTGAATCATCTGAGCCTGCAGAAGTGGCCTCCAGCCCTGCCCCCTGTGTCTGCAAGTGAGGCCGGGGCCTCTGTCCGGCAAGGCCTCCTGCTCCTCCGAGGGTCTGCCCCTCCCTTCCTCTTAGCCAGAGGTGACGTCAGGGTTAAGTCTCAACAGAACTGGTGAGGAAATGGGGTAAACCCCAAAGGTGCTGCGGGAGCTGGTCGCCTCTGCCGGTGGAAGCCTGGGTGCACGTGGGAGCGAGTGCTGGTGTGCTGGGTCCGGGGAGGGTGCTGTAGAGCTGGGTACTAGAGGCTGTCCGATTGGGAGCACTGTCCCGGGAGCACGGGATTTAGCGCCGTGGGGTGGGCCCTGAGAACTGTGCAGATGTGCTAGCTGCAGGGCTTCCAGAAAGAAGCAGGGGAGGAGCCACGGGGACTATGGGGGGTGCTCGGACGTGCTGTCCACATCCCCAGGCAGGACTGAAGGACTTCCTCCCCTCGTGGGAGGTGCTGCCGGCTCTCAGCCCTCAGCTGTGGGTACTCTGCACAACTGCTTGGGCCGAAAGGAGCCACTTCTCTCGAGGTCGTGTCTCCTGCCAGGGCAGCCTGTGCTGATATGCATATGTGGAAGCCCAGACCCCTTCCTCAGCTTGGTTCAGCTCTGAAGGGCCAGCTTTGGGTAGAGTGTCCCGTGGAGTCGGCTGATGCGTTGTCACAGGGCAGCTTCTTTTCTGCTGCCTTCCACAGGGAGCAGTCCCAGGAGCATTTGCTGCTCTCGGTGTCTGATTCCTGGGCACTCAACCTGCTACAGCTTCTTGGGAAGGTCTCTCTGTGTAGACTCACATGATGCTTCTGGGTAAATCCAACACTGCCGCTCTTCCTCTAGTGCTGGAACAGGTCACTGGTGCAAGGGCCTCGCGTGAAGAAAGATAGATCCTGAAACCCTAGGGATCCCGTCAATGCGGAGAGGTGTCCACACCTTGAAAGGCTCAAGGGGACCAAAACCCACCAAAGGAATGGTAGATCCATACCCCCAACTCATGCCCATTCTGGAGCCCATGCTCATTTAGTGGAAGGTTGATGGAGGTGGTCTGAAGTCCTGCTGATGCTGATAACAGCCATAGTAATCCTCTATCCATGCATCCCTGCACCCGCCCGTGTCTCTTCATTCTAAGCACACTTACTGGTGAGTGCTGTGCCCAAGGCTCAATCCTGGGCACAGGGGGTTAGGAGGTAAATAAGACTCAGAGCCTGTCCTCAAAGTCCTCGCTGTCAGGGGAGGAGACACGTGTAGTCACAGGTCAGGGGCGGCATGATACGTGTAATTCTGCGTGCTCTGGGAGCCTGGAAGACAGAGGGACCGCACTCCCCATGTCTTCCCAGAGCCTGTCTTTGAAATGTGAATAGGAGTTTTATAGTTTGGGAAACGGAAGGTCAGTGGTGCTTCTGTCCGAGGAGATGACACCTTCAACACTGAAGAAGAAAGATGGATTGCCTGGCATGAAATTAGGATGTGGTGAGGTAGAGAGGGAGAGACCAGTGGCTAGAAGGTGGGCAGGAGAGTGCCAGGCTGGGCTGTTAGTGTGCACAGCTGGGGACAGAGGTGACCTTTGCAGGATGGGACAAGGGAGTTAAACACAATATAAAGAATGGGCACTGAGAAGTTGAGGACCAGGTAGTTGGCTACTGGGCCCGGCCAGTAGGGTATAGATGGACTGGAAAGACAGGGAGGGCAATGGAGGCGTTCAGGAGACAGAACCGACAGAGAGCTTGGTTAGGCCACATGCAGCAGGTGAGGGAGAGGATCAAGGCCAGGGTCCTTTTGTTGTTTCTTAGGAGTCTGAGGACATGATGATGTGAGAAACAGAGAGGTGATGAAAGGAGACAGGTTCCTTTGCAGGATAGAGTGAGGGGCTAACCCCTCTGGGAAGACTCCAGTTTACTCCTCCTGGAGGGGAGTGTGGAAAGGACCTCAGCACGCCCTGAACACTTTGTGGGAGATGGGCCCTCTCACCTGCCTTGTCTTAGCACTGTGTTTGTGTTTATGTGCCCAACATAAAATTAGACACTTTGGATGCTCCAGCCACGCTGTGGATCCACTTTAATGTCGCATCTTGTTTGAACCCAGTGTGGGATGGTATTTTTACTTTGTGCATTCCGTGGTTAGATTTGGCCCACCATCCCAACCTGGCAAGATCTTCCTAAAACCTGATTCTGTCATTCAATGAGTGTGGGAGAAAATTAATCCTAGCAGCTCAAGGCTGAATCCTAGGATCTTGAGCAACTCTTCATCCCCTTTTAGAACAGTTTGACTGCTCAAGGTTGGGGTGGGTGGGGAGCACACAGGGGACCATTGAGGTAAGTGTCTTGTTCTGTAACAATCCTGTGAAAAGCTAGATTTATGTGTGTGTGTGATATAGAACCAAAGCTTAAAAATGAAGAGAGAGGGAGAGTTGAAGCAGGTCAGGTAAGATGCCCAACCCCCAATCAGTTTCAGTCATCATTTAGCTCAAGTTCTGAGCAAAGATTCAGGTCAGCAATCATTTCTCAAATCAGTTCTTGTTGTCTCAGCTTCCATGGGACCTGCTCCCAGTTCCTCTGAGCCAAGACTCACTGCTATTCCCGCCTTAGTGACTCTGTGCTGGGCCTCGGGCACCCAGACAGGGAACTGAGTCACTGCCTGCCTTCTCAGAGTTCCTGGGCAGGTGGGAGAGGCACCTGATGACCCAGAGCTCTAACTCTGCCCCCTGCTGTGTGTTGGGAGCCCAGCCCCTAGGGACAGCAGAGTCCAGGGACAAGGCGGGCAGGCCAGGCACTGACTTCCTGTGGAGCCTCAGTTTTATCATCAATGAAATGTAAATAATAATTTGTGCTTCATATATGCGTGAGGGTTAAACCATGTACTGGAGATGAGCAAGCGAGCACCCAGATGTTTGTGTCCAGAGGATGGGGGTAGGGGGCGGGGAGACAGGCCTGCCAGAACCCTATCAACACAAGAGTCCTAGGAGCCCCTGGGAGATGTTCTAGATCCACAAGTTTGGCTTAGAGGTGGTAGACCAAACCAGAGGGGAGCTTCTGAGCCCAGCACGGTGTCTATCACTAAGCAGGTCCTTGGTCTTACTCATGGGCCATTGCGAAGCTTTCTGGAAAGTTTGCTGTACTAAGACCACCAGGAAATCCTATAAGTCTGCAGGTTTCATGCCAACATCTCCTACAAGGAAAGGAGATGATCCTCTCAGCTGATGCCAGCCCCCTCCCCACGTCGGATGCCCCACAGAGCCAGATGGAGCCGCAGAAAGTCTTGGCAGGTGCAGATGGCGTGACTGCAGCCAGCCTGGTACCAGAAGAGGAGGTTGGTAGAAACGGCAGGAGAGCCAAGAACAGCCTCCAGGGATGCTCAGAAAGGTTCTGGCGAAAGTTTTGGTGGGCGGGGCTCCGTAGGGGCGTGGCCAGGGAGTCAGAGCAAGATGAGACTTGACGTTCTTATGGAGATCTGGGTTTTTTAAAATTGTAGTAAAATACATATAAAAAATTGATCATTTTAAAGTGCATGAATCAGTGGCATTAAGTACATACACAGTGTTGTACAACTATACCATCACCTAGTTCCACAACATTTTCATCATCGCAAATGGAATCTCCATTAGCAGTCACTTCCCCCTCCCATCCCTAGCCCCTGGGCTAATGTCCTTTCTGTCTTTAGGGCTTTGGCTCTTCTGGACATTCCATATCAATGGAGTCCTATATGTATGGCTTTTGTGTCTGGCTTCTCTCATTTAGCAGAATGTTTTCGAGGCTCATCCATGTTGTAGCGGGCATGAGTATTTCAGGGCCCTCTGCACCAGACACACAGATGTGTCTGGAAATCAGTCTTACTCTCTTCCCGCTTTCCCAAATTTACTTCCACCTGTTGGAGCTCCAGGCTTCTCTTAGAGTGAAGGGAAGCACCCCCGGGGCCAGGGCCGGCGCATAGTAGGTGCCCAGGAGTTGGGATGGGTTGCATGGGGAGGGCCAGGGGTGTGGGATTCGGGGCTCCGGGCTGGGCTGACACTAGCCGCGAACGCTGCCAGGGGGCAGCACGTTCCCGCGCAGCCGGAGCTCCGAGGAGCTGCTGTTTCCGAAGCTGCTGGCTCTGAGCACACTCACCGCGTTTCCATCATGCATGTTTCAGATGTTCTGCTCCAGCCAAACAAATTGTCCGGGCTTAATTTCTGAGAAATCATGGTCAGGAATTGCTGAACCAGTTTAATTCTAAAGCACATATTTATACGGGGCTTCAAAATTCACATCCTTGCACACCATTACAAATGGAAGGGAGAGAAAGTTTAATCAGGAATAAGATTAGGTCTGAGCAGGGAGGGCGGAGGAGAGAGTGGCCGGAGCAGCTAAAGCCAAAAGGCCTGCATTTAGTGAACATTGCTTGGGCAGCCAGGGCTGAGGGTCTGGACTCCCCTGGGCTCAGATCCATGACAAGCTAATCTGAAAAAAAAAAAAATGGTGTATAAGAGGAGCCCAAGGCTGTGTGTCTCATGGGACATCGAGGCTTCAGGATGACGTGGCCTGTTTAGTTTCTGTTTACTGGCCCCTGCCACCTTCTCCACTGTTACCCAATGGAGGATACCCTGCTCTTGTCTCCCCTGCCTTACCCAGGTGCCTCCCCTCAGATGAAGTTGAAGGGGGCAGGAAAGGTTGGTCACCTGGCAGGAGGCAGTTGGAGCCTGTACCCCAGAAGAAAGAAGTCAGGGAGATGCTTGCTAACGGAGGTCTCCTGCCACACTGTGCCGGGTCATCTTCCTCAGCTGCAGGTCTGTGCATGTAGCACCTTCCCAGGGAGGTACTGACACCCCCTCTAGTGAGGCCCAGGGGAGACAGAACCACTCCTTCCCAGATTCAGGATGGAGGGCATAGGATGAAGGGGAGGAAAGCCTTGGGCTTAGAGACAGCAGGGCTTTTAGCCAGACTCACTGTGTGATCTTGGCAAACCTCTGCCCCTCTCTGGGCCTCAGCATTCTCATCTGTTAAATGAGCGTGTTGGACCCATTCAGTTCAGAAACAAACATGACTGAGCAGCTTTTATATATTAGACCCTGTGCTAAGATGTCATACTTTTGCGATGTTGTTTAACTTTCAAAACAGACTCCTAGGGAGGCATTATGGTCCCCATTTTACAAATGAGGAAATGGGGGCTTAGAGGGGCATGTCACATGGGTGGCAGGAACTGTGGGCCTCACATACCCATCTGTGGTCATGAGGCAGCTCGGCTCTGACCCCCAGGTCTCCGAACAGGTCTCCACTGGAAACCAGTGGATTTGGGCCTTGGAGACTTATGGCCACCGTGACTCCAAAAGGGTCATCTCAGAAGGAAATCTTCACTCTGAATCAGCTTTGTTTCCAGTGCCCAGTACAGCATTATCAAACTTAAAAGAATTTTTTTTTAATGTTTATTTATATTTCAGAGAGAGAGACAGACAGACAGTGTGAGCAGGGAGGGGCAGAGAGAGAGGGAGACACAGAATCTGTAGGAGACTCTAGGCTCTGAGCTGTCAGCACAGAGCTTGATGTGGGGCTCGAACTCATGAACCATGAGATCATGACCGGAGTTGAAGTCAGATGCTCAACCAACTGAGCCACCCAGGTGCCTATCGAACATTTAAGGAAAATAAAGACTAAATCCACATTATATTCTTTGACACACAAGGCATCATATCTTCATGAACATTGGATTCAGAGAGGCCTCTGTTAAAGTTTCTGCTCTGCCTCTTACTGGCAGGGTGGCCTGCTCTCTGTGCTTGAGATTTCTCTTTTGTAAAACACAGAGGATGATAATGATTTAACCACTTTATAGGAATTTGGTGAGGTAGCATCAATAAACCGTCACTTTCATGCACATACACTGAATGGGAGGTCTGAGGTTTGTACCTGATAGCAACTGAAATCCATAGCACGCGGGAAAACCTCATAACGCCTGTAACAGCCCATCCTGAAGACACAAGGACTGAAAATGCTGGAGATGGGTAGGCTTGGAGTTTGGGGTGTGTGTAATTCATTCCAGACTTTTCAAGGCATTGGCCGTAGGAATGAAGAGTGGGCTTCCTCGTTCTGCTCAGCAACCTTCAACTTTATTTATTAAGCTCAGCTTTGTGTTTAATCTTTCTTTTTGTGGCGACACAGCAAAACACCATAATTTTCTAATACTATACAGTGCCAACATCTTGGAGGATTTCAGGACAGATCCTAATAGCCAGCTATCTCTGCATTTTAACAGTCAGATGCAAGAATCTTTGAAAGGCATGCAACTCTCTAAAGCCGAGAACTGAAGCAGTTTTTCTCTAAACATTTATTACAAATACAAACATTATTTGTATTCAGCACAGACCAAAGAGAGACTAAGCAGTTGGTCCTTTTTATTGCAGTTGAAATCTGGCCTGATCTGGCAGCTCTTTTTAGAATCACACACTGAATAAAGTTCCCAAGATGTGTGGGGAAGTGTGACAGTTTCTGTTTGTAGCATGGGTGTGTGGGGTGTGGGGGTGTCTGCCTGCATGGGCTGGGCACATGGGTCTCCGGGGAGCCAGCAGGCTGCAAGCTTACCTCACTCTGGCTTGAGAAGAAGGTGAGATTGAGAGTAAATATTGCTACATGAATGTTTATTTTTCACAAAGTTAAAGGTCTCCAAGGTCAAATACAACTTCAGAAACTCAATTCCAAAGTCGTGGTCTGGCTTCAGGCGTGGCTTGATCTAGAGGAGTCTCAGGTTGGATTCCCTAGAATCAGAGCTTGCAGTGGGAATTCTTGTGCATGTGATTTATTAAGGGAATACTCTCAGGAGGAGCAGCAAGGGAGTGAGTCTGTAAGCGAGACATGAGTCCATGAAGAACGTGGTTTCAGCTAGAGTCTAGCTGCAGCCTGATCCCATGAAGAGTTCTGGAGTAGGAATAACATCACAGAATGGTCCCCTTCTAAGGCAAGACAATTGGCCTTTTGTACTCCCATATTAGGTAGGCATTGGCTATGGGCTCCCTCTCGAATGTAGAGCATAACCTCCTCAGAATTTCCAGGCCAAATGAGCCTCTTTGGCTAAGAGCAATGTTGTAAGGAAAGTTTCATCTATGAGCTGTTAGCAATTTTAGCCAATGCTTAAGATGGATGCATTGGTTTGGTAGAGGGGTCCTGAACAACAGACAATGACTCAGGGTCTCCTGTCTCACCCCATTCTGAGGTCTGCCTCTTGGCTCCATTCTCAAATAGAGTGGGGACAAGATGATCAACCGAAGGCCCTAAGTTTATGTCTTCCATGCAGTTTATAAAGGAAAGAGGGCTGATCTCCCTTGGCGTTAAACATTAAGTTTCCTGGACTAACCCTGCATAATTTCATGCTCATCCCTCCGGTGGGGAAGGTGGTGGAGTTGGCTGTAATTAATATGCTAAGGTTCCCCACAGTGGGTTTATATTTCTAGAAAAGGGAGGGATGCTGAGTAGGCAAAAAGCAGCAGCAACCCCCTGCTGGGCTCTGAAATCCCATTTTAAGTCAGAAGGGCCTTCGGGATGGAGGGGACAGCGTGTACACAGCTGTAGGGTTTATGTAGTGCCAGACATTTGGGGGAGCAGAGGTGGGCTGGGTTGATGGGAGGAGGCAGGTTGGGAGGGAGCAGATGGGGAGGACCGAGATGAGTAGGTGGGTTCCAGGGACTAACAGAGGAGTACAGACTTTATCCTGAAAATTATGGGTTTGGTTTAGGTTCTCTAGAGTCTATATTGGACTCTTCCTCTTATGCTATTCTCCCCCCAGGGTCTGGTATCAAATCACCAATAAGGCTAGAGATTGTGGGCTCAAACCCAACCAGTACCAATATCAAAGGGATCCATCCCAGGGACACGATTTAAAGGCAGGGCTGCTGGGCAGTGGTCACATGAATTGTGGGGTAGGTGGGCATCACCTATGACATTTGAGGCTGTAGTCTCATTTTGAACATGTCTCAGTCCAGAACTAAGGTGGGAGGATGTTGACCAAGTCTGAGTCGTTGGTCCCAAATGGGATCAAAGCCAGTTTTGTCTTGAAGGGAATCTATTGTTCTATTCAGGGAAACTGAGGCAGGAACTCAGTTGCAACGGTCAGGTCAGCATGCAACAGGGAGCAGTTGAAGATTACAGCTCTCCTCAGGGAGCAAGTGAGACTCCAACCCTCCTTCCGTGGGGGGGCCATAGGTGCCAGGTGTCAAGAAGGGAGATACATTAGTTCAGTTTATTTTTTGCTGTTGTAACAAATAACCCTCATCATTTTAGTAACCTAATACAAATGATTTCCCCTTATGGATACCCTGGTTCCTTCCATCTTTTGGCTCCACTGTTTCAGGGTCTGTGTCCAGTGGAAAAAGCACATCTGTTTCCTAACTGCCTTGCCCAGGAGAGACACAAATCACTTTTGCTCATCCTTGATTGGTGATAATTGGTCACGTGACCTCACTTAGCTGCAAGCGTCACTGGGAAATGTAGTTCCTGGCTAGGCTGGGCTCCTCAGAGAGCACTGTGAGTCACAGAAGGGGAGCGTGCATTTTGATGAACAGCAGGCTGTCCCTGCCACACGGACCCCCAGCAGACACTCCATTCTTGAGAGGCCTCAGCGAGTGCAGCTGGCAGCGAGATGGTGGCTTTGCCCTGCCCACGAGCACTCCTCCCGGTTGCAAGTCAGCCCCTAAAATGGTCTGAATGGATTTGAACTTTTTCCAACCCAACAGTCTGTGGAATTGGACCAAGGAGATAAGGAGTCAGTGAAACACGGAGCCTTGCAAAGTACACAGGAAAAATAAACCCATGCATGAAATGGCAATTTCCTGAGAGTGGGACCTGGGTTCTGGGAAAAGCTTCTGAGTACATAGGGTTTGAGATAAAGCTGGTTTCCCTCCCGTAGCCTCTGTTTGTGCTTGGGCTGTGTTTGATCAACTCGATTTCTATTTGGAATCAAGGACCTTCTCCCACCCGTTTATTCCTGGCCTTCTCCACACTGCGTGTGGATCCGCAGTGAATGTGTATGTAAGGCTGAATTCATAGCCGGAGGACATTCTCTCAGCAGCTCCTTGTAATGATCTAAATATAGACACCTCACCTCGGATGCAGAGCAGGAGAAGAGAGACAGCTTTGCAGACTCCTTGCTGTCGCATCCTCAGCTGGGGCAGAGGATGGGATTTGAGTCCTGGCCTCTGTGCTTACTCTGTGTGACCCCGCTGAGTCACAAGACCTTTAGTACGGTTCCTTCATCTGCAAAATGGGAACAGCTGTCGTTGCCATGATAAAAAACAGATAAGTCCAAAAAAGAGTTTTGCAAACTGTAAAGTGCTATGGCGACATCAGGGCTTGTGGACAGGGTCCGTGGGCAGTCGCAAGCATGGTTCTGGAGGCAGGCTCTCTGAATTCACGTCCTGACTCTGCCACTTCCTGTGACTTGGGCGAGTGACCGCACATCTCTGTACGTCAGCTTCTCATTTCTGAAATGAGATCATTGCAGTTCCTGCCTCATGAGGGTGTTGGGGGATCAAGTGAGCCAACAGATGTAAAGATCTGGGCACAGCGTCTGGCCTGTGGCTCCTGCTCGGCAAACACCAGTGGCTCTTGCCATTCCACACAGGGCTCTGCGTTTCCACCCACCGTATCTTTGCTCCTTTTGTGTCATCCAGCTGCAATGCCTTTTCCCGGTCTCTGTGGGTGTGGATCCTACTCCTCCTTTTGAGGCCCAGCGACAATGCCCACTCCTCTGGAAATCCTGCCCCGATCCCAGAGTGACAGGTGGCGCAAATCCAGGCGGTGGCTGGTGCTGTCAGCAGTCCTGCAATACAGTGGAACCGCCTGCCGTCACGAGAGTCTGTCCTTCAGGGTCTGAAGTTCCTGTATGTCACCTGTCTGCTAGGATGCTTGGGTACATGTCTCCTGTCTCTTACTAGACAGGGAGTTCTTTATGGGCAGAGAGCGTTAGTATGAGTTATGCTTGCTGCTATAACAAATGAATCCCAGTATCTTAGCAGGTAAACATTTCACCCGTTTGTTATCCCAGACCAGCATGGGGCATCTGATAGGAGTGCCACCATATGTTTTGAAGGGATGAAAAGAATGCACAAATGAATGGTCAAAGTTCTCCTTAGGCCTTTTTGGAACTTGTGACACTCATGGGAAAGAGATTTGCTGAGCAACTCCTATGAGCTCAGAGTCAGGGGAGGGTGAGAGTGAGGATAGAGGCCCACAGGGTCCCGGCTCCCAGCCTAGCAAGGTGACAGGGAAAAGGAAAGGAGCCTACTGCGGATCAGCTGGGCCACAGGCCTTAGCTGATGTCCTCGTGCAATTGTTCTGCAGAATGTCGTTCTGCAATTGTTAAAGGCCACAGCAGCCACTTTGGTGCCCTGTGTCACATCTTGGCTCACCTTGGACTCAGCCACAGGCATGGATGGTCCCATGCACAACGACAGCCCCCCACCCCAGTGCCCCCTGCTCATGTTACCCTTCTCCTGCTTCAGCTGTAGCCATATGCTCAGTCCACACACAGGCACAGTCCTGAATATGGGGGAGTTAATACCGCTGGGGACTCAGCTAGTGGGGATTGGATACTGCTGGATTAATGCCTGGTGCTCTTCCTGTAGACAGTTCTGGGAGGCACCCTGAACCCTAGAGTCTCTCACAAAGCTGAGCCATGTGGCCTCCAGCACGGACCTGGAAACACGCCCCTTCCTGGCTTTCCCTCCTCCGTGTCTGGCTCTCCTGCTCCCTGGGATTGCCTCTCCAGTGAATGTTCATACCCATGTCCTTGTCTCAGGCCCTGCTTTCAGGGGCCTACACGGGTCACCTGCATTCTCCAGATGAGCAGACTGGAGCTCTAGGAGATTATTTACCCAGGGCCACACAGCCGGTAAGAGGCTAAGCCAGGATCAAAACCCAGGTGTGTCTGATAGAAACCTGAGCGCTTCCTCTCCCCTACAAGACTAATCACAGAAATAATTGCATGCCAAAACGTTGGGAGTAACGTGCTAATACGAGAGGTGAAAACTGGAATTGCTGTTCTGAAAATGCTTCTGCTTCCTTCCATAGGTGCTCACGTGCTGCAAACTCTAGGGAGATGGAGAGGAGGAGAGATGGGGGGAGGAGGGAGAGGGAGGGGGGAGGCAGAGGCAGGGGAGAATCACAGAGATCCAGAGATTCATAAAAAAGCACACAGAGGCAGCGAGAGGTCTTGCCCATCTACAAGCCTCTCTCTCCTCTCTACGCTTCACTTTTTGAAGCAAATGAAGTGAAATGCAAGAAAAACAAGCAGTTAACCTCAGGTCGTTGTGTTGGTCCGTTCCCACTTCTCAAACATATATTTGTACCTAGAGATTCTGTTCCCATGCTTCTTACTTTGGGGGGGGGGTGTTCCAGTAGAAACCAGTATTCCCTGAGTTGGGTATAAGTGTCATCATTGCCTTTATAAAAATAATTTATTATGGAAAAATTATACAGAACATGAAAGTAATAGTACAATAAGCCTTCATCAATCCATCACTCAGTTTCACAATTGCTGAGCAGAGAAAACTCTGCCTACAATAACTCAATGATCATAACCATCTTATCCTATGGGTAATATTTTCACCCTCATTTGGCAGATGAGGAGACTAAGGCCCGAGAGGTTAAGTCACTTTCCTAGAGTTATCCAGGCAGCTGGACTCCAGAGTCCATGTTCCTTTTTTTTTTTTAATTTTTTTTTTTTTTTTAATTCTTGAGAGAGGGAGAGACAGAGCATGAGCGGGGGAGGAGCAGAGCAAGAGAGGGACACAGAATCTGAAGCAGGCTCCAGGCTTTGAGACGTCAGCACAGAGCCCGATGCGGGGCTCAAATTCAACCATGGGATCATGACCTGAGCTGAAGTCAGATGCTCAACCGACTAAGCCACCAAGGCACCCCCTAGAGTCCATGTTCTTAACGTCCAGGCGACCTGATGGTGGCTCTTCGTACATATTGTACCTTTTACAGTCCTGGGAGGACTGCTGATTACTTCAGGACCCTGAGTAACATGTGACATATCTGTGCCTTTGGTCAGTATACAACCTAGACACTGATACTCCAAGTATGATCCACAGGCTGGCAGTTTCAGCATTGCCTGGGACAAATACAGAATCTCAGACCCAGCCCAGACCTCCTGAGTCAGAATTTCTGGGGGTGGAGTCCCACACCCAGTCTGTTTCCACGAGCCTTCCCTGTGATTCTGCTGCAAAGCATTTGTCTCCAAGACTTTGCTTCATTCCAGAGTGCTCTGTGGATGCCTGCTTCGCAAGCCAGCCTGGGAATGGCTTCTCTCTCTCCCACTTCCCTTTCCCCGCTGCATGCTCCGTGTTTATTTAGATGCTCCGTGCCTGGTGTCCTGCAGATGACACTAATCCTCTGACACACCATCTTTATGACCACACAATAGCTGCCCTGCGTCCAGTAAATTGTCTGCACCCCAGCGCTCTGTGTAGTTTCTGCCCACGTGTACTGCAGGCTTCTTGAGGCCGTGAGGATTGTGAGTCTTGTAAACCAGGCTCCTGGCCTTCCTGGCCTGCCATCTCGTGCCACTGTGATTTATATATGCAGGTGTGAGGGGCAGCACCTGTTAGAAATATACGCCAGGCAGGTTTTACTTTTGTACCATAAAAATGGATAAATCTGCCACTCATAAAGGCTTATTTATTGTTAAGAGTTCATTATATATGCATGAAAAACCAACTAATTTAACTTCCCCGCCGTAACTTCCTGCCTGAGGCTGGATTCAGGATTGGAATTCAGGTTTAGGTGGGGGCAGCTGAGGAGAGTTTGAGGGAGTAGAATCGGTAGCCGAGTGCTAAGGGTCTGGGGGTCTAAGGCTGGGTTGCAGGCGTGGCCTGATGTAGCTAGTGGGGTGTTCTAGGCAGGTCTAACCTTAGCCCGTTTCTGGCCTGTCAAATGGGGATAACCATACCTACTGCCTAAAATGATTGTGGGAATTAAAATAATACCATATTCCATCAAACCAAAGCCACTGACCATTAAGTGTAAGATGTGCTTTTATTTTATGCCTTTTACCAAGAAGGAAAAAATACTGCCATCCAAGCTGGATTCCATGCTTTTTAATAATTTAGAATTTTTGTTTTATACTCATTGAAAGACCTCTTTTAAATTCATTTAGACATAGATTCCATCATATATCACATGTTTGTATACATTAGAAGGAAAACATAAGCGAAATAAACTCCTCAAGCTATTCCTAAAACTTTTCCACCTTCAGAGTTCAATTTCTCTAAATAGCTTTTTGACTCAGTCTTTGATGTCTGTATTTTTCCATGTAGTCCTGTCCTTTGTGCTACCCAAGAGGGTTCATGCGGCACGGATTCTTGGAAGAGTGCTTTCAAATCTGCCCTCGGGGTTTTTTTCCCCCCAAGCTGCCCATTCTGCAAATTTTGACGCTAGGATTTTTAGAATTTACCAGGAGGTGTTAAGGGAAGGTTGGCAGACAATAGCCAGGACTCGCTCATTCCTCAAATGTCTGTGTGTTGGTCACGGTTCTCCAGAGAAACACAACAAATAGGATCTATAGGTCTATCTATGTATCCATCCCATCAATTTTTTTCCTATTGAAGTAGGCTCTATGCACAACATACGGCTTGAACTCACAACTCCAAGATCAAGAGTTGCACGCTCTATCCACCGAGCCAGCCAGGCACCCTCCTTGGATTGCGTGGTTACAGAGGCTGAGAAACCCCAAGATCTGCCATTTGTAAACTGGAGAAGCAGGAATTCAGTCCAGTTCCCAAGGCCTGAGTCCCAGTCTGAGTCCAAAGGCCCGAGAACCATAAGCACACATGTCCAAGGGCAGGAGAAGATGGAAGTCTTGGCCCAAGCAGAAAGCAAACTCCTCCTTCTTCTACCTTTTGTTCTAATCAAGCCATCAGTGGACGCCATGCACCTGCACTGGGGAGGTGTCATGTGCCTGCCTGGCCTGGCTGCCATAGGCTGCCAGACACCGGCCCTTTTCAGAGATGTCAGGATGGGAGAAGAATCACGTCTAGGATGAATCAAATGTGATAGATGTGAAACACTTGGCAGTGAGTCTGACACAGAGGAATGGAGAGGAAATCAACATACCCTCCACATGCCAGGCTGTGTTAGTTTGCTTGGGCTGACCTAACAAAATACCACAGACTGGAAACTTCTCTTCTCACAGTTCTGGAGACTAGAAGTCTGAGGTCAAGGTGTGGACAGGACTGGTTCATCTGAGGCCCTTGCTCTGGCTTGTAGATGGCTGTAGAGGTTTTCTCCCTCTGTCTTCACATGGGCTTTTCTCTGTGTGTGTCTGTGTCCTAGCCTCTTCTTGTACACACACCAGTCGTATTGGGTCATGACCTCATTCTAACTTCCTTACCTCAGTAGTCACATTCTGAGGTCCTGGGGCTCAGGACTTCGACATAGGAATTGTGGGGGGCAGGTGTGTGTGTGTGTGTGTGTGTGTGTGTGTGTGCAGTTCAGCCCCTAACACAGGCCTAGAGTGGCTGTGTTACAAACAGGGTCTCCTTTAAGCAGGATAGTGATCAAATTGAGTCGGTGGTTTTATCTACATTTTACTGGTTAGGAAACTGAGGCTCTGGGAGATTAAGACTACACAGTTAGTAGTAGGGAAAGCTGACTTTCACATCCAGGAGAGGCCTGTGCTGTGCCTTCCTGCTAGTTTCTCATGTGGGACTGTGTTTTATGGAGTCAGAGGGGATGTCAGGCATGATGGTCTTGGGGGTGGCGAGGGTGAGGAGGAGGAGGGGGCCTGATATCCTGACCCCCCCCACTACATTAATCAGAGTTCTTCCAATAGCTGATTGAGTACCCTACAAGTTTTGATTTGAAGAAAAGGTGGCTGAACAGAAAAGTTTGAACATGCCTGTATCACATAGTGTATTGGGTTCCCTTGGCGGCCATATAAATTACCACAAACTGGGTGGCTTAACACAGAAATTTATTTGCTTGTAGCTTTGGAGGCCAGAAGTCTGAAATCAACGTGTTGGCAGGGGCCTGCTCTCTCTGAAGGCTCTAGGGAAGCATCCTTCCTTGCCTTTTCCTGGCTTCTGGTGCTTATCAGCATTCTCTGGCTTATAATCACTCCAATCTTCCTTCTCTGTTGTGTGTGTGTGTGTGTGTGTGTGTGTTCTTCTCTTCTGATAAGGCCACCATTCATACTGAATTTAGGACCCCCTTAATCCCATGTGAACTCATCTTAACTAATTATGTCTGCAGAGACCCTATTTCCAAATAAGGTACTTGGGGCTAGTACTTCAAAATACCTTTTTCACAGACACAATTCAAACAGTAGCACATGACATGGTTAAGCAAGAACACGTATTAGAATGGAAGCTGATAGGCTAGAGAGGGAGTTTCAGGTAGAGCCCAAAGATGACGGAAGGAAGCTGAGAGTGGTCACAGGGATCAGGGGTGATGCAGTGGGGTCCCAGGGATAAACTGGGATGAGTTTACTTTTTGGGGGGGGAACTTGCAGAACCTGTCATTTGATGAGGTAGTTGGGTCTGAGCTGCCCTCTCTCTGTCTCTGCTCATTCCCCTGTACCATTCACTCACTCTAAACCCCTAAAACCCAACATTGGAAGGAAAGAAGGCAGGGCGGATGATGGTTGGTAAACACCAGCACCACCCCCCCTCTCTTTTCTCCTTGCTGATGAGGCAGAAGCCTTTGAAGACAGCAGGGGGCTTTGCTTTAAATCGAAGGCATCACAGAGTTTAATTCGTTTATAATCCTTGGTGGGGGGCTTCCAAAAATACCTTTTCCTTAAGCAGGTTTCATTATGGATGTTAGTTGCTCAAACCTTGACTAATTCAGGTTAACTTAGACCCCAGTGGAGTTTTTCTTTTCTTTTCCTGACATCCTCTGAAGTCAGGCCCAACAGAAATTAACACAGAGGATGTGCGCCCCACGCTTCTCCCAGCTTTCTATCAGAACGGCCCTGGGAGTGTATTAATAGCCTGGAGTCATGGTACAAATGGTTATTTATATGTGTAGGTGATGGCTAAAGTACACCCTCCAGTAATTATTCACAATTAACAAGCACTTCAGTAAATGAACAAAATCTGTTCTTAATCCATTGAGGCAGCAATTCGTTATCCGGGACTCATGTACCCGAAACTTCTGGTTAACCAGCCCTCCCACACAGCTCCAGAACAAAGCTAATTAGAGATTATAATCATGACCTTCAGGCTCTGGAAGGAGCCTGAAGGGTACTTGAGTCATCAATAAAATATAATGTGTTCAGTAGAGTGTCAGTTGACAAGCATAATACAGTTGAAAATCGGTGATCTGTACGTGCCTGTTAACTCTCGGTTAACTGGAAAAGTGAGGCGGCCCTTGTATGACGAGGTTGCGCTGTGTGCCGAGAACCTTACAGGATTATCTCATGCTGCCCCCACCCCCCAACACTGCTCTACACGGCAGAGAGTCAGGCTACAGGGAGACCCAGCGTGTCCTTGGTCAAACAGAACCAGGCTGCTCTCTCCTGCTTGTCAGTTCTAAGTTGTTGTCCTGGAGTCAGGTTCCCTGTGTTCATGCAGTTGATGGAGAATCTGGAATACCTAAACTGGAAGAAACCTCTAAGAGGATCCCTTTATATTCTTACATTTTATGTGAGGAGAGTGAGCCCGGGGCGGTTGCCTGATATGCTCGACTTTGCCCAGAGCCCTGCCTGCTAGGCCTACAGTCTCTCAATTTCATCACAGTGTTTTTGACATAATTCAATTGCTATATTGATCATCTCTGGGGGTGTGTGGTTTGATTTGATGGACAAAGACAGGATCCAGAAGACAGATCCTGTCTTTTCTTATGACAAAGAACATTAACTAAAACCTTATGTGTTGACTATATAAGTGTTGGCTGAGTCTGAATCCTTGAGCTATGTGAAATTTATGCCCACCTGTGTGCTATGCCATACATTTCCACTATTCTTTCCTTCCTTCACTTCCCCCATTCAATCTGTTAGCAGTCCTTCCAGCACTATTTTTGAAATATGTCTGAAATCTGACTTCTGATCATTCCACAGCCAAAGCTCTGGTCCCAGCCACTGTCTTCTCTCACTGGGATGACTTCCACAGCCTCTTTATTAAAATCTCTGCTGGAATCCATGTGTCATATCACACTTAGGATGCAATACAAACTCAGGGCCTTAGACCAGGTAGGACTTGACTTCTGCCCATGTCTCTGACCTCATTCCCTTCTGCTCTATACTCTCTCACTCTGTTCCTATTACCCTGGGTTTGCTAGGCTTCAAATCTGCCAAACTAATTCCTGCCACAGGACCTTTGCACAAGCTATTTCCACCATCTAGAATGCTCTTCACCCAGATGGTTTCCTGGCTCATTCTTCAGTTTTTTTCAGGTCTGTGCCTAAGTACCACTCCTTTAGGGAGGTTTTCCTAATCACTATGTGTAAAATAATGCCCCCATCCTTTCATTTTGTATTTCCTAATGCTGCTTTAGTTTGTGAAAAACATTTAACACTGCCTTTTTATAAATAACAATACTATTTATAAAGACTTATTTGTTTTTCTCTTATTTGTCTACCTGACCTGCTAGAATTTAGGCTCTATGAGGTCCAGAATTAAATTAGCTCTCTATTTCTTACAACGGTGCCTTGCGCATGGTGTGTGCTCAGTAAGTAATTGTTGAAAAGATAAATAAGCTAAAAATTTAGAACCAATAAAAGAGTTCAGTAAGGTGTCTGGTTACACACACACACACACACACACACACACACACAAATCATGGAAAAAAACCCCAAACCCTAGGAACTTCTATAACTAGAAGGTGCAGTACTTACATTAAATAAATACCAAAACTTCACAGACACATATGGGAGCCAACTTAAAAAATGGAGAGGCATATTATGTTTTTGGATGATAAGACTTAATTTTGTAAAGAATAATTTCTCCCAAATTAGTTAATAAATTCAATGCACTTTCAACCCAACACCCTTAGGAATTTATTGTGTAACTTGACAAAATTATTTAAAAACTCGTCCTGAAAGGTAAATAGGGGGAAATAGTCAAGGAAGTTTTGGAAAAATAATAAAAATGACAAGGAGACTTGAATTCAATGTCCAGATTCTAATATGTATTATAAAATTGTACCGATTAGCATAGTATATTGGCTGAGCAGGAATGTACCAAACTATCAATGAAAGTTGATAGAAAGAGAAAAAATGGTATATTAGAATTTACTGTAAGATTGGGATCATAATCCATGGAATCAATACTAATGAGTCTGTAAAAATAATTTTATTTACTGGAGGAGAAGGGACAGCTCTTCCTTGCAGAGGAACTTCAATGAACAAATGTAGAAGGAACGATGGAAATAGAGAATTGCCACTAGGCCAACATGGCCGTAATAATTGTTGTGGGCAAGTACCATTGATCAGTGCTAAAAGTAGCAAGCAAAAGCATGATGAGAAAAAGGATATTTGCATGGTCCCAAAACATTTCTCCACAAAAGGTTTATTAATTACTAAGAGAGAAAATAGTAACATTACAGTGAAGAAACCTGGCAGGCACCACCTTACCCAAGTGATCGAACTTACCACATGTAATGAGACACATCGATAGCATGTGCCACTTGATAAGATGCACTGAGGACACAACATCACTTCTGTGCCCAAGACACGTAACCTCAATCTAGTCGTGAGAAAATATCAAGCAAACCCAAACTAAGAGACTCCACAAAGTAGTTGGACAGTATCCTTTAAACACGTCAAGGGCGTGAAAGAAAAGAGAGTCCCTAAGATCCCTCAGATTGAAGAACACAGAGCAGCTATGACAGCCAAATGCAGCATGGAGCCCTGGATTGGATCCTGGGCTAGAAAAGGACATCAGTGGGAAAGCTGGTGAAAATCAAACAAGACCCAAAGAGTATTTAATAGTATTGTATGAATGTTAATGCTTTGGTTTCAGTAATTACACTACAGATCCCTAAATTCCTAACATTAGGGGAAACTCAGCCAGGGGCATATGGGAACTCTCAATTCTACTTTTGTAAATTTTCTGAAAGTTTAAAATTATTTCAAATTAAAAGAGCAAAGTGGGGGAAGTAATGGATTATTCAGCCAATGATGGTGAGACAATTAGCTAACCATTTGGAGAAGCTATTTTTAGTATACATATGTGTGTGTGTGTGTGTGTGTGTGTGTGTGTATAATGTATGTTTTATTTATAAAAATGTAATTCATACCATATACCAAAATAAATCCCACGTGGATTAAACTAAGCAACAAATAAGGATAGAAAGTTACACAATCTCTTTAAAGCAAAATGAGAAATTAAGCTTAGATGAAGCAATGTTAGAAAATGAATATCTTATTTATACTCAATAGTTAGAAATCAGTTACTATCCATGCTACTGTTAATTAACACGTACATTTATAGTTTAATATATTTATACTTATGTTAATATTTATACTTTTATAAAAAATAAGGTATTGTCCTACCTTTCTAGCTATCCTACTTTGGGATATGCTGGTCAGTTTTCAAGGGAGAGTCAGAGAGAGCTGCAAAGACACTCTGTTGCAAAGCAGCTGTGACCCTGAGTCTGTTTATATACAAATTAATGAAGTAGATTAATATTTGTTGAGTTACTATCATGTGCCCGTCATGGCACTGGGTTTCCTGTTCTGTATCCTGCTTTTAGTCTCAATTAAATCACTTATGGACTAGAGATTACAGTGTCTGCCTCCTAAGGCTGATGAGAGGTGGTAAGATGACGAATGGAAGGTCTCAGAAGAAAGCCTGCTGTATTGTATGTGCTCATTCGACGTTGGTGCTTCCCGCATCCGTAAATTAGACACTACTTCACCTGTAAGTAAGTGACCACACACAATCACCTGAATGATTAAAACATCACATTTAAGAGGATAATGTAGTGGGTAGGAAAGCGCAGGTTCCAGAATCAGGCTACATTACCATTCTATCTTTTCCTCATACCAGCTGTGTGGCCCTGAGCCAGTTACTCAGGTTGTCTGTGCCTCAGTGCCCCATCTACAAAATGGGAATAATAAGATCTGCCACGTGAGGGTGTTATGAAGATTAAATGGGTTAAGATTTGAAATGGATTTGGAATAATGCCTGACACATAATACGTGCCGTATAAAAGTTTGCTAAATAGAATACAAATTATACCTCGCCTTTCAAAACAGACTGTGAGAACACAAATCACTTTACTCTCTGCATTAAGATTGGGAAAGTGTGGTATCGTTTTTAGCTCTGTGAAGGCTGGACCAGCTCCTGGGAATCAGCCCATGCCTTTTTCCCCAGGCCTAGAGATCCCAAACCCCATTCGCACAGAAATTTTCCAAGCGATGCAATGGGCTAGAGAGGGGAAAGGGAAGGGAAGGAGCAGAGGGCCCTGCAATCACATGAGAATTGTAGCAAACACAAGGAAGTGATTTCAGACAGATTTGCTAATGAATTATTAACCTTAGTGCTGTGACAGTATATCTGCAGAGTAAATCATGTTGGGCTAAATAACCTGAATTTACTTATAACTGAGAAGGAAACAAGAGACTACTCCTCAGTTGTAGAAAAACAATTCCCCATAGATCATGCAGTCTTTCACAAAGATGCTAACAGATTGCTTCCCCGTGGAGAAGAGAGATTGCCCAGCAGCAAGAGAGCTCGTGGGGAGCTCTGGGGGACTGTAGGACGCACGTGATCCAGACCCAGGGTTTATATTCAGCTGGTTTCTCTGGTATAGCAAACAAACCTCCTGGGGTCTGTTCTGATTGCTCCTTACCATGCCATATTTGCTACTTAATATTTTTAATATCCCTTCTGTTTGGGACCAGGGTTAGTTGATTATGAGGCTATTTCCATGCACTGGTAGATAATTAGTTGAAATTCAAGAGACACCAAAAATTAAAATTGTTTGCTTTGTCAGGTTCCCTTCCCAGAGCACTGGCTGCCAAGTAAGCACTTGGCTTCTGAACTTTGACCCAAGTTGGTGACCGTATCTTAACTTTTTTTTTCTTTTTTGCACAGTTCATTCACACATGAATGCATGTTTAGCTTCATTCTGTAACAAGTGAGGCTGAATTGGTGTCAGACCATCTCCTTAAACAACAAAGATATTATAGTGACTCTGTCTTTCTAAAAATTACGAATGAAAAAATACTAAACCCACTAAAAAGGGGATCATCGAGATTCAGAATTTAGGGAGTATAGAGAAGGTGATGTGAAAAACAGAGCTAGCTCTCTGTAATTGTGAAGGGAGCATGAGGGATGAGCTGAGAAGCAGATCTTAAAATTTGGAGGCTATGGAGTGAAGAGAAAGGGCAGGACTAGCAAAAATGAAATCTTTGAGGAATCTTTGCTCTCTGAATAGAGGGACTCTGGGAGATGTGTCAGAGATCTTAGGAGATGCTCTCTTCTCAATCTTCCACGAGACATGTGTAACAAAGGTAAGTTTAATAAAGGAATTGTTTGCAAGATGTGGGGCAGAGTTTTAGGAAACCACCAAGAGATAATTTCACTGGTGAGGTAGCAACTGTGGGGATCCCTTCTTACCCCAGGCCTGAAGGAGCAAGGGGAGGAAGCGATTATTGGAACTTGGAGGAGTGATTTTGGCTGGTTTAGGTTGGGTTTGATTGGGCTTGACTAACAACCCACCCCCAGAATCAATGACTAATG
Organism: Panthera tigris; assembly: GCF_018350195.1. Lineage (NCBI taxonomy): Eukaryota > Metazoa > Chordata > Mammalia > Carnivora > Felidae > Panthera > Panthera tigris. The sequence goes on from NC_056662.1 coordinate 17,000,952, forward strand.
ATAACTGGGAAATGATGGTAATTGGTAAATACCCTAGCCCCTTCTCCCCTCACACGGGATGACTGAAACATGTATTCTAATACTGGTTTGCAGTGGAGCTTAAATCTACATGGCAGGAGGGGCACCTGCGTGGCTCAGTAGGTTGGGTGTCCGACTTTGGCTTAGGTCATGATCTCACCGTCCATGAGTTCGAGCCCCACATCGGGCTCTCTGCTGATAGCTCAGAGCCTGGAGCCTGCTTCAGATTCTGTGTCTCCTTCTCTCTCTGCCCCTCCCCCCACCAGCACTCTGTCTCTCTTTCTCTCTCTCAATAATAAAATAAAAACATTAAAAAAAATCTACATGGCAGGTGAATTGATAATGAGCCCTTTATTGGTTGTCTACCACAAAAAGGGAAAGCAAGGCTTATATCTCTGGAGAGGGGAGCACCGTGGGCAAAGCTGCCAGATGGGAGTTCTGGCCTTTGGCTAAAAGATGTAGCCAATTCACAGTGCCTGCGGAGGGAGGGAGCTGGGGGAACAATCACAGGAATACCCCAACCGCACACTCCAGTATCTGCATCTTGTGTCCTGAGGGCTTCCTCTGAAGCCAGAGAGGTCTTCAGGTGGGACAAAGCCCTGGAGAACAAACATCACTCATTGGCTGAAATGCTCCTGGTGATCTCCACCTCCTGGCACTCACAGCCTTGTGTAATGCCCTCCTTGAGTCCTCAAGTGGGACTCAACTTATATATGGTGGAAGTGATGGCCATCGCTTCCAAGATTAAGCTATACAAAAGACTGTGGGTTCCAGCTTGGGAATATCTTCTCTTGCTCCCTTACTCAGTGTGTGGGAAGCCAGCTGCCATATTGTGAGCTGCCCTATGGAGAGGTCTACATGGCAAGGAACCGAGGGAAACCTCCAACCAATAGTCAGGGAGGAACTGAATCCTGCCAACAACCATGCAAGGGAACTTAGAAGTGGATGCTTCCCCAGTTGAGTCTTTCAAGGAGACCACATCTCTGGCTGACAGCTTGATTGCAACCTCATGAGATACCTTAAGCCAGAGGCACCCAGCTATACTGTGCCTGGATTTCTGATCCCCAGAAACTGTAAGATAATCAGTGCTTATTATTTTTAAGCTGCTAAGTTTGGGGGGCAATTTGGCACACCAAAGTAGATAACTAATACTCTCTTTCTCTTCCCTATTTTCCTACTGGTATTTTCTCCTCTCCCCAGGTGTACCACTTGCACTCAAATCCTTGACTCAGGTCTGTTTCTGGAAGCTGACCAAACTAAGAAAACACACAAAGAGATGGAGGAGGGTTGGAGAGAGGGAGAGAGGAAGGAACTTCCTGAAGTCCTGCTCTGGGCTGGTAACACTTGTTCTGAGTCTAGTGCTCAGAGCACCACTTCCCACTGGGGGAGTCACTAGGGCAAGCAGCACAGGGAGTGCTAGGTTCCAAGACCTGGCTTCGAGTTTCCCCTCTCCCTGCTGTGGAATGGTGGTTAAGGGATTTAATACTTTAGGGACTAGGTTTTATCAACTGAGGAGCTCTACCAACCAACTCAAGTGTATGGAGATTCAATGAGCTTACAGTCCGTGATCAGGGCTTTGGAAACATGTGACTTCCTGCAAATGTGAGTCATCATTATGGGCGAAGTGGCCGTGGGTCCCCCAGTCACTAATTGCATGACTGGCCGTGTTACCCTCAAATGGCATGTGACTTTGAAGCTGAGTCACTGGGCTTCCAGTCAGGATGGGCTCCTGAGCAAGTTCTCTTCTCTGCCTGGAAGGACGGCCGAGTGCTCTTGGAAAGGAGGCGAGCAAGCAGGAACTCGGCCCGCCCCAGCATGAGCAGGCATCCGCTGCTCTCTCAAACACAAGTATTGTGTCCCAAGGTCTTTTAAAAATAATCCTATTTTGAGATGTTTATATACAACCCAGGGAAAGAATGGGGGTTTTATGCCCATAATGGAAAGTGCTCTTAAACAAAAAGGCACCATTTGACATCCATTTCCAAGGATGGTCTGCGGGCTGTTGCAATTGGAGCTAGGCCTGGGTGCAGTTTGATGCGATGGATGGACTTTTCTGGAGGGTTTTGTTGGGCCTTGTCAATCAGGCTTGCCAGGGGGAAGGAGTGTGCTTTGTGCTGAAGACTCCAGTTTGCAGGGTTCTGGGGGTGTCTTTGTAGCCCTGCTTATCACCCTTGTCCTTGGGGCCTGGCTTCTTTCAGTTGATGGAAGATCCACTTTAAGAAAATCGCTTTTTCTTTGTAATCAAGGCTTATAATATGTTTCTTTAGATTCTTCAGCATCCCTTTTAATCCTTGTCAAGAGCCTATGGGGCAGGAGTGGGAATGGGTTTGAGTGCAGCATGCGACACACACACACACACACACACACACACACACACACACACACATCACAGGTCACCCTCAACTATTGCCTGGTTGGCTCTATCACCACAAACATATCATCTCAGGGCACGCCTGTCCAGTATGTCCCCATTACTGTGGTAAGCGTGTACTAGAGAAGGCACTTGAAGAGAGGTGAGGAATGGATATATTTTGGAGTGCTGACTACATGCCAGGGGACTTTATCTCTATTATTTCATTTGTCTCCACACAGCCCTGAGAGACAAGTACCATGATAATTTCCATTTTACCCATGAGAAAACAGAAGCTCAGGGAGATGAAGCTAGCTGACCAGGGCCACAGAGCTAGTAAGTGCTGGAAAAGGCATTCAAACTGTTGTTGTTCCATACTATGATTGTACCTCCCAAATGATTCCATAGCTATAGCAGATATTACCAGGGAAACATGTTTATTTCTACTGTGATTACCCCCTTTATATTCTTCCCCCTATGTACCGACAATGTCATATCATATCCTTCAGAAGTGTGATCATTGTTCAACAAATATTCACATCCCACATGCCTCCCTGGGAGGCACACAGGTCTTTGATGATTTGGGCTTGGCCACGCTCTTTGCTTTGGCTAATGGGATGTGAGTAGATGTGATATAAGCTGAGGCTTGAGATGTGCTTACCCCGGTGGTCTTGCCTTCATGTGCTCCTCCCTTTCATCTGAAAAGAATGTGCTGCAGGCAGCTGCTGGCCCAAACAGGATGGGAAACACATAAAGTGGATTGGGATTGAACTCAAGCTTGGAGCCAAGCTTGGCTGAATGCTGACTAAATCAGCTGGCCCCAGCTGACACTGCAAATGAGTGAACAAGAGAAAAATGCTTATTGCTATTTGCCTGATACTTGTAGCTATTTGTTATGTGGCAAAAGCTGACTAATACAAGAAACAAAACATGAGAAATCAAAAAACTAAATTCAGGTTCAAAAGTGTATTCCCTTATATTCATCTGTCCATCCAAACAATTATTGTGCTACTATGTACTAGGCACTTACAACCATTGGTGCATTAATTTCTACAGCTGCTGTAATAAATTACAACAAATTTAGCAGCTTAAAAGAACCCACATATATTATCTCACAGTTCTGTAGGTCAGAAGTCAGGTACAGCATGGCTCAGCTGGGTTCTCTGCCTAGAGTTTAACAGGGCCAAAATCAAGATATCGACAGGACTGTGGTTCTTTCTGGAGGCTCTGAGGATAAATCCAAGTCCAACGTCATTCAGGTTGTCACCAAATTCAGTTCCTGGCAGCTGTAGGAGTTAGATCCCTGTTTCCTTGCTAGCTGTCAGCTAAGGATTGGTCCTTGCTCCTAGAAGCTAGGGCATTCCTTCTCCTGTTTTCCCAGAAAGGGTGGCTGGAGTCCCTTTCATGCTTTGAATCTCTCCAGCTTCCCCTCCTGCTCTGTCTCTCGTAGTGGTGGGGTTTAATAAGACTGATGTGCACCCTGCCCTCACGGAGCTTACATCCTCTAGAAGAAGAGACAGACAATAAACATCCCAAATAAAAGGATAAATACAGCTGCGTTGAGTGCTGGGCAGGAAATAGGAACATGTGATCGAATTGAGGAAGGAGTTTCTGGAGGTGGGTATGTTGACTCTGCTGGTCATCTTGAAGATTCCATGAAACATGAAGGATATGCTTGGTCAGCTTGTGAGTTCACTAACAGATGAAGACACAGAGATCCCAATCTGGTCTTAGGGCTCCTAATGCCATGTTTAGCTGTGTGTATCTGCCCTTAACTGTCAGTCCTCATCTGGGCCTGTATAGTGAGTGCTGCAGAAATGGCATTGGATTTAGAACCAGAGGAATTATATTCAAGTCAGTTCTTCTTTGCTCATGAGCTTTGTGTTCTTGAGAGAAGCAAGAAAACGTGTGGAGCCTCAGTTTCTTTACCTGAAACATGTGGATATGACCCCTTCCCTGCCTACCTCTGAAAGTGCCTTGTGATGCTTGCTATAAATATGAGAAGAGGTAAGAAAAATGAAAAAGTGTCCATGTGTTGTGGCTGACACTTTCTAGAGCAAGGTGACATTGGGAGGATGCATGGTTGAGCACATCCAGGAGATTGCTAGATTTAAGATGACTGTGCTGTTCTGGGAGTGGGGGAGCTGATTTCCCCCACCCCTTTTGGAGAGCAACTGGGCTCACCCCATTCTGTTGTCTGAAATATGACACACAAGGCATCTTGTGACCTAGAGGAGATTTTTCCTCCCCTAACAACTTCAAGAGGCCTTCTACAAAGCAGAATGGAGTTGGCATTGGTTAGCACAAAAGTCACTCCCCAACTCTGCTTATCTTTCTTCTCCAGGGCGACCAAAGGCCCAGCCCCATTCATCACTCCACACTGTAGGCTGGTGGCCTGAGTGGTACGTGGAAAAATACGTAGGACTTGGAGCAAAAGGAGGCTGGAATGCCATGGATTCAGAGGTGGCTGTTTCCTCCTAGGTAGACTCAAAAGAGCACTGGCTGAGGAGTCCGCAGGTAAGGAGACAGTGTTGCATCATGCCCTAGACCGTGGGCTCTTGAACCGGCTGCCTGGATTCAGCTCCAGCTTATCAGCTCTGTGACTTCGAGTAAATCTTTAATTTTGTTGAGTCTCAACTATAAAACGAGCACAAGAATGGGGCCTACCTCTTTGGGCTGGTGAGACAATGCACGAAAGATGCGGCATGCAGCAGATGTGCTGGGCCCCTTCTGCCGTTCTCTTGACCCTCGTGTCACCTGCAGGCTTTCTGGGTGGTTCCAGCATGCCCATGGCCTCCTTCTTCAACCACCTGTGATTCTCTCTGCCCAAGGGCTTCTCTAGCTACATGAGGGTGTTTAGTCCCAACATGGGGCATTTAGAAGTGCCAGGGAGTTCATGTCTCAGGAGTGGCTCTCAGCCAATGAGGGATTAGAGTTGGTGGATAAACCTCACCTCCAGTGAAATAATTCTTAGGTGTATAACAGAGTTCCCCAAGGTGCCCCCAGTGTGGACCCAGTCCCAGTTGCTTTCAGAGGTGACCTACTTATTATTGCATGTTTTACTGGCTTTCTGCCCTTCCCTGTCTATTTCCTTACTCTCTCACTGTGCTTCCTGGAACCACCTCTCAAATAAACTACCTGCGCTCAAATCCTTGACTCAGGGTCTGCTTTGGATGAACCCAACCAATATGAACTTTGCGCAAAGCTTGGCACTTAGTAAGTACTCGGCAAGCAAAAATTACTATTAGACTATTGTTACTCCGGCTGCCACCCTGGACAGCATCCCTGTGACATCCAGGGGATGCCCTATCCCTTGTCTTGGTCTGGGCCCAGCTTTGGAGAGCACGAGTTCTGGCTATGAGTTAGCGGTGGCTGGAAGAGAGCATCACCCCTTCCTGGGTTTGGCTTAGCTCCTGCCCATCACATCTCAGGGAGCTCAGCCAGCATTGGCAAGAGTGTGTGTCTTTCCTGCTGGACACAGCTCAGGCCTGGGACTAAAAGAATCTACCAGCTGCTTATATGGCTAAACCTCAGTTTCCTTCTCTGTACAATGAGGGTAATTAAGAGCCTAGAATTGTTGTCTTAGTCTATTTTGGCTGCTATAACAAAGTACCACAGACTGCTTGGCTTACTAAACAACAGACACTTATGTCTCATAGTTTTGGAAGCTGGGATGCCCAGGATCAGCATGGTGCTAGCACGGTCAGGTTCTGGTAGGGACCCTCTTTGGGTTGCAGACTTCTGACTTTTCGCTGTATCATCACATGGTTGAAGGGACAAGGGAGCTCTGTGGTGCCTCTTTTCTAAGGGCACTGATCCCATTCAGGAAGGCTCCACCTTCTTGACTTGGGCACCTCTCCAAGTCTTCACCTCCTGATTCTGTCATATTGCAGGTTAGGATTTCAATGTATGAATTTTCGGGAGATGCAAACGCTCAAATCATAGCAGTTGTCGAGGTGGTTCAAGGAAGGAATGCCAGGGTGCCTGGGTGGCTCAGTTGGTTGAGCATCTGACTCTTGATTTCAGCTCAGGTCATGATTTTACCATTGGCGAGATCAAGCCCTGCATGGGCTCCGTGCTGACAGCACAGAACCTGCTTGGGATTCTCTGTCTCCTTCTCTCTCTGCCCTTCCCACCCTCCCCACCCCCACCCCCCCAGGCTTGCACATGCACATGTGCTTTCTCTCTCTTTCTCTCTCTCTCTCTCAAATAAATAAATTTAAAAATAAATTAATTAATTAAATAGAAAGGAGGGAATGCGTATGTAATATTCTGTTTAGTGCTTGACATGGAGGGAGGGCCCAAACATGGTGGCCTGAGATTTTCTCTAGACCCAGCTCCTAGCATATGGTCTGGAAAACTGAGGCTCAGAGAGGGACTTGTCAGGACTTTCACACACGCAGTCCCACCTGCCATGGGCTGTAGGATGGGTGGAGTGGAAGAGTCTGGGTGGGGCCCAAATGATAGCCAGACTCCTTTGTGAAATTTCTGGCAGTGGAGGCACCCACTGATAAGTATTTATCAGACCCAACGATGTGGCCATAGCACCATGCAAAGATGAAAATGACACACATCTGGCCCCAAGAAGCTCACAGCCAAGCATCGGGCAGCCAACCAAACGCTGGTGCACGGAGAATGTGTACCACATGAAGACTGTTTTCAGAACTGTGGGAGAAGCTGATTTGGAAAGCTTCGGATCAAAAGTTCCTGCCCTCTCTTTTCAACAGCTAAATAATCATAGTAATCACTAACATTTGTTGATGCTTATGCTGAGGCAAGCACAGTTTTAAGCACTTTATGTGAATTAACTGAGTTGATCACATCCTGGTACGGGCCCCGTAAGTATGTGCTATTTTCAACCCGTTTCACAAAGAAGCCGAGTTCCAGAGAGGTCATGAAGTTTGCCCAGAGTCACGCAGTTGGTAAGTGAAGGTACTAGGATTTGAACCTGGACAATCTGGATCCAGAGTCCTTGCTTTTAACCACCGTGGTATGCCCCAAACCACACTCACAGTAACACGAGGAGGTGGGGAGGGACCTGGTCATCTGAACTTCCAGAGGTCCCTTTGGGGACAGGAGCTGGGGATGTGCGATTTTAATTGATGATGCTTTGGTTAATTTTGACTCCATGGCTCCTTCCTGAACTCCAGTAAGTTGCAAGTTCTGGGTTTGGGTTGCATTCCTTGGGAAACTTGAGTCAGTTGGATGTATAAGCCCAACTGGAGGCAGCTCTGTCCTGATTTCCCAGGGGCCCTGTCCTCGCTTCTAAGTATGAGGATTTATCTTGGCTTTCCAGGACATTACTGACCACCCGGCCATTTCCATCCTACAGATAGAGAGTCTTTGAACCTTTTCAGGGTCACAGATTGTGGGACACTGTTTTGGTGCCCTGCCCAAATCCCTTTACTTACCCATCTCCCAGCTGCTGGGAGTGTTGGCTGCTAATAGCTCACAGCTGCCCCCTGCTCAAAGTTGCCATATTTAGCAAATAAAAATATTTCACTTTTTTCTGGCGACTGTACCTCTTTTCCAGAAAACTGCCCTTGATTGATGGGAGCAATCTACAACCAGTGACTGATATGGGGTTCCAAAAGGCTTGCCCTTTGCCTTAGAATGGGGACAATTCTGTGGTCCAGTTTATGGTCCAAAGTGCCCCTGTGAATCAGGCCAGGGCTCTGCATGATCTGAGGTCACATTCTTGCTGGGCTCTTGTCCCTGTCTTCTCTTTAGAAGTTTCCCCTGAGAGCTCTTGCTCAGTACGTCACCTGATTCTGAATCCTTGTCTCAGGCTCTTTTCTAGAGAACGCTGATCCCCTTGAGAACATGACAAAAACTCTAAACTGTCCCTGAAAAAAGCACAGGTGTACCTACACACTAACAATGGTGCATGATTTTTGGAAATGACCTTGAAGGGGGCTCCTACTTCATCCTGTGTTTTCCAGACTTCTATCTCACCCTCTCAACGCTGACTGCCAGTGACTGACAGCCTCTGGGATGGGATGAGGGTTAGCATGAAGTTAGCACTGCAAATTATGAGCAGTTTTTTTTAAGCCTATGTAATTTCCATTATTTGCAAGAAAGCCTATGTGGAAATCAAAACATGTCCAGGGAGAGGAAGTTGTCAGCTGATCGTCATGATAAGAAATAATAGTTGAAAGGACATGAAAGAAACACAAGTCTGATTAGGTCATCTCCCTGTTTAAAACTATTCAAAGGCTTCCCACTGCTGTCCTTATAAAGACCCAAGTCCTTGACAAATGTCTCAAGACTCTCCATGGATGGAACCCCTGCACCCTGTCGGTTTCATTACAAATCACTCTTGCATTTGATCTCCATGCTATAGTTACTCTGGTCTCTTCCAGCCCTTCCAACTTATGTCCTTTCCTGCCTCAGGGCCTTTGCACATGGCACCACCTTTTCCTGGGTTATTCTTCCAAGCCTTCTTGCCCCTCGATTACTGAGTCACTTTTTAGAAAATCTCTTCCTGAGTTCCCAGATAGATCGATACCCTCTATTTTACACTATGTACATCTTATACTTTTCTTTCATGTTAGTTACCTATTACTATGTAATAAACTATTCCAAATGTAGCAGCTTAAAACTACAAACATATCTCATAGTTTCTGTGAGTTGGGCATATGGGAGTAGCTTAGCTGGTGGACTAAGGAGGTCAGGGGGTCTCCTGAGTTTATAGTCAGTTTTTGGCCAGGGCTACAGTCATCTGAAGGCTAGAATAAAGATGGAGAATGTACTTCCAAGATCACTCACATGGTTGCCTGGAAGGCTTCAATTCCTCACCAGATGGGTAGTCCCTCCATTGGCTGCCTAAGTGTTCTCACAGCAGGGCAGGTGGCTTCCCCCAAAACAAGGGAGGAGAGAGAGAGAGAGAGAGAGAGAGAGAGAGACAGAGAAAAGAAGAAGAAGAAGAAGAAGAAGAAGAAGAAGAAGAAGAAGAAGAAGGGGGAGGAGGAGGAGGAGGGGGAGGAGGAGGAGGGGGAGGAGAAGGAGAAGAAGAAGAAGGAGGAGGAGGAGAAGGAGAAGGAGAAAGAGAAAAAAGAGGAGGGGAGAGAAGAGGAGGGGAGTGGAGGGGAGTGGAGGGGAGGGGAGGGGAGGGGAGAGGAGATGGGGGGAGGGGAGAAGAGAGTGCATCTAAAAGGAGGGCCCCAGTCTTTTCAGAACACAATCGTGGAAATGACATCTCATCACTTCCATTCTCTAGGAGTGAGTCATGGATTCCGGCCTACACTCAAAAGACGGGGAATTAAGCTCTACCTCTTGAGAAGCATGACAGGATCTGTGGACATCATTTTTACAACCACCTTAGTCACTTATCACAATTGCAATTTTACCTTTAATTTGTGTGACTATTTGATCAGTATCTATTTGGGCTGCACTATTCATGAAGGAAAAGTCCTCCCTGCTCTCCCCCAACCCCCCTGTTTCTCATTCTTCCATCTCAGTGCCCAACATACAGGTGGCACCGAATAAATATTTGTTTAATAAGTGAACGATGCTATTTATTATTTTTTGTCAGTCTCCTAGAGAAGGAGGCCGTGATCAACGTTTAGTAGCGTATCACTGCAATACAGAGCACACAGGAAAACTCCCACAGTTGGTCTTTCAGTTTTAGTTTCAGGGCGAGGCACAGTGTCTGGAGCCCATGCTTTTTATTCTTCACTCATTTTGCAAACATTTATGAGCACTTATCATGTGCTAGAAAGAGGTCCAGGTACTGAGGTTGTGAGATTAACCGGATGCAGAATGCTCTTTTTATAAATTAAGACATCCACGTGTTAATGCATAAAGCAGCCCAGAGGCTTTTGAATAATCTTCAAACATGAAAGACAAGAGGCAGCTGTATTAGAAACAGGCCCCTTGATACTATATTTGCAGAGGTGGTTTTATCAGCCCAGAATGTCACCCAAGTGAGCGGGGCATTTACATTTAATTCCAAAGTGGTTGTGCCAACGTCACTTCTCCGGTTCTCACACTTTTGGTCGCTGTTTGCAAATGTACAAAAGGTTTTGTCAAAGGAGCCGGATAAAGATGGAAAGAGAATGGCATTATATCCGACTAGCAGAGATCTCAGAGTGGTTGGTGCTGAGAAACAGTCGGCCGAGGTCACAGGGGCGTGCGTGGAGAGTGAGGATAATGCGAAGAAATGGAATTGGAAAAATGAAATTGCAGCAACAATGGGCTTTGGCAGAAGTGAGTGCAGTAAGAGGCCTGGACTGCGGCTCAGGAGCCCTCAGGTGCGGTCCCTGCTCTGTGACGGGGAGCTGCACACTCCCTTCCCCGGGCCTCTGTGTCCTTGTTTGCAAAATACGTGCGTTGCATCAGACCAGAGGTTTTAAAATGTTTTTGTGTTAGCTTATTTCTGTGTCACTCTTACAACCTAATACCCAGATATGTAGGACAGGTGAGATTTAAGCCTTTCTTTTTAGAGGAGTAAGGGTGGGTGGCTGGATCCCATGCTACCGGTGCCTCCTTCATGTTCCCTCACCCTCCCAATTTCATTTGCTTCCACTGAGTTCCAACTGCCAGCACATGCTTCCCGCCCCCAAGGGCTTTTTTGCCACCTAGCTGGCAAGCTGGAAGTACTAGCAAATTAACACCCCCCTCACCCCCACAAACCAGCCTCAACCAATCACTGTTTATACTGGGGTATAAATACCCCAGCTCCCTCACTCCTCGGGTGGGCGAGTGATCTGGACGTGCTCCCAGAGCTCCCAGGAGGCACGAGCCTCAGGTGCCCACAGTGGTAACTGCAGTTCCTAACACCTTGTGTTGGCTGCTTTCCTTTCCCTTTATCACGTCCTCACCCCCTGCTGGTGATTCCTGGGATCGCCTATCAGATAGAAGACTTGCACCAGGATCCTTGTCTCAGGGTCAGCGTCGGAGGAGGGGGACCGAAACTAACACAGGGACTTGCAGCAGAAAAAAACTCTTCCTCCCCCACCTCAGACACCTCTGCAGAGCCCCTAGACCTCAGAGCAGTTTGCAAACCACTGGACTTAAAAAGAGAGTCTCTGATTCCCTTATGGCTGTGGTATCGAATACAGGCACATCTCTGCATTAGTAAAAGGTGGTGTGTTAGAGGCAACTTTATACTAGCATTTTCGGGTGAAAAGACCAGGAGATTCTTTATAATTCCAAAGTCAAATTCTGCTTCGACTTTGTAGAAGGGTTATTATGAGCTGGTTTTCTCTTTTGCTCACTTGCTTTATGGAGTGAGGAAATGAATCTGTGCCAATTGGCAGGTACACCGGCCCCGAATAGGTTAGGGACAATGACGCTTGAATGGTTTCTGGATTGATATAGTCCCCCTTTTGACTGGTGATTCCCTTTCTGAATCTTTTTCTAACCTTCACACAGAGGAGAAAGGGGGAAATCAGAACCCTGGAGGTGTTTTTCCTTTATAGCTGAGGAGGGGCGCAAGAAGCACAAAGTGTAATGCTCACCATGCCGTCTTGCTCAAATCCCTTGCCCTTACCACTTCGGGGCACAGTGGCCTGACGTCCAACTGTTTGCACCTGCATTTTGTTGCCTGTTGGCACTTTGTTGTCCACACTCCTTGGGAGGGGCCTCCTGGCCAAGATTAATGGGAGTTGGGGTACAAATACCCCAGCTACCTTGTCCCTGCGGTAGGAAAACCCAGATGTGTGTCCCCCATCATTTCCTAGAGCTCCCGTGAAATTTGGCTCTGGTTGCCCACGGTGGTAATGTGCTTGATAACATGCCTTGTGTCGGCTGCCTCGCCTTTTCTGTCTCATTTCCCCATGCCTCTACTGGTATTTTCTGCACTTCCCAAACAAATTCCAACTGCTCAAATCCTTGTCTAAATCTGCTTCTGGGAAAACCTAAACTAAAAAAAAAAAATCTTTCCCAGAGAAGCGCTGGACAGTTTCTGTTTATTCCTTACTTGTCCCTGGGAGCCTATGTTGTAGGTCACAGTTATCAGTTGATGAGAGAAAGTTCATGGGTGCTGTTGAGTGCCTCTGGGATGGAGACCCACGCTTCATGAGAGCTGTCCCTGGGAGAGCACTGTGGACTAGCAGTACAGCTTAAAGGCCGGGCATCTTCCCTCCATGACCACTTCCTCCTGCTTAAATCCTACCCCCGAGGTGGCTTCCATGGTCTCTGGATCATCTGTGGTCTCTGCCCACCACTGTCTTTTCTGTCCTTTATGCCACAATGATAGAAGACCACTTGGAGTTTCCCTGCCCTCCCATTTCCCCATCCCTTCCGTGCCTGCTGACTCTGGTTTAGTATTTCCTCTGCTTATACTGCCCTTCTCTACTTTTCTCTTAGCAGAATCCTATTCCTCCTTTAAGATCCAATCTAAGGGTCACCTCTGCTACGAAGGCTTCTTGACTTCATTTCTATGCCTTCCTTTGAACCCCCAGCATCTCTGTCTTATAGCACCTTCAAACACTGTACTGAAATCATCAATGCAGACACCTGTCTCCCCACCAGATGGTGAGCTCCTTGAAAACCCAGGCTGTGTCCTATTCAAAGGGCTTAGTACACTACAGGTGCTGGACGTAGGCTGGGCTCCCCAGAAGCAGACCCCGAGACAGGTATTTCTTTGCAAGTGATTTATTAAGGAACTGCTCCCAGGAGAAATCAGTAAGGGGAAGAGGGCCAAGCAAGGACCCAAGATGTGATTTCAGGCAAAAGTCCACGGAGGATAGTGTCTACATGTTCCCATAGGGCATTCTGGAGCCGAAGTCACACCTCGATAGTTGTTCTGAAAACTGGGCTTTTCCTTTCCTGTACCAGCCAGTCACTGACTGAGGTCTACTCCAGGGTCCTCATGCCACATCTCTGTGTGTGTGTTCATGTGCTAAGTGGGAGCCCAGGAGCCTGGGGCCAGTCTTCCAGAGGGTCGCAGATGTGGGCTGTCAGAGGCAAAGGCCAGAGGATGATCCCCACCGCAGAACCCCAACGACAAGTCCCACAGACAAGGTAAGGGGGAGAGAATTAGGCTGAGCTCCAAGAGTGTCCACTAGAGGGCTCCCACATGTCTTGTGACTGAGCTGAAATGTGGCTGGGTGGGCACACCCCCACATGTCTCTTTGGAACTGCAAATCCAGACCTCAATTCCGGCGTACCTGGAATCCTGCTCGTCCTGTGGTCCATGAGCCACATCCTCCCCACTTCCATTCTTCCTGTGCTCTCTGGATGCTTGGTTCCAGCATGTTCTCCACCTCCAGGGTCACCTTTGGCCTCCATTCCTACCCTCATAAATATACCCTTCATAAACAGACTCAGTTCTTTCAAGTCTCCTTTCAAAATCTTTTCTAAAGTCATTCCCTTTTGTCCATTCTCATTATCTTGCTGCCACATCCTCAGAGCCTAGTGTGATCATTACTTGTGGATACTGAATGAATGAATGAATGAATGAGAGATAGCCCAATCTTCTGAAAGAAGTTCATCCTCCCTAGGCTGGTATGCATTTTTTCCAGGGGCTAACCCACCCCTTTTCTTAGATCTTATAAATTTTTAAATACACAGACTACTTAGAGTAAAACAAACTACTTATTCTTTTGTAACATAATTCACACGTTCTGGCCCTCTCACCTTTGTTCTGCTCTTCTTTGCACCTGAGAAGCCCAATTCCTCATCTCTACCTATAAAAATTCTGCTCGTCTTCGAAGGTCCAGCTTCCCAATCTTCTTTGAACCTGTGACATTTAGTTTGTTCCTCTCCTAGGGAACTGCTAAAATTTTTTTGTTGTTGCTATTGGCATCTTTAAAGACAATGAGTTCCGCCATATCAAGAGTGGTATGTTACACTGTATGTTAACTAACTGGAATTTAAATGAAAAGTTAAAGAAAAAATTAAAATGCTGACAAGAAAAGAAAAGGGTTCGCCAAGTATCTTGGGCTGCCCTCTTTTGTGGGCACATAGTAGGGCTGTGTTTTTCTACCCCCTTGAACTAAGTCACGATCATGTGACTTCGTTTTGGCCAATGAAATGTGAGCAGAGTGACTTGTGTCACTTCTGCACTTCAAGAGCCAGTGCAGGACTGTCCACGTCTGTTCTTCCTGCTTTGGCAACCATTGAAGGACAGAGATAGAGCCTCCCTCAGCCTGGGCCCCTGAGTGAGGACCATGTAGACCAGAGGTCCTAGTATTTCCGCAACAGACAGGTATCATAAGCAAGAAATAAACTTGTATTGTTTCAAGTCTCTGAGATTTGGGGGTTGTTGTTACACAGTATAACCTAGCCTCTCAGAGTCTAGCAGGTGTCTTCCCGAGGAAGAGCCTCAAGGTATATACATTGAATGAAGCAAACTAAGAGACTCTATTTCTTGACTAAAGTCACCACCATTGTGTAGCTGAAATGATAGAAAGGATACCGCAGGCATACTCTGGAATGAACACATTAAAAGATTGAATTCACCCAGATGGAGTTAAGTGAGGCATTGAATAACGTCCATTGCATTTTCATTGTAGATGGCCAATGAGGTAGTTACAGTTTGGAATCGAAAGAATGTCCTCCACATACTATTTTTCATCCCTGTCTCCCTCCCTCCCTCCCTCTCTCCCATTTTGCTCCCTTCCTCCTTCCCTCTCCACCTTCTTTTTTTAAAACTTAGTTCTATCTGTTGGTTGAGCATGAGAAGTAGGAAGAAACCAGCCACATGATTTTTAATTTTTTAAAGGCATGAATAAAGAAAACCTTGCCATAAGAAAAATAAATTTGTATTTTGAAAACATTAATCTTTAGGCCAGCAGAGGCGGTTTTGATCAGATCTTCCATTCCTCCATTTTTCATCCTCTATATCTCAAATTTCACCCAAAAAGCAAAAGGGATAAGCTTTCTAATGACAAAATAAATCTAATATTAAATTGTTTGCATCTTGCCCGTCTCACTTTCTGGGGGTTATTTCCTATCATAATGGTCCAGAATCTTTGAAATATCTTTAAAGAAAAAAATTTTTTCATCAGTGCCTGCAACAAATGAATCATACAGACAATTTGCTACGATGGGCTTTTCTTTTTGTGCAAAGGCAAAAAATCCTGAGTGAGGAAGCTCAGACTTCACCAACCTCCTGGTTCTGAAATTACTCATCCAGACATGAAACAAAATTGAAAAATCAGAGAGATCTAGTTTGAAGGAAAAAGAATGGTTGATGGCCTGGGAACCAAGTAAGTACTCGTTTTGCTTTTGTGCTATTGGATGAAGATGCTTGGATCAAAAGAGGACTTGGAAACATCAAGAAATTGACAAGCAGGGCTAAAAGACGCTGGCAATGTGTTTATCATTCAAAAAAAAAAAAAAAGCATACATCTGGAGTGTCAGCAGTGGTACTCAGCCCAAAGAGCCTCTTGCCATAACAAACTCATTGACAAGAACTGTCATTGACTCTGCTTTATCTTCCGTGTGCTACTAAGAGGGCGCATTCCAAGTGCATCCTACGTAAATTGAGGTTTGCTTCCTGACCTGGGAGATCAATTCTCTGTCAGAGAGCTAGCTGATGGATCACCGTGTGGCTGCCACTGCATTGAAAATCACATCAAATACCTTCTCAAACACACTTCTGAATTACACGCTGGATCTCTGAAGAGGTTAGAGATGAATCCGGGTAGCTCACCAATCCGTGTGTCTTACAAAGTCGAGTAAATGAGGCAGGTGCTCAGTGGTTTGTGTTATTCTCCCAGCCAGAGGCAGCAGAGTATCTGGGTTAATTGCACAGATTCTGGAGCCCAGTGGCTGGGTTTGAGCCAGGATCTGCTGCTTACCAGCTCTGTGACCTTGGGCAAGTTATTTAACCTCTCTGTTTCAATTTTCCGGGTTGCTAAATAAGGATGATAATATGGAACCTCCCTCCCTTCCTCCCTCCCCGGGCAGTATCTTAATCTTCATCCCTCAGGAGTAGATCTTGAGACATGGATTTAAGAGCAAGAAATTAATTGGGAGGTGAGTAGATGAAGGGTAAAGGAAGACTGGAAAGCATGTTCTGAGCAAGCCACCACTGTGGGGGACCAGAATTTAATCCCGCTGGGGAGTCCTGGGAGACTGTGAAACAGGCCCCTCAGTGGAAAACATGCACCAGAGGGGTGAAGGAGCTGGGGTATTCACTCACAAATTCCCACCTATAATTCACGGAGGGCCTCTCTTGTGTGTGAGCACACATATGCGTGTGCACATGCGTGTGTGTGCACATGCAGGGAGGAGGCATTAATTCCCTGACAATTCTGGCTTGCCATGCCAGCTGTAAAGGGGGCGCTGTCAGGAAGAGAAAACCCTCAGGCAAAGCCGTGCACGTGCTGGCCGTTGAAAGTGCCAAAGAAGTCAGGGTGAAGGGGTAAGTGCAGGGCTACAGACCATTTTGAAGATCAAATGAGTTAATTATTGTGAAACACTTAGCAAGGTCCCCGGCACAAAGTAAGCCCGCCTCAAAGAGCCGGATTAATACCAAAGCTGGATGGTTGTTCTTTGGGATGACTTCTTATCTCAGGATGGATTTTCTTTTTGTTTTTCATTTTCTTCCTTTGGGACAATGAACCATGATTAGGAGCGTGGTACTACAGCAGTGGCTAAATGCATTACAGGTTTTCTCAAAGATGACTGTGTAAGTGTGAAATGGGTTTACTGATGGAGCTGTCTCGATCAGGGGGAACATCGTCACGTCATGACAAATACCTGTCAATCCATTAGAGTTGCTGGCACATGATCAGTACCTCCTTCAGTCCTGGAGGTCACAAGCCAGCTGTGCTGTGCTGCAGAAACGCAAATACACCCTGAGTCTTAGTGGCTTAACAGGAATTGACACCTGTGTAATCTCTCACTCCATTAGGTCTGCTCTGTGCACTCGTGGAAGACAGGCACTGAGCTGGATGATGGTCAGCACTGTACCTTTGTACAGGACACTGCACAAAGAGGGGACAATGAGAAGTGAACGAATGAACAAATCAACAGATTGATCCCGTAAGTATCATGTTTGCAGACGCACCTTCATTTGAAATATTGGCTTCCTCCCACTTAACTTCTCCTTGGCTCCTCGCAGCTTATCTTGCTCTCCTGAGTCAGAAATAACCCCTTTCCTCTCACTTCTTGGACACTTTGTGTCTCTCCACAGTGCATCACATTCTGTCTTGCAGGATGGTAAGTAATTTGTGTATGTGTCAGGCCTTGTCACCCTTCCCTCGAATGCCTCTGATGGCTTCCAAGCACTTTTAGGATACTCTGCATGTTCTGACCTGGTCTACGAGACCCTGTGTGCTCTGCCCTCTGAGTCTCTCCTTGGAGGTCTCATCTACCACTTTCTCTTCCCCTATTCTTCTCCAGCCACTATGGACTCATAACGGTTCCTTGTATATGTCATGCCTGGTCCTGCTTCAGGCCCTTGGTACCTGCTCTTCCCTAGGACTTCAATCCACCTTCTGCCTTCAGATCGCTTGTTCCATTGACTCAGATCACTGCTCAAATGTTATCACCTATGAAAGTTCTTCCCAGACCAATGTATCTTAGAAAGCATGCATACCACATTAGTCTGCTTTATATTTTTTTCCATATCACACATTTATTTGGTTGTCCTGACTGGCTCCTCCACCCACAAAGATGCAAACTCTCAGAGGTCAGGGACTTTGTTATATTTAGTGTGGTATTATTCTAAGTTCCCACAGCAGTGATTGGCACTTAATAAGACCTCAGTAAACATCTGTTGAATAAATGCATAAAAATTATTGTCCCATTTTAGACATGAGGTAACTGAATCCTATAGAACCGAAGAAAAGTATATAATGTAACATAGCTTTTTATAGCATATATCATATATGACATAGCATATATCATTGTATCACATCTACATGTGGACACTTTAATCTTTATAACAATAAATTTACATACATACAGGGAAACTGAAGCACAGAGAAGTTACATAACTTTCCCAAGGTCATGCAGCCAGGGAGCAGCAGAGCAAGGATTCAAATCCGATAATCTAGCTCCAGGGTTCATGCTCTTAACTACTGTGCTATGCTCTAGGAAACAGCCAAGAAGGAACTCTCTTTGTGTTTTTGGAGGAACCGTCAAGAGAACAAACTGAAAGCTTTCTGTCAACTGTCCCAATGTTGATTGAAAATTTCTCATATGGAAAGCATTATGGGATCTCCAACATTAAAACCTGTTCAAAAGCCAGGGTGAGTGTTGGGAGCTATGTTGGAGCTAAGGAAAGCCATTAAGCCCACACAGGGCACATGCTTGAGGAGATAGTCTCATCACTGTGTCTACAGAGAAGACTTAAACAGAGGCTCGGGGCATGACTTATCATGTCAATAAAAGTGGATAATGTCTCTGTTTCTAGAATGTTCTGATGTCATCATCCAAATAGACGCATCAGTGGACTACCATCTAAGCAAGGCATCTTTGCCCTTGAAGGCAGTACCTCACACAGGGCCAGGTATATATATGTAAGATACATATATACGTGTGTGTGTGTGTGTGTGTGTGTGTGTGTGTGTGTGTATTACATACAGGTATATGTAAGATGCTCAATAAACACTTACTGCATGGGAGTTACTTTTTTTCCACCCAAAGACAGACATGTACCTAGGGACACACGGGTCTCTTTGACATGTCTCATGTTGCCCCACTACCAATCTCTCCTGATTCTAATGTTCCCCACACAGGTGTCTGAGTGTTTACTCAACTTCAAGTACGATCACAGCTCTTCCATGCTCATAATATTTCCCAGGACTTTCATGGTCTCAGGAAAACTTCCAATGGTGTCTAGACTTAAAAAAAAAAGTCTCACATTGCTGTAGAATGTCAGCACTTGACAGAGGCCCAGGGACTAGGTATTGTATCCTCCTCTACTTTTCCCCTCCTAATTTTATAGGGTTCTGATAAGGGGAAGGGAATTAGCTGAGGATGCAGTGGGTCAGTGGTGGGAGCAGACCTGAAATCCAGGTATCTTAATGGCCAGTCCAGTGGTCCATCCTCTGTGAGCACGGCAGGGTTCAAAAACCTAACTACATAGTCACAGAGAGTAGCTTTCTGTTTGAAGAAATTTTCTGAATTTTCCCCTCCCCCGTCATGGGGTAACCACTTCCACACAGTTTTATCCTTCCCTGGCCTCTGATCCTTAGGCTAGATAATTAATCAGGCTTTTGAATAATTAAAATTATTTAAAAAATGCCTTTGTATCTGTGAAATTTGCTCCGGTAATTACTGCCTTATCAAGAGTCTGATCCCACAGACCAGAATACTTTGCCAAGAGATAGGAAGTACTTTCACTTGAGGCTTCGGGATTCAGAAGTTGCAGAAGGAGTGTTTGTTATATGAACCAGTCTCTTTGAAGATGAATAGCACCAACTCTTGACTCCACAGTCTCCACAAAATCCCCTTTCATTCTTAGATTTCGTAACAAGATACAGCATATCTCATTCTTTGCCTTCAGAGCCTGCTGTAAAATATGATCATTAGTTAAAGTTTTGGATTGGCTTCTCCAAACTAGATTCTGCACTTGCCTTGCTGAGCCTGGCTTCCAAATTCAACATCCACTTTCCAATAAACTCTTGTGGCAGCACAGTGAATGACAGTGCTTGTTTTTCTCAAGTTACTACCTGGTTCTTCCTGACCCAGCCAGTACCTGAGCCCTAAGACATAATGTTCTGTCCCTGGAGCCCCACCACTTCTTGTCATACCTCCCAAAGGGTTTTTTGAAACCCAGGTCCAGGATGCCCAAGGTCGACAACTTCATGCTAGATTCAGAGGGTTTACAGAAACCTGGTGGACATTCCCAGCAAGTACAGTCAATAGAGGGACCAACTACCCAACCAGGGCCCCTTAAATACCTCACAACCAAGAATGGGGCCAGTTACAGCACCTGGAGAGGGAATGCTAATGCAGGTAATCAAGTGGGGGTGGGATTTGTGGGGTTGTGCAAGGGAGACATTATTTTATAGTGGTTAAGAACACACGCTCTGGAGTCAGACAATTAATAGGGAGGTTGTGCTTTCCTGGGCTCCTGTTTCTGCTGGCCTCTGGCTGGGTTTGGCCAGTGGGAGGCGCTGGTGGGACACCGAAGGGCAAAAGAAGAGGAGACCAAAGGGGATTTCTTCCCCTCTTTCTCTGCTTGGGTGATTTCTTTAGAAGCAAACAAGGATCCTCCTTGGCTTCAGCTTCCCCTGGACACATCTGCCGTGGTTCCAGCTTCCATGAATTATCATACTCTGAGGCTTCCAGTATCTTGGTCCCTCCGTCTTAAGGTAGGGAGTAGCTTCTCGCTCTTGTGTATTTCTGAGTTACCTTCCTATCCCTTTTTGGGTTCCCAGTTCTCTCATCACTTTCTGTAGCCAATTCCCTAAATTAAATTCCCTCTGTGGTAAATACTCGAAGCAGTTTCCGTTTTCCTGGTTCCTGATCAACCACTGTTTGATTAGGTAAGCCAGCGCATGTCCTCTTTGGCTTAAGTGAATTTGAGACGAGTCTCTGTCACGACTTAGAGTCTGGACTCACACAGGAGTTAACAGGCAAAAAAAAGTAGCTACGAGCTCCTGAGCACTTACTATATGCCTGGCACTATGCTCAGTGCTTGGTTTACTAACTATAGAATCCATGAAGTAGAAGTTATGATCTCCGTTTTGTAGGTGAGGAAATGGGAGACACAAACATGTTACATAATTTTATCCCCACCATATTTATTTTCTTTATGTGGAAATCCAGTCAAAACCAGCTGCTTCTTAAAAAAAAAAAACACGTTACATAGAGGAAAGGAGGCAAACCATAAGAGACTCTTAAAAACTGAGAATAAACTGAGGGTTGATGGGGGTGGGAGGGAGGGGAAAGTGGGTGATGGGCATTGAGGAAGCACCTGTTGAGATGAGCACTGGGTGTTGTATGGAAACCAATTTGACAATAAATTTCATATTTAAAAAAACCCCAGCTGCTTCTTTAAAATAAGGAAGACATTCCTTCAGGTATGTCAAGGCTCAGGGGTGGCAGGACAAGAAAGGAGGTGAGGAATGACAAAGGGGAGGTCTAGGTGCTATTTTGTGACACAGCCTAGAAGTGTCGTATGCTTCTCCCAGTCAGAGTGTAATGAGTGAAGAGAGCTCCATATATATGAGCTACAGGCATCTCCAGTAACTGTGATTCAAGTCAAGTTCTTGCTGCTAATTGCACACACGTTTCGCTAAAGGTAGTAAATAGGAATCATTCACGTGTCCTTAGAGACCGCGGCACCATTCAGTATTCATGGCAAATATATCATTGAGCTTCATAAGAGAATCATTTTAAAACAAAGCTTGGTCAGCTGTTTAATAATTTACTGATGGTGACAGCAGGGAGAATATCTAATAACCAGTGAGATTGGCTTTCAAATAGAAAATAAATTCATGTTAGAGGAGTTTCAGGAGAAGAAAAAGGGGAAGGAGTGGGGGAAGCGTTACTAGCAGTAAGGAAGTATTTAACATTTGTCAATTCCTGATTTTTTTTTTTTTTAATCCTATCCGAGAGAGAAACCTGAGAAAATTCCATACATTTGTGTCTTCAAACATTCATGGGCCCTTAATATTCTTCTTGCAGGAAACAAGAATTAGACAGAGGTCCAGTCTCTCAAAGCAGAGGCTCTGACCCCAACTGAGCACTGGGGAGTATCTTCCTTTGTTAATCTGGGGATTTTTTCAGGTTACATTGTCTCTGTTATCATACGTTGGTTCCTCCTGGGGTAGGTAAGGCCTGAAAAATTGAAAAAACAAAGCCTTCAAATAAAACAAAATCAACCCAGACTATAATGGCACATTCTTCTGCTCCGGGGAGAACCTAGCTGGGAAGTTATTGCAGGGGATCTGGCTTCTGGGTAAGCGGAATGTATTTGTTTGTTTGTTTGTTTGTTTACTAGCAAAGGTCTACTGAAATGTCTATAAAATGAAAAGGGTTTAGAGACGGTTGGACTAGCATTCTTGATCCACAGTGGGGAGACACAATTACAGTGATTTTAAAACATCTAGGACAGGTAGAGAGGAAAGTCAAACCTAAAACCAGCATCCATCCTGAAGCACCAAACCTCCTCATACCTCAGTTTCCTCACCTGTACATTGGGAATAATGAGAACTGTGGGGTGGATGGTGCATGCCGGGCTTTTAGCTACGGGCCTGGCTCAAGGTCAGTGCAAGTTCAAACATTTCGGAAAGGCGGAAGCAAAACCAAAGTGGAAAATCCCCAAGATTATCAATCTTTAAGCTTCTGTGGCAGACAGAGATGAATGGTGGTTTTGGGTAAAGGAGCACCTCTGACTCCCTGCCCTTCAGCCCCCTCCCAGAGCACAGGGCATACTCTGTCCTCAAACCAATCCCTACATTTGCCACCCTGGAGACAGGCTTCCAGATAAGACAAATGATCTCTGTGTTCCCAGGTGGTATTTTCTATGGTTTTACATTCCAAGATTGTCCCCATCCATTCTTCACATTCATTTCAACAAACTCAATCTCATTCTGCCTTGAGTTATTAGCATTTTTTTAGCTTGTAGAAATAATGATTTATCAACGTTTTATTTGACGTGAGAATGGCTTGAATAAACGTGTGCAGTCTGGCCTGTCACGCCAATGAAGGATCTCAGTGTGCTTGGAGTCTTCTGCTGTTATCTAGCTCGGTTCTGGGAGTGGTGAAGGAGATTCTGGGGGCTAAAGTTTGTGGCTATCATTTCGGGTGAAATCTCTTTCTGTGTTGTGGACTAAAATATTTCTTCAACAGTCGCCATTTTCTGAAGCTGAAATAACTATTTATTCCGTTGGATTGGCTATAGAGGAGCTGGCTGCTTGAAAATATTTTGAGGATAACACTTATGCCTTGGTACGTTGGAAGGGTAGGTTGTATAAAAATCATAGGGTCTCTGTGGGTAACGAAGGACTGAATGGAGTGTCGGAATGCAGAGCAGGTTAAGCAGAGAGCAGACCCTGGGTGAGGAGTTAGGTCATCAGATCACTTACTAAACAGGTTTATGAGCATTGTGATTTATAAGTGAGGTGGATACAGGTTACCTGACTGCCCAAGATCCTTTAGAGAAAACATTCCTTCCCCACTCCATTTGGTCTTTATGGGACTGTCAATTATGGTGACCACCCCCTATATGGAGGGGTGGACAAATGACTGAGGCTGGCCAATTATAGTATTGTCCTCTCTGCCACTTTCCTGACCAAATCGATTGTTTCAGGAAATGGATGTGACCTACATCAGCCAAAGTATCTTCACTAGAGTTTGGCAGGGATGCTACTGAAGGCTCTAAGCCATGAGACCCATATATGGAGTGGTCACTGCCCAATTTTCCCTGACTACCCACTGAGAGAAGCACAATTGAGAGATGGAGAGGGACGGGGGGGGGGGGGGGGGAACAACTGAATACCTGGATGCAGCTTTGCCTGAAGGTGCTTATGCATCGCTCAGCTAAATAAGCCACTGGATTCCTCTTTTCACATTAAGTTGCTTTGAGCTAGTCATGTCATTTGTAAGAAAGAGTCGTGCCTAAAATACAATGTGTGTACACGCTCCAGTCTCAGTATTCATCCTCTAAACCCTTATAGCTGTCAGAAACACAAAAATGGGCAAGATGCAGACCTGGCCTCAGTAGGCTCAAGGTTGTATCTGCAGGTTTTCAACTTCCTCGTCCTAACACGGCATTAACCATTCACAAACAATGTGCCTGAGAATCCTCTGGTGTGAAAGTTAAAAAAAAAAAAAAAAAAAGAAAGAAAGAAAAATCAAACCCCTCAGCCTCAGTCTGTAAGGATTCTGATTCAGTTCCATGCAAAATGAATGCACACCTACCCTGAGTGGCTCTGGAGTGGATGTGTCCCGGGGACCCATGCTGAGAAATGTACTGTCTATCACTCATCCAGGATCACCGCTCCTTCCATGCAGGGATTCCCTGAGATGGGCAAGGGGGTGGGGCATCTTTATAAGGGTGTATGAGAATATGAGGAGGTAGGGCTCTGTGTAGACCCCACTCCAAGTCCACCCCCTTTAAGTTTCTGAGATGATTCATAGCCCACCCAGGGCTGGGGAGACTCCAAGTGAGGAGTCCTTGCAGTGGTTTTTAGTGGAAATACTGGGGAGCTTTAAAAACTACTATTGCCTGGCTCCTACTCAAATAACTCAATGGCTGAGGGTGGGGCCCCAGGTGATTCTAACATGGAGAAGGGCTGAAGACCACTGCAGCAGAAACCCATCCCTGGCTGCCTTGTGGGAATCTCCTTCCCAAGGCCCTCTTGGCAATCTGTGTCTGATTGGTGCAGCATCCAAAGGCTGGGCTGTAGTGGGCAGAGTTCTGTTACTGTCAAGGGCCTTGTTTTTATGGTGGGAGGTCCATGTTACTTCTGGAAATACAATAATAAAATAACAAATCAATGAGAATAAAAGACCAAGTCCATATAATCATAAAAAATAATAAACATGAGCAAATAAGTAACATTACTAAGGGAGGGCTATGCAGGGGAAACACGAAAGTTTGTTAACAATCAAGGATGCTGGGGCGCCTGGGTGGCTCAGTCCTGGTTTAGTGTCCAACTGCAGATCAGGCCATGATATTGTGGTTCGTGGGTTCGAGCCCTACATCAGGTTCTGTGCTGACAGTTTGGAGACTGGAGCTTGCTTCCAATTCTGTGTCTCCCTCTCTCTGCCTCTCCCCTGCTCATGCTCTGTCTCTCTCTCTCTCAAAAATAAACATTAAAAAAGTTTAAAAAGAATCAAGGATTCTGATGAATCCAATTGTGTAAACCTGAGGCCTGAAGGAAATTTTAAAGATTTCTTTAAAAAATGAGACATTCTTTCTGTATCACTTCTGTTTGAAAATGCTAAGTGCCATATTTTTGTTCTCAGAGGGCCAGTGTCTGTTGTTCCTGGGACTTGGGCCCCACCTGGAGGAGGCTTGACGCTGTCAGCAGACAGGCCAGGAATGCCTCTTCTGGTTCCTCTCTGCCAGGGACAGGCCTGTCACCATTCTGAGCCTGGGCCAGGTGTTTCCAGTGGTCCGATACCACAGCGTAGGCCTGTCGTTTCTGTGCTGGCCTGGACAGAGTTACCCTGCCTGTTACGACTTCCCATGAGACTCCCCTGTGCACAGTCATAAAGTAAGATTTCCAAGCTCTTCCCTCAAGTTTTGGGTTCATCGGTTCTGGGGGGAGTGGGTATTTGGAGTTACTAACAGAGCTCCTGGTGGTCCCTAGGATCGGGAACAGCTGGGAAATGTCACCCTGACATATCTCACCCTGAGCACCTGTGAACCTTGCTCTGGCCCTTTTCTGATGAGTCGACTTTGTCTCACAGACATTGCTAGATGGGCAGTGAGTCTCCCGTCTGAAAATCACTGAACTCCTCTTTGGCCCTGGCAGGCAAATGTGGCCCTAGTCTCCACCAACATCTTTTGAGTGCTTGCTGTATGCATTGTAGGGCTTGGCTTTGACGGGATGGGGGAGGGTAAGCCAGTCCTGGCAGCCTCAGATGCTGCCACCCTCATGGAGAAGGCGGCTCTGCTAATGGCACTGTGGAAACAGAACTGACGAATCCTTCTTCCCTGCCCACTACAGACCTGCCCAAAGCTGAGCAATGAGGATTTGTAGGCCTAGAAAGGGATAGAGGAGGAAACGGATTTGGAATCTGGCATTCCAGAGAGAGGCAACGATACAGGCAAAAGCCCCAGGCAGAGCCAGGGTGGCTGGGGTAAAGGGTCTGTGTCCTGGAGTTGGGTCAGAGGGAGCCACTGCTCCCGAGACCTCAGCCCTTCTGGCCCGCCCCAACCTCTCTGAACGCGCAGCCGCTTTCACATCTCTGAGCGGTTCCTGCCACCCGCAATACCTTTCTCTCCTTCCCTACCTGGTGAGGACTCTGGGTGGGGTGCGTTTCGAGGGAATTAAGGACAGGATGGGCTGAGAAAGGCAGGCCAGGCCCAGCCAATGGAAGGTCTTGGTGGCCACGTGAAGGATTCCGGACTCTATTCTGAGGGCAATGCAGCATTGTGAAGGGCGTCAAGTTGGCGAGGGGCAAGACTGTGGAGTGACGGTCTTCCTAACAACGGCACTGGCTGCTGTGTGTGAGGAGGGGTTAGGCGGATGAGACTGGAGGCAGAGAGGGGCTGGCTGAAGACGGAGCTAAGACCACTGCAGGGCAGATGCAGAGGAGAAACAGGTTCACCCCACCTTGGACTGTCAAGTCCATCCCCACCTGGATCCTCTTGAACCTGAGTCTGGAGTCAGGGACGAGGGGAGAGTCTGGGGACCTCAGTGCTCGTGTGCAACTCCAGGGCACAGTGGCATTTCTCTGGCCTCATCAGGGAACAGCTTTACTGGAAGGAAGAGGTAAAGGCTGGGGCTCTATCTCCATCATGACAGACATCTATTATTCAAACCATGACACTAGCTACCCTGTCCCTAGTGGGCTGGTGTGACCTCTCCACGTGGGCTGCCTGGGGGCTCCTATGGGATGGAGTCATTGTATTTTGGCACCCCACTGCTCAGCATGACGCTGGGCACAGGTTAGAGACAAAACATCCACGGTGGGTACCTGGCACACATCACTTAGTTTTTTCATTTTGTTTTGTTTTGTTTTGTTTTTTTAATTAAAAGAAACAGCTACTTGGCAGATCCCACTTAGGCAAAGAGAGATGTGGTCCTCACGTTAAATCCAGGGCAGCTCAAGCACTGACGTCTACTTGCCAACAGTCTGGACCATGTGCTGGTGTTTTGGCCCAAGGATGAAGCAGCTGGCTGTCCGTGCTGTGTTGCCGACCAGGTGTCTATAATAGTTGGCCTGGAATCAAGGCTGGGGTGGTATGTTAACCCAAGACTTGGAGGTAGGAAAGAAAGGAAAAGAAATGATCTCTTGAGTGGGCCAGGTCCTGTTCTAGATGCTTTCATATCCATTAACTCACATAATTCTCACTCAGCTCAGTGAGGTGGGAATAATCACCCCAATTTCGCAGATGGGGAAACACAACTGGAGAGAGAGAGTGACTAGTTTGTGGTCACCTGACTGGTGAATGGAGGCATGGGGAATATGGGCAGGTGCAAGGCCTCGCCCAAAAGAGGGCTGTTACCAAAACAGAGCATGTCCGAGAAGAGGAACCAGATGGTGGGGGACTAGAACTCAAAGAAGGAGGAGGAGGAAGAGGAGGAGGGGGAGGAGGAGGAGGAGGAGAGGATGAAGAAGAGTGTAAGGAATCAAGAATGCTTACCTAGAGCACACCAACATCCAAGTGAGTCACCTGCAAGCGTGTCCAGGATCTTTCCGTGTGTTCCCAGAGAGAGGAGCCAACTCCGAGGGGAGGAAGGTGCAGACTGGCAGTGTCGGTTCAGTGCAAGGGAAATCTTTCTAACCACCAGGGCCTCACAGTGCAAACGATTTCTTTGTGAAGTACTGCTTTTGGACACAGCAATATTATTGGACAATGCATGTTTTCACAGAACAAAATGGTTGGATCACGAGGTTACACTCGAAACTACTTATGGTTTCTAAGTTGCATTTGGGTTATTTATATTTGCGCGTCTTGACGGAGAGCATTAATGCTTGTTAATATTTGTGCCATAAAACACGATTCGAGTCAGAACTACTGGCTCTGAAAGAGTCCGCGGTGTGTGCAAAGCCACTCTGCTAATAGAAAGGTTAACTCGTATTTTTGAATTATTGATGGTTGCTTGTTACTAATTTTTTTTCCTCAGAAAGGAGGAAATTATTAATGAAGAGATCATTGCCAATGTGTCTGACATCTATTAATGGTTTCATCTTGCAACCAGATTAAAAGAGACAGCTGGCCCATGAATTTATGTGGAGACAGAGCCAAATGTGCTGACAGCTCCGTAGGAGGGTGGGCCGTCAGGCAGTGGGGCCTGGGCATCCGCACCGGGGGCTGGCGAGAGGTCCCCTCCCAGCGCTCATGGCCTGGTCGAGGGGATGTCAAAGGCCTTGCTGCACAAAGGCTATCATTCTTCTGACATCTTTCTAAATGCTCTGTTCCCATGGGAACCCATCAGTATCTCTACTGTGCGGGCCACTCATGGGCACATTCACCGTGGGTGTTTCAGGTTGGTGGTTTTCAACTTGAACGTGCATCCGACTCACCTGGGTGGCTGGTTAGAACAGATTTCTGGGCCTCACCTCCAACATTTCTGATTCAGTAGGTCCAGGGGAGGGCCTGAGACTTTGCATTTCTAACACATTTCCAGGCAGATGATGCTGATACTACTGGTCCAAAGACCACATGTTGAGAACCAGTTCTAGACTGATGATTTGGGCTGTGAGACTGCCTCTAGAGAAGGAGTTGGCAAACTTCTTCTGTAAAGGGCAAGGACAGTAAACATTTTCAGATGTGGGCCAGATGATCTCTGTCACAATTACTAAACTCTGCCTCTGTAGTCCAGAGAACAATCACAGGCAATATGTAAACAAATATGTAGGATTGTGTGCCAATAAAACTTTATTTATAAAAACACAATCAGGGCCACGCTTGGCCCACTAGTGGTAGTTTGCTGACCTCTGCTCTAGTGCAGCAGTGTCTAATAGAACTTTTGCAAAAACCAGCCATAGGCAGTGTCCAAATGAATAAGCATGGCTATACCCCAAAAAACTTTATTTATAAAAAGAAACAGTGGGTCAGATTTGGCTCATGGGCTGTAGTCTGAGCAGCACTGTCCAATAGAATTTTCTATCATGATGGAAATGTTTATAGCTGTACTGTACAATATGGCAGCCACTAGCCACAGGTGGCTACTGAGCTCTTAAAATGTGGTTAGTTCCAGGGGCACCTGGGTGGCTCAGTCGGTTAAGCGTCCGACCTCAGCTCAGGTCACGATCTCACGGACCGTGAGTTCGAGCCCCGCGTCGGGCTCTGGGCTGATGGCTCAGAGCCTGGAGCCTGTTTCAGATTCTGTGTCTCCCTCTCTCTGACCCTCCCCCTTTCATGCTCTGTCTCTCTCTGTCTCAAAAATAAATAAACGTTAAAAAAAAAAATTAAAAAAAAATGTGGTTAGTTCCACACTCAGTGTGGTTAGACTGAATTTCTAAATTTTATTTTATAATTAAGATTTTATTTCAAAAAAATTTATTTTAATGTTTATTTTTTGAGAGACAGAGTGAGAGTGGGGGAGGGGCAGAGGGAGGGAGACACGGAATCTGCAACAGGCTCTAGGCTCTGAGTTGTCAGCACAGAGCCCAATGCAGGGCTCGAATCCATGAACTGTGAGATCATGACCTGAGCCAAAGTCAGATGATTAACTGACTGAGCCACCCAGGTGCCCCAAGATTTTATTTTTTAAAGTAATCTCTACATCCATGTGGTGCTCGAACCCACAACCCCAAGATCAAGAGTTGTACGCTCCATTGACCGAGGCAGCCAGGAGCCCCTGAATTTCTAAATTCTAAATTTAAATGACTAGTGGGGCCCTGTGCCACTGCAAGAAGATAAAAGGCTCCATAGGTGTAGCCACTCCTCAGTTGCCTCCCTACACAGGGTCTTTGCCCTGTTTGGGCCTCAGTTTCTTGGTGTGTAAAATGGGGATAAAAGAACAGTTATATTACTATAACTATAGGCTTTCCCCATGGGTGAGTAAGACTCCATGGCCCAAGATGTCTTTCCCCTGATTGTCTGCTCCCCACTGGGGGACTGATCATTACTGGGGGCAGGGTGGGCGCTGGGGAGATGGGAGGCTATCTCTGCATTTCTGGGTCCTTGACTGCTTTTCTCTTTGTCCAGTTTTTTCCACCAGAGTGTACACTTCATGAGGGCACAGACCACATCTTCTGTAAGCTGCAAACCCACAGTCTTGCCAGTCTTGGCACATGGCAGGCAGCCAGATCACTTTATGCCCCATGGTTCAAGCTTCCCCTAAAACTGTGCTCAGATTAAGAGATTTGCAGCTAAAATGTCTAACTGCTTCTGGCCCCCAACAGAGGTGAAGGGGAAGCCATTGTGTAGAAAGGGAAACTGAGGCCCAGAGGTCCCATGGGTTTTAAAGGCAGTCATCCTGAGGACAAGAGGCCATCTTCTTGAGTGGAACTGAAAGGAGCTACAGAGCAGAACGTCACTCCACAATTTCCACCCATCACAAAGCTCACCTCAGGCCCCAGCCTGCTTTCGTCAGTACTGACACTGACCTCAGCCCTGAGCTAGGGGCGAGCATGTGGCCAGGTTTCCCCAGGTCCCCAGGCTGATGGGAGGCAGACAGGGAAAGTAGCCCCTTTTTTTCCAGTTAGCACTGGCCTCTCAGCCAAAGTTTCACAGAGAAGCCTTAAGAACGAGTGTAAGTTTACCAGGGAGATGATGCAGGGAAGGGCCTTCCAGGCAGAGGGAACAGCAGGTGCAAAAGCAAGGTGTGTGACCGGTCACCAGAGCCCTGTCGGGCATCAGGTGAGAGGATGTACTCCTGCGGGAATAGAGGGGACAGTTTCCAGGTGTGGAGGTCAGCTGGGAAAGCACAGAGAGTTCATCCTGGGCAGGTACAGCGTGGTGCCAAGGTTGAGCACTGGTCCTGTTCCACTCCACCCTGTGGGAACTGGGTGTGTGGGAGAGTGAGGCCCCGTGTTCTCTCTGCCACAGCAACTCAATCCAGACCCTGAGGTGTCCCACTTTTGGAAAACCCAGTCATGCCTGACTTTCATATTTCTGCCCCAATCTGTCCAATCCAATCCTTGGAATCCCAACAAGGAGGGGGTGCAGGGGAAGGCTGTGCCGAGACCTAAAGAAGCTTTGGCCAGGTTCACAAAATGTGAGTTCTTTGAGCATTGCTTAGGTGTCCCTGTCCCCAGCTTTTAGCGCCCAGGCCCCCCGCCGGGACGCAAGTGGTTCCAGGTCTGCTTCATGAGATCCTGGCTCCCAGGAGAGCAGAGAGTTCTAGCCTGTGAGCTGCAAGGGACAGCTAGGACTCTGATCTATGGTTTTAGGCTTTCGTTTCCAACCAGGTCTTTGTTCAGACCAGGAAGAAAAAGGAAAAAACTACACGGTTCTGTCTCTCGCGAACTGGAAGGGGGGAAGGCAGTGGGCGAGAGAGGGATGCCTCCAGCCCCGTCGTCGTCCCTTCCGCGTGGGGGTGGGGACAGGGAGAGATGTGGGTGAATAAGAAGGGTGCCCGGGCGGCTGAGGAGGCGGGTTGCGCCCAGAGGAGCGTGTGCGTGTGTGGTAGGGGGTAAGGGGGGTGTCGACTCTTAGAGGAAATTCTCCTCTCAGGGCGTGCCCGAGCCCCTCGCCAGCAGACGCCCGCCCCAGCTTAGGACAGATGACCCCTCCCCCACTCCCCTGCCCACCCCCCGCCCCCCCGCCCCATCCCGAGTTGAGACGGCTGCTCCCTCCCGGCCTCCTCTCCCCCCCGCGCCCCCACTCACCTGTTCTCCCACTCCGAGTTCACACGGCGGCTGCTCCCTCTCTCCCGCCTCCCCCCACCGCCCCCGGTACCTGCGCCCAAGCCGGGCAGACGATGCTTGGCTGCGCCGCGCTGCGCGGGGCGAGGAGGCGAGGACCCCGGCGCGCGTGGGGGCGCGGGGGTGCGCGCGGGGGCTGCTGCGTGTGGGCGCGAGACTGAGCCGGCCGCCCGGAGCCGACCAGCCCCTGCGAGGGTGCGCCGGCGGCGGGCGTGTGCGGGGCGCGGGCGTGCGCGCGAGGGTGTGTGCGCGGCCCGGGCGGAGCGCCGGGCGGGCGGGCGGCGGCGGCGGCGGCGTTAGGACTCGGGGGACGCCGCCCCCCGCCCCCGCCCCCCGCGTCCCGCCCCCGCCCAGCCGCCCGCCTCAGTTCGCGCCGCGCCTCGGCTCCGAGCGCAGCGGCGCCGGCTCCGGGAGCGCCGCGGAGCCCCTGCGTGCGGCCGCGCCGGCGATGCGGGGCCGCCCCGCGCCCGCCCGAGTCCCGGCCCCGGCCCCGGCCCCGGCCCCCGCGGGAAGGGGCTGAGCCGCCCGCCGCCGCCCGGATGGCGAGCCTCGCCGCGCTCGCCCTCAGCCTGCTCCTGCGGCTGCAGCTGCCTTCGCTGCCCGGCGCCGGGGCACAGAGCGCCGCAGGTGAGTACGCCCGCCGGGCCCCGCTCGCTCCCCGGCGCGCCCGAGGCCGCCGCGGGGCCCTCGGGGGAGAAAGTTGTGCGGGCTGGCGGGGGGCGCGTCCCGGGGGCCGGAGCCGGGTCCCCGTCGCCGGCGCGGGCAGCCGCGTCCCTGCGCGCCCGGGCCCGCGCGTCCCCCCTCCCGGCAGCCCGCGTTTGGCGGAGTTCCCCGCCCGACTTTGCTGCGGGCCCCCGGGCGGGAGTAACTTTCGCGGTTGTTGCGAACGTCTCCACTTGCTGCCTCCCACTTGTCGGAATCTGTCACTGGAGTGTTTGGGGCGGCGGGACGAGAAGCGGCACCGGCGCCCGGGGTGGAGCGTTCGCTCCCCGCAGCTTCTGGGGGGCAGCGCGCGCTTTTCGTGGGGGAGCACCGGTCGCCAGCAGGCCGCGGCTGCCGGGGCGGTGGCTTTTCTTGTCTCCAGGGAGAGACGGCCAGCTCCAGACTTGCTCGAAACACGCCGCGCCCCTCAGCTAAGGCTTAAGCGAGCCGCTGAAGGCACCGTGGGGGTGTGGGTGTTAACGACTGGGGCGGCACTGACCTCCTCCCTAGCCCGTGGTTTTCAGCCAGAGTAGATGGTCGCCCCAGTTAAGGCCCTTGGAGCGGAGTGGCTTCGACCTTTGAGACTGTTGGCTCCTGAAAAGTTTAGGGGTGGGGGACCCATATTTGGGTTTGACCGTAGGAAGGAGGTGAGCAGTGGTGGTTCTCGGTGTTGGGGGTCTGGGGTGCCCCTAATGATAGGTTGGCATGCATGGGAGACCATCACCATCCTGCGTCTTCTCCATCGCCAAAGCCCGCCTCAGGCAAACTTCCAGCCCCAGGCCCCCAAAGATTGGGCGGTAGGTGGAGGGAGACAAGGGAGGGATTGGCCAGGTATGCTTCCAAGTTCAAAATCACCTTGAAGTTTGTTTGTCTGTTTGTGTTTGTTTGTTTTTAGCCCCGATTTGATTTCATGTGGCCACACTGAGCTGGAGGTTGCTGAGATCACACGGACAGGCTGAGATAAACAAGTGAGATGTAGGAAAAGATGAGTTTCGGATTGCCGAGTAACAGCGGTGCCCATATATTGTTTTGAAGAAGGAAAGAGAGAAAGAAAAAAAGCTGCGGTGGAGTGTAGCCTCCTTAAGCAGGTTGCACTTGAGGTTAGGAAGCAATGGAGTGACACTCCGTTGGACAGGCACTGGCGTCTCTCTTGCTCCCTACTAAATGGGAACTCAGTATGGGACTTCTGCGAAGGGACAGCCCGTTTCCGTGGCTGGGAAGTTGGGTGACTAGGACACTTCTTTTGAGGTGTGTGGGTAGGATTAGCCAGTGAGGGAAGAGGGACAGGCACGGCACCGTTCTAAAGGTGGTGGGTGTGCAATTCTGTTTCTCCTCGCTCTGGGTCTGCATTAGGTGTGCTGGGGAGGGGAGAAAAGGAAGATGCTGGGGGCGGTCCTGGAGCCCCGGGCGTGCTTCGTGATTTAAATTTTTACTTTCTTCCAGGGCCTGGCGGGCCCGCCACGCATTCACAGTACTCACGTTCCCGCGGCAAAAAATCAGTGTCAAAAATATTCCGCCGCGGGTGTCCAGCCGTTCTTGCGAAGCGTGCGGTGAAACGGTACCGGCCTGGGGAAGCTGTCCAACGCACAAAGCACGCCGGTTCCGGTGCCCCCGCCAGGTGGCGCTCGCCCACAACTGTTAAAATGCAAATCCAGTTGCTGTCAGCTCAGGAATAGAACTTCTTTTCAAATTTTAAATGAGTAATGTGTTTATTCAGCAGCCTTTTGTTAAAACATTTAGAGAAGTGTGAGGAGCCAGCACCTTTTCTTTGTTTGCTCTTTGGAACACTCGGGAAAGAAAAGCAGTCCAGGAGTACAGTTTGGGAAGAAATCTACTGTTAAGGCACCATATGTTTCTTTTGGTTCTACTTGAGCCGAATGACTTCTGCAAACCTACTACAGCATATACTTAGCAAGCGACTGCGTTTGTGCTAGAGGCTCCTTGAACGAGTGGGATTAGCTTGTGTGGGAGAAAGCCTCATTCAGTTGTAAAAATGGGGATTTTCTGTAGATATCTTTTCTCTCCTTTTTGGTTTAATGCAAATGTCTTAGACCATTTACATTCGATTTTTCCCCCCAGGTTTCTTCGTGAACATCTACATTTGTAGATGCAGGAATGCTGCAAATGTTGATTTTTTAAAATGGACTTATCCTATTAATTTCTAAATGCTGAAACTGTTGGAATCCAGATCTAGTACAAATACGACAATATCTTGATTTGCTTTCAAGTATCTTATTTAAAACTTTTGGCAAGTTTGGGTAAAGAATACATTTTAAAACTCAGTGGTGTGTGCCTCATACCTTTTTAATCTGAAAGTTCCCAGTCTTAAAAGCACTTTGAATTTGTATCTAGTACACATTTGGGATGATATGTTTTGCTGTAACATGTTGGTCATGGTGTCCAAAAGTCAGTGGCAAGAGCCTGTCATCAAAAGGCAGTTTCCTTCTTCCTACTAAGATGTGTTTCATGAGCCAGGATGATGATTGCAAGGAATGGTAGTTAAAAAAAAAAAAGCATTTGAAATCAGCTTGTTGAGAGTGTGGCAAAACATGATTTGGGATGGGGCAAGAGAGAAACAACTAAAACAGATACAGGGATAATTAGTCCATTTACTAGAGGATTTCAGCGTCTGTACAGTGAGAGCAACAATGGATCGTAGAGGGGACTGACTTGAGATTGCAATTGTTAGCGATGTAGTCATTTAACTCGATAATCATTGCCAGTTATCTCTGGGGAACTGTTAGCAGTACAGTCAAATTTTATTTTCTCTCCTGGATTGCTTGATTTCTTTCCTAATAAAAGAACAATTAATGTGCAAACCTGGCCTGGATTCTGTTTCAGCAACAATCACAAACACATTCACAATGAAAGCAGACTGTTTTCTTGGGTAAAAACCCACTCCCTTTCTCCTCTCTTCAGTTTCTTCTTGCTTATCCCTCGCACAGCGCTCGCAAGCTCCTGGCTGCCGGCTGAGACGGAGTCCGCTGTGGTAGTGTAACTGTCACCTTTCAGAGCCATGATCACAGGACATTACAGCATTGTTCCTTTAAGCACAGGATACTCCCATGACTCTCTGACAGCATGTTGCTGTGGAAACAAGAGCGGTGGTGTGTAGGCGGTGGGTCCTTCATAAATATTTATTGATGATGATGAAGAGATGGCAACTCTGTTGGGGCCTGGGGAGTTTAACTCAGGGAGGCAGCCTGACTTAGAGAAATGAGTAAGAGCTTTGGTGTGTGAATCCCACTCTGCCTCTTTCCAGCTATGCCAGCCTGGGAAAGTCATTTACCTCCTCTGATGCCCAGGTTCTCATCTGTAAAGTAAGGATAATTGTAGCTGCCTCACTGGATTCTGGGAAGACTAAAACAAGATGATGGATGTGGAGTGAGAAGTAGGCTGGTGCACAGTAGTGCTTTAGCCTAAAGGGGAGCCTTGTCTATTACTAGCCTTGGCATTGGTGTGTGGACCCAGGTCAAGGGGGCATTGATGTTAAGGTCAGTTATGAATGGAATATTAGATGGCTGGGTTTTGGTGATGAATTTTAGTGTTTTTTTTGGGGTGGGGGATGTGGGGGGATTTGATTCCCTGCAACTGCTTTCAGAAAGTGATTTAGTACAAAACAGTTGACACGGATACATTTGACAATTCAAGAGTTCAGATAGGGAATGTTTAGTTTTAAGCACATTTTACCTTCTAAATGAGAACTTATAAAAACCCAGATGGCTACACATTGTAACAGGAGAGTATTTGGGAATATCTTTTCTCCCTTCCTACCCCCTCCTTCATACATTCTTCCTTGCCTCAGGACTCTGTCCCCTGCTCCATTTCCTTGTCTTACCTAATCTAGAAATCAGGTGTGTGGAACTCTTGAGCAGTGGGAGGGTGGGGGATGCTTTGTGCACTTGATAAACAAGCAGAGAATAAGTAAACATATGGAGGTCCATGGCATTCCAAGAAATAAAAAAGCTATGGGATTATTGAAAACAAACCATGTCGGACAAGTGTAATAGCATTTGCAAGCACATTACAGAATTGGGGCTAAGAGGCAACACCACGTAGATATTAGAAAACAGAGTGTCCCATGAAATTTTGTAAAATGGATTCAGTTGGTTTGGAGAGGAAGAAAACCATGGCTTGCGCACGCTCTCTTTTTAATAGATTAATAACAATCAGATGCAGGGGTGATTGCTAGTGTTGTGTTCATTTGGGCCAGGGTGACAAGTTGGAGTCCTAGGATTTAGCATTTGATGTGGTCTTGCTGGGCACTCTTATTTGCCTGAGAGATGGGGAAATAAAGATGATAATGCCACTTTTTATTGGTAAGAGTGCCACGTTCTAAAGATGATATAGAGGGACCTAGGGAGTATGCTAGGCATAGATCCCAAGGAACCCTCCGGAAGTCAGTCGTGAAAAATGAAAATTAATGTGTCACAAAGGCAGAATAGTGAAAGGGTGAGGAGCCACTGAGGAATGATGATCATTTGGCCGGTTTTATACAAATTTTGGGTATTTCACTTGGCCTACCACGGTTATCTACACAGGCAAGAGCTGCTCAGAAGCCTTACCAGATCCACTGCCAGACTGGTGGGTAACTAAGAAACTGAAGGTAACTAAGGAATCGAAGTCCACAGTGTTACAGACTTAATTTTTTGCACGTTGGAGTCAGGCTGCTGAAGAATGTTTGACACACACACACACACACACACACAGCCGCTGGTGCATGAGTAGAACACAGATCTGAAGTCTTTCCAGTTTCTTGAATATTCAGCCTCAAATTTTTATTTGGTGCTGGAGGGAATAAAAAATGGTGATGTCATTTGGCAGTTTCTTTAAAAAGTTAAACATACACATATACCATAGGATCCAGAGAGTCCACTTCTAGGAATATACCCAACAGACACGAAAACATACGTCCACACAAAGATACACACATGAATATTCACAGCAGTGTAATTCATACAAGACCCCAAACTGGGAACAATCCAAATGTCCATCAGCTAGGAACCCATCTACTGGAATTCTACTAGCAATAAAAAGGGACAGAGTATTGATATATGTTATGACATTGATGAACCTGAAAAAACATGCTAGGCAAAAGGAGCCGGATGCAAAAGACTGTATACTACGTGAAATATTTGGAAAAGGCAAACCTCAAGGTGGCTCCGTAGCTCAGTTGGTTAAGTGTCTGACTCTTGATTTCGGCTCAGTTCATGATCTCATGGTTTGTGAGATCGAGTCCTCTGTTGGGCTCTGTGCTGACAGCACAGAACCTGCTTGGGATTCTCTCTCCCTCTCTTTCTGCCTCTCCCCTCCTCAATGAAACAAAACAAAACAAAACACCCAAAAGAACCAAAAAAAATATTCAAAAAAGGCAAATCTATACAGATAGAAAACAGATGAGTGGTTGCCTGGGCTGGCAGTGGGATCAGGGATTTATAGCATGTGGGCACGAGAGAATATTTTAGAGTGATGGAAAGATTTGAAAACTGGAAGGAGGTGATGGTTGGTAACTCTATAAATCCTGGCTCCCTGCTTTAGATACGAACTTGATGAGTTGTTACTTTGCTATTCTGAACCTTTATTTCTGCATCTGTAAATTGGGCACAACAGTGCTTCGAAGAGCCAGAGATAGCTCCTGTAAATTGTCAAGCTAGGTGCCTGGCACAAAACGGGCACCCAATAAATGGCATTGTTGTTACCCCTTGCCAGTCTCCACAAATAGTTTTTTGTATGAATTGTTTGCAAGTCATTATTTTTGTTTTTTTCTTCTCTTTTAGACTCTTTTTTTTTTACATTTATTTATTTTTGAGAAACAGAATGAGACAAAGTATGAGTGGAGGAGGGGCAGAGAGAGAAGGAGACACAGAATCTGAAGCAGGCTCCAGGCTCTGAGCTGTCAATGCAGAGCCTGATGCGGGGCTCGAACCCATGAACTGTGAGATCATGACCTGAGCCGAAGTTAGACACTCAACTGACTGAGCCACCCAGGTGCCCCTCTTTTAGACTCTTTAGACTGAATTAAATCAATGAGCTAACATGTCTTCCCTTTCATCAATTTGGCAAAAACGAAAAAGTTTTAGACTGTGAAGTTTAGACAAGGATCTGAGCAATTAGGTGGCTTTGTTCATTGTTGAGTAGTGAATATAGAAACAGCTTTTTTTTTTGTTTGTTTTTTTGTTTTTTGAGTGCTAATCTTATTAAAAGTAAAGATGTGAATAGCTTGTACGTGGAGTATTTTGGTAGGGCATGGATTGGGGTTGAGGAGAGGATAGACCATTCATTTTCTTCTTTCTCATTAAGCCAAGGATGTAGAAATTTAACAGAAGAGATGCTCTCCTGTAAAAGGAGCAGATGCAGCATGTTTTTTGGGCCGTTAGCTTCCTGACAGGGTGAACAGCCACTAGGGGTGAGAAAAAGCTCCATACCTGTGTTTCTTTCCTGCCTTTATAGGGTGCTTCCGTTGACACCCCAGGAGAACTTCACAGATGATTACTAACTTCAAACTTCACTCAGCCTCACGAAGCTGAAGCCGGTCCTCTTCCAAGGGAGGAAGCTGTTTTGTCACCCACATTCCCAGCTCCATCTTCCCAGAACCCTAAAGAGCATGTTTCCTCTCGGATCACCTTGACTTTACATTAGTCCCCTTTTATCCCAGTGGTGCTGGAACTGATCTTGAGATCACAAAACCAGTTCTCTTGGTCCTCCCAAAACTCATGGTGGGTGGTTGCATATGCATTCTTTAAGGGTCATGTCTCTGTCTCTTTGGAGCCAAGCATGAATTAATAGATTCATGTCAGCGAGGAGAACTTTAAAAAAAAAAAAAAATTTTTTTTAACGTTTATTTATTTTTGACACAGAGAAAGAGCATGAATGAGGGAGGGTCAGAGAGAGGGAGACACAGAATCTGTAACAGGCTCCAGGCTCTGAGCTGTCAGCACAGAGCCCGACGCAGGGCTTGAACTCATGGACCGCGAGATCATGACCTGAGCTGAAGTCAGCCTCTTAACCGACTGAGCCACCCAGGCGCCCTGCAAGGAGAACTTTTTAAAGAGCACTTAATGTTTGATCATCAGGAATGAGTGCCCTTGGATGATCCAGACTTGGTCTAATTGACCATAATTATGACTTTTGGTTTTGCTGCTCAACTAGTCACAGGTTGGTCCAAGGAGCCCCTTTGAACCAGTTTATTCTTCATACTTTCAGATGTCTTTGAGAACGTCCTTATTTTTCTGTGACAACAAGGATCTCCAGGCTCACCTCTAAGTTTTCTGTCCTAAACATGCAGTCAGTTATTTATTTCTTTCTTTTTTATAAGAATTGTGGTTCCTTTTGGTGGAGATATCAGAATCTGAGATGCACATTGTGGTGTTTTATTTGAATGCCGGAGGAGAATAGAATAAAACAGGGACTGGTGGTAATGTTAGGGATAGAAAGAGAAAGATATTTTAAACAGCATGCATTTATGACCACTTATCTCTTAGATTTTTTAAAGGTCGATCTGAGCATGAGGACCTATTAATCTAATTAAAAATAATTTTGTGATTGTCATGCTGTGTGCTTAGAATGTAGCCTAGAAGTTGATGTCACCGCTTCTTTTTTTCTTAAGCATCTTGGAATTGGCCCCTAAGTGCCTGGGTCCAGATGAACTCATATGTCAGTGTTTCTTGGGTACCAACTTTGTGAAAAGAAAAAAAGAAAGAAATCCCAGTCTCACCCTAAGGGAATTATGTTAGTTATCTATGGCTGGGTAACAAGTTATATCCCCGAACCTAGTGGCTTTATTGCCCCACCATTTCTTCGAGTCAGGAATCTGGGTGTGGCACGGCTGGGTTCTCTGGCTTTGGATCTCTCAACAGGCTGCAAACAGGGTGTTGGCTGGGGCTGCAGTCCACTCAGCTGGAGTGGAAAAGCATCTGCTTCCAGACTCACTCACATGGTTGTGGGAGGGTTCAGTTCCTCATGGGCTGTCCGAGTGAGGGGCTCAGTTCTCAGGAACTGTTGGCTAGAGGCTACTCTGGCTTCCTTACCATGTGGGTCCCCCCATCATAACATGGTGGCCAGATCTGTCACTGACCAATTGAGAGGACAGGAAAAAGCGTGAGCAAGACGGAAGTCAGTTTTTATAATGCAGTTTTGAAAGTGACATCCATCACTGTTGCCATCCTCTGTCTGTCAGATGTAAGTCACTAGGTCTAGCCTCCTTGCAAGGGAGGGGGGAATCACATATGGACTTGAAGGAAGTGGGGATTGTTGGGAGCTGTTTCAGGAGCTGCCTACTACGTGAACCTCAAAAAATAGATAGGTGTAGGAAACCTTGTATCATGGAAAAAAATAAAAATGTAACTATGTTCAAATCTTTTAATTCTTTTTATTATTTTAGGCATTGGTGTCAGTTCAGTGTCAAGCCTTTGCTCTTTAAAGGCCTCTGAGGGGTGCCTGGGTGGCTCAGTTGGTTAAGTGTCCAACTCTTGATGTAGGCTCAGGTCATGATCTCATGGTTCGTGCGATTGAGCCCTGCATCAGGCTCTGCACTGACAGCACGGAGCCTGCTTAGGGTTCTCTCCCTCCCTCTCTCTCTGCCCCTCCCCCACTCGTGCATGTGTACATGTGCGTGCTCTCTCTCTCAAAATAAATAAATATAAAAAAATACAAAGGCCATTGAATAGAGAGATTTATTGTCTCTGAATTGACTTGGTATGAATCTTAAAAAAAAGTTAATTAGGAGTGTCAGTAAAGTAAAAATGAAATAGTACGAAGACCCGTCAGAAGCCGTTTCAAACTTTACTCTAAAAGTTGAAGTACTATCTGTTTTTGTGAGACTAAAACTTTCACACTACTATCTAGGTTCCACAAGAACCAATTTATAAAAAACACCAATAAATAAGGGCTGTAGTTTAGCTGAAAGTTAGTATTTTTATTACTTTTAGATATCCCAGTTTTAAAAATTGGTATTTATTTTAGAGGCACCTGGGTGGCTCAGTCAGTTAAGCATCTGTCTGATTCTTGGTTTTGGCTCAGGTCATGATCTAGTGGTTTGTGAGCTTGAGCCCTGCATTGGGCTCTGTGCTGACTGTGTGGAGCCTGCTTGGGATTCTCTCCCTCTTTCTCTGCCCCTTACCCATTTGTGTGTTCTCTCTCTCTCTCTCAAAATAAATAAACTTAAAAAAATTGGTACTTATTCTAGACTTTTTTAACCCATTTCCAGAGGGTTTTTATTGTCACAAAAAACTAACATCGAGAATTTATTTTTTTTTTTAGTTTTTTAATGTTTATTTATTTATTTATTTAATGTTTTTATTTATTTTTGAAGGGGAGAGAGACAGAGATAGAGCATGAGTGCGGGAGGAACAGAGAGAGAGGGAGACACAGAATGTGAAGCAGGCTCCAGGCTCCGAGCTGTCAGCACAGAGCCCAATGCGGGGCTCAAACCCACGAGCTGTGAGATCATGACCTGAGTTGAAGTTGGACGCTTAACCTACTGAGCCACCCAGGCGCCCCTTAATGTTTATTTTTCAGAGCAAGAGAGAGAGTGTGAGCAGGGGAATATCGAGAATTTAGTAAGTTTCAGTGACCTAAAGATTTAATGTAAATATACAAATATTATATGGATCAAAACATGTCTGTCTGTACTCCAAGTTTTGATTGCTGTTGTAATAGTATGGTCATTAGAAGACATTCAGTCACAGCATTTAAAAAAATTTTTTTTTAATGTTTATTTTTGAGAAAGAGAGAGAGACTGAGTGCAAGGTGGGGGAAGAGGGGCAGAGAGAGAGTGAGACACAGAATCCGAAGCAGGCTCCAGGCTCTGAGCTGTCAGCACAGAGCCCGATGTGGAGCTTGAACTCATGAACGGTGAGATCATGACCTGAGCTGAAGTCGGATGCTCAACCTACTGAGCCACCCGGGTGCCCCCAGTCACAGCATTTTTTTCAGGCTAGTGGTGGTTTGGAACCATGAAATCTTCTAGTAAAGAATGGTTTTGTCAAAAATCAATGGGCTGACCAGATGTTGGACTTCCTGGTGAGGACCTGCTCTAGGAATTTACCTGATTTCACACGTTACCTCTTCGCTTGGTGGGTGGGAATGGTGGAGCCACGGTCCCTATTGTGTTTGTTGAGGCATTGTTTGCATTTAGGCAGGAGGGCCACTAGTTTGTGATGGTCCCAATCCCCTGCCCTCTTGGATTTATTTCCATGAGGTGGCTCTGGGGAAGGAGGAAGCCAAGGCACCTTGAGTTTGCCCGCCGTCTCTCTTGGGAAGTTGTTTCTCCTCCACTTTCACTGTCTTGATTTTTGAGTAGGGTCTCAGATGTTAACTGTCATCTGCAGTCCTGCTGACTCAGGCTGTGCAAAGTCGGGTCCCAGGTGGAGGAGGTAGGGGCGTACTTTCCCTGGGTGTCTAGGTCAGGGCTGCACATGTTGCACGTGTTGATGTGGGACCTGCACAACTGTACCTGCAGGACCGGGTCAAGGACTCTGTGCCACTCCACTGTGCCATTGTAGATTTTATAGCCATTTCCACATCTGCCCTCTCCTGTTTCCGGATCTGGACCTTCTGCTGTTTTTTTTTTTTTCTTAATTTTTTTTTTAATGTTTATTTATTTTTGACAGAGAGAGAGAGAGAGAGAGAGGCAGAGCATGAGTGGGGAAGGAGCAGAGAGAGAGGGAGACACAGAATTCAAAGCAGGCTCCAGGCTCTGAGCTGTCAGTGCAGAGCCTGATGTGGGCCTCGAACTCACGAGTTGTGAGATCATGACCTGAGCTGAAGTTGGACGCCCAACCAACTAAGCCACCCAGGTACCCCAAGGACCTTCTGCTGTTTTAACTGTATTTTTTTTTATTCAGTGAGTCCCTCCTGTGCTGACTGTTGTCTGTATACCATCTCTTCACCTTTTGCATTTTATTTTTTTACCTTTTGTTATCAGAAATGTGTGTATTGGGGTTGAGGGAGTGGTTTTTGGCTCAGAAACTTGAGAAACCAAGATTTAAACTAAGATTCTAACTTGTCTCAAACCAGGGATAGGGTGGGGTGGGGTGGGGTGATAGGGCAGGGTGGCATGGGGTGGGGTGGGGTAGAAGGACTGATCAGTTATATTCAGAAGCTGGGAGCATTGCCAGCCTCTTCCCTTTATCCCAGCTGGCTCTGGATCGTTATCTTCCTCTAAACAGAATTGTCTGGAACAAAGCAGAGGCCAGCTCTCTAATACTTGGGTTGTATTGTCTTGAGGCCATTTAAAT
This sequence comes from Panthera tigris, assembly GCF_018350195.1. Taxonomy (NCBI): domain Eukaryota; kingdom Metazoa; phylum Chordata; class Mammalia; order Carnivora; family Felidae; genus Panthera; species Panthera tigris. The sequence continues at coordinate 17,044,611 of NC_056662.1, forward strand.
TAGTTTTACAGAGGAACTGTGCAGCCTCCTGAGAAAGAGGATACTTACACTTTTCACTTCTGTGATGCTCAGCTCAAACATGCGAGCACTTAGCCGCACCCAGGTACCTTACTGCCATCGCTTCAAACACACATTCAAAAAACTTTTTTTTGGGGGGGGGTATGCTTATCAATGCAAATTTCCCATCTAAAGTAAGTCTTTTAAGTCTTCTGCACTGAGGATGTGTGCTCCAAGGAGAACATTATTTCTGGAACCTGACCCTCTGAACATCATTGTTGGTGGAGGAGTGCAATTAACCTGAACAAATGCCAGAGCTCCAAGATGTGATTCTTGTACACATAATTTTTTTAAAGCCGAGTTTTAGTTTAACCTAGGACTGCTCTCCTTATCGGTCACTTTTTAAGTGAAGGTTGATGAAGTCAGCTTTCTTACCTTTTTTATCTTTACCTATAACACATTTAGCATACATTTAAGTTCACTTGTGTACAAGAGCATATTGTTACTGGTTTTACCTGAGAATTGGCTTAGTGAGTACTGAAGCATTTCTCAGTTGCCTTCTCATTTCCTCTCACCTCCAAATCCTCAGCAGCTATCATTTGTCCCTAGAAAGTTGCTGCCCACCTGTTCCACCTGGAGGTTCAGGGTCCTTGGTACCTACCCTATGCCATGTTACTTTTCACATGTCTAATTGTGATCCAGAGGTTCTGGCTTAAACTTCAGATGTTTCCTTCTTTTGGGGTTTTAACTCCCTTTGGAGATCTGTAGTCCTAGAAGGATTTTGGGTCATCTAGAAGATTATAGGAATTATGCCTGAGCCATCTTTTATTATATGTCAGGTCCAAACGGTTGGAGGCAGAGGAATAGTGGATGAATCCCACTGGACTGAGCTCTTCCACAAAAATTCTTATGTTTGAGACATGTTTTACTTCTTGTTTCCTACTTTGGCATTCTGATCTCTGAGTAAATCTGGTCATGATGTTGAGATCTTCATGCCTGTCCCACTTCTGACACCAATGGCATAGTTTCACATGGATTATAGATTATTTGGCAGAGACCTTGTATGTGGTCCCAAACTTCCAAAAGTTCCTGATTTATTTAGGCAGAGATATAGGATATCATGGAAGTGAGTTGACTATACAGAGGGGAAGCAGATGTAGTATATCTTGGCCTGACCTTTTCTGGTTTCTTAGGTTCCTAATGGGATGCATAGTTGCTACTGACATCTTTAACCCTGGTAGAATCCCACTTATACACAGAAGCAGCCCAATTTTTGCTGTACCACTGCCCTTTTCGATCAGCACCTTGGAAGATCTTATACTAAAAATATGAGTATCTATTAAAGAATATTTGCAAATATTAGGCTTTTCTGGTTCATGAAGCAAACTCTGCATCTGCAAGGCTACATCCTCTTCTGTGGGAAGAAAAAAGAGCTGATTTTATAAATGTAACAATTAAACAGTGATAATCTGTGTATGTTTATTTTAGTATAAAATGCAACATGGAAAGTTCTACTCTGTAGAAGAGAGATGGGGAGAAAAGGAGCTGGAATAGTAGATGAAGGGCATTTGACTTTATCTGTAATTTTTTATTTCATTTGGAAAGGGGAACATACTTTAAGTAAATTTGTTAAAACTAGTTGATAATTCTTGATAGAGAAGGTGTTAGTTACACTTCTGTTTGTAATATTTCTGCATTTAAATTATCTCATTCAAAAGTGATGCCCTCAGGGGTGCCTGGGTGGCTCATTTGGTTAAGCGTCTGATTCTTGGTTTTGGCTCAGGTCATGATCTCATGGTTTGTGGGATCGAGCCCCACATCAGGCTCTGTGCTGACAGTGCGGAGCCTGCTTGGGATTGTCTTTCTCCCTCTCTCTCTCTCTTTCCCTCTCCAGCTCACACTCGCTCTCTTTCTCAAAATAAACAAACATTAAAAGAAGTGATACGCTTGGAATTTAAGATTTGTCAGTAAAGTGCATATGGTAAAGATTTTAAACATATGTATTGCTTCCTTCAGTCACTCTTTCAAAACAAATTTAGGTATTATTTTCTATACGGAATGCTTTTTTTTTTTTTAAATGCAACATTTTCTTTCAAAGTCCGTAATTAGGATTCCTGTGGGGAATTCTAAGACCCCTGCATCTGGTTAGAAGGAAAGAAGTAGAGAATTGTGTCCCAGATATAGGGAAACATTTGAGCATGAGTGATTGGGGCCCTGATGGAGGGGGCCTTATTAAGTATCAGAATCCTTCCACTTGTAACACCCCCTTCTCTCTCCTGGTACTTCCATGGAGAAATAACAGAGTTTCTTCCACAGGACAGCCTCTGTCCCTGGGTTTGCTTGGGGCCACAGAAGGCACATTCAATACAGAGGAATAATATTGCACAGTCTTTTCAGTATTCAGAGGTGCTGTGAATCTGGGCCCAGTTTTCCCATCTGTGAAATGAGCAGACGATGTCTGTGTTTCTTAAGGGCTTGAGTTCTAGTGTCTGACGTTAGGATTTTGAATTTTTTCCCCTGACAATCAAATCATTTGAGATCTTTGCTAGAGGTTACGTATTATAAAAATCTACCCCTTGCTAATTAATTAGTTTTCTTATTTAACACCATCCATAGTTTGTTCAAAAGGAATATGTGTGGGATCTCCAGGTCTAGGAGATGAAACAAACAGAATCTGTTGCCAGGATTGTTCATTTCAAACCGCAACTCCATTAGAGCAGGCTGGATTAGAATAAGACAGAAGGAATTTTAACTCCCTTGGGATGAAGATTTCTAAACCCTGAAGAGTATACGGAAGAGAGAAGCATTTGGCACATGTTGGAATGGAAAGCAGAAAATACAAGGAGATGACAAGTAATTTGGTGAAATGATGGATGATAGGGGAATAATAATAGGGAAACAGATTCTAAAGTTATGAAAATCATAAGTGCACTGGGGTATGTCTGCAGAGCAGGAAGGATTCAAACTGAACACTAGGGGAATCAGTGCAGGAGAAGGAAATGTCTACCAAATAGCAAACACTAATATTATTGCATGCTTTAAATAGTTACAACGAGCCAGACATTTTTCAAAGGCTTTACTCATTGTCACTTGTAGAATCTTCATAACAGTCCTATGATATGGGTACAATTATCATCAAAAATGAGGAACAAAGTGGCTATGTAGCAAGGTCATACAGCTAGTGGGTGGTAGAGCCAGGACTTGAACCCAAGTAATTGGGGCTAGAATCCGTGTTTTTAGCCACAACTTTCTGTTCTCTGTTTTACTTTGTGCCAGGTTCTGTGCTGAATTCACACTTAGGGGAAACATTTAGGTCTTACTTGAAATTCCTGGGTGGAAAGCCTTTCTTCAAAATTTCCAACGAGAATTCCTTTCAGGGGGTTGTAAGACTTCATTAAATCACCACGAAGCAGACACAACAATTGCATATATCAGATAAGGGAATTGGTGTTATGGAGGTGCAAGGGCTTGGCCTCAGTCATATTTGTTGTCATGTCATTTCAGAGTCCAGGTTCTTAACCACCACGTGATGTTGAATGTTAGAAGATTTTTATGGCAGTAAGAGGTATGGGAGAGAGGTGCTGTCTTCCTAAGAATGAAACCCATCTCCTTCCCAAATAAGTCTCAACCATCCCAATCTTAAAAGAAGGTAATTCGTAGGGGAGGACCCTCATTTGGTCTGGAATAAACATGGAGCCTTTAGAAGTGGCTGCCACTGACTCAACATTGGGTGCTTAACAGCTGAAGGTGCCATACCCCCCAGGGAACTCAGATGGCATGAGAGGTTCATCTCAGACCATGGGCTTTGGACCTCTGGTCTCCAGCAAACAAAGCATTTTAGGAAAACACTTTTTGGCTGGACATAGTTTACTGGGTTCGTTTAACCCATAGGATAGCCACTCTGCAGATTTAAGAGTGGTGGTTATTATTCCTGCCTTACAAATGAGTGGCTGAAGCTTAAGCGATCAGGTGGAACTGGCTTTGAATCTGTAGGGTGCATCAGGTGGTAAATGTCACAGATTTTTGCTGCAGAAATCTCAGATTCTGAAATATGCGGTCCTGTGTAATTTTCCAAAAGCTCCGAATACCTCCCCAATGACTTTTTCATTGTGTGCCCTATAATAAAGAATGTGTAAATCCCTTCTCAATTTCTGCTCTTGTGACTGCAGTTTTCAACCTTGGTCCTTAATATGACCTTTTGGTAATTCTTGGTTTTCTTTCTCATAGAATCAGGTCTGGTTATAGGTAGACCCATCTGCTCTGTCATGAAGGAAACCATGCTAGTTAAAAGTGCAGGCTCTGATCTCAGTCTATGTGGGTTCAAGTCAGTTCTGTGCTACTTATAAGCTGTATGACCTTGAACAAGTTATTTGAGCCCTCTGAGTCTCAATTTTATCATCTGTGAAATGAGGCTAATAACAGTAACTTGCCTGTAGCATGGTTCTAAGAAGTCAATGAACTGATGTATGTAAAAAACGTAGCATGGGGCCAGGCTCAAGGAAAGTGCTCAATAAATGCTAGCCATTTTTGGTGGTGGTGCTATTGCTGGAGTACTATTGCTGGAGTTCATAGGAGTATAAGAGTATATGGCTAGGGTGACCAGTTGTCCTGGTTTGTCCAGGGTGCAGTTGTTTCCCAGGATATGGGCCCTATAGTGCTAAAGCTTAGGAGTGTGCCAGGAAAACCAGGATGAATTTCTTAATGCCTACCTTAGGCTCTCATTGTATTTGCTGTGCAGATTCCTGCAAGTTGCATATACAATTCATATTTATGTAGCAAAAGAGATTATCTCATATTTGACCTGCATTTTATAGATGGTGTATAAGAAAATACAGAATAGCTTTTGTCAGTTTCTGAAATGATCATCACTAGAAGAGGTGTCTGGGGGTCTGGCGGTATATCTCTCTGGATCTTAACAGAAAACAGAATTCAACTCCCAATGTGTCAAGAGACTGTAATGAAGGGCCTATATATGGGGTAGAGTTGGAGTTAAGGGACCCTACAAGGGATGCTAAGACATCTAGAGACTCAGAAGGGCAAGAGGCCGTTAGTACCCTTTAATTTGGAAAGGGTAAGGGGAGGGAATTGCATTAATGGAGTCCTTCTTTGTACTTCTCTGAGTTCCAGGAGGCTGCATGACCTTGACTCCTTTGCCCTCTACTTTCTGATTGAGTTTGGCAGATGGGGAACACCCGGAGGAGACTGTATGGCAGACAGAAAAGGGTTAGGGTATTTAACCTCCTTTCTTTCTGCCTCACTGCTTTCTTGTATGGCTGTATTCCTCAGTGGCAGTAGTTCTCAAAGTGTGTCCCTGGACTAGCACCACCACCTGCGAACTTTTTATAAATGCCAGATCTGGAGACCCGTCCCAGACCTACTGAATCATAAACTCTGGAGGGGGGGGCGGTGCTTAGCTATCTGTGTTCTAACAAGCCCTCCAGGCGATTCTGGTGCATGTGAAAATTTGAGAACCACTGGTCTAGAGATCAAAGATGCATCGTGAATCTCTTGTGTGGTCTTCGGCCAGTTAAGTCTTTCTGGTTGGAGGTCACTTTCCATATAAACCAAATGGAAGGTAGCTTTGCTCTTTCCACTCATAGTACTTGAGTCTCTTAAAAGGTATTTTTTGTTTATTTAGGTGTTTATTTTCTGACTTTTTTCCTACTAGAATTTAAGCTCCATGATGGTACAGATTTTGTTTTGTTCACTGCTGATCTCCCATGCTGTGCATAACACCTACACATAGTTGGTACTCAATGTTGGTGAATGAATGGATATTAAGTGATTTCTAAGATCACTTCTGACATTTTTACTCTTGAGTTGAAGATTCTGTGTTCTCCATTATACAGTAATGACTGGTTTATCTTAAATCTGTCAATTTGAAATCGAACGAGTACCTCTATGATTTTAAAGGAAAATAATGATGAATTAAGGAAAGAATAACTTAAAGCACCCTCTGTGTCAGGGACCATGACACATGAAATATGTCACATATTATCCCTTTTAATCTTTGTAAAGTCTCTGTGAAATTGGATCACGACAAAGAAATGCAGTGTGAGTGAGGTTATGTGACATATCCAAAGTTTCACAGCTATTTACTACCCACACTTGGGTTTTAACACAGTTGTGTTCACTTCTAGGCCAATATTGTCTCGATTTCAAAGCTAAATCTGCAAGATTCACAAGAATCTACTGAATTGAAAAGATTGATTACATCAAAAACAAATAGCTTGTGTTGAAATATATTTTATCTTGGGTCACTCAACATGTTGGAAAGAGATTAGGTTTAGTAGAGAGACCTGAATTGAAATCCTGGCTCTTACTGACTGTATGTCCTTGGGCAAATTATTGTACCTTTCTGAGCCTAGATTCCCCATATATAGTTGGGAAATAATTCTACCAGCCTGACAAGGAGGTTGTGATAATTTGACATGATGTATATAAAATACCTGGCAAGTGGTTTCTGAGAAGTTTTTGAGAATCGGTTATTTATATACGAATCATGATAAGTCTCAATTTGATGGGTGGATTTTAGAGTTTACTGCTCTTCATTGGGAAAAACTGATAATGTGACTTGAATCCCCAGTAATCCCTGGAGATAGTTTTGTTCCCATCTGGACTGGCTGTGGGGTCAGACTGCCTGGGATCTCTAGTTTTCTTGTTCATTAGCTATTATGTACTTGGGCAAATTAGTTAACCTCACTGAACCTTAAACTTATCAGGAAATATGGGATGATTGTGCCTGTACCATTAGACCATTGTGAGTGAGCATCATGTGAACATTTGTAAACTAGTAAATCAGTAGTGTAAACACTATCATCATTGTTAAGTGGGAATTTCTTCTGCATATCAAATATGTACATGGTTTCATTGCTATTGATTATTACACACACAGGTACATGTCCATGCACATATGTATGTAGGCACCAAATGAGGTCTTATATAGAAATGGTGAATGGTAACCATATACCAGACATTGTGTAAAAATTCCTTTCTTCTCCTGAATCTTGCTATATACAAGGCTCACCTTCTCTTTGTTGTGAAGATCCTGAAAAGAAGCCAAAGAGCCTCCTGGCCACCAAATAGATGTTAAACCCACACAAATCTCTTGTCTTTTCTCTGAGGGAGAGCCCCCAGACTCTCCTCTAGCAGCTATAGTTCTTATTATACATACAAATCTAGCATGTTTATATTTGATTTTCAAGCCCAGAGGGTTTAGAAGGAAGGGGACTGGCCATTGCAGGAGGCATGCTTGCAGTGGTGGCAAATAAAAGGGGCGATGGACTGATTGCTAGAGAAGAGGGAGGAGAACTAAAAGAAGCAGCAATGAGGTCTTAATAAACTCAGTAGCTGGAGCTACCGGGCACATGCCCATGGGATACTGCGCTCCCCTGAAGGCCTCCCAGGCCCCACCTTGTTGCTCTGCTGAAGGTGTGGTAGCCGTCATGACAATTATGATGTCAGGAGGAAGAACAGGTGTGGGTTCCAAAGACAATAATAACTGATCTTTTTAAGGGATAATCTTGAGTTATAAGAAAAGGCTATCTTGTTTTCTTAATCCCAATGATTCTGTTTTCATAATGCTTTACACATTGTGTTTAGGCATGTCACTCCATGTCAGTCCTTGCTCTTAATAAGACTATCGCTTTTTTGTACATAGGAGGCTGAATCTTAGATACATTGCAGGGCCAACCCAGGGCCACACAGGTATTGAAGGCTGGGGCAAGGCCCCAAACTTGCGTTTCAAAATTTGAACCTGGGGTGTGTACCGTGGCCCCACTGTAGCATGTAAATGGGAAGGGAGACTTGTGGAATGTTTGTAAAGGCTTTGGAGACACAGCTCTTCAGGTGTCTGTTATGGTATTTAGCATGATGCGTTCGATCTAATGAACCCCTGGATTTACGTATTTGGAATAGTAGTTGAATCAAAGAGCAAAATGGAAAACTCTGTTATCATAATGGCAAGTTTTCTTAGGAGCAGCTTGAATGAAGGCATAATGCAAGGGGAGAAGCGGCAAGGAGGACATGTATAAAGTTAAAAATAGAAGGAACAGGGCTTGGAATAGAATTCGGAGGACAGTTGTGGGACAGGGCAGTGATGTCTCCTTGGAGAAGTGTGCTTCTCTCCTTCCTCGGACTCCTTTGATTTTGCTTGACCTGACTCAGGCAGCAAGTTTATAGCCTAAGGCTCTTTGTTAAAAATAACTTATTTGCCAAGAAAAATTTATACTTGCATGGAAAAAAATTGCTGTAGAATAGAGATTTTGATAATAAATAACGAGACAATAGCCACTAAAGGATATTCCACCTCTGGCTTCTTTGTGCTGCCAGTTGTATCCAGATGGTCTGGGGTGGCCCCATGGCTCAGAATCATCTAACTGCATTCCCGGTATGAGACAGGCTGGGCCAAGTGCTGTGATCTCTTCCTCCTAGACCCAGAGGTGGCCATGCCAGGGTTTGATTTTACTCTTTGTCACTTGCATCAAAGAGGAAGATTTGGCAAATGACGTCCCTTTGTTGGAGGAAAGGGATCAAGATTGGTTTAATATAATGGTTCTTTGAAAGAAATCAATGTCTAATCTACTCTTTTAAATTTGTGAAAGCTTAGCATAATGCAGCTGGAGGTATGTGGAGAGCTGACAGCATGTGAATTCTGGATTAGGATGACATTCAAATTGAAGTGGACCCTGTTAGTTAATCATTGCTATGTAAAAAATTACCACAAAGTTAACCACTTAGAACAACACATACTAAAACACTTGAATCACTGAAAACATCGGTTATCTCATGGTTTTTGTGGGTCAGGAGTCTGGGTGCAACTGAGCTAGGTCCTCTGGTTTGGGGTCTCTCATGAGACTGTAATCCAGATGTCAGCCATGACTTTGGTCTCATCTGTGGGCTTGACTGGGGAAGGCTCTGTTTCTAAGCTTACATAGTTATTGGGAGCATTCAGTTTCTTGGAGGCTTCCAGAATGAGGGCCTTAGTTCCTTGTGGGCTGTTGGCCAGAGGCCACTGTCAGTTCCTCGCTACATGGGCCTCTCCAACACAGTGCCTTGTGTCATCTCCTCAGCAAGGGAGAGAGTCTCATCAAGAGAGAAGCCACAAGCTTGTATAGCCTCATCACAGAAATAACATCCTGCCCTCTTTACCATATTCTGCTGGTTAGAAGCTAGCTGCTAGTCCAGCCCAAGCTCAAGAGGACGGATTGATTACGTGAGTGCATGAATATCAGGAGGGGAGGATCACTGGTGGCCATCTTTGAATCTGCCTGCCACAGACCCACATCTCAAAACCCCTTTTTTTTGTGTATTCTTCAGAGTCTTTCTATAAAAGGCTTTGCTTCTATGGGTATGGGAGGGATTGAAATTTAAGAAACTGAAAGAAGTCATTGGAAAATTCTGATTGGATTTGATCTGGTTACTTTCTTTTACTTTGATTGACTTATCCAGTGTCTTTCAGAGGGCTTTCACCCTCAGTAACCCTGACAAGCAGGCAAATGAGGAACCAGGATTTAGAAGCATACTCGAGGGAGGGAGCCAAAACATAAGAGACTCTTAAAAACTGAGAATAAACTGAGGGTTGATGGGCGGTGGGAGGGAGGGGAGGATGGGTGATGGGCATTGAAGAGGGCACATGTTGGGATGAGCACTGGGTGTTGTATGGAAACCAACTTGACAATAAATTTCATGTTAATTAGAAAAAAAGAAAATAGAACAACAACAAAAAAAGAGGCATACTCGAGTCTTGTTCGTGCTCACAAGCATTGAGAACTTTGGATTTTTAAGAGGGCAGAGGGTGTCAAGAATGAAAGCTTTGTTGGGGTTGACCAACATGGCGGTACTTCCTCTCTGCTGGGGTAGGGTTAGCTGTAGCTGGGCTGCTGGGCTAAGCTGAATGTCAAGACAGTCTATGAGCCAATGTGAAGGTCAGGTGAGGCTCCAGAGGGGATGTTGGAAGTCAGGATTTGGGAAGGGCAGTCAAACAACAAAGCCTAAAAGGTCCAAACCCCTTGACAGCCTTTCCTTTCATATATGTTAGAACTGAGGGGGGAAAGCTGCACTTTTTGTCTTTATTTGTTATGCCCCCACTGTTGAATTTAGACTTTGTGAAATCAGTGAAGCCATTGTACTCTGATGTCTGCCAACCATGAGGCCAGTTTTTCTCTCCTATCACCTTTGTCTGCACAGCTGTGATTGAATTTTTTTCCAGTTTTCTCTTACATTATAAAAATGAGTGGAAAATGGAAATGGGAAAATGTTGGTACTTATGGTAATACATTTGAGGCAAAGATGGAGCCTGTTAGATGTACAGACAGTGCTGACTATTTAGCTTCCATTTGTTACTGGTCAGGTGATTTCAGTCGTGAAAGGAAATAAAATGAAAGACCATGCATGAACTGCTGGAAATGTATCCTCGAACATTATGTCTCTGAGGCCATGTTTAGTGATGGAGGAAAATGAGGAAATCTTTATTATTATGAGAATCAGCATTAAAAGAAAAAAAAAAAACTTCAATGGTTCAAATAGAAATCAACAGATCCATCGAGCTTTGGATAGGAAGATGGTTTGCTCCAGAGTCCTTAATCAAGAGGACAGTGTTCAGCTCCCTATTGACACATTTTTCAAGGAAGTTGATGACACCATCAGAATCGCCACACAACTGCCAAAGCAATTTTTTAAACACATAAATCAGACCACGTCCCTCTTCTCTTTCAGATCGCTTTACTTGCGCTTAGAATAAATAAAACGCCCAACCCCAACTATTGTTTTTTGCCTATAAAATCTGGCTTCTGTTAGAGTCTAGATGAGGGTTAACAGACTTCATCCCATGGGCCAGATGTGGCCTGCTGCCTGTTTGTGTGGCCTGTGAACTAAGAATGGGTTTTACATCTTTAAATGACTGATAACAAATTAAAAGATTCCATGAAATTCAAATTTCAATACCCATAAAAGAAGTTATTTGGGGACATAGCCTTGCCGATTTGTTTGCATATTGTCTCTGGCCGCTTTCACATGATGGTGATGGAGTTGAGTAGTTGCAACAGAAACTGTATGCCCTGCAAAGGCTCATAAAGTGACAGCTGTTTGGCCCTTCATGGAAAAGGTCTGCAGACTCCTGTACTAGCCACATTGGCCTTCTTTTCCCTTCTTGAAGAGTCAAAACCTGTGCCCACCTCAGGGCCTTTGCTCTTTCTGTTCTTTCTACTTGGAATGCTTCTTCTTTATAACCTCTGTTCAAATATCCCTCTTTCATTTTCTGTCCATATTAGCCTGAGTGAGTATGTTGATAATGTACTTGATAGCATCAACTACTCAAAGTATTTCTTTCTTTCTTTGCTTATTACTTTGTTTCTCCCACCTGAATATAGGCTCTTGGAGGGAGGAGTTCTGTCTTGCTCACTACTTCGAAAGTGCCTGGCACATACTGGGTGTTCTGTAAGTGTTGACAGACTGAATGAATGAATGAAAATCGTATTTTCAGTAAACTGAGATAATTAGAATGTAAGATATCACAAAATTAAATTTATTGTTTGTAACTTATTTTTTAACATTTTAAACAAACCTGAATAGTCAAGAGTACATTATATGACACTCAAGTAGTGAGAAAATGAAACATTTATACCATAATTAAGATTTCATAATTTTTTAAAACTCTTTCCCCACAGACACCCTCCTCTATTTCATTCTTACAGCATGTAAGGATCAGTGTCTTTCAAATTTCAGAGTTTCCATTTGCACCCACTTTTTAGGAACACATTTTCTAAAAGAGAAGCAAAGGAATGGATATGTTTATCCCTCCTTCTCTCCCTGTCCTTTTTCTACATACTCAAGGATACACGAGTGAGATAGGTGTGCTATAGGTGGATGTCCTTGGATAGCTTTGCCCCAGAGGACACCAGTCCAGTGCAGGAGCCACAGGACCGTCTACGTAACACGTAAGAACCGGCTACTGTCATATGCATAAAGCTTGTTCTTTACCTCACGGTGCACAGCATGGACCATGCAAACACTTAGATGCGCTCAACGGTGAATGTGACTTGTGGGGTAGAATGTCAAAAAGCGAGCCATGTGTCCATCTCATTGTTGACCATAGATGTTTATTTTGGAGGCTGCTAAGAAGTGAAGGCTGCTGTTTCATGGCAAATCTTAGTAGGCATGGCTGCACTTCCTGGCAGGGCATGCTTGTTGCTGTCAGAAAGTAGGTCTCTGTTCTTTCCCTTCCCAGTTCCTCTGGTCCACCAGGGTTTGCCGATTTCCCTCTCTGGGTCAGCCACTGGTGCTATACCCCAGCAGGAGAGACAGGAAGGACCACTCCTGTCCTCAAGATGCTCACTGTCTGGCTTGGGGAAACAGATGGGCACATTGGCAGTCACCATACTGAGGCAGTAGATGTAAGACACTGCTACAAGGGGCAGCCTGGGGGGACAGCTCACTTGGCTGGAGGCAGGGATGGTTTCTGGCAGGCAGTAATGCTTGGCTGTGGAGTTGTGAGCCAGGGGAGGGCATGGGAGAGCTGCCTTGGCTGAACAAATGCTCAGCAGGTCATTGTGAAAAGCCGAGCCCTGTGGTGTGATTGGAAACACAGAGGCCAAGCTGGTGTGTGGGAGGGGAGGGGTGGGGAGGGTGAAGAGAGTAGAGATGGAAGAGGCAGCTCCAGACCTGATCTGAAGGCTCGACTCCTTGCTGCCTCCAGAGTCAAGGACCGTGGAGACCTCTGTCTGCAGGGAGGCAGCGTTCTATTTGCCAGGGATCACTGAGATTGTTTTGGGCATTGCCAGTGTGCTTCAGTGACTCAGGGTAGGACAGCACGGAACAGCCTTTGCTTCTGTAGAAAGCTGTTACAGTTCTTGCTTTTTGTGTGATTAACAGAACAAGGGCTTTGGAGCCAGATACTGCCTTTGCCATTACATTTCTGACCCTGGGAAGTTACTCAGTCTACTTCTGCCTCAGTTTTGTCATCTGTTAAAAGGGCATAACTATGAAACGTACCTTGTAGCTTTGCTCTGAGAATCAAATATGTTAATACATATATTAAGCACATAGTAAGCACACATTCAGTGCCACCTGTTACTATTATTATTATTCAGTTTGTGGCCCTCTCAATCCAACAAATGATATGCTGTGAAAAGTCTAACTTTTGCCATCAAGGTGTCAGGTGTGGTATAAAATTGAGTAAGAGATAGCGGTTTCAGTATGTACTTTTGTTTTCTTTTGTTTTATCGAGCAGCCCCCCAAAATGTGCACCAGGCTTGTTTAATTACATCTCCATGCTTCCTGCCCTCTAGTTTCAAATGCAAGAATCACCATATTAGCATGGTAATGTCGCAATAATAATCTACTGAGTCTATGTAAATAAGGAACATCTGTGCAATATTTATGACCCATAAAACACAGTTATACTCTAAAATGTTGTTCTAATCCCAAGTAGGTCATTGTGATGGAGCCATGATCAGAGGACCCTCCTGGGGCCTGCTGCTCTGTTCACCGAGGTCTGTGCCAGCCAGCCCAGATGGGAACGGGCAGTGCCACATGGCAGTTGGCGAAAATTAGGCTCCTGAGGGTTTTTTTGCCCATCGGAGCAAAAAATGAGTTGTCTTTTTGCATGAAAAATGGGGTAGAGGTGCTTTTTTATCAGGAACAGCCAGCTTTCGTTTGTGTGCAGAGGTTTAGACACTTTTCTGGACTGTGCAGGGGACATTTTAAATCCCAACTCCGTTTTCTGACATTTGCCACATTTGTGTTGCATTTGTTGCCATTTTTGCTTGGGTGTCTGGGAAACTCCATCAAATTTGCAGCCCAGCCTTAGTCATTATATAAGAGGTCACAGTGGATGATTTCCGTAGTACCTGTCTTTCCCTTTGGTCTTGATTTTGCATTTGTTCTACCTTCCTTATATCCCCATTGGATTGTATGTGGTTTTATAAGCTAACTTTTAAATTCTTTAATGGGTATGTCACGGTAACATTAAGCCTTTTCCTTGTCATTTGTTATGTTTTTAAAGTATGCAAACTCTTTTACATGAATGACTTAGAAAACCAAGTCCGGCTCAGTTTTTTTTTTTGTGTATAGTATACATAGGGATCACCAAACTTTTTCTGCAAAGGGTCAGTATGTAAATGAATGGGTATGGCTGAGTTCCAGGGAAACTTTATTTACAAAATAGGCAGCTGGCCTGCAGGCCATGATTTTCTGATCCCTGCATTAGTGTAATATACCAATAGAGAAAATTACATAGAGAAAATTTACTAGTCCCCAAGTGTCTGCCTTGAGGAATTTTCATCACAAGATGATCCTCCCATGAAACCACCATTGAGGCCAGGAAGTAGAACAGGACCAGAGTCTTAAAGTCCCCTCGCGCCTCTTCCCATATATTACCTCTCCTCCTGCTCTAGAGGTAAGCAGCATCTTCTAAAAATAATAAATAAATTCTGTACTTCATTAAATTATGCGTACGAAAACACTATAGATTTTTTAAAAAAAATTATTCTTGAGAGGCGGAATTGATGCATAGATAAGCATGAGCTTATCCTCAGCATTCCTGTTGACTGGCTTTATCATCGTGGTCTAATTAATGATAAGCCTTTTGAGTTTCAGTTCTATGATCTGTGAAATGGGGATGCTGACGCTTATTTCAGGGGGTGTATGAGCAATCAATCAAATGCCATACTCAAAGTCCTTAATGCAGTCCTGGTCTACAGAAACCACCTAATTTTATTTTTCATCCACTAAATGGCCTTATCCGTGTTGGCAAGCCCCTCATTAGGTGCAGCAAGGTGCCGCTCTTAGGGGCTGTGGCTAACTCTGAATAGAGAATAATTATTAATTAATCAGACTTATTAGTGTGTCAGTAACCAAGCCTGGTCAGCCTCAAGTGTGGTCAACTTCTTTCAAATTTATTCTGGCTGTTGGATGCCTCCGTGAGGCCTCTGTTGGCATTCATTTTCCCAGAACACCAAACAAATAGCCGTTGTGGGGGTTTCCTGGCATGGAGACCTCTCTGCTCGTTGGTATTCTGGTGGTTTCTTACTCACACATGAGCACTTGTCTCCCAGGTCTAAGGCCGGCTCCACTGTATGGGCTGGCGGGTTGCACCGGGCAGGCCTGCTTCCTGCGGGGGCTCTTGCAAGATTGGTCTTTTTTGGGGGGAGGGGTAGGCAGGATGGGTCGGCTCCTTTGGGTCAGCGTGCCAGTGTTTGTGTCAGCAGCCCTGTGGTGCACACAGAAGGTGCTGAATGTAACTGGGTTACCAACAACTCCGTCTTCATCAATTTGCCTTGGAGATAGGCGGCCCGGATGTGGTGGCATCAAAGGCAGCAACAGAAGTGAAACATACCTTGGGAATGTGAACTGCAGTCCTTTCTCTCAAAGCACCTCCACCTCCTCCCTCCAGAAAGGAATATTTAGACAGATCATTATCGATGTTGAGAGCACCGTATAGGGAAGGAATGAATGCTCTGCAGTCTGAGAGCAGTGCCATAAAACCACAAGTGCCCTCTGAACGGGCCTGAGTGGCCTGGGAGGAAGCGGGCTTTCCCCTTTATGTGCAAAGGGCGTCATGGGAAGAAGAAAGAGAGGAAACTGAGTGCTAGGGGCTTTTGCAAACGTTATTTTATAAAATCCTCAAGCCAACTCAGATATCATCCACCTCTCCCCAAACCCTCATTTTGTAGATGAAAAACTGAGGCTCAGAGAAGCTGGGTGGATTAGTGGCAGGACACAAAGCCATATTAGTGATAAAACTGTCACGGATGCCAGTGTGTGGTCCCCCTACATCCTTTGGGCCTTACCAGTACGGTGTGCCCCGGCCAAAGCCGGACGTCGATGCCCCGACCCCCAACCCACAAGCAGGCCTCCTCCAGGGACCAGGGACCAACAGGAGTTGAAGTGTAAGTCTCTCACCCTCAGCGGTATAACTCGTAGTCATTGTCCTACACTGGATCCCAGAGCGCCCTCGTGGGGTTAGGTCTCAAATGCCCACAGGGGTCACTTGCTTGATGACACACTGTGTGTTGGCTCGTTTTTGTTTTTGTTTTTTAATGTTTATTTTTGAGATGGGTGCAAGCAGGGGAGGGGCAGAGAGAGGAGGACAGAGGATCTAAAGCGGGCTCTGGTCTAACAGCAGCGAGTCCGATGTGGAGCTCGAAATCACAAACTGCAAGACCGTGACCTGAGCCAAAGTCGGACGCTCAACTGACTGAGCCACCAGGTGCCCCTGGGTGTTGGCTTCTTTTCCATCCTTTTCTCACTTTCCTTCTCCTTAACTAGTGTTTCCTAGGGTCACTTTCCAAATGAACTATTTGTTCTCTAATCCTGGCCTCAAGAACTGCTTCTGGGGGAGCACACACTAAGTCAAATACTACTACTAATAACAGCAACAACATAATAATGATTGCTGATATCTACTGAGTAGTTCTTATGTCCCAGGTGCTGTGCTAAACTAGATGGGTTTTGTCACTAAACGCTGACTAATAAACCTATGAGGCAGATAGTGTTACTGTCTCACATGTGAAGGAACTCCGGTTTGGAGATGTCAATTGACTTGTCTCAAGTCACATGGCTAAAGAGTCATATCTTTAGCAGAGTCAGGATTTCTCTTCCAGGTTTTCTGACTCACTGTCCGGTGCTCTCCCCAATTAGCTGCCTGTGTTTATGCAAGTTTTCCTCAGTAACACTTGGACTGTCATGGGATGGAATTATTTCAGTAGATTCTCATGCCCCTGGGCGCCTCTTGCTGCTGAGACCGCTTGGGCCCTGTATTGGGGTCTGGCTGTATGTTCTAGAGTCATAACTTCTAATGGGAGCACGGATAGGATGGGGAGGAGGAGGAAAAACATTACCATAAAATTCATCCTGCCTTGAATTGGACGAAAAGCAAGTTGTTCTTTGATGATAAACATGGTTTTAAAGACCTTTTCCAAGACAACGACTCCCAAATTTGTATCTCGAGTACAGAAGTCTCTCTAGAGCTCCTGACTGTGATATCCAACTACGTGACATTTACACTTGTATGTCTAACAAGTATCTCACACCCAGCTTGGCCAGCATCGAACCCCTGATTTTCCAAACCACTCTCAGCCTTCCCAGCATCAGTTGATGAAAGTACCACACTTCCAGTTCCTCAGGCCGAATACCTTGAGTCTTACTTGAGTCCTCTCCTTCCCTTATACCCAGCGTCTAATCCATCAGCAAGGACACCTGCTGTATTCCAAGTGCAACCAGCATCCTCCACACCTACTGCATCCAGTGCCATCGCCAAGTGACTTGGCCCTCATCACATATGAGCAAGAGTCTTGTGCTGAGGGCCTTGGCTGCTAAATTTCTGGAGTAAGAAATTGACTGACATTTTTAAAGGGAGTTCACAGTTTTGAGGAATAACTGTAGGAGACTATTAATGTCTTTAACAGTTTGGTGTCTCCTTCTCCCGAAGACCCGAGAATGGAGAAGGTGGGTATTATGTTACCTGGAAGAAAGTTGCTGTCATTTTTTTTTTTTCCTGAGGGGAGGGAGAGAGCCATCTCCAGAGGTTTCTCCACAATCTACCTATTTCTGAAAGGCTTACTTTGTTCCCTCAAAGGGGGTGGGGTGGGTTAGGGGAACTGGGTCTTGAAGTGGGAATAGTGAGTGAACTAAGCCAAGATACAGAATTCTGAGGCAGCATGGGGGTTCAGGGAGCTCTGTGAACAGGTGAGGCTGGTGAGGGCACATGAAGTGGGTTTGTAGGGAGAAGAGGCCGGAGATCCAGGCACAGCCAGCTTGCCCAGGGCCCTACTGTGGGGTGACACCAAGGAGTTCTAGGGAGAGTGGGAAGGTATTGACAGGTTCCAAGTAGGAGAGTGACATAATTAAATTTGCTTCTTAAAATAATTACTCTCATGGGTGGTAAAAGGATGATTTGAAGGGGACAAGCCCAGAATCAAGGATATAAGTGAGGAGAGTCTGGAATAGTTCAGATTAAGGCTTGTAAATTATGTGCGTGTGTACACACACACACACACACACACACACAATGATAATTGATGAGGAAGGGATTTGGCATTACTTAATGACTGAGCAGATGCTGAGGGAAAGGAACATTCTAGGACCCCATCCTAGGATCCATAATGCAGGATGTGCATGTATAGCAGGAACCCTTTCTCTTGATGTGTAGCCAGCATTAATTCTCTCTTTCCTTCTTCTAATTTTACCTAGATTAAAAAAAAAATGTTTATTTTTTGAGAGAGAGTGAGCATATGCAGGGGAGGGGAAAGAGAGAGAGAGGGAGGGAGAGAGAATCCCAAGCAGGCTTCGTGCTGTTAGCACAGAGCTGGAAGTAGGGCTGGATCCCACAAACCATACGTTCGTGACTTGAGCCAAGATCAAGCGTCAGAGGCTTAACTGACTGAGCCATCCAGGCACACCTAATTGTACCTAGATTTTTATTCTTTCCTTAAGAATGGCTCTCACTCCCAACAGCCTTCCCCGCTGTGCCAATCTGTGAGCTAGTTTTATCCAATCAGGGATAATCCAGCTTTCCCTGGTCACAGTGATTGGTTTAGGTCTGGGTTCTTGAACCAGTTTTCTCATGCACTTCCTGGCACACAGCAATTGGTGAATAACTGGGCATGTGACCATATCTGGGCCAATGAGGAGACTAAGGGGGAAGCGGGTTCTCCCTCTGCCTTTGGAGGTCATGTTCACTGTGGGTCTGAGAAGTGACTAGTGGCTGTGGCAGCTAGGGCCTTTCGTTTAGATGCCCCAAGCGTGAATTTCAGGCCATTTGATTCTGCTGTTGCTTCTCAATGCGTATTTGTTTATATGCTCTTGTTTTTGGCACTGTGTATTCACCTGAAGACGGAGAACTAATCTTCATAGACACACACACTTGCATACATTTTTATTTGGGAAAAAAAAGACATTAAACACAAAAATACAATCCGTCTATAATTCTATCACTTTACTTGGATTATGTAACATAAGCAGTGAAAGTTTCTATCTTCTTAGCCCACAGGCTTTTCCACTTCAGCACGTGCAGGGTTAATTATTATTTTCTGTTAGTTGTATATCCTGTATATTCTGACTTTTCCCCATGGGTGTACAAACAATCTACATACAGACACACTCACGTACTTTTTAACATTTTAGTCAGGCCGTACACATTGGTCTCCAAACTTAAATACTTGGCTTCATGGGGAGGAATGGTCAGTGGGATGATTTTCTGTGTGTCTTCAACATGCCTTTGCCTTAGTTTTCTTCCATCTTTATATATTTATGGCAACTGACTTCTCCATATAATTTGAGTGTATTCATGTGTTTGCCACTGGTTAAGTGTCCCTTAGCCTTAGGACAATGAAGTAATTGGGTTTAGACAATTATGAGCCTTCCCTTAAATTCTCTTGGCTAGTACAAAATAGTGTGTAAGAGGGGAATAGGGAGTAAATAAAATCTGGTTGAAGGCAAAAATGGGGAACAAGTTAGTAAAAACTCAGGGAAATATTTAAGTAATACAATCTCCATTTCAGGTTTTGGAATTGAATGCCAAGTGCAGAATGTTAAATAGGACATTTTCAGAGCTTAGGAGAAGTTTGATATATAGTATGTAATTAAGAGGCTGAAGAGAGTGCCATTTTTTATATCCCCTACTTGTCACTTGTGCAGATTTGACTTCAGATATGATTTTGAGGTTACAAGGGTAATTAATTGTATGGTCTCTTCCAGGAAGTATCATTCACCTGAGTAACATCCTCTAAATTGACAGACCCAAAGAAAGTGGGTAAAGAGAAATATGACACTATGAATTTGTTCACTTAACAGATATTTATTAGGTATCTACTATGTGCTATGGACCTTGCTGCTTAGATTGGGGGATGTTGTGGGGATAGCAGAGCATTGAGAGGACCTTGCCTAGTCTAGCAGAGGACAGAGAAGGCAAAAGTATAAGTCAGCTACACCAGGAAATCTGTGGGTCCCACATCAGGACCAGATGCCCGACATGTCTCTCTGACTTGAGTGGGATTAATTCACAGGTTTTATTTTTCTAGTATAGTTATAGATATTTTAAAACAAGCAAGGTAAGCCCATTTAAGAAAACAAAGAGAAGAAAGGACAGAAGCAAAAACAGTGTCTCTCTCTGATCCCACTCCATAGGGTCAGCCACTGTAGCATTCTGGTAAATTTCCTTTCAACCTTTTTTTTTTTGGCTTACTCTTAAAATGTGAACTTATCTTGTTAGTCGTTGGGCCTGTGGTTAAACTTGAACACGAGACAGAGGATTTTCCTGAGCAGTTCCCTTATTTGGTGAAACCATTGTTTCCACGATGAGGAATGAATCCAGAGAGAAATATTTCAAGTGCCATCCAGATGTCACTGTAAAAGGAAGGATCAAGCCTTCCATACTGCTGCTGACTCCCAAATGTAGCTGGCTCCATTAGGATGCTGAGAGCGTCCTCCTGCTGTATCTTCAGGTGATGGGGACTTCCATCTCTTGGTATCACTAGTCTTCTAGTTCTTAATTTCTTAGTTTTGATGCATCTATGAATTGAATGGAGTGTACCTGTAAATAATTAGCAAAGCATGAGTATGTGCGTGTGGCTTGTTTATGCAGATCTGGAGTCTTGAATTCCTGGATTTAGTTCCCAGATTTCAGAATTCCTGAAACTCTCTGAGACTCCATTTTCTCATCAGCATTATGCTTTCTTGCAATTCTTTATTAGCTTTCCTTGGTAGAAGCTTTCTGTTCCTGTGCCATGGAGGCTCTACTCTATGGAGGCACCAAGGCTAGAGACATATTCTTTTTTTTTTCTTTTTTTAATTTTTTTTTTTTTTTATTTGAGAGAGAGGGAGGCAGGGCAGAGAGAGAGAGGGAGACACAGAATCCAAAGCAGGCTCCACGCTCTGAGCTGTCAGCACAGAGCCCAACATAGGGCTCAAACTCACGCACAGTGAGATCATGACCCGAGCTGAAGTCAGATGCTTAACCAACTGAGCCACCCAGGCAACCTGAGACATATTTGTGAATATTTAGGTGGAGAATCTTCAGGGCATCTCAAACCAACTATGGTCTGTCCGTCCCCTTCTCACACATGAGGGTAAACATGGAGGTAGACCACACCAGCCTTCATCTCTTGGAAGACTGAACATTCCATTGTACATGTGCTGTAATAATTTTCTTCTAGTGTTCCTTCCTTCCCTGGGGCTGAGTGAGTGTCAGGCGTTGGAAGATCCTTGGAGAGCAGGGTGTCATGACAGCAGTTGTGATTATGACTTCTGGGAAGAGGGCGATGCTGACTCCACAAATAGGGGGCTCCAGCAGATATGGAGAACATTGGTTGGGCATGTAGATTACAATCCTTCACTGGACATTTTTGTGTTACCTGGAGATGTGGTTGAGAGTTTCCAGATTTTTGTGTCTGGGGGTGTCTTAGTTTATGCAAATAATGAACGTAGTAGAGGACAGCTTTTAGAGTGTGACCACCTGGAGAGCCACACTCCTTGGCTATAGCCAGCTGTTGCTATGAAGCATCTTGGGCTAGTCTTGCCCATGCTTTTCATTTTCAAGAGAATATCTAAATACCCAACATTTTTGGGAAATCTTTTGATATTAATCATTGGCCACTTAAAAAAAAAAAGATATTGTGTGGATCCAATAGACCTTAAGTGTGGGTCACTAGTAGGATTAGAACTGTGTAGAAATTCCCTTCTGGTCTTTACAACTGGGGATTGTGTATTCCCCTCCACATCTCCTCCTCCCTGCACATCTCTAGGGTGTTCACATTTCTCCCCTGAGTGCTTCACAGTTCTCCTCCTTTGAATGAGTCTGTGTTGTTGTCATTTGACTTACAAAAATGTGAGGCCAAGAGACCCTGGTGCTGTGCAGCACATCACATGAATTGTGATATTGCAAGTCAAAATACAAAACAGTAAATGAGGGTTATGATTTATGCTGTCACAGCAAGAACTACCTACTGCTTGATGCACACACTGGGCCTTTCACATACATTATCTCGTTTAATGCTCACAGTGAATGAGGTGGTATTAGCTCCACTGTATGGAAGCTGTGTGGGTTTTAGTCACTTGCTCAAGCATGCACAGCTGATAAGGGATGGAGCCCAGCTTTCTTGTCCATCTCTTCCACTCCAGAATAGGGGTGCTTCTCCATTTCTGGGAGAGGTTATTTCCTTCTACCCTAGGCCATCACAAATACCTCCTTGAACCATGCCCTTGCATGCAGCAGGTGTTCTGTAAATACTTTTCTTTGTGATAATGTTTGGCTGGCTTTTCTCCAATGGGAGAATTAGCCTAGCAGAAGCAGTTTTTCAGGGCACAGAATGAACCTTTATAAATTTGAATTTTCACAACGAGGTTTGTTTTGTTGAATACAAAAAGAAAGGCAAATATTTACTAATTTTTACTTTATTAAAATGTAATGCACAGGGGCATATTTTCAGAAATGATAAATTGTTTCCTTTACAAAGGGATCTTGGGGAGAAAGAAACATACCACATTTAAAAATTATATACTATTCTATAATTGCACAAATCAAATATGTGTATTATTTGTAATTACATCAGTAATATATGTAATTACATGAGAAAACAATTAAAGCAAACTGCATTGCAAGCGAACATGAATCAGGATTTTTTTTCCCCTCTTCCCCAGTTACTCTGCAGCATTAATTTATCTTCCAGAAGTAAGAATATCACACAGACATTTTAAAAAACATCCCTGACCTGTCTCAGGCACTTTATTTTTAAAAAAATTTTTAATGTTTATTTTATTTTTGAGAGAGAGAGAGAGAGAGAGAGAGAGAGAGAAAGAGAGAGAGAGAGAAAGCACGAGCAGGGAAGGGGCAGAGAGAGAGGGAGACACAGAATCTGAAGCAGGCTCCAGGCTCTGAGCTGTCAGCACAGAGCTCGATGCGGGGCTCGAAACCGTGACATCATGACCTGAGCTGAAGTCAGATGCTTAACCACCCAGGCTTGAGCCACCCAGGCGTCCCCTCCCTCAGGCACTTTAAAGATTTCTTGAGCTCGATGCGGGGCTCGAAACCGTGACATCATGACCTGAGCTGAAGTCAGATGCTTAACCACCCAGGCTTGAGCCACCCAGGCGTCCCCTCCCTCAGGCACTTTAAAGATTTCTTGAGCAGAAAGTACTGAGGTTTTGCAGTCTCAAAGGTGCAAGTGAGATGCATCATACTGCTTCATTTTTGCTGTCTTACTATTAGTATTATTTTTTTGCCTATAAAAACGATAGCAGACAGTACATTTTTGAGGCATGCTACCTCTATACCACCACTGCACCTGAGCTTCTAGAGTGGTTCCACTATGGGTAATTTTTTTCCTGAAAAAACCAACATGCATATTCTACATTCCTTCTGCAAAACAAAACAAAACAAAACAAAACAAAGCAAAACAAAACAAAACAACCCGACCAACCAACCAAACAAAAAAACCAGGCTGGTTTTGGGAATAATGAGCAATGATCCACTGGTTGGAAATGCTTGTTCTTTTAAGAAGTTCAGGGGTTATGTGGAACATAATTCAGGTCTCAGGGGAGATTGTTCATGAACCATTCATTCATCAGACAAATAAAGAGCACCGCCTGTGTGCGTCAGTTCCTCTGCTGGGTGCTGGGGTTGTGATGAAATATCTCATTCCTGTTCCATGGAGATATGGTCAGGTCTGCTGGATGGAAGACACACACACAGATGTGATGTGGGAAGGAAAGTGCTAAAAGCCATGTGACAAGAACCAGAGGACTCGGAGGAAGAGGGCCCAGAAGGCCTCACAGGGGTGGTGAGGGGTTTGGAAGAAATAGAAATTCTTGCATCGGCTATCTTTTGTCCCAGAGTTGGGATGGAGGGTTGGTGAGAATGTGCTCCGGGCAGGGGTGATGACGTGCTAGGGCAGTGGGATGGGAACGACTGAGGCACGTTCTCAAACTGTGATTTCTCTAGAGTTGAGAGCAAGGTCAGCTGTGAGGGTGGGACTGGAGATGAGTTTGAATACGGAGGCAGACCACACCTCCCAGCCTGGGGGTGTGATGTCAACAATCTGTGTTGAGGCACCCACAAATTTTTTTCACACCTTCTGTGCAGCTACCACAGGTAGAGCTCTTGCTTTGCTCAAGGAGATCTTTTGCAAGTTTAAATTGTTGTCTAGGGCTCCAGAGTTACCTACGATGTCTAATTCCACGGGAGGGAGCTGGATGGGCAGGATGGTGTGCGTGCTTATTGCCAAGGGTGAGGGTGCTAAGTTGTGCGGTCTGCCTTTGGCTTTGACCAGTGTCTCCATTCATCTCAAGGTCCCTGGGAGGTCTGTCCACAGACAGAGGTAGAGGGATGGTGCCTATCTTGGAGGAATATTGTGTAGACAACTAGCAGCTGTGGGATCTGCAGGTGTATGGTGGAGAGGGAGGACTTACAGACTTGCAGAGAAACATCAGGCAGAGTTGCTTTGCTTCCCGTTCCTCCTGTCTTCTGCTTTTCATCAAATTCTCCTATATAGACTTAAAATGTTAGCAAACAAGAGCCTGTGGGATGCATTATTGAATCCTACCTCTGTTGGTCAGAATATAAATATCACTTAATTCCTTCGTGTGTTCAGCAAACATTTATGTAGCGCCGAGCTCTGTGCGCAAGCTCCCATCTCTGCTGTTGAGAAGTCCTCGGTCTCTTGGGGGAGAGTGAACTGCTGAGGGATTTCTGATTGAGGGATGTGTTGAATGACAATGACGACGGTGGCTGGCATTTCTTTTTTTTCGCAACAAAGATTATCATGTCTGCTTGACGAGGGGGGTAGATGTTGTCTCTCATTTCATTGGTGGGGAAACTGAGGCATGGGGGGTTTCTGGTAAGTGGAGGAGGCAGAATTCAGGCCCAGGGTAGTTAACTGAGCCCCTAGCTGGCAGGCACAGGGGAGGATGTAGTCAGCTTGATCTGGGGGGCAGACACCAGAAAAGCTTTCTCAGAGCTGGTGCCCCTTCAGTGGGTCCCGAAGGAGAAGCTTCCAGAGTGTGGAAGCTGAGTGTGCTTCCTGGGGCTGAGTGTGCTTAGTGCAAGTAAAACTGGGATGAATTATTACTGGTGTTTCCAGCAGGAGGCAAGGGGCAGTGAGATTGGCGTCAGAGAGGTTCTGCTGCGTGGCTCTGGGAGGGTCTTGGGCACTGGCCAAGGATGCTCCGTCTACTGTGTGGGGACTTCACATGACCTGTGAACGCAACCTATTCCTACTGACAGCTGAGGGCATCTCTGAAGGCCTGTTTAGAATCACTTGTGAAGCAGGGTCGACAGGGGCAGGTCCAGGAGGTTTTGTGAAGGTATACACAACTTAGGGGAGTGCTTTAAGAAAAAGAATACGACAGTTTAAATTCAAAATCAGGTGCAGGGTCTTGAAAGGGATGTGTGTAAGTGAGGGCCCCCGACATGTCAGCTTTGTTAGTGTCATGCCAAGTTCACCACTGGCTACTCTTTTTCACTGACGTCATGCTTATTTCTGCATTGGTGCAGGAAAACAACGGGTCATGTTTGCTTGTTTGTTTTTGGGCCGGGACTGAGGAGTCTTTATTTTGACATGACATCAACTAAGTTTGGAGGGTGGCCTAGCCAGAATCTCTTTCTAAGGTGTCTCCCGGGATTGGCTAACTGTGGCTAGTCTGGTCACAAAATCATCTATTTTATGCATTCACATGTGGCCTCCTTGTACATCTAATTTTTTCATTTCAGAGGTACTAGCGATGGTTGATATTCAGGACATAATTCCCAGAGTGTTCCTGCCTTGCTAAATTTCAGTTTGTATGTCTTTCGTCAAATATTTGGCTTAGCTGGGGCTGGTTGGCATATTGTGTTAGCTCAAAGTGATTTATTGTCTCAGTGTCATCCATTCACTATAGAGAGGTAATATTTAGTGTGTCAGTGGGGATTATGTTGTAATCTCAAGAAAAATATAGGAAGTTGGGCAGAGAAAAAAATTCAGGGAGAAGAACCAAGCAGTTATTAAAATAGGCCTTTCTAATATATGTTCATTTGTTGAGAGTTACATCCACAACTTCATTTCTCATCAAAAAGTCTCAAAGAGCCAATTTCCAGTAGTTCTTATCCCTCCTTGCAGCTGAATATTTGGGGGTATTTTAAAGTGATATCATAAAATAGATGGAAAATGAAGTCCTATAAATGATCTTTAATCAACAGGCCCTGTTGCTTTATGAAACAGAAAACAGTGAACAAAAGACTATGATTTTAATTCAAGGAATGAGAGCTATTTATTTTAAGTATTTCTGCAGAATGGCAGAAGTAATTTATTCAGTTATAATTAGACACATTGTAAAATGGACGATTGTGAAGAGAGTGATTCTTGCTGGCTTCTGTGAGTCAGGGAAGGCGCTTCTGTACTATTCTCTGCTATCTGGCCACAGATCCTGGTGCCAGAAATTAATCTGTGAACAGGGCAGAACCGGAGAAAAATGGAAGCTGAAACTGTTCATGTTCCCTTTTCATCCTGAAAATGGGTTTTCCTTCTTTCTGTCTTGATAAGAAACTCCTGCAGCAAGTATTTAAATTGGGGTATTGCTTGGGTGTGATATGGAGTAGACCAGATTTAGCAGTAGGTAATGGAAAAAAGTTTGAGGTGTTCAACTAGGGGAAATTAGATGTGCATCTATAGTGAACTGTGGCAACTTAAAAAACCAATGTTATTTGGGGCTGCATTAATAGAAGTATAGGGAACAGACCACTGGAGGTGATTGACAGATGGAAATTCTTGTTTTCCTTCAACAAGTATTTATAGAGGGCTTCTGATGTGTTAGGACTAGAGACACATTGGTGAACAACGTAAACATGTTTCCTTGGAGATCAGAGACTTTGGAAGGAGGCAGATAAATGGACAGATAATTATGAAACAGCAAGAGAAACTGTTGAGAGAAGTCCAGCATTGCATGTAGAAGCAGGGGGTAAGGATAAGACAGAGGAAACAGTCTCTGCATTGGCTCAGAGGTGAGCCGGTATGGCACTTTGGGGGAACAGAATGTTAAATGTGGTTGGAGCATAGAGTTGGAGGGTGCTATAGAGTAAGAGGTGAGGCCAGAATGGTGAACAGGCAGATCTTGCAGAGAAATATAGATCATGGGCTAAGTTACGACTGTATCCTCAGGGCAGTGAGAGCCACTAATGAGTTTTAGGCAGTGATGTGTTGGGACCAACTTTGCGTTTTAGAATCATCACTTTCACTTCCAAGCCGGTAAAACGGATGGAGGAAATAAGGTGGCAGACAGGAGATGAGCTAGGCAACATCTTTGAGACATAGCGGTGGCCTCAACTGGAGTCATGGCAGTGAGCACGGAGGAGATTGAGTGGATGGACTTGAGAACCAGTTAGGAGAGAGAATCAGCAGGCAGGTGGTGATCTGGGTATTTGAGGAGAGAGAGTCAAAGTTGATGCCCAGATGGAAACTGGATATGATACATCCTCCAATGCAGCGTGTTTGGTTGTGTAGGGGACAAGATCACAAGTTCATATCTGGGTGCATGCGGAGTTTGAGTGCCCGTGGGGGGGTATTGCAGCGTGGGTATCTGGTAAGCAGTGGAGTTTTTGAGTCTGGAGTTTGGAGAGAAGCTGGAATTTTAGATCTTGGAGCCATCGCCACACACATGGTCATTGACTCCTGGGAGTGATAGATCCCTATGCGGTGGGAAGAGCCAAGGGTTACCACACCAATATGTTTGCGTGGGCGATGTGGTACTCTATCTTGGACCCTTGTTCTGTGTAGCTGTGGATGGCATAACCAGAGTCCAAAAGTTCCAGCAGGCAGATCATCACTTGGCAGTAGGTAGGACTTTTGCATGAATACAAATGCCCAGAAATGCATGGGTTCCTTGAAAGGTGGTGAGTTTCCTGTTATCAGATGTATTCAAGAAGAACTCCATGACTACTTGCCTGGGATCCTGTAGAAGGCATTCACATGTTAGGTGGGATTGTTACCAAAGGGACTTCTAGATACCACCCTGGTCTGATTACTACAGTTACGAAATTGCCATTTTGGATGGAGGTGCCTATATCAAGATCCTTATGTTCAGTTTGCTGTCTGTCTGGTCCTTTTACGACCTTTCCTTTCCAAGTCTGCATGGATTCCACAGTCCTCACATCTGCCATTCTCCTTCCTGAAACCCTAGTTCCCTTCTCCTCTGTCTCTACCTCGAGCCCAACACCTGGACAATTCAGCTCTTTTTCTTCTCTTTCTTTTATCAGGTGGCTGGATGCTGCTGGCAAAATTCCTCAAATCTTAAAAATGTGGCCTCTGTAAATGTATCATCCCTAGTTTCATCTGGGCCTGCAGGTTGGCTCCATAACTTTTCCCTGTGCCTGGTCGACATTTTCCGTCTCCTCTGTAGTCTGCCACATCTTCTTCCCTGTCTGCCAGAGGTCTCTCTTCTCCTTCTCAGAGAAAACATCAGGCATCAGATGAGAGTGCCCTCCATGTCCTGCCACCAGCTGTCTGGGATGCCGGCATCTGAAGCCCCCCTTGGCTCTATAGGACAAGATACGTGTTCTATCAGGTTTCCTGTCCCTGGGAACTTGAACTTCAGGAGTGTTTCTACCATTCCCTAACTGATAAGACTGACTCACTGTGACTAAGTGTTTGAACAAAGTGTCAGTTATGCTATGCCTGTTTTCCTTCTGGGAGTCTGGAATTTCGGAATGTGCTAGGCAGGGGGTGCTTGCATGACCACCCCCCGATAAAAACATTGGGCACTGAGTCTCTAATGAACCTCCCTCACAGATAACACTCTACACATGTTGTCACAACTCATTGTTGGAGGAATGAAGTGCATCCTGCATGAGTCCACAGGGCCAGGACTCTGGGGAGCTTGCACCTGGTTTCCTCCAGACGTCACCCCACGCATCTTTTCCTTTTGCTGATTTGCTTTGTGTCCTTTCACTGGAATAGATCACAGCTGTGCGTGGACTCTATGCTGAGTCCTGTGTGTCCTCCAGTAAACCATCGAATATAGGGTTGGTCTTGGGTTCCCCCAAGACACTTTCCCTCCAGCATGTATATATGCTCAACTAATTCGTCTTAGTAAGTGAAGAAACAAGCAAAGACCCCACATCTTCTCCCGGCCACTGCCCCACGGCCTTCCGTGCTGTTGACCAGTTGCTCTTCCTCCAGTGGCTGCGTTGACCAGGGGTTCTGGAAGCTGCTTTCCAGCCTTCTCTGTGGGCTTGTTCTCTCGGCTGAAATTGATTGGGGTTCTGGTCTAGGTTAACTTCTCCGTCTCTACTTTGCACGTGTTGGTGGCTCTTGGTGGGCTGAGATGGGGAGATTGCATGGGGAATTTTGCAAGCTGAAGTACCCATTTCCTGCCTGACCAGAATCACTGGGGAGAAGAGCCTGCACAAAGCTTCCCAAGGAGTCTGGATCAGATTCTGCCCTTCAGTTGAGAGCTGTCGGCCTATGGGATGTCCGCTGCACCCAATACATTTACATGACAGGACTCCCCTCCTCTGTATCTGTGGCTGGGACTCCTCTTCTGAGATTTGAACCCAAATCAGAACAGATCCTACCTGCTCTTCTCCATCCCTGTTATTGCCGCCTTTGTCCAGGCTGGCATCTCTCGTACCCCATCCCCCTGTTCTCCTTTTTCCCACAAGGGGCCACAGTGACATTTTTACATAAGTGTAATCATGTCACCTCCCTGCATAAAACTCTGCAGCATCTCGGTGCACTCACACCGGGCCTGGCATTTAGTGGGTGCTTGTTTTGTTGAATGAATGAGTGAATGCATGAATGTGTAAGTGTTAGATTTTATTCAAGTGCCGAGTTAGCAACCCCGTGAGCCCTTTAGGCAGATAAAGAGCCAGGGCTGAGAATTAGAGCCAGTGAGCTGTTGAATTTATATTAGATCAATTTGCTGAAGACTCTGGAAAAGTCCAAAGGAGGAGGGAGAGGGATTGCAGAAATGGGCACCACTTGCCTTTATCTAAGAGGCTTAGGAAGGGAAAGTGGAGGGGATTGTTGAAAATAACCATGGCGAGGGGGAGGGGAGGCTTCTGATCCCACCTGGGACCCCTTGGTGCTCCACAGGGCCCCTACTTACTGGGAGAAGAGGAGCTTGCTACGGTCCCCCAGAACATGTGATTCTCCTTGGTTTGAATCCAACTCTGCCACCTGCAGGCTGTATGCTCCTGGACAAGTTCTATGTGCCTCAGTTTACTTATTTGTAACATGGAGTTCCCAAAGCCTATCTCTAGTGGCAATCATGGAAGTCACCGAGAAAATGTGAGTAAAGCTGGCCTGTGGCGATCCGGTGTGGTCTTTTGTTGGTGGTGTAGTGTAGGCAGCAATGGTGTCATCAGTGGTTGTGATCGCCCCCTAAGGCTCCATTGGGCACTGTACCTGCCACATAGAATTACTGCTTCTCTGGCCCCTCACATGGAATCTAGCACTTACTTCATGGGTACTCAAAGTCATTGAATGGATAATCATGGTCTGAATGCTAATTATTTAATGTAGGTCGGTTGACTGGCAGTATATGCCATATGGTTGATATTCAACAAATTGTAGTTATTGCTCTTGTTATTTACCTGGAAATACAAAAGTGGTTGTGATGGGGTGTGTATTTCCTTTCATAGAGGGCAAGCAGCATGATTTCTTCTGGCCTTTAGTGGAACCACATGTACTCACGTGCCTTTCTTTCATCAGGTAGAACTCTTTTCCTAGCAAGGACTCCTGGGGACTCACTCTCCTTTGGGAAGAAGGAGCGTTTAGTGCAAGACCCAGACCTGGCCATTTCCATGGGGGTCACAGAGAACACGCAGCTCTGCCCTCTTTAAAATTTCCCATCCTGACTGGGGGGCAGCCCTGTGTCCCATGGCCACACTTGTTCCGTTTCCCTTGAATGCCAGCTTATAGCCTTGGCCTTCTTTTGAGCCTCCTGCTCACATAGATCATTTTCATTTGAGTAATCAAGTCTTTTTAGAACTTGGGGCCTAATTCACTGTTTCAAGTCTTCTGCACACAGTCTTGGGTACTTCCAGGCCCCTGAGGCCTAGGCAAAAGGTTGTTTGCTTTGAAGCCTCACCACAGCCCTCTCTGTGTTGCTTCTGCCACCCCTGTGATGGCAAACGAGGGAGGGGAGGGCACGTGGAATTGAAATAATTTGCTCTGAACACTGAGGTTAATCTTAAGTCTCTTGTACCCCATGGGGGGGTGCCCTTTCTTCTGTGCCACGGTGGCCTTGAGGACAGCCCTTCAGAGGCCCGCCACAGCTGGATCAAGGGTATCCAGATGCTCATTGTGGGATGACTTGGTGTTGGAGGTCTCTCCAGTGGTTGCTTTCGGTGGATCTTTTTGAGGAAACTGTTCTAGGAATAAAGTCCATGTGAGTGAGAGCAGCTTGATATTATAAAGCCCTATACAAGTATCATTTAGGTTGGATGAGTCTCTAAACAGTTGATGTGGTCAGTTCTCCCCCTTATCTGCATCTGTGCCTTTGCATTATGACATTATGGCTCCTTCTATGAAGAAGTGGCATCTGTTTCTCTACCCTTGGAATCTGAACTTAGTTATGTGACTCCTTTTGACCAACGGGACAGGAATAAATGTGACACTGGGCTGAGGTTTGAAAAGTACTTGTGCATTGAGGCATGTTCTCTTCTCCTGGGATCCCTGCTGATACCTCTGCGTGAGGAAGCCCACTAGCCTGCTGGATGATGACACATACATGACCCAGGTACCCCCATCACCCCAGCTAATAACCAGCTAACTCTAGAAGCAGAGCCCCTGAGCAGCTGCTGATCACCCATCAGCCTAGATCATTAGAAGAATCACCCAGATGAGCCTAGATCAAAGTACTGACCCACAGAATCATGAGGTAAACAAATGGTGGTTGTTTGAGGCCACTGAATTTGGGGGGTAGTCTGTTGCATAGCTAACTGATAGAGTTAAATTAATGGCCAGTGATTTTTTTTTTATTATTAATCAAAAGGATTTAAGAAAAAAAATTACAAATGGATTCGCTACAGGATTTCTTAAGTTAACTCTTTATCAGGGGCTCTGAAATGTCATCCAGTTTATCAGACCAGTATTTGTACTAAAATGTTCCTGAACACTTGTGGCTTCTGAGTATGAATTTCCCAGTTTGCAGAGAATCTTTGGCCTGAGTGTGAGTCCGAATATGTGGCCTCACCAGACACGAGGATTAGTCGTGTCTGAGAATTCATGATCCAAGAAGAAATTTAGCCAGAAATGTTATCCTGAGCACAGCTCTGGCAGTTGGGAGTAATTGACTGAAAACTATAAACTGCTTGGATTCAGCATTGTAAAAGATAATTTCACACACGGTGGTTCTGTAAGGGTATTAAGCCTCAAAAAAGTAAACTGGATTAAGAAGGCCCAGCGAATATGAAACACTGAATGGGGGCATTAATAACCAAAAGCATGGATGAAATTGAGGAACAAGAGACCCAAAGAAAAGCAGAAGAATTGAAATAGGATGAGTTCCAATTTAGCTTTGATATTCTACAACCGGAAGATCTCATCCCATTAATACACACACACACACACACACACACACACACACACACACACAACACACACACACATACACAGCCCTAGATAAGATTTGCTGACTCTTGTCCATTTAAAAGTAGTTCCACTTGTAGGATTTCCACCTGCTGCATCGTTGTGTGTGTGTGCTCACGTGCAGGAAATGTACATGCTAGGATATTCATTGCAGCTTTCCTCATACTTGCAAGAGACCAGACATAAAGGTAATTGACTATACTATGGAGTAAAATTAAAGAGAAAGAGCAAGATGCCTAAACATTAATATGGAACAATATCCAAGATTTATCAATTGAAAAAAGCAATGTGTAGAACTTTGTCTAGTGGCTTATCAGTTGTGTAACAAAAGGACACACACAACACACATACACAGGTTTGTATATACATAACCTGCATAGATTACCACCAGAAGAAAACACAAGAAAGTGCTAATATTTCTCCAGGGGAGGAAGCTAGGTGGCTGGTGGGCAGGTGTAGGAGAGAGATTTCATTGTATGCTCTTTTGCTTTACATTTCACTGTATTTCTGGGATTATCTTTACAAAAATCTCCTAACGCATATTTAAAATGTTTCTTCTGTTCTTCTGAAGTCCCTTGAAGTCTTTTGTGTCCTCATCCTGCCCTGAGCATGTGAAAGGAGGAAGAGGAAAAAGCACCCCCTGTGGCAGAGGAATTGGCAACGCCCCTCTGGTGTCTTTTCTGGGTTCTTGGCCTGGTGTGGCCGTTTTCTAACTCCGGCCACCGTGAATGCTCAGCATTTGGGTTCCTCAGCAGTGAGTGGGCAAAGAACACCTACAACCCTTATGGGAACAGGGACGAATACAGTGCGTGGCTCCTTCTCGTTTGGTTCTAGGGCTCCCTGGGTGCCACCTCATGCCGCCACGTGGAAGTGGATGGGCACCACTATGGGCGAGATCATGGTGGGGGGACAAGCTCCCCTGGGTGGGGGCATGCTCCATGCAGGGGGAATGAGCTCTGCTTGCGTGCTCCATGCAGGGGGAATGAACTCCCAAGTGGTGGGAATGAGCCCCCATGGTGCAGGGGCGTGTTCCACATGGTGGGGAATGAGTCCCACTGGCAGGGCTGAGCGCCACAAGGCGGGAAGGAGCCCCACATGGCTGGGGCATGCTCCACCTGTGGAAAACGAGCCCCAGTGGCGAGGACGAGCCCCACCTGGCTGGGGCGTGTTCCACATGGTGGAAAACAAGCT
Organism: Panthera tigris; assembly: GCF_018350195.1. Classification (NCBI taxonomy): domain Eukaryota; kingdom Metazoa; phylum Chordata; class Mammalia; order Carnivora; family Felidae; genus Panthera; species Panthera tigris. The sequence continues at coordinate 17,078,354 of NC_056662.1, forward strand.
CCACGCGGTGGGAAACGAGCCCCACATGGTGAGGGCGTGCTCCACAGGGCGGGGAATGAGCCCCACGTGGTGGGCGTGCTCCACGGAGGGAGACGAGACCCAAGAAGAGGGGGCGTGCATTCAGACGGCCGTGGCTCACTGGGGCTCCCAGGAGTGTGGCAGGGTGGCAGCGAGGCCTGGCGGGGCCCTGCAAGCCCGCGCAGAGGCTGTGGAGTCCACACGCGAGGAAAGGTTCAGTAAGTGGTTCGGGGTAGCTGGGGTGGCGATGGGTTGGGGGGGTCGCCGCGGAGTCCATCAGCGGCGTTCTGGCGAGAAAGCTCCTGGCCGTTCGGCCGCGGCTGTGGGCCAGGTGACGGGTTTACTTTGGTGGGAAGGGCGCGCGGTACTCGGGGCGGCCCTTCCACGGCGTCGGAGCCGCGCGTCTGCGGTGCTGGCGGGAGGCACGGACGCGGTGGTTAACCGAGCCGAATCCGGCGTTTTCCAAAGTGAGTGTGTGCCCAGACCGGGTGAGCCGCTCCCCGGAGGCTGCAGGGGAAGGCTCGGGCCCCAGCGAGTCTGTGTTGCGTGACGGTGGCTCTGCGTCCTCTGGTTGGGGCGGGTCTCGTGTTGACATAAGGGCGTAGAGAGCGGTGTTGATGGCAGGTGTCCTCCGAGGGTGTGTAGGGCTGCGCTGGGGACCGGCAGGGTGGGAGACTCGGGAAGGCAGGGCCCTCCATGACTGAGGGGGGTGGTGGGAAGCAGGGTTAGTGCCCTAGTCACAAGCCAGGGCGCGTTGTGTCCAGGACAGAGAACCAGGGGTGGTCGGGTGGGCAGCACGTTTCCAGGTTGAGGTGTTACTGTTCTAAATGACAGCAGCAGCCCCCCACCCCCCCACCTGAGCGCAGTACAAAAGCCCTGGGGCATGGCATCCGCCAGAGTCTTCACAGAGATATTGTCATCCCTAAATGAGGAAACTGAGGCTTAGGGAGACCAGTCGGTGTCCCCAGGGCCACGTGGCTTGCATGTATCACGACCCGCCAGGGAAGGAGGAACTCAAATTGGCTTGACTCCAGTGCTGGCTTTCTGCCTAGTTGCCGAGTCCTCAATCCTGTGTTCCAGGCCACACAGGGCAACCAGTTCTGGTCTGCTCGGTTGTCCTCTTGCTTTGCGTTTTTGAGCAATGCCCTTGGAACGGAAGAAGCCCGCTCCAGGCTCTGTGTGTCAGAGGCTCTTCTGGATACTGGAATCTTGCATGCGTTACCCTGTTGTCCGCGTGTCTAAGGCAGTCCTCCCGGAGCTGCTCCCCAGTGCCCCGACTCAGCACCGTGTGGCAGGCACTGCATTCAGAACCCCATGCACATTGCCTCAGTAAATCCTTACTGCTGTTGGCCACCTTTAATTTCCTGGTGAAGAGCCATGGGCTCAGAGAAATAACTGCAGGTCTCCCAGAGGTGAGGGCTCTAGACAACACTTGAATCCAGACAGCCTGACCCCCCCGACCCCCAAAACCATGCTTTTTCTTATGAACTGCAAAAGGTTTCCTCACTGCAAACGTCCCACGTCTCTCTGCCTTTCCTGCCTTGGGGAATTGAGAGGCTCTTTTTTGTGCAGGCTGAAGTTAGTGTATTCCAAACCTACTTGTGGAGGCCACAGCACACTTGGAACTCAGCATGTATGGGTCAGGGGGGAGGGGAATGTGTGTGGGGGTGTTGGCCCAGCAGCTAATGGTGCCTGACGGTGTGTGGGGCTGCGTCTCTGGAAGGGGTCTACTAAAATGCTATGGGTAGTGTGGGGGAAGAGGTGTTCGATGACTGGCTCTGTCCTGAGGAGTCCCTCATGTGCCTTTTTTTGAGATGCTTACGTTTTAGGAGACTGGCAAGGTGCTCAGCTGGCATTTCACAGGGAGTCTTCGTCTGTCTTTTCTCTCCTACTTCCTGTTCTTTTGAACTTTGTGTCGGAGATCAGTCAACTTTTTTGATAAATGGGAAGATAGTAAAAACTTTAGGCTTACACTTTGTAAAGTCTTTGTCCTAGCTAGTCAATTCTTTTGTAATCCAAACTAGTCCTAGACCATATGGAAATGAGTGGGTATTGCTGTGTGCTAATAAAACTTGATAAAAGTAGAGGGCTGGGGCGCCTGAGTGGCTCAGTTGGTTAAGCATCTGACTCTTGATTTCAGCTCAGGTCATGATCTCTCGGTTTTATAAGCTCGAGCCGCACATTGAGTTCTGCGCTGATAGTGAGGAGCCTGCTTGGGATTCTGTGTCTGCCTCACTGTCTTCCCCTCCCCCACCCGTGCTGTTTCTCTCAAAATATTAAGGGCCAAATTTAGCCCACAAGGGTTGGTTTGCTGATTCCTGGAGAAGGAAAACGGCTTTTGGGGGGTCAGGAAACCCTTGGTCACAGTCCCTGCACTGCTCCTCACCATGTTACCCTGGACATGCTGCTTCACATTCCTGGGCCTCAATTTCCTCTTCTGCTTCAGAGGAAGTTGGACTAGCTCTCTAAGTGGGGGGGGGGTGGTGGTGGTTAGGAGAGGATTTGGGGTGACCTTGTGGGGATCCTGAGTGGATATCTGCAGGTCAGAAGACAGGAGTGGGAGGGTATTGTTAATTGAGTTGACTATGATTCCAGAATCTGATGTTCATTCTCACACCAAACACTGGAGTGAATTGAGAAAATGGGAGTAGTAGAAAAATCTGTGGGCTGCTGAGGACCTGGAGAAGGCTGTAGGAATATGTTCAAACACACTCAGGAGCCTGTGTGGGCAAAATAAAGTCGGCAGCCAGAGGGAATTCAGAAGTGGCTATAGATGTAGATGTTACATCCGCTGCCTCATGAGTTTTAACTCTGGAAATTAATTAGGTTTATTAGAACACCATGAGATTGTGCATAGACTGGCTGAGGCGCTAGGAGTAAATGGGAAGTATGACCAGGGCTGAGGGTGTGGCTGTGTGTGTGTGTGTGTGTGTGTGTGTGTGTGTGTGTGTGTGTGTTGGGGAGGGGGGTACCAGGGATGGTGGGTGGGTCTGTTAACATCTTCGTTAATTCACTGGTGGTGAGAGTAAGTAGCATGTTACTTACATGCTAATGGAACCTGAGCCTGCTGATCATTCTGGCCACTTGGTAGTCCCAGAAATAATAGATCTTCTCTGAGAAGGCCAGATCTCAGGAAAAGGGAGGGAAACACGATTGAATTGTTTTTCAGCACTTACTTAGTGTGCATCTACTATGAACGAGGCCCTCTTCTAGGCACTAGGGACGTAGCATTGAAGAGGGCAACGTCTTTGTTTTTATGGGCTTCATCTTGTGGAAGGGAATGATCGTGAAAGTGGACATGATGATACAGCAGACCATGGGAGGGTTGAAGACAAGGCACTGAAATGTAGCCACACACTCTGGAAGGAATCCTAACATCTGGAAATCAGGCTCATGGTTATTTACTGGTGTCAGAGTCAGGCTGTAGCCACTTAGGTGAGCCAAACAAAGCAACAGGTGATTAAATAGCAAATAATTTGTTGAAAAGCAGAATAGCCAAAACCCTGCTACCCAGGACCTTTGGGGGCACGAATCCAGCTTAATAGCTGAGTTTTCCACTTGGCTCTGGATTTAAGCACCATCGTGATTATTTAAAAAAAACCTTGAAACATTTGCCTGTCAGGGAAAATACCTTTTTTTTTTTTTTTTTTTTTTTGGTTTGAGAGCAGTCTTTCTAAAATGTATTTCATGTGACTGCCTTCTGAAACCGGGAGATCAAATGGAATTGTAGAGGCCCAAGCTCAGAATGAGGAAGCACCCCTTCCCCATCACACCCACAGATGTACATTCATGGATTTGCATGCTGTAATACACCATTTCCTTAGGGGCTTTAAGACCCTAAATTCAATGCCTCCCTGGTTGTATTTTTTGAGATCTTGTGTTTGCTTTGGATAGTCTTTTTCTTGCCCACATTGTGTCTCTATAACAATACTTTTCTTTATTAGTCTGTTTATATTAAATATACCTATTAGGTAGAAAGCTTTGAAAAGTGCAGATTGGAAGAAAATGATTATCTACAGTTGCATTACCTGGGGACAGTTAACGTAATGGATGCCTGTTCTCTCTGAGGATCTTTGTGTTCCATCAGAATGGGGTCACAGTGTTCACAATGCCTGGTGATCTGTTTTTTCCCCCCACTTAATGTCATGAACATCTGTAAAAAATTAAAAAATATTTCTACAGTATTTGCACATGTGTTCTTATAAAGCTTTTTATCCGGAGTATTCAAACGTACATTAAAGCCTAGAATAGAATAATGATACCCATGTACTTATCACCCAGCAATTGCCAAAGTTCTGTGATTCTAGCAACATCTCCCCTCCCTGTAGTTTGGAGTATTTTAAAATGAAAAACCCAAACCTATCCCTTCACTTGCAAATTCTTCAGAAGATAAATCTATAAGTTTTCAGGGCAGTTTTGCCCTCCAGGAGACATGTGGCAGTGGCTGGAGACCTTTTCAGTTGTCACAACTGGGAGTGGTAATGGTGGTGGTTGCTGGTGGCCTTGAGTAGATAGAGGTCAGGGGTGCTGCTGTCTGTCCTACATTGCACAGGACAGCCCTCCAAGACCAAGAATTGCCTAGCTTGAGATATTTTGTCAATAGTGCTGGGGTTAAAATAGAAGCATAATTCTATCACTATGTGTAACAAAACTGACACCAGTTCTTCCATAGCACCATGTTTTCTTTAACTTGTCAGTGTTTAAAAAAAAAAAAAAAAAAAAAAAGTCTGAATCCATACCCAAAAAGGACTTTTAGTTTCTTCTAATCCATGACTGTTCCCCCTTAGCTTTTCTTCATGACGTTTATTTGTTGCAGACTCTGGGTCATTATTTTCTGTAGATTTTCCCGTATGCTGGATTTGGTTGACTGTGTCTTTCTGGTATTGGGTTATCATGTCTCCTGATTCCCCCCACGTCCTGTAAATGGAAGTTGAGCTTGCTCAGTAAGTTTAGATGTTGTCCGCTGGATTTTATCCATTGTAAATTTCCCCCTCAACCTTTTGTCTAATGTTGGTTTTCACAGTGTGGTTCCTTGTCCCTTAACTAGCAGCACCATTTTCAATTGGGAACTTGTAAGACCTGCTAATTATTGTGTCGTACCTCAGGTCTGTTGAATCAGAAACTCAGAGTAGGACCCAGCAATTTGTATTTCACCAACATACTCATACTCTCTAGATAGAGGTATTTATGAGAAAGAACTGGCTCGTGTAATTAGGGAGGCTGGCAGGCTGGAGAACCAGAGAGAGATGATTTTGCAGATGAAGCCCAAAGTAGCTGGCTACAGAGTTCCTCTTGTTTGGGGGGTTGGGGAGGATGGTTGGCCTTTTGTTATGTTCAGCCCTTCAGTGGACTGGATGAGGCCCGCCCGTGTTATGGTGACCGTCTGCGTTATTTAGTCTTATTTAAATGTTAATCTCCTTCAAAAACACCCTTAGAGAAACACCCAGAATAATGTTGACCAAAAATATCCAGGCACATTTTGGTCAGTTAAGTGTACACAAAATTAACCATTATACCAGGTGATTCTGATGCATGATGGAATTTGAGAACCACCACCCTAATGGTTTTAATAGCCATTGTGGGACATTTTCTAGACCAGTTATTTCATCAGCAGTTGCAAAATGACTTGTTCTTTTTGCATTTATTAACTTTTATGAGGAATATTCCCTCATAAGTCTTTGCTGATAAGTCTTTAGGAATGATAGGATAAATGCTTGATTTATTCCTTTTATTTTTCTATTAAGGTATAGCATGCACATGATATGCACAAATAATTACAGCTTAGTGAATTTTACATGTGCATACACCCATGCAGCCATTATAGAGAATTTCCAGAATTTCCCCTTGTGCCCCCTTCTAACAGATGCCCACTCTTCCTTCACCAAAGTAAACAGTTGTATTTAAAATGTATTTTTGCCGTTTCTTTGTGCACAGTTTTTTTATATAATTAGCCATTCATTTTATTCAGTTTCTGGACTTGGGTTGGATAATGCCATTCTTAACATAAAACCAAGATAATGCCTTTTCCTCTAACCTTTATGTATATATATGCTCTGGATCCAAATTTTCCAAATGACTAGCTAGTTCTAACATCATTGAATCCTTCCTATCCTCCTTACTGATTTGAAATGTCTCTTATCTTACATTAAATTTCCATATAAATTTGCATCTATTGTTATGTTTGTCTCTTCTTGTACTATAGCATTATAATATGTTTTACTATCTGGCAGGTTAACTCACCCCAAATCCTTAAAGTAATCACATTTTCAGATTTTTTTTTTCCCCCCTGACTATTCTTGCGAGTTCATTCTTCCAGATGAATTTTGGAGTCATGTTGTCAAGGTTCATAAATCGGAATTTTTCTTATTAGAATTACTTCTACAATATCACAAAATTGGATATTACAGAGAACATAAGAACAACATATTTGGTGGATTCAGTAGTTCCTTTTTGTCCTCCAGTAAAACTTTCTTCCAGGGTTTTGTGTGTTTTTGTAAAATTCATTCTTTTTCTTTTGAAGTATTTCTCCCCGTTCTTTCTATGTAGTTCTTCTTAGCGTAAGAAGCTATTGGCTTTTTTTTTTTTTTTAATCTTAGTAAAATTTTGGGTTTTTTGGATAGGCTTCTCAGTTGATGTTGGGTTTTTCAAGTATACAATCAGCTAAAACTAAAGAGGATTTTATCTCTTTTGATACCACTTATTTTGTTCTTTAATTGCATTGAATAGCACTTAGAATACAATGTTAAGTAACAATGTGATAGTGGGCATTCTTGTTTTTTTCCTTTAATGGGAACACTTACAGGGTATCATCTTTGAGTGTTCTGATTATGGTGTGGTGTGTGTGTGTTATGTGTGTTATCCTTGAATGTTCTGATTATTTTGTGGGGGGTGTGTGTGTGAGAGACATGTGTTATGTGTGTTAAGCTTTCATTGAATTAAGCCTGGGTTCTGCTTTACCAAGTCCCCCCCCCCCCTCCCCCCCCCCCCCGCCAAAACTCAGGCCAGAGTGAGGAATTTGGTTAAATGCTTATTTGGTGTCTACTGAGTTCACAAAAGGTTTGCTTTTTAATGTGTTAACATAGTGATGATTTTTAATAGCCTCTGTTTTGGGGATGAAGTACATTAGGACAGTGTTATTTTAAAGGTTTTCTTTTGCTTAAGTACTTAGGATTTTTGTTTATGTTCATAAGAGGTTGATCTCAGGTTTTTTTTTTGTTTTTTTGTTTTTGGTTTTTTTTTTTTTTTTTTTTTTGGTCTTTGTCAAGTTCTGTTATCAGTCTTCTGGCTTTGTTAAAAAAAACAAAAAACAAAAAACATAAAAGCTTGTTGGGTGCCTGTGGCTCAGTTGGCTAAGCATGTGACTTCTGTTCAGGTCTTGATCTCACTGCTAGTGAGTTTGGGGTCTGTGCTGACCGCTCAGAGCCTGGAGCCTGCTTCAGATTCTGTCGTCCTCTCTCTGCCCCTCCCCCTCCTTGTGCTCTGTATCTCTCTCAAAAATAAACATTAAAAAAAAAAAAAACAAAAAACTTGTCTAAATCAATCCACCTCTATATCTAGGCCTAAGTGTTTCTTTGAGGGATAATTCTTTGACAAGATATTTTTACTTTAAATAGAAAATAAGGTATTTAAAAAAAATCCTGAAATTTCATTAAGGTAAATTGTTTCATTTTCTGTCAAGTTAGTTTTAAAAATACTATGGAAATGATTGCATAATCATTACAGACCAATTTGAAAATTCCAAAAAAGTGGGAAGAATGTAAAAATCACTTTAATGTCCATAACATACGGACAAAAGCAGGGCGGTTCTGGAGCAAGCATAACAGTGGAGGTGGGATAGAGGTGGTGTTTCCAATTTTGGCATGAACAACAGATTTGTGAAGTTTGCTTCTGGATCCTGTAGAAGGTCTGTACCTGCAAGGTCCCTTGATGCTGTTCTCTTCTTTGTTTTGCAGTATGTGAGAGATCCTGGGTTTTTTTTTTTTTTTTTTTTTTTTTTTTTTTTTTTCCTTCCTCCATGAACAGGATGCACTCTGTTCAGATACTATGTTAGTAAGAAATAGGAAGGGGCAAATACATTACTCATATGTGGTAGTTGAATGTTGTCTATGGTTCTGTGACTCTCAAATCTGTAGCTTTAGTTTTTTGTTTTTGTTTTGTTTTTTTTTTAGTTTTTTTAAACGTCTTTATTTTTGAGAGAGTGAGACGGAGTGGGGGAGGGGCAAAGAGAGAGAGAGACACACACACACTCACCCCCACACAATCTGAAGCAGGCTCCAGGATCCGAGCTGTCAGCACAGAGCCTGATGAGGGGCTTAAATCATTGACCTGAGCTGAAGTTGGATTCTTTAACTGAGTCACCCAGGTGCCCCTGTGGCTTTAGTTTTAAAGTGATTCCCCTTGTACTGGTACCAGACTTTTAAAAAAAACTTCTCCTACCTGATGTTCTTTATTCCAGGGGTGGGGTTGGGGTAAAGGAGAAGGCAGTCTATTCCTGTGTTTTCCTCTTTCCCCCAGTATCTGTCAGGTTTTCTGGGATTCACACTTTCTGGATCAGTGAAATATAACCTTTATGAACCTGTAAGGCCATGTGGTTCAGTCTCTGAATGACTTTGTGTTCTAGGAGCAAAGATCATTGAAGGACATTAAATTATTTACATCTATTAGAAACTATTTATGGGAGTCCAAATACATCACAACTTTCTGTTCTCCTTTTTCAACTGCCCTTGTCTTTAAACCTAGATCAGCTTTGTTTTTTGGCCTAAATTCTTTCCTTTTGTCTCTGGCCTCTCTATTTCTATCTCTGTGTTCCCTTGATTCTGTATCACAAAATCCTTAAAAAAGAACTCTTTGGAGTGAGGAAGGGGAAGTAGGGGTGGAGGAGAATAGCAGCTAAAGGCAGGGGAAGGGAGGAAGTTGGCAGAGAATCAGTGTCTTTTCCCCATCAGGGTAGAAAGATTATGGGGTCAGGAAAGGCTTGTGGGCAGAGCTTAGCCAGCTATGTGGTTGTGAAAAGTAGAAAAAGGTGCTCCCCCTCTTGTGGCTGAGTACTTGGAGAGTGGGGGATTTCAGACTCCACTTTTGCAGGGCACGCTATGAAGAATCACCTCCTCATGCACTGAGGATTAGACCCTATTTGAAAGGCTGGGGAAGCCACCTTGCCCTTCAACCGCTAAACCTTCCTCCTCGGCCAGATTCATTGAACTAACTCATGAACGACCTGGCTAGGCTCAGGATGAGGTGGGAGTGAATAAGACAGATAAACAGGGTCCTCCTGGAGCTTACAGCTTTATAGGGTAGATGGACAGAAAACAATCTTGTATATACACATACATACTATGTATGTGCCTGTATAAATGTGTATACTATCAAATTGTATGTATGTACATCTACATGTTTAAAAACCTAATGTAAAATTAGGGTGAAGGGGAGCTTCTCCTGATTACGATATGCATAGTTTGAGAAGGTATTGGGGTACTTGTCCTAGGCTTACAGCATGGGAGCTTTGGCAGAAAGATACAACTCCCTAACTTTGAAAGTCCTACCCCAGCCAGGTGTGAATTTTGGCCCATGGGTTTATGGCTGGTAGGCTGCAGTCTCTTTTTTGGTCTTCTTTCAAATGTCCTGGAGGCCAGCAAAGCCAAGGGCTTGGCATTTCCCTGGTCTTAAAGCCCAGATCCATTTATTCAAGTGTGGTAATAAAAATGGGGAGCCTAATGAGGACCTACATCCTTTACTTCTTAATAGAGCAGTCTCTTCTTGGTACTGGAACTTTCTTGTTTGGTGCCCTATCCAGTGAAGGATGCTGTTCTGCCTTCTGTCCTTCTCACCTATTATGGTATCCCCCAAATGGTTATGCTGGGACAGGCTAGAAAGAGTGAGTTGGCAACCCAAAGATTGTCAGGAGCACAAATGTGTGCCTTGTAGGAGCTTGAACCTTGCAAAGCTCTACATTTTTGTCATCTGACATAGGATAAGATAGCACTTGCTCCAAGATTAGACTAAATGCAGATCAGTCAACAACTGGTCATTTTTTGCATCTTTTTATAAAAAAAATTGACCCTTTTTGAATCTGTCTTTTTTTTTTTTTTTTTTTTTTTTTATGGCTAAGTGCCCTGTTGAACACCTCCTCGCTGGCCCGATGGAGGATGTGAGGCTGTCTTCATCTGCCTGTTCTAGGATTACCTGATCCAGACTTGTTCTGCTTCTCATGATTTAACAGTAGGCATCATTGTCTTCATACACACACCTAACCTTGGCTTCCCATGGTCAATGCTTGAAAATACAGTATAATTCTAAGCAGGGCCCTCACCACTGCTGTGAAAGGGTGAAACCCTTCTTAAGCTCCTATTATTCCATGACTCTTGTCAGCATGGAAGTGTCAGCAATATTTTGAAGTACGAGATGTGTGGCTATTGGAAGAGCATTGGGAAAAGCAATCAAGGGGAGACTCCTCAAAAACCAACTGAGAGGTGGAGGTTAGTGCAAATCTGGCGTACAAAGAAGGGGCTTCCTTTGCCATCAGAAACAGAGCAAGGCCCCAGGTTTTCTCTGTTCAGACCCTACACCCTTCCATGGGGAAATTCCCTTTGGAATGCCAAGCTGGAGGACATGTCTATGACCATCCACCCTGGACTCCTTGACCTCTGTGGCCTAAGTTGGCCATAGGAAGCCACATCTGCACTGAATTGCACCTTACTGTAATGGCTTGCTTGGGCTTTCACCTGTGCTTGTGGCTGTCCTAACATGGCTACAGGATGGCCAAGGACTGTGCTAGGGGTGATAAGCCCTCGAGGCTTCTTTGGCTTTTATTAATGCCGGTAGGTGCATTAGAGTGTTGATGTGTCCTGGCTGTGTTTTGTGATTAGCCTTTTTTGATTGCAATCTTTTTTTTTTTTTTTCCATGTAGGGTTTGGGAAGAATCCAAAGAGGGGAGAAGTTGTTTGTAACCACAAGGAATTCGGCCCCACAGCTCACCCTTGTCATGTCTCCTTTCCTGTAGCATTGGGAAGAAGGAATGAAAATCATCATAGGTCTATTTTCGGTTCATGCAAACTCCAGTGCAGATGGTGCTGGTTGGGTGACTGTCCTGGGCAGCCCTCCTTCAAGTGATGATCCAGCTTGGAAGGTGCACTCCGTGTGGTTTACCACCTACTGTGTGTAGCATTCCTGCTCTGCCCGCTGCGCTTTGACTGTCACAGGATGCGTCTGTCACCTGCCTGCGAGTGGAAGGGAGATTTAGGAGGACTGAGGGGTTGGCGTCATTCTTAGAACCAAAGTTCATCTTTAAGTGTAGAAATAGTGGAGTGTTTCTAAAATGTGTGCTGTCACTTTTGAAACCTCTTTCCATATTGTTGAGAGATCTTAGCATCTCGGGTTGAAAAGGGGTAGCTCAGGAAAATGGCAGCATTCGTGTGAAGTCTTCTTATGTGAACTCTTCCTTGGAACATTATAAACAGAAGGGTGATGGGGGGTTTGTCGCCAGGCAGGAGGTCCTGCCAGTGGGCAAGCCCTTTTTACAGTATAAACAAACTTCCTTTCCTTCACGTTTGGTCAGGTTCTACCAGATTTTCAGCTACTTTCTTTTCATCTTCAAGCATCATATAAATAGCAGGTACACCATTTTCAGTTGTTTAAATCTATTTTTGACAGACCTTCTAAACGCCATTCAGTTTTTAAATCAATTACCTTATCCAGAATGCCTCCCTAACCTATTTCATTAAATAACCATCTTCCTATGGCTTCCCTTTTTAACAACATAATTTACCTTTAATAATTAGTATAAAAGAATTCTAAATGAAATCACTGAGCTCACTTGAAAGTTCTCTAATCAGTTACCAGAATCTGTGGGTTTGTGACCGGAGTCTCCCCGAGGGTTTCAGTATCCCCTTTTACCAAGCTTCATTCCAATAGAAGCCAAATTTATAATGCATTCTCTTGTAGTTGGCCAGCCCTAATGAAGACCAAGAAGGATTTTCAAATGAACAATGATCCACACCATTGCTTTTAAGTTTCTTTCAGAGTGAAAATAATGCTAGTGTTCATCATGTAGAAACTGAAACTTTGCTCAAGTTGAGTCTAGATTTAAGCATGGTGGATGTTGATCCGTGCAAGCCATCAGGTCTAGCTCCAGGGTGTTTAATTGTCCTCTAGAGTCTCTGACATGGGGGGAGGGTGCTTAATTACAAGGATTTCTGTTCTGTAGTCAGGGAGAAATGAGGTCAGGGTTGCTCGTGTAAGGTTGGCCATTTACCCACCCGTTTAGTGTTGGTGAGAGGAAGAGGTTAGAGTTTGGAATCTGAATTCAAATCTCGAATTCAAGTTGGTTTCTGAGTTTGAACAAGCTACTTCACTTTGAAGTATAATTTCCTTGTTTATAAAATTAGAATAATACTTACAAATCTCTTCATGGCATTTATGGCTTTCTAACACTGTCAGCTCATGAATCTCCCATCCTTTATTTCTAAAAGCCCGTTGATGTTCAGCCCAGTTATATTTGATTATGTTGATTTATTGTTCATTGCTGCTTATTCTCACCTTCTAGGAGGGCAGGTATCTTTGTTTTCTATGCTGATGTGCCTGGCATGTAGTAGGTACTCAATAACTACTTGTTGGATGCTCTATTTCCCACCCATTGTGCAGTGTCTCTTTGAGTTGGCTTGTGAGGTTTTCCTTCCAGGTGATTTATCTTCTGAATTAGGTTTTGTGTGAGCACTCATTAAGTATAGTCTTGGTACAACCTGACTGATGGGTGAACTGGGGGGTCCAGATGCGTGGCCGGGGGAAGCCAATCTGGGACTTATCTCCGGCTTCGGTTACTCCTTAGAAGTGGCAAAGCATGTGTGGAGATGTTGCCAGATTGTTATGCGTGCAGAATCTAATTTATAGTTGTCCAGGGTCTCCTGAGAACAACGTGCATTTATATCATTACTAAACAGTAATTGATTACAAAGCTCAGTTGTGAAATTTACAATTATTGAATTACTCTGTTAGCTCATAAATCTCAAATCTTTATTTCTAAAAGTCAATTGATATTCAGCCCAATAAATATTTAATTTAGATGTAATAATGGTGTAGGGACAAAATTAAATTCTCATTTGGAAAATAAAGAATCACCTGGATGGGGTTGGGAGAGATGACCTGGCAGAGATGAGCAGAGAACACGTTGGTCTGATCAAGTCCTGTCTTCTTAATTAGAAGAGACTTTTCATACATGGCTTTCTTCGATTTCATTTTCTCTTTAAAAAAGGATCTTGTTTGTAGGAAATAAGTCATGTATGTATCTGTAGAGCTTTATATTTCATCAAGCATATCTGCACTAGGTAATATTTGTATCTCGCAAAAGCCTTTTGAAGTAATTACAACATGTTTTTCTTCCTATTTTGCAGATGGGGAAACTGAAGTGACTCGGTTAGAACATAAGAGAGTAGGGCTAAGGGCCTACTGACATCTATGTACTAGATAGTACCTAATAACCATGGCTGAAATAAGATGAAAGTTGTAACAGCTGCAGAGGAGGCAATCTAGCTGGTCTAGTGATACTATTGGTAATATTCAAAGAGTCCTAGGCTCCTTCCAGTTTACCCCTCTATCACCCCCCCCCCCCCCCAACCTCATGGTCCAAAATGGCTGCTTGAGTTCCAGCCATTGCATCTGAAGTAGCAGGATGGAGGGAGGGGATCAAGAACATAGTTCCTCATTTCATGGTAACTCTTTGGAAGGTCTACTTCTACTTGTTTTTTATTCAGAACTCAATCATGTAGGTATATCAAAATGGAATGGAGGCTGACAAATCGTCTTTTTATTTGGGCAACATAGTGCTTGGCTAAAAACTGGGATGTTGTTACCCATTGAGAAACAGAAGAATGGATTTGAGGGGGCAACTGACCAGTTCTACCACATCACACATTCTAAAAGACCTAGTGTAGAAAGTGCACTAAGCATGGGTGTGGGCTTGTTTGCTTGAATATAGTCAATCGGGACTGTCTCCACCTACTGGCAACCCCCTGGGTACTGGAGGCACTGAATACCCAATGGCTTCGATCCTGGGAACAATGTGCAATCCAGGAAACCGGTTCACTCTTCTCATGTGGATTTATCTATATTAATTAAAAGGAGATGGGAGGGGGAGGATCTGTGAAATCACTCCCTTCACGTTTGTGGACAGGCGTTTTTCTGGAACAGAGCCTCTTATTGCCCTTCTCTTTGCTCTCACCAAGTCGGAGGGCCCATGGGGTTCACTCACGTTAGTCTCTAGCAGCCTGAGAGGCCTGGCTTCCTGGGCCGTGGGGGAATAGGAATCATTCAGTGATCATTGATGAGTCTGGGTCTGCCAGTTTTTGTCATCCCCCTTGTTTTAACTAAGACCCATAGAAGGGATAGGTGTTGAAACAAGGTTTTGTTTGTTTGTTTGTTTTTAACCGAGCAGGGCTTGTAAAGAGGATGGGATTCATGTACATCTGTGCTCTTGGTGGCAAGTGGGGCAGGGGTGGTTCCGAACATTTGAAGGACCCTTGCTTCAGCCTTTTGCTTTATTGTTTTTAATGTTTGCTTATTTTTGAACAAGAGAGCACACGTGGGGGAGGGGCAGAGAGTGAGAGGGAGAGAATCCTTAGCAGGCTTCAGGCTCTAAGCTGTTAGCACAGAGCTCAGTATGGTGCTCGGACTCCTGAACTGTGAGATCATGACCTGAGCTGAAGTCAGACACTTAACCCACTGAGCCCCCCAGGTGCCCCACTTCAGCCTTTTAAAGACCAGAGATAAAAGTCCAGCTTTGTGTTGGCACTTGCTGTTAAAAGTTGTGCGTAGGATTTTCCCTTGAACTCAGACAATGGAATGGTGCCTTTTAAAATTTTAATTTATGATCAACTTCCCTGTAAGAAAAAGAATAGAAGAGAGAATAGAAATTAGGGATAAGTCACTTAAACTATTTATCTGATTGTAAAACCCAAATATGTATACTGAATATAAGTATATTGAATAAAGTTTTTGGCAAAACCAAAAAAGTTCAAAGAATAAAATTGCCCGCAATCCTCTTACCAGGGAGGAGAGCCAAATGATTGTACAGAGCATTTCCTTTCAGAGCTTTTAATATATATAATATCCTTGCTAAAACAGTGGGATCATGGTTTAGCCACTGTGTTGCTTTCTGTTTTTTTTTTTTTTATTTGACATTGTGAACATTTTCCAAGATCATTACAGTCTTATGAACATTATTTTCAATAGCTACATCATAATTTGTTCACCTTCCCTTTTAATATTGGACATTTAGACTGTTTCCAATTTGGTAGTATTGTAAAAAGGGCTTTAATGAACATGTACATTTGAGTTCATCACTGGTGATTTTCTTTAGGATAAAACTGGCATTTTCTGATCATCATAACAACTTTAGTCTCTGCGTGTAATGGCGACACCTATTATGATGCTGGAAAATCACTGACCCAGAATTAACATGGACTTGGTGGGAGTCTTGACTTTTACCACATACTACTTATGTGATCTTGGGTGGGTCACTAAGCTTGGTGAGCCTCAGATATCTTCATCTGTAAAATGGGAGTATAGTTTTTCATCTTCTCAGTCTATAAGGAAGATTAATTGCATACCCTAGGGATTTATTCCTTAAATAAGACTCTACCAAAGAATGATTGACATTTTATACAGTTTCTTTGTTGTCTTGGAGATCTTGGCCAACTTTCTAGAATTTTAGCCAAAAATACTCTCATCCTTCTAGATAAAATGACACATGGGCTGAAGTCTTTTCACTTCCTGTTTTTTGTGAATAAAGTTTTATTGGAACACAACCATGCTTATGTATAGTCTGGTGGCTTTCATGCTACAGCGGTAGAGATGAAAGTATTATCTGGCTTCTTACAGAAAAGCTTTTCCTGACTTCTGACCAACCACAGAATGTTTCTGAAGTCATGGTAAATAAGTGCATTGTACTTGTAAAATCAGAATTTTTCTGTGATAGAGGATAGACCCAAGCTATTAATGGCTAGGCTAACTCTGTTGAATGTAGATGTTACCTGCTTACCAAAGGAGCAAGATTTGGGCCTCTAATTTTGATTGAAACACACAGCTTTTTAGATCTCCCTGGGGAACAATCCAGGTTGACCTCAAACGAGAGTAAGGTGCTTTTTACTTAGGTTGTCTGTGGTTTATAGCAAAACCTGGTGTTAACCAACTTAAAGCTTCATCTGCAATGTTTTGGAAGCATTTGTCATAAGAGTGCAGGATGGGCTCTCTGCTCTTGCCACAAAAATGACCTATTTTTCTGAAATGGATTCTGGGTCAGAATGCCTTGGACTAAGTTCACAGAATGTCTAACAGGTTCTATCACCCTGTCCCTTTGCTGTGGATGGGGATTGAGCTTGGTGACGTGGCTCAGTTCTTGAGGCTGGCCCTTGGCTCTTTCTCCCACCTCTATTTGTCACACTACTTCCAAAATACTATAGAAATTAAGTTTGGGATGGAAAGACACAATTGGAGTAGGGCCTCAGAGATTGTATCTTCTACCTGTATTTGGTGGATTTGGGGTTAGACCTTGGTTTATGTACATCCCTACTCCTCTTTGCTTGTGTGACCTTGGGCCAGTTGATAACCCTAACCAGCACAGTGTTGAATACTATAATGGGATAACATAGGCACTAACTCCTGATGATGGGGTTTGGGATAAATATTCCATAAATGCACATGGACTCTAGAAGTATGTTTAAAAAAAACAAAACTAGCCCCCTCCTTTTGATGTAAGTGTTCTCAAATTAGACTAGATTCCCCTGCCCGATTTTTCATCCCATCTTCTGTGTGATTTTTGCCCTTCCTCCTAGCAGAAATGTAGTTTATTTCTTCACCCAGGGAGGTTGGCATCCTCTGTATGGCTTGATTAAGCCAGTGAAATCTAGGTGGAAGTGTCTGTGCCTAAGCCTCAAGAAGTAGCATGTGTTTCTTTTGCCTCTCTTGTGTTTGGTCATTGCCATGAGAGGAACATGGGTGGCTTGTCCACTGGTCCAAGGAGGATGAGAGTCCTGTGGAATAGACCTGGACTTGACCTGAAGCCCTAGCTAAGCCCAGGTGATCCTTGCCTGGTCAGTTGTACCCCCAGACAACCTACAGATGTGTGTGCACAGACTGATGTGTATTTTTTTTTTTTTTTTTGCTTTAAACCACTGAGTTTGGGGCCAGTATTTTTGTGGCAGGAAATATCTATAACAGCTGTGTTTCAGCCCACATGAAATCCACAGTTGGTGGCCATTCAGCCATGGCATGTAGCAGCCCTGTGCCACATGTAGCAAACATGGACACTAACAAAGATATATTCTCTGCCATGAAGAGCCCACAAACTTGTGGTGGAAAAAGAGACCCTTGGAGTAAAGCAGGAGAGCAGTTGTGGTGGTAAGCCCAGCTAATACCAGAACACAGAAGGGCAGCTGGGCCTGGGGGTGGGAGCCATCAAGTAGGGCTTCCTGGAGGAGATCATGTGTCAACTAAGAAGTGTGCATAGGCATCACCTGAGTAAAGCAGATGGGCGAACATTGCCATTCTTCATTATCACACACATAAGTCTGGTGAGTGCTAGGCTTTCACATCCTCCTATTCTGCCATTAAGTTGATGTGAATATGGTGTTAGCATGATACAGTATGATATGATACAATATGATTTAATGAACACTATCTAAGGCAAGGCCTTGAGTGTTAGCTTTGTCTCATTTACCACTCCCCCCAGCCACCACCTGTGTGTTCTGGTTTATAATCCCCATTAAGACATGATGACCTAGTGGGGATATTTGGGAGTCACTGGTTCTGTATGGAAGTTGAGACTCGTGATTCCCGAGAGCTGATCCTGTGGTGGATGTACTTGGATTGTGTTGATTCAGCTGCTGAGTGTTACCAAATGGAACAGCTATTGTATCTTTGGCCAATTGCGTAGATTATGTGATGCTCATGGGGGCCAAAGTCATGAGCTCTGTCCCCTGCAAGGATCAGTTAGATTTACTGTTTGGAACTCGTTGCCTAAAGGTAAGGTTTTCAGCTAGTACCTAGAGTTGATATTGATACAAAAGAGACGGCATGATTTCTTTGAGGACAAACCCAGGAGGATAATAGCTATAGTTTGCTGAGTTTGAAGTGCTGTGCTAGGCTTTTTTCAAATGACTATCAGGCTTCTGTTTTGTAGATCAGCAAGAGGAGGCTCAGTGAGTGTTACTTGCCCAAGGCTATTTGCTCCTGATAGAGCCATGGCCAGACCTGTCTGGATCCAAAGCTATGTTATTCGTAAGCCACTTGAAGGCAGGGTTTCTCATCCTTAAATTGGAAACTAGATTGTTGTTTTTGGCCGGGCAGCTCTTTGCTTTGGTGCAGTTCTGTGCCTTGTAGGATGTTTAGCAGCATCCCTGATCTCTCCCCACTAGATGCCGGTAGGAACTTTTCATTACCCAGGAGTGACAAGTGAAAATGTTTCTAGACATTGCTAAGAGTTTCCTGGGGGGACAAAATCACCCCTGAATGAGAACCACCCCTGAGTATCATTGATGGAGTAACCAAGGAAACCAGGATTTCTGATGGGGGAATATGGACAGAGTGGAGAACCCCTTGCCCCCTCCTTCCCCAAGATGACCTGTGAGGGGGGCTTTGGATTTAAATGGCCTGTGTGTTCTCTGACCTGACAAATTGGATATTCATGTCCGTGGGAAGACCTTGGCCTCCAGCTTAAAGGCTAAACCAGGTTTCATTCATCTGTCTGGTACCCTCTGGGTCCTGGGAATGTTCTCAGCTCCTTGCTGCTTGATCTTCTAAGGCGGGGATACTGGAATTGGGCATCTCTTCCCAGATGTCTTGCTCAGGGCACTGGCTACAGGGGGTGAAAAGGGACATGATGAGAGAAGTAATCCAGAGAGGAGAGGTGCACCCATCGTCACGTGAATGAGGTGGTGCATGTAACCTGCTGAGCAATGTAGTGCCTGGCATATGGGTAGTGCCTAATAAATGCTGGCTATTATTACTCTTATTAATACTACTTATAACTATGAATCTTTTTTTGTAAAATAAATAACTAGTTTCTGGAACACACTCCCCCAGGCTTCCTGCTCCATTAATATTCAACTTATTTAAATTTAATTTTTTTCAAGGTCCTGTGTTTAATTTTTAAAAAACCTAGTGAATTATTAGCATTTTAATGAATAATGACATTTAATAAATAATCCTAGTGAGGGCTTAGAATGTAAACCACTTAATTTAACACCCCTACCTATGTTTTCTCAAAAAAACCAGAAAAATAATGTCTATGAGATCTGTGCTATGACCAAATGTTCTCTGTAATTTGAGTTTCTGGCTTTTTTTTTTTTGTTTTTTTTTGTTTTTAAACTGTGGTTATCAGTGAGATAATGGCCTTGCAGTGTTCCCAACTCTATATATTTTATAAGAAGTGCTTAACTAGAGTTAATCTTATTTAAAAATAACAGTATATACTTTGTACCAGGTGTTGTTCTAAGAGCTTTAGAGATACTAATTCATTTAATCTTAACCCTGTGAAGCAGATTCTATTATTGTTCCTATTTGTTTTGACGAGTAAACTGAGACACAGAGAGGTTCAGTAACTTGCCCAACGGCACACAGTAAGAGCCCAGACAGGCTCTAGATTCTGTTTTCTTAAACATGCATATTCCTTCTTTGTGCACCAAGAAGGAGAGGTGGGAGATGGTATAGGAACCAGTCGATTATACCTCCTCGGATGTTAGGAGAAAGCTAGTGAAAGCTAGTAGGATCTGCTACTTCCTTCCTCAGCTCTTTGTCCAGATATTTCTCGACAGCAATACTAACTTTGAAATAAGTTTCTGTCACATAATGATCTTGGAGAAGCAGAGTAGCACGTTGACAATAATCCCTTATATTTTATACAGAAGAGTAAAGCCTGTGTATAAACACCTTTTATATGGAATTTGTATATGTGTGGGTATTTACTTGATCCATAGTTGGGAGTAGATGGCCCCTTACATCCTGTATATATCCATATAAACTAACGAATACAGAAATGCAGATCATAAAGAGTGTACTTGTAAAAGATCATGTAGTAATTTTGCATTTTACTGTATTTTGCATTTTACTGGTTATAGTACCGATTCTACACAGGGATGCAGCCTGATTCCATGCGTGTTGTTTCTTCAGAGGCTCAGGAGTGCTCTGTGTTGCATCAGTTAGGAAAATTACGTTCCTACAGAAGTCTGATATGTTTCCCTCCCCACCACATCCAACCCCACCAGTAACCCCAAGCCCTCAGTCTTTGTGCTTCAAGCTTTACGTACACCTTGATTCATACTTGAATTTTGTCTCCTATTTGAGAATGACATCAGAAGGACAGAGCTCCCCTTCCCCATAAGCTCATCCTTTGGAGGGTCTTTCAAGGACAGGAGGGTGCACAGACCTGGCCATGTGGCCAACTCGGGGTACTATTTCTGGAGTTTTCAGTGGTGATGGTTCTAAACCCTATCACACAGAAATGGGAGAAGAGTGAGAGCAGTTAATAAAAATGTTATTGAATTAAAAACCAAGCAGGATCCAATGTGAGCTCTTCTATAAATAACTTATGAAAAGTGAAAAGATATTTCTGTTAGCAAATTTAAAATAATCGTTAGAATCCTTCAACAGATTGCTGCTAATTAGATTGAGAATTAAGCAGCTTTGTATGAGTGTAGAGTTAATTAATAGCTCATTACTTTTTTAATAAGCCAAATTCATTTGGAAACAGAAAAGAGACAGCAGAGTTCATCATGGATGAGATGTTAGATTGGGATTATTTTTTCCTTCCCTTGATGAGTAGAAGGGGTTTAATTAAAAGCAGGAGACAACATTTGTCTTGTGAATGAGTTGTACCAAAACCTGAACACCCAGAGGCGGAGAAGAAAGCACCTGTCCTTATTTTGCTCATTTGGGCCATATGGGGTTAATAAGAGCTGTGCATGAATCTCCCTAATTCAGTATTTAAGTTCCAGGTCCCTTTTGAAATAATCCTTTTTGAAGCTGCATCCATAGATTCATCCAAACCAGCGGAACTTCCTGGTACTCTATATTGATCTTATTTTCATTCCGTACACCCTAAGATCTTTCTTTGAAAGCAGCCCCCCCTTTTCCTGCCCCTTTTTTTTTTTTTATGCTTGTTTATTTTGAGAGAGCATGTGTGTGCAGAAGAGGGGCAGAGAGAGAGGGAGAGCCCTGTGCTGTCCGTGCAGAGCCTGATGTGGGGCTCCAACTTCTAAACCGTGAGATCATGACCTGAGCCAAAACCAAGAGTCTGACACTTAACCTACTGAGCCACCCAGGTGCCCTTTCCTGCCCATTTCTTCTCACCTCTATCTTTTCTTTTCCAAATGACCTCAGATTTCATAATTTCTTCATCTGGTTTCCTGACCCTTGCATTCCCTTTGTATATAACATTGGAACAGAATAGTGTCGGAAGAAATAAACAACTTCTGATTTAAAAAAACAATTTTTTTTAATGTTTGTTTTTGAGAGGGAGAAGGAGGGGGTGGGGAGAGAGCGCGAGAGAGCTTCAGAATCCAAAGCAGCCTCCAGGCTCTGAGCTGTCAGCACAAGTCCGACGCAGGGCTCAAACTCACGAACCATGAGATCATGACCTGAGCCAAAGTCTGACGCTTAACTGACTGACCACCCAGACTCCTTACAACTTCCTGATTTTTAAGGCAAGTATGTTCTTGTTACCCCATAGGAAATTCTCTCTCCAGTTTGCAAGCATGGAGGAGCCCCATTTCTACACCACAGTCTCCCACCAATAGTTGTTGGCACCTTTTGGCATCAGATAGATTGAATTTGTCTTTTCGGACAGGTGCGTGTTTATTGAAGTGGGGCTTGCAAGTGTTGGCATCATTTTGCCTTCTAGCCTTCGATCAAATAAAACTCATCCACACTCCTGTTGTAAGAGATGTTAGGTGTTGCCTGGTCAGACTCTGCTACTGGAATGCGGTGGTCCTCTGTTATCAGTGTAGGTCTAGTTTCTGCTAAATCAATAGATGTCATTTGAATTTCTTGGTTGTATCCTCCTCTGCATATGAGGACATATTTCCATTCAAGTGGATTGGGGGCCTCCTACCTGGGTTGGGAGGGAGGTCAGAAGAGAATGTCTTTTTCAGGGAGATGTTAAATGTCCTGCCTGCTGATGAGCTCAGGTACCCCTTGGCACTGAACAGTGACCTGCACAGGAGTTTTTATTTTTTAAACAGATGCTGTGGCTGACTCAGCTAAGCATGAAAGTCAGATAGCTAGGAACTCACTTGAAGAGCTGTTTGCCCAACTCCAGGAATAATTAGCATGACCTGTTTCTCAAAAGGTGATTAATTCTCAGACTAATAATCCATCATACAAATTTCTTTCAAGATCAGTTTGTTCCTTTCCTTCCCTTTCCAAACGAGGACTTGGGCTCTCCAGCTCTCTGCTTACGAGATTATTCCCTTTTCTTTAAATAGTTCATTTTTTTTTGAAGCAGAACTCAGATCTTCAGCAAAAAACAAAACAAAACCCTGAAAGATGTGGATATATAAATCTCTAGCAAAGAGCTAAAGAAGTCCTCATTTGTAAGGCTGTTCCCGAGGTCCCATACAAATAGAGTATGTGAACAGGGACTTTGTCCTGTGGCTTGTGTGGAGACTTTCTGTGCCCAGACTGGACTGAGGGCCTCAGCTGCCTGTGAGCATCTGGTGGGCTGTTCCTCTACTCCTTACTCCTCCCTCACCCCTGTCCACACTCTAACTCATGCTCCCCTATCCTTCCCAGCCTCCCATCTTGTCTTGCCAGCCATTCCTAGCAACTGAAACTTAGTAGATGCTTCCTAAATATTTGATGGGTTCATTATTGTTGGATAAATATCTGTGTCTGTCATTGGAATTTCTCCCTTTCTCCCACCTTGGACTTGATCTGGGTGGTGCCACCCATCACCGAGGTGGGACTTGAGTCCCTGGGGCCGGTTCAGGAATGGAATGACTTTCCCAGATGCTGAGATGTGAGGTTAGAAACGATGCTTGCCGCATCTGAAGGCAGGTGTCTCTGACTCCTTCTGTTTATTGTCTCTTCCACTGCTCCCAGCTTCATCCAGATCACCCTTGTCTCTCTCTCCCAGGTGTCTACCTGGCTTTCCTAGCCAACTTTCCCATCTAGATCTTTGTCCTCTAAAATCCATTTCCTGGGAGAAGCCCAAGTGATTTTTAGTAAATGTTTTATTAAAATGTGCCATATAGGGGTGCCTTGGTGGCTTACTCGGTTAAGCATCTGACTTTTGATTTTTGGCTCAGGTTATGGTCTCACGGTTCATGAGTCCAAGTCCTGCATCGGGCTCTCGGCTGTCAGCATGGAGCCGTCTTCAGATCCTCTGTCCCCTTTGCTCTCTTCCCCTCCCCCACTGTTCATTCTCTTTCTCTCTCTCTCTCTCTCTCTCTCTCTCTCTCTCTCTCTCTCTCTCAAAAAAAAAAAAATGTACAAAAATAACTGCTGTCCTAACTCTGGGGAGATTTTTAAAATCATCAACCCAGTTTATTGGATTTTCCTACTTAAAACTCCCAGTAGTCCCATTGCATCTGAGCTAAGTCAAACTTGTCACCATTCTGTCAAACCTTTCCCTTCATTGTCAGCTCCTCTCTCCCCACCCCTCCCTTCTTCTCTATTATCTAGCCACATTGGTGCGCACCCCCCCCCCCCCGCCCCCGCCCTTAACTTCCTAGAACATGGCCAAGTTCTTTTTTGGCCTCAGGACCTTTGCACATGCTGAGCTCTCTGCTTGGAATGCTGTTTTCTCCAAATCCCTTTTCTTAGGCCTTAGCTTAAATGCTAACATGTCATGGAGGTCTTTTTCTGCCACCTAAACCAAACTGGCCTTTCTGATCTAGTCCTACTCTGTCATATCTCCTTCCCCCCCCCCCCCCCCCCCCCCCTTATTGACTTACTGTCTTTCTGTGTTGGTTTGTTTGCTTGTTACTTGTCTTCTCCACTCTAATGTCTAAGTGAAGAGAGGGAGGGATCGTGTCTGACTTATTCATTGCCATGTCCTCTGCCTCTAGCACTGTTGGTGCTAAATGAATTTTGGATGAAAGAATGAACACAAAGTATACGGAGTTTAAATGTCAAATCTTCAGGGACCAAAGGCAGGGAGTGAAGTCAGGTCCTACAGCTGAGAGCTCATAGTTGAGAATAGGTTGACATCCTGTCCTGGTGGGTGCCTGTAGTTGCTAAGCTTTGGGGGTACTTGAGACCTTTCTATCTGGCAAATTTTGAATAGCTTGGGCTACTGCTTTCCATCCAAGCCATCAGCAGGAGGCCTGGGCCCAAGTCCATTTTGTTGTATGGGAGGTTCATCTGGCTACAGTCTGCTGTGTGTATCCACTTCCTTTCGCTGATGAACTCTGGGCCTTTGACCATACTGTCCCGATACAACCATTCACATGACTGTGCTCCCAGCATAGTGACACTTGCTTCCTACCCATTGCTTTATTGTGTACTGGAGAGTAAGGAAAACAGAGAAAGGGTGGAGGGAAGCAAAGAAAACAGGACAACTCCGTAAAGGCTTGACCTCCTTAGCTCCTCAGGTATGGCCCTCTAGTTACTGTGCGGGTAGTGGGCTCTGGTCTTGCAGTTTAAGGGACTTTATCCTAGATTGGTGCCAGAGGCAATGCATTTGGCTAATGCATTTCTTATTACTTTAAAGGCTTAAAGAGGATAGGTTATTTGTATTTTTAAAAGCCTTTTTAGGTTTCAGACCTCAAAAACTCAGTTTTGATTGTCCCATTGCATGGCTCAGAGCAGTGATTTTAGCACCCTTAAAATGGTGTGTCTGGTAAGGTGGTTTGGTTTTTTTTTTTTTTTTTTTTTTTTTTTTTTGGGTCTCTTACATAGTTGGCTTCAAGTACTCTACTCTCCCACTGGAATGTTGGGGATTTGCTGTGCTGTTTTTGAAGAGGTCCTCAAAGCAGATAAGCGGAGCTTGGGTAGAAGACCCTTGAGAGAGCAGATTGTTTATCTGCCCGCAAGTCCCCACTCCAACTCTGTTGTCACACATTTTGGTTATCGCTGTGTTAGGAATGCCCCCCAAATTTGGTGACTTCACAGCAGGATATTTCTCCTGGTGCTGTGGGTTGACTGGACTCAGCTGGGCAGTCCCTTCTTCGGGTCTGTTAGATTATGGACCGATGTGTTGGGCCCGCAGTATGGCTTCCTCACATCAGTGGTAGTTGTCACTGGGTATCCGCTTTGGGTCAAACAGTGCCCAGCTTCTCTGGGGGACTTGAGCTTCTCACAGTATGGCAGCTGAGAAGACCAGTGTTCCGAGAGGCAGGAAACCCAGATGCCAGGCTAGTTAAGAGCTATGCCTGGACCCAGCACAACATTACTTCTGCCACATTCTCTTGGTCTGTGTCCTCAGAGGGCCCACCTGGACTCCAGGGGGTGAACATAAAGACTCTACCTCTTCTCGAAGGTTGTCAAGACCACATTGCAGAAAAACGTGTGTGGGAGAGATTGTGGCAGCCATCTTCGGAAAATGTTGTCTGCCATGTTTTTTTTTTTTTGTTTTTGTTTTTTTGTTTTTTTTTTGTTTTGTTTTGTTTTTTTTTTTTTGTAATTTCATTTCTTCAGCTTTCCCTGCCTGCTGTTATTCCCAAAGTCAGTATGCTTTGGGAATGATTCCCTATATGGAGCCATGGCCCAACATTAATTCACTAATGACCTCTGATATTTTTAAGGTATTTACATAAACAAATATAAAAGATGTCAGATCAAGATGTCATTTCTTCCCATGATGTCTGGAGTCTTGGATCCACCATGAAGGAGCTGAGTTCCGGGAGATCCTTCCCCTCCCTTCTTGTGTTTAGATAACCCTTGTTGAGTAAACATGTTTTAATTTCTGCTGGCATCGTGTAATTGGGATATTGATCCTTTAGGTTGAGAGCAGAGTGCCTGCTACTGAAGTGGACTCCGTCTGTCTGTGGAGACATTAGCCACGGAGCCTGAACTTGGTATTAAATGTCATTTTAAAATTTCTTCTGGTAACATCATTTATTCCAACTTAGAAAAAATATTGGAAGGTACTATTTTGTTCTTTTAACCAGAGGACATAAAATTCTTCAAATTGTATTTCCATGTTTTCAAGTGGGATTAGTCAAGTGCATTGGTAAATGCATGTTTTTCTTTTTCTCTTGATGCCTTTTCTTAGAGCAAACTTTACTAAAGGTGATGAATAGCTGGGAAGATGAAATGCCCACCCTGTGTAAACTAGCTGTCTCCCAAACACCCCTCGCTGCATATCTGTCTGAGACCTCCCCCTCTCCTCTACCCCTTGACTCTGCTTGAGGGTTTTTAGTCCTATTTGGCTTCTTCGTTTCACCTGAAATTTTTTGAAAGCAGTCTGCATCACTTTCCCCCCTTAAATGGAAGTAGAAAAGTTAAATTTTTTTTTTTTTATTTTAGAGTACTAGCCAAGGAGAGGGACAGAGAGAGAGAATCTTAAACGGGCTTTCACGCTCAGTATGGAGCTGGATGTAGGACTCGATTCCACAACTGTGCGAGATCATGACCTGAGCCGAAATCAGGAGTCTGATGCTCAACCTACTGAGCCACCCAATTAAATTTTTTCCCGTTTCTCCACGTGTCTCGTTCCAAACTGGAAGTAATATGGGTGGAGGAACATTAGCCCTTTACGTTCTTTTTGATGTTTTTACTGAACTTTTAGACTCGGGTACATGGATCTGGAAGGGATCTGGGGATAACCAGTCTCTACCTTGATTTTATTGATGAGTCCCAGAGAGAGCAGGTGGTTTGCTTAGGGTGGCCAAACAGGTTAGTGGCTGCCATAGTGTTCCTGCTTCATAAGGCTACTGTGGTTGGCTGCTATCTGGTCTCTTGTCTGGGGCAGCCTTCGCTTATCCGTCCCCATTCTGCCTGGAATGGCCTCCCCCTGGGCTTGTCATATCCTTGTGGATGTAAGAGCCTCAGTGCCCACCCTGCCTTGGACCATTGGAAGCTAGTGCTTGGTGTATTGAAGGATGCATTTCCTTGAGACTCAGCTTTCTCAACCACCCAAGAATGAAGCACTTTCTTTCCACCAAGGGTCAAAGGAGAAAGGAACAGTTGAGTTGAAATCCTGCCATGAGCCATGGTTAATATGCTGTCTTATATTCACTTTGTCCCTTTGCATTACTTAAAGGATACAGATGTGGAGAATTTGGTGTCCTGGCAGCCCATGAGAAAGGGCAGAGAAGAGAATGAATTACAATGGTCAGTTAAGCTGTTGGCCCTCTTGAAGCAGGAAGGTGGGGAGAGACCTAAAGGTAGATCCTCTTAATTTCCTTTGTATCGTCCAGGGGCACAAACTTTGCATTGGAAACATCTGGAGGGTTTGTGAAAGCAGTTTGTTGGGCCCCACTTACCAGCTTCCTGACTCCTGTAGGCTTGAGGTGGAGCCTGAAAATGTTCATTTCTCTCCTGCTTTTACCGTAGCCCTGGGTGTAAAGCCCCTTACCCCTGGCCTTGACGCTACTTTGCCTTCTTCTGGCCACGTTCCCAGGCCTCAGAGGCCCAGATGAGAGTCCAGCTTCTCTCGTGAAGCCTGATTTTGTTCTCAACAAGAAGGCCTTGGAAACCAGGGGCCCCTTTGATATTTTGTACCCCTGAATGGGCAGGTACTTGAAAACAGTGTTCTGTGTGAGAAATAGAGGACAATTTGAAATAGCATGTAATTAAGTCTGGGGCAGCCATCACACTCATAATTGGGTATCTGCTGTGTATGTTACATGCATTATCCATTTAATACACCAGCCCTGCATGGCAGATGTTATGTTACCCACGGTTTACAGAAATGGAAAATCTGCGAAGAATCTGCATTAATCAGTTATGGGGCTGGGATGAGACTTCGTCTGCCATGTCCTGCTTTTCAGGGACACCATGTTGCTGTTTGAGAAGTCTTAGAGAGTAAAGACCTACCCAGAGTTAGTGACCTTAGCAATAATAGCAACTCCCACCTCCTGAGTGCTGGCTCTATGGCCTGACGCTAAGCTAACACTAAGCATTTTACATAACTGACTGTTTAAACCATGACCGTATTGCTCAAGGAAGGTAGCTATTGTTTCTGTTCTGCAGGGGAGTATGGTAGCTCAGGAAGGTTAAAGAGCTTGCTGGAGTTGGCAGGTGGAAGAGCTGGCCTTTGAACCTTGGGTGTAGCAGATTTCAAAGCCTGGACCCTGAGCTGTTCTCATTACTGGCTGGGTCACATGGACCCTAAGATTCTCACCTGGGGCCTTTAGGGAATGGTTGATGTAGCTGGTGACCCTGGGGGTTTGGGAAATACTAAGTTTGGAGGCGAGATGGACCCCGTTTGGACGTGCTGAGGTGAAGGAAATTCACCAACACCTTGTCAAAGGCCCTGCTGCAGCATGTCCTAGGAGCTGCATTTGAGGGGATGGTGGGAAAGGGCAGGACAACCCATGTTGACCCAGAACAAGTCTTCTACACAACAGACGTTAGAATTGACTTCAAAATTAGGATCCTCTTTATTTCCACTGCCTCACTGTGTGGAGCAGTGGAGATGAAGATAATCTCTGGAATTTAAGTTACAAAGTGCAATTAGATGTGGTCAGCGTAGGTGCTGTTAAAGTATGTTCTTCATAGGATATTAGAGGAGAGCTGTAACATACATTCTTCCTGAGGTGGATGTTATTTCCTAGAAGGAGTTGAAAATGAATCCAGAATAAGGATTTTCATCATTATGTCGGGGTTCCTTAAGCTTTTTCCCCATAAACACTCTCCTAAGGAGCTGCCTTACGTTTTTTTTTTTTTTTCCTTAGTAATTACCTCCTCTGTTAAGTTAAATGGAATAAAATTTTGCCAGATAGGGTAGAGCCACAAATGCTTATTATATGTACCATTATTTTGCCCCACTCCCCCGAACCATTTTTCCCCCCTTTTGGGAGAGGGTATATGCCCCCTTGGAAAATCCAGGATTCTTAAAAATCTCTGTAAAGTCAGAGAATGGTGTCCAAGTTGGGGTCTTGGGGACTTCCTTTCCCTCGGCTTTTGGTTTTGTCCTAAAAGCCTCTTCGCAAGGTTTTTAAAATTTGCCTGTTGCTGTCTTCTGCAACAGCACATGTTTTGGGGGAGAGCTTTGTCCTGGCCAGGGTGTCTTTATCAAGAGTGTAGGTTGCTGTAGCACCTGAACTCTGGGAGTGCCTAGTCTCACAGGGTCAGATGTCTGACCCAGAGTCTCCACCAGGGGTGTTGGAGGAGGGTGAGGCAGTTCTGGATGGTGAGAGCTGTGGGGCCAGACTCTGTTCTCTGCAGTGGCTGGTGGACCCAGTGACCCAAGAGGCCATTGTTGACCACCACCAGTAGACCAAGGGATGTGTGAGCCTTTGGAGGGATGAATGGATTTATGGGCTGGGCTGCCTGCCAGACTGGGACAGGAGGTCAGGTGAAGTGGGGTGGTTGTAACTAGGGACCACTTGGTTGAGGAAGTAAACGTTTCTTGTCTGGTATTTTTCCCCTCTCAGTCCTAATCCTACCTCCTTTTTCTCTCCAGGTTTACCTTTCCATCAGTTATTTTCTTCCTCTTGGTTTCATTCCTTCTTTCCATATTATTCTCCTGTTTTTCTCACTGGGTCTTAGTTTTGGTTCCACTACACAGCACAACTTGAGACCAGGATTTGTGTGTCGGCCGTTTATTATAAAGGTTTATTGCCAGGATGCACCTGTTAGAAGGGTTGTAGGACAGGGAAGTGAGGAAAACCTATGAAGAGTGGTTAACAAGCGGGTTTCTACTATGGGCAGCTGGGATGCAATCCTGCTGGGGACCTTCTCAGATCCTGTGTCAGACACCGAGCAGCAAGGAAGTTTAACTAGCAGTCTTCTCTGCCCCCGTGGCCAGCAAAGGCCCTTCCTTGGAGATGCAGGTTGTCTTTGGTGTAAGCAGGAGATTGCTGCAAGCAGGGGCCTTTGGGGAGCAGTGAAGAGATGGGGGTGGCTTACTGACACGGTCTGTCTGCCATACTGTTTCCCTCTCTCTTTGTCTCTCTCTTCACAACTTCATGTTGAAATGGAGTAAATATGTTGTTGGATTTGCTGAAAATACACTTATGTCTCTTATTCCCAATGTAAAAATTAGGTCAGCTGAATATTTCATTTCTCAACACTAGTTAAACATATCTTAAAAATTGTCTGGGGTCTCCTCTCTGTGTGTGTGTGTGTGTGTGTGTGTGTGTGTGTGTGTGTGTGTGTATCTGTGACCTCCAATGAAAATTTTGTTTTATTCCAAATTTAAGTACATTAGAAAAACCGGAGACCTTGAACCCACAACTGATCTTCTTTTTTCTCCTTTCCTGAGAATTGCCTGTACTCCCATGTCCCTGCCAGGCTATCAGGGACGACTGTCACCCAGGTCAAGCCCATGTAGGTAGTCATATTGGATAATCATGAATCTGAATTATTAAAAATTTTTTTAATGCTTATTTTTGAGAGAGTGAGACAGTGTGAGTGGGTGAGGGGCAGAGAGAGAGCGAGAAGGAGACACAGAATCCAAAGCAGGCTCGAGGCTCTGAGCTGTCAGCACAGAACCCAATAGGGCTTGAACTCCTAAACCATGAGATCATGATCAGAGCTGAAGTGGACATTAATCGACTAAGCCACCCAGGTGCCCTGAATCTGAATTCTTAAGCTTTCTCCTATCATACCCTCCCCCTGCTTCCAACACCTGGGAATCCATGGATATGCAGATTATGAACTCCATTTCTTCAACCACTTTTGAAATAGGCAAAATAATGGACAAAAGTAACATACTACTAGTAATGCTTTATTGAGCATTTACTTCTTGCCTTGTGGTGTTTCTGCATATTACCTCATTTATCTTTGGAGCTGGAGCTGGGATTTGAACCCACATTTGCAGACTCCAGTCTATGTACTCACCCATAAGGGTACTGGTTCCCAACTCTGTGGTTTTCATTGCAAGGAGTGTTTTTCATACCTTATCTCATAGAATCTATCCCCAGTAGATTCCACGAGGTCTGCATTTTATTCTGGTACTATTGGTGAGAAAAGTGAGGTTCAGAGAACTTAAATGCTCTTATCTTTGTATCTTTGAGAAGTAATGATCTGTAAATGAACTTCAGCTTGGTAATGGGTGTGTGTGTGTCTACGTGTGTCTACATGACATCAAAACGTTCTGCTAAAATGGAAAAGTTAGCCACATATTTTGTCTCTGGCACCAGAAATTCCTTTGACCATACTTAATATCTGAACAATTATTTGGGTAAGTGGTTGAATATTTAGCTTTTCTTAGGAGTTTTAGTATTGTACTACATAATACTTGCTACTAATTGCATCCCAACACACACAGTCCTTTTCATATTTATATTTGCAATGGAAAGGACCTCTTCATATTTGGCCCATTTTCTGTCTGGACACGTTGTTTTTTGCTACCGTGGCTGCCCGGACATGCCCCAGTGGAGTGTTTTTATATTTTATCATTGTCTGGTTGTGTATTTTTTTCCCCACTATGCTGTGAGGTTCATCTCGGCAGGGCCTAGGATAAGAATCCCTTCGGTCCCTGACCCTAACTCAGGAATAAAAAAGAACTTTTGTGATGGTTTTGGAATGAAAACCTGTCAATGCAGCCCCATGGCCTTGGGGGGACTTTCAGTTCTATTTTAAGGCCTAATGTTTTGATGATGCTTATGCTTGCCTCCTTGGTGACTTTTCTTTCACAGTCAGATTTGGGTATTGCTGGAGTTTAAGGCAACTTTACACTGACCCAGTGCAATGACTTGACATTCTGTCCATATTCTTGACATTCTAAAAGGGGCTGTTCTTGCACAGTTAAGCCTCTCTCTATGTAATATGAGTAGTCCTTCCTTTCAGGATTAATGTAGTTGATGCATAGACAGTCCCTGCTGTGTACCAGGCACCGTGTAAGGCCTGTTCTATAGCAAACACACCATGGTTCCTGCTCTCCAGGTGCCTCTAGCCTAACAGAAGTCCCAAGACCAGAAATGAAGATGCAATGAGGACGAATCCAGTGCTGTGGGATATGGAGAGGGGTGGCATCTCCTGTAGCTGCTGCTGGCTGGATGGGGCGGCCATAGAGTGTTCTCAGTGAAGAGCTGTTTGAGTTGGCCTGGTAGAATTGGATTTGGAAGAACGTGAATGAGACTATTAGAAAGAGGCAGTGCCCCAGAGGTGCTGGGGGCAGGTGGGGTTGAGAAATATCTGTAGAGGGGAAGGTTGGGAGGCAGGGATGGAAAACTTGTGTGGGCAGGTTGGATAGCTCTGAAGGGGTGGGGGAGGCAAGTTGTCTTATCAGCTAATCCTCCAGGTGCCATCAGGAAATAAACCCAGAGCAAGGAGGGAAAAAGGCCATGAGGGGCATCAGGCTGGGTTAGGCAGACTAATGTTGGAGTGATCCTTTTTTCCCACCTTGCTGTGTGTCTTTGACAAAACTGCTTTCCCTCTCTGATCCATAGCTCCTTCATCTGGTTAGCAGAACATCACTCCTGACCTACTGATCATACTGGGTGTCATGGCATTCAAAGCATATTAGTAGGTCTGAAGTTATTTTGTGAAGTGTAAGATTCCATTTGCATAGAGGAGATCGTTAGTACTCTTTTTTTTTTTTTTTTTTTTTTTTTGGGGTCTTGGAGTATAGGGGGTAGATTTAGTCACACTTGCCTCATGGTATAAAGATTTGTCATTACTACTATGGAGAAATGCCTGAGTGTATGTGCATATGTGTGTGTAGTGGTGGGGTGACAAGAGTGCCATCAGGCTGCCTTCACCCAGGACAGACATGACGTGAAGAAAAGGTTTGCACTGATTCAGCGATTTTCGGCAAGGCTGATAAAAAAAAAATGCTTTTACCAGAGCCAAGCCCAGCCAGGGATCCTGCATGGCGGAATGTTTGTGGGTGGCAAGAGGAATAGGTGTCAGGATGGATGTAGCCAGTTCACACAATAGGCAGGCCGTTGGGTAGATGAGGGAAATCAAAATAGGAAACCATTTAAAAGTTTCTGAAAGCTGGATATGCAATTACTGAGTGTCTAATGTGCTGCTAGACCCAGGGGCCCAGAGTGCGAGTACTTAAAACATGGCCTTTGTAAACCATTGCTGTGCTTAGCCTTTATCCTTAGAGTAATTTTTTTTTGCTTAAATGTATAATTTGGTTTCCTTCAAACTATGGGGTCAGCTTCCAGCAGTATTAAGTTCTGTTCTTCATCCTTGTAAGGACCTATTCTATCGAGTTAGGGACAGATGCTGATGCTTGGGCACAGTCTTTGAAGATCTCACCCCACAGGGTAAGGGAGCCCTCCGAAAAGGAAAGAAGTCACTTTTTTCCGGAGTGGGCTGGCAGATCATGGAGAGCTTTCTATTGAACATTTATGCAGTACCTACTGGGGTGGGGGGTGATCAGGCAATATTCTGTGTACCCCATTCCTATGAATCCACATAAGTTCAAAATGATCCTCTGAAGTAGGTGCAATTGTGTTCATTTTACAGATGAGGAAATTGAGACCGAGGCTGACCCGTATGGCCAGGGTTTTCCAGTCTTGACTGGAACCCAGGAGGTCTGGCCTCCGGGGTCTGTGTTTTTAACCATTAGGCTTTGTTGTATCTCTGTGACTTTCAGCAAAGGGGGGGTCTTTAACTGCAGATTAAATAGTTGATATTGGTAATCATGGTTCTTTGATAAAGTTGTGAATTTTAGTTCTCCTCAGGCCCCTTGGGGCTGCTTTCCATCACTGGGGATGGGTGGGCTGGCTGGCTCTGCCCCCAGAGTCCGAATCCTGGAGGGACCCCGCTGTCTGGACCTGCCTCATGTGGCTGGTGGGCAGGGGACAGGCTGTCTGTGGAGGACAGCCTTGGGGGGTGGTCCTCTTCAGAAGCTTTACTTGGCTTACCCCTGTGGCTGTGCTACGTCTTGCGTGTGGATTCGTGTGAACGGATTCTCATGTAAGAAGAGCGATTTTGGGGCTGTCCAAGCCACACAGAAGACACTTGGGGATTACACAGTCCCATGCTTTTTGCCCTGAGGCGCAGTGGACGAGTTCCGCTCTTTCATCACTGTCTGGCGGCGTGCCTGCACTGTTCTCTTGCACTTTGGGCTTGGATGTCTCTCTCTTCAAAATGAATGTGGGGGAAAATGATGCTTGTTTTCTTTCCGGCTCTCAAATTCCAGGAGTCAAGGGAGTGAGGTATTTACCATCCTAGAGGCGCCTGGCTGCCTGGGTTTGAATCCTAGCACCATCTGTGACCAGCTGTGTGACCTTGGGCAAATTACTCAGCCTCTCTGTGCCTCTACTTCTCCAACCTCAAACATAGCTCTAATGGCATCTTGTAGAACTGTCATGAAGACTGAAACAATGAAGAGTGCCTGGCACAGAGTGAGTGCCCTGTGTTAGCTCTCATTAATGCTCTGTGTGCGTTACTTTTACTTTCCTGTATCTTCATCAGGTATGTTGTCATGGCTACCATTTTTGAGCGGTGCTTGTGGGGGAGGTGCTTGCAATGACTGCAAGGTCCCTTTGACTGAACCCCATTTTCTGAGCTAGGAGAGAGCACTTAGGTGACCTGCCTGAGGCCACAGTGCCTCAAAGTCACAGACCTGGAATTTGAGGTGGACTTACTCTGACCCCACAGCCCACACACCCCCTCTTCACTGCCGCCCATTCCTGGCTCTCTTACCAGGCCTTGCTTGGGTGCCCTTGCCGAGGCTAGTGCTCATCAGTAACTTAGGGAAAGCTGCGTTGCCCAGTGTTCTGTGTGCTCCTTTACAGGTGGATTTATGGTTGCCAGGCCTCCTGGTGCCTGGAAGCTTCGACTTTTTAATTTAATCTCCTCCAAACTTATCTTGGGTCTTTGTGCTGGCAGTTGCCTGCCTGTGTGCTGGGCAGCAGGGAACTGTGAAGCCATATCGGCTGATTTATGCCATCTGGAAGGGGAGCCGGGGGCCTCCAGCCTCCTCAGCCAGCAGCCTTTTGCCCTCATCCCTGTCCCCATGGGAGCAGGGGCCTCCTCTCGTCCCTGCATACCAGCCGAACCATGATGAGCTGGCTCACCCCATTGATGCACTGGATTCCAGCCCTGTCCAGCCAGCCCCTGGGGGCTGTGAGGGATTGTCTGGCTTCCTCTGCGCATCTGGAAGGGCCCTTGTTAGTATTCTGGGCAGGCAGAGCTGTGGATGGGGAGTCTGCTGGGCCGGGAGCTGGCCAAGAGTGTAGGAAGCCCTTCTGTCCAGAGCCCTTGCAAGAAGGAATGGGAGCACACTCCTGCATTGAGGATTAGGCCTCTGTTACCATGAGGCTCTTCTCACGGAGCTGGCTCCTCCAGGCTTTTCCTGTGCTTCTGGGGTTAACAGCCTCTGCTCCTCTAGGGACTTGACAAACCTTGCAGTTCTGATGGTGTCGAGAGGAGAAGGCAGTGATCTGATTGCCTGTCTGAAGGCAGGCGGTTGGATGTTTTCAATCTAAAGAGCCAAATAGGTTTGGAGAGAGTGGAAGGGAGAGGGAGAAAAAAAGGGAGAAAGGAAGAAGGGAGGGGAAAGGGAGAGAAGTGAAAACCGTGACGGCCAGGATGATTTTCAGGGGGTCGCAGTGGGGGGGCCACATGGACACATCCAGACTCCACAGGCCCTCATGGCCTGAGTGCCCAGAAATGTGAAGGCTGTATGCGACCACAGGTGCTGAATTCTAATCTTGTCTGGCTGATTCTGGCATTTAATCTGCACAGTTCTCTGTTCTCAGCTGTAAAGCTGAAAAATAATAACAGTGATTTCCCTCTCAGAGCTGGTGGGAGAGATTACTAATGGCAGGTGATAGAGTAAAAGTACAAGGTGTCACTGGATGTAAAACTCCTTGAAAACAGGCCAGCCAGTAGGCCTAGAACCTGAGCCTCTGGTGCATGGGCCTGGTCCCCTTTCTGAAATGGTCTTTGTCCCTCTGAAGGCCCAGGTGGCCAGTGTGAATGCTCTTCCCAGGTCCTAAGTGGGGGTGGGACTTAATCTCCAAAATGCAGAGAGATGGTTTATCTCGGTCTCTGGGCACCCCGTCTCCCCATGCACTTGGTCTGTATCCACCCTGCAAGCTCACTCAGGTTGCCGGGCCTCTGCCCACCTGTTCTCTAACTCCTGACCATCCCATCAAGCTCAGCTGCAGCTTCATCTTCTAGAATCTTCTAGAAGTCTCCTCCAGTGGTGACCTGCTTGCATCTTTCTCTGTGCTTGGTGTGCACTTCTCTTTGTCTTTTCACAGACAAGTACGTGGCCTGTAGGTAATGTTCATTAGACAAGTAATATACTTTTTTTTTTTTTTTTTGGATGGGCCCTGTTTGAAATGCTGGAGGTGCAACCAGGAACCAGAGAAAGACCTCTGGCAACACACTTAAATGGGTAAATGTGCAAAGGAAACAGGATTGTGGTGAATCCTCTGAAGGAAAGGAGCTGAATGATGAGTGATGGGGATGGGGCTCACTCTGGATGCTGGTGTTTGCAGAAAGGCTTCCCTAAGGAAGTGGCGTTTAGGGTGAATCCTGAGAAATGAACTGGAGGCCTTGCCAAGAGTTCTGAGAAGTAGCATTGCAAGAGGGAGGAACAGCAAGCCTGGGGGCCCTGGGGTGGACGAATAGTTGGGTTTGTTCACGGACCAAAGGACAGCTCATCATGGTTGGTGTTTCACGGGTCAGCGAAGGAGTAGAACAGTGAACCTTGTATGCTGTGGTCAGAAGCTTAGATTTCATTCCTTAGGTGCCGTGGGAAGGGAATGTCACATGAACTGATACACTTTGTAAGAGGGAAGTTACGTGAACTGATGAACTTTTTAAGGATCACTCTGGCCACTGTTTGGCAAACAGAGGATCATGAAAGAAAGTGGATGACTGGCCCCAGAACTGAGAAGAAACTGATCTGTCGTGTGGGTGTGCGTGGGTGTGAGCATGCATGAGCACATGCACAAGTCCTCATGTCGGAGTTCT
Source organism: Panthera tigris (assembly GCF_018350195.1). Classification (NCBI taxonomy): domain Eukaryota; kingdom Metazoa; phylum Chordata; class Mammalia; order Carnivora; family Felidae; genus Panthera; species Panthera tigris. The sequence goes on from NC_056662.1 coordinate 17,115,359, forward strand.
GGAAACTGGATTTTCTTAATTTCTTTTAACGTTTGGGAGAGACAGCATGCGAGCAGGGGAGGGGCAGAGAGAGAGAGATGGAGACACAGAATCCTAAGCAGGCTCCAGGCTCTGAGCTGTCAGCACACAACCTGACATGGGGTTCAAACTCACAAACCCACGAGATCATGGTCTGAGCCGAAGTGGGATGCTTAACCGACTGAGCCACCCAGGTGCCCCTGGAAACTGGATTTTTTAAGGGCCTTTTCTCTTTGGGGAAAGATAATCTCTATTAGCAAAATCTGTACAAGTTCTTGGGGTAGTTGGAAATAAGGAGTAGAAATAGCTCAAGGTATCTGAAAACCTTAATGAAAGACTTTAAAAATCTACATATTCTAGTGCTGAAATAAAATTCTGAGCATTTAAGACCTACTAGTCCTGATATTTGAAAAGAGATTTGTATATTTTATGAGGTGGAAAAGGTACAGGAATTTTCATGATAAGCACACAGCAGAAATGTCCCGCCCACTAGCTTACCTTCCTAGATCCAGCATTTTACTCTCTTGGGTTTTGTCTTCTACACTGAATACATACTTATTGTGTAAAATTTAAACATAGAGAATGTAAGAAGAACTTGGAGCTCTCTTAATTGGGCAGAAGCACTATCAGTGCTTCATGTGTTGGCATCCCTTATCTTATGTATGGGTTTATTTTTTACATATGGTGTAATCTGGTAACATTTTGTTGAATGGTTTCTCGTGCAATGTTATAAGGCATTGACTTGTATCAGTCAGGATGGGCTAGGTTAGGCTGCAGTAACAAATCTCCAGGTCTCCATGGCTTTAAACAAAAGGTTATTTCTCTTCTACTCTCATGCCTATTAGGGTGGGTTGAAGCCTCTGTGCTAGGTGCTCTTTACTCCATGACTTGTGGAAATGGAGTAACTATTATCTGCAATGTTGTTCACTACAACAGATGGAAAGAAAGCTCTGGACTGTCTTGCGTTAGCATTTAAACGTCCTGAATAGAAGTGGGCTATCACTCCTGCTTCAGTTCATTGGCCAGAGCTAATCACGTGGTCCCACTCAACCACAAGGGGCCCAGAGTGTGAGTTCGTTATATGCTGTGAAAGCTGAGAGTCAAAAATATTTGGTGAGCAGTGCTAATGTCTGCATGCTATTTGTGTCCCATTTACATGGTCATTATCATGAAATATTACACGCACAGAGAAAATACAATTTTACATTGTACACTGTGTTTCTCACTTTCTGTCCTGGGACTTTCCTGCTGCAGCATCTGGGAAGACTCCTGCTTAGCCATTCTGATGTGTATACACCTCTGGAAATGCCAGGCCCCCAGGGCAGACCTGATCAATGGAGGGTGGAAGCCAGTGAGTAATATTCCCATGTTCTTTCCCCAGGCAGGTAATTTGCACAGGGTTCCTAGTCGGGTGGGTAGACTCTGGGTTGCTCCTAGTGGAGATGAGCTCTGTAGTGTATGCTTGGATTGACTTTCCCTCCTTTGCTGTCCTGTCCTACTCTTCCCAGGTCTCCACTCCTGTCACCTGGGAACACTGCGCAAAATAAACTACCTCTTTACATGCCTCTGTCTTGGGTGGGCAAGAGAGGCACAAATGCCTCTGCAATTGGAACTGTGCCCTTCAGGCACCAGGGTCAACAGAGTTGGCTTTCTTTACCATTCCGTGAGTTGCTAGAATCATGGCGTGTCAAATTTCAACTGTGCTGGAATCTTTCTTGTACAGCTTTTTGCTTTTTAATCGTCTTTCGTTTTTCTCGTTGATAGAGGAAATGGCTTCATCATTGCCTCCCTACTGCCTCCCAACTGTTCAGTCACACTTGTTGTGATGTGCTCCCTCTCATGTGTTCTTCCATCTTTCTGGGGTGTCTGCTGCTTGCTCTCCTGGAATGCATCTTTTTCTGGAATTCCCTGTTGTCTTTGTGCCTTTTCTTGTTTCACTATTATTCCTAATTAACTGTTTGTAAACGGATGGGTACATGGAACACTTGTTTTTGAGAATTGAAAAAAAAAAATAACTTTGTCCTTGATGTTTCAAAACCTGTTCAGTTTTCTCTAATTTTCAGTAGATTTTGTAATTTGGCTAGTTAGCTTGACACTTAAAATTCTAATTTTTTTATGGACAATCTTATGTCCACATACCACCTCTAACATTCAGACCCCTGGAAGATTTTAGGCTATTTTCTTCATGGTATTTACTATTTATCCTACTTGGTTCTTGATGCCCTTTCAATCTTATTTCTTTCTTTAATTCTGTGAAATTTAAAAATTTTTGTGAGAATTTCTCTCTACACCTGTCTCTCTAGGATCTCCTAGTAGATGGATATTTACTTCATGGACTGGTCTTCCAAGTCCCTGTCTTTCATTTTTCAGATATTTCTCTTTGCTTTATATTCTGAGAGATTTCCTTAAAATTTTCTGTTTTTTCTCCTTCCATCCACTCCCCTTGTTTAACTGGCATTTTCTTAATTTCCATAAACTTATTTCTTTTGGTTCTTTGCCTTTTTTTAAGTAGTCACCTGTTCATTCTTTTGTGTGTATAGCATCTCTTTTTTTCAGTATCTTTAAAGATATTAAGGATATGGTGAAAGTTCTTAATCTGTTTCTGGTGTTCTATTTTATTTGGAGTCTGTTCTAGTGGTTGAGCTCACTTGTCCGTAGTATTGGTTTTGTCCCCCAACTGTTTGATGATTTTAGTTTATTCGTTATGGGAATGTAAGACTGGAGGTGTTGCTACAGATAGTTGGAGTGGGTTTGTCCATCACCAAGTACCTGGGCAGCTCAGTGGGTTGGCAGGCTTCACTTAGACTTTTATAGGACAAGCGGACAGGCTGTGCCACTCCCTGCCCATCATGCTTAGGCAAAAAGGGATGCACTCTGGGATGATGCTCCTCACTCCGGAAGCTTAAGCAGCCCCTTGGGAGATGAAGTATCTTTAAAAACTATATTTCCTGTTTTTTGGGCCTGGGAAAGCTCATTTGTTGCTCTCTTGGGGAAAGAGATGAGGGGTGATGGGTGAGTTGATGGCGATGGTCAAACATGTAATATTCTTGCAGTTTTGACTCGTTCCAACCCTTCATCCACTGCTGCTGTCCATATCTTATCACACTTCTGTGATGGGAGACAGCCTCTCTGTCCTTATTACTGGCTCCTCCTTCCCTTCTCTTTGTGCCCTGGTTCTGCTACCAGCACCACCACACCTGTCCTCTGTCCTCATAAGTTCACAAAAGGTTCTCAATGTTTTTATGACCTTGTCCTATTTATATTTCTTTATTGTAATATCAGTGGGCTTTAGGGAAAGGGGGGAGGTGAACACATATCTTCAGTTGGCCTTCATAAATTATTCATTGTAATGATCTAGAACCCTGCAGATTTATGTTGCGATACCTGGTTGTTGGATTTTTCTTTTCTTCTGATTTTCTTCTCTCAAACCATGAGAGTAACATCTTTATGAAACTTTTAAACCAGTAATTACTTCTCTGGGACTGATGGCCAGTAGTGGAACAAGGTTAATGGTGTAGTGGTCAAGAGAAAAGTTTATATCCTCACTGTATCACTTACCCACAAGTGGTTTTGAGCAAGTTGCTTAGCATGTCTGAGCTTTATTTTCCTACTTTGTTAGTTGGGGATAAAGATATTCTTCTCAGATTGGTTGCATGGATTAAAATCAATAATGAAAGTAATGTATATTCCATGGCAAATGCTTTCAATTAATATCTGCTGTTATTATGCATTATTTAATCTGTGCAGCAAGGAGGGATTATTAACTCTATGAATGAGAAAAATCAGATTTTGAAAATTTGTCACTTTGCCAAGCTCTACTCTTCTTATATAGGAGAAAGATATGTGATTGTTGTAGAATCTAGACTGCTTTAGAGAAAGATGTTCTTTCCCTAGGTAATACGAGTTCCAGAACGAAGTTGTTGTTCAGAGGTGAAAATTTTGTCAGAAGAGATGGTTGGAAGTCCCCCTCCTCCCCCACCCCACCCCACCCCAGAATGCGCCTGGCCCAGAGAGATGGGCGTAGCAGCGTATGCCTGAATGGGGTTGGCAAAGTGAATGCCTGGTTGGAACATGTTGGTCATCAGGCTTTGTCTGGGTGACCGTGCTAGGGAGTTGCTGGAGGACTGCAAGGCCAGGGTTAAAGGGCCGAAAGGAGGAATTTGAACTCTGTACCATTGCGATTGAGAGTCTGTATTTTCTGGCTGGCCACATAGGGGTTAAATCACTCCTGATGAGTTTGGTGTAGTCACTAGGGGGGGCCCTCAGTAAATATTTGTAGCATATGTGGGTGTAGCAGTGAGTGCACAATGATGGAAAGCAAGACGCTAGAATGAGCTATTCTGGTGGTGGGTGGTGAGGGGAAGCACCTGGTTATTTCTGCTGGAAACTTCGGCCCCTCTTTCCCTTAACCTGGGAAGGGGACAAGGAACCATCTGAACAGATTCCTCCTGACTGTATATTTCTGCCTCCCTTATCAGAATCCTTGTTGGCCTTCAAGAGTTACATTAGGCTCCTGCTCACACATTCAAAAAGTACTGCCTTTGCTCAGGGATCTTTTGAAAGTTCACTTTTGGAAATGTTTCAGGGTCAATTTTAAACACACAACAAAGTAAAACTGCTTTCTTTTCCCTGAAAAATTTACCCAATATGATTGTTTTATTTTGGAACTAAAATAGCATTATCTAGGTTGACCACTGGTTATACTGCCATTCAGGTGAGTTTAATCAGTGCTTTTTATGTCCCTGCTGTGTTGCAGTCACTGAGTTCCATAGGCCAGAGTTGGTATCCTTGAACAAAAGCTCATGGCTTAGTAGAACTGTGCTCTTCGAAAATATTGCACTGCTCTCAAAATACGAAGGTCCTGCTTTTAATATTCGAAGAAGGTATCAGGTTGTATAGAGTCCCCCTGAAAATGAGTTTTACACCTTATGAACAATGACAAAGAACTTGGTGTGAGGCCATCAGTGCTCATGTGGATGTTCCTAGTCTACTTTAGCTGAAAAAACAATATCAATGCAACAATATAGAGAACTCTGAAAAGATTATACTAAGTGAAAGAAGCCAGACTCAAAAAGACAAAACAGGAATAGAAATTAGATTTTTGGTTGCCAGGGACTAAGGAAAGAGGTAGGGGTTCACCATAAAAGGACATGAAAGAATTTTGGGAGGATGATGAAAAAAGATTCTATATCTTGTTCATAGCAGTGATCATGTGATGAGGTAAATTTGTTACAGATTTATAGAGGGGCACCTGAGTGGCTCAGTTGGTTAAGTGTCCAACTTTCTATCTTGGCTCCGGTTATGATCTCATGGTTTGTAGGATCAAACCCTGTGTTGGGCTTTGTGCTGATAGCATGGAGCCTGCTTGGGATTCTACCTCCTCCTCTCTCTGTCCCTCCCCCACCCTTGCATGCTTGCTTGCTCTCAAAACATTAAAAAAATTTCTAGAACTATGCACCTATAAAGGGTGAATTTTGTCATATGCAATAAACCTGGAAAAAATTAAAGCAAAATCGGTGACATTCTTTAATAGGCACATGTTCTATACCCAGTTCTGGTGTATACCTGCATTTACTATTAGAAGAGCAATTCTTTTTTATCTTGGAACAGGAGGATTAGTAAACTCTAAGCCTGCTGGGTTTTATTGAATAACTTTGTATGGATGTGACAGTCTAGAGTCATGGTCCTTATTCACAAATTTAAAGCATTCCCAGGCATTTGGAGCCCTCAAAGGAAGATTATGTGCGGAATAGTTTTAAGGTTGAATGTACTTTATTATTATTATTTTTATTTTTTTTGTCTTCTGAAAATTAGTAATTCACTCTTGGTGGCTTGGATGACTCCCTGTTACTGAGTGCAAATTATTCATCAGGCCAATAAACGCAATTCCCTCTAGTTGAAGGTTTTGCTTTGGCTCTTGATGTTAAAGTCGTTTGTGAAATTACTCAGCAAAGTATGGTCTTTGGCATAAAAGGGTGGCATATGATGTTAAATCGTTCTTTTGTTCAAATGTTCTATTCTTAAAAGGTTGTAGAGCTTCTAAGTGCCCTGTCATGATGTAGCATAAACATAACTCTGGTGGGACTTTCGGGATTTTCTCTTTTTGGACAAGTTGAATTAGAGCGCCCCTGCCTGGCTGCCTTAGGACTTGCAGTTGCCCAAGGCATTCATTTATTGCAGGGGAGACTCCATATGGGTGTCTGCAGGGGGACACAAGGCACTTGGTGGTGACGGGGATTGAAGAACGGGGTAGAAACTTTGAGAGGGAGACTGGGTGCAGGGAAGGAGGAATTCTTTCTTTGCTCTTGCCTCCTAAGTACTTGTCTCGGGCCATCATGTAATTTCTGGACCTGGGGGTTCCATACTCAGCTGACACCCCAAATTCACTGGTGGCTTTTCCTGAAAACACCTTTCATCTCACAGCTAGAAAAAGAAATCCCTTTTCCAGACTCCTGATAGATCCTCTGTGTGTTTGTCCCTTAGGATCCTTAATGCCCTGTACTTTGAAAGGTACATGGTTGATTATTAGATTGTAAACTCAAGGGGCTGCAGCAAGATAGGTGTCTTATGCCTAGTTGGGGCTCGGTTAATACTTGACGGATGCATGAACTTCAGCGAGATTTCCAGTCCACGTGCGAAGAAGTAGCATTTGCATTTAGGTATGATGAGGCAGCCTTTGTGATCTCTGGTGAACACAGAGGTACTTGAATACCAGGCGTCCTCTGGAGTTTGGTGTCCAGGCCAGATGTGGGGTGGGGAGAGCCTAGACTATCGCAGGATGGTTGTAAAGGAGTGCGGTATTTCTAGGTAGCTGAGGGCCCTGATGCTGGCACAGAAAGCATTAGGGGGGATGCAGCAGTGGCTGTGCACCCAGGCCTCTTAGCCGACTAGGAGAGGGCCTTGGCACCTCTAGACTTCTCTGGAGCTTCATAAAACAGCTACTCTTCAAGTTAATCTGTAGGTTGTAGGTAAAGTTCGATATCTTACTATCACTGTTGGGAAATGTTGAGTAGGAAAAATAAGGTTATGTTACTGTAAAACACCTCAAGATATTTATTAAAGTTAATTTTTTCATTATGAAAGTAAACACCTGTTGCTTATCAAGAAGAAAGATGCAGGAAAGTAGAAGACACACCCATAACCCTGTCATCCTGAGGCAGTCATATTTACTGTTTTGGCATATTTCTGTTTTGGCTCTCCTTCTGCCCCTTAAACTCATAGGGAGATCATAGGACATAGACCTAATTTTGCATATACTTTTTTTTTTTAATGTTTGTTTTTGAGAGACTGAGCGTGGGCTGGGCAGGGGCAGAGAGTGGAAGACACAGAATCCAAAGCAGACTCCAGGCTCCAAGCTGTCAGTACAGAGCCTGACGCAGGGCTCGAACTCTGCGTAGAACCGTGAGGTCATGACTTGAGCTGAACTCGGATGCTTAACCAACTGAGCCATCCAGGTGCCCCTTCATATACCATTCTAGGTGCCTTTTTTTTCTAACCATAGAAACAATGTACCCATAGACAGAGTGTAACAAAAAAAGACACAACAGCAAGTGTTGGAAAGGATGTGGAGAAACTAGAACCCTCCTACTTGGCTGGTGGGAATGTAAAAGGGTATAGCTAGTTTGGAAAAAGCAGTCTGTTTCTTATAAAAAGCTAAACATGAATTTAGCATATGACCCAACAATTCCATTCCTAAGTGCCTAACCAAGAGGAAGGAAACCTGTGTCCATAAAAAGATTTTAATATGAAAATGTTCATGGGAACATTATTCAGAATAGTGAAAATAAAATGGAAACAATTGAAATGTCCAAAAACTGGGACATGGATAAAAATGTGGCTCAAGCTTACCATACATAAGTACTCAGCACTGAAATGAAGTGTACTGATAGATGCAACAACAGGGATGAGCCTCCAAGACCTTAGGCTAAGGGAAACAAGCCAGGCAGAAAAGACCACAAATCAGATGATTACATTCATATGAAATTTGCAGAAAATGGCAACTCAGTGGGTACCGAAAGTAAATCAGTGGCTGTCTGGGGCTGAAGGTGTGAGACCAGGATTGAGTGGAAAGAGGCATGAGGGGTTTTTGGGGGGGGGGCGATGGAAAGGTTTAAGAACAGTGTAATGGTGGTTGTAAAACAGTAAAACATAATCCTAATCATCGAATCACACACTTATAGTGGGTGAATTTTATGGTATGTAAATTATACCTTAGTAAAGCTGTTAAGAATATCCATAGAAGCACTATTATGAATCACCCACAGAAAATAATAAATGAGCAGGAAAATTCCAGTTCTAATCGATGTGGTAAAGTATGGTCTGCTGGCTTCTTCCTTTGCTCAGAGTTTTGGATATGCCAGGAACAATAGCGGCAGGGGGACCCATAACCAACATGGAACTAAATTTCCAGACAATGTCAATAAGAGAAATGAACTATGTGAGAGTATGTGTGATGAAAGATCAGGGTTGTGGGTGGAGGCAGTATAGGGGTTTGTCTTACTGTGGGGAGGACATGGTCGTGGATAATCTTAGGATATTAAGAGGAAAAAAGTATACATATGGGTCTTCATGAGTTAGGGACAACCAAGAAAATAATACAAAAATATATTTTCAACTAGCAGTAAGAAAAAGAAAACTGGGTCGATTTAGCAAGAGATAGCAAAGCAGAAAAAGTTCAGTAAATAGAAAACAAAAAAGGATGAAGAAATCAATCCTACAATATCATTGATTACATTATAAGCAGGTTAATCTCACTGATTAAGACATGGGGACTCTTAGATGGAGTTACAAAAAAGATCCTGCAATGAGTGGTTTTAAGAGAATCACATAAATAAAAAAGCACAGAGCAAGGTTGAAACCCATGGCATAAAAATGGCATTCTAGGAAGATAAGCAAAATAACACTAGGCTCGGGGTTTCAGTATCAGAAAAAGTAGACTTTAAGGTGAACAACAGGAAGAGATGAAAAATGATTTGTTCAAGCGCCATAGTATTCCAAGAAGATGTAGTAGTCATGAACAAATATAGCCAAAAGTACAGCCTTAGGCTACATACAGAAATAATTGTCAGAATTATAGTAATACATAGATAAATCTACCATTGTAGAGAGAGATTTAAATGTACTCTTCTTGGAAACAGATCAAATGGACAAAAATAATGAAGAGTATAAAAGATTTGGATAACATGACTAATAGGCTTGTACTCAAACCCTATTTTTGGGCATACATGGAATTTTCACAAAAATAGATCCCATTATGGACCCGAAAGTCAATCTCCAGTTCCTAAGAATTAACATTATTCTGACCACAGTCTGTGACCCAATGAAATCAGAAGGATTGAAATAATAAGGTAGGGTAGAAATCCATAAAAGGGGGATGGAAAAATAATGATTCACAAAGCCAAATATTTTTTGAAAGAATTAGAAAAAAGGACAAGTCTCTAGTGGGATTCAGCAAGGATAAAAAGAGAAGGTATGCGTAAAATACAGATGTAGCTTAGATACGGTAAGTGAATTGGATGAACAACTACACAAATGTGAAATCCCATATGAAATGAATAGATTTTATAGCAAGAATGAGATTTCAAAGTTGGCCAGTTGATTAATGGAAAACCGACTAGAACAACTACTGCCGAAGAAATTAGAATAGAGGTGAAAACTTCCTCCCCTTCCAGAAATCCTGAGGCCCACACAATTAAATATGGATATAGTTTTGCCTTGTGTGTATTGTTCCAGAGACAAAGAGGAAAACTGCTCCTGTGGTTTTCTGAAGCTTAATCCTAATATCAAAACTGAAGATAGTACCAGAGAAAGGGAGCTTATGCATCCGTTTCAGTTAAAGTCTGAAATGAAATGGTAACGTTCTGAATCTCACATCCTATTAAAAAAATATGTGGTTGGATTTATTCCTGGAGTACGAAGGTGGTGTATAGGGGAGTAATGTTAGCTACTCTTAACAAATACTCCTCCTTACACAACAGGTTTCTTTCTGGCTCAGAAAATGATACAGTTGTTGGCAGGTGATTCAAGGACCCAGGCTCCCTCCATCTTGTGGTTCAACCACGCACTAGGGCCTCAGAATCCCAAGAGCGTATGTGAGTGCATTGGGCTTGCAAGTGATAGAGCCTTTCTTTGGGCAAGGACTGGCTAGGTGGCCACACCTGGATGCTGGTAAGCGTACCTGTAGGCTGGGCAGCCATCTCCCAGTGACACTGCCATACTGTGGAAGGAGCAGCCCTCCTTTTTATGACAGACGGATAATAGCTGTGTGGGTTTGCAGCCCTCTCGTGAGTTTCCCAGGTGTAATGTGAAACTGGACCCTGTACTCAAGGCAGGGAGAGACTGAAGAAAGAGGCAGGTCACTCCAGGTTGGTAGATGGCAATATATTTTTGAGAGTGAGCAAGAGAGCGTTGATGTATGTGCAAGTGAGGAAGGGGCAGAGAGAGAGAGAGAGACTGACTTAAGCAGGCTCCATTCTTAACTCCAACCCCCTAGAGGGTTTGACCTCAAAACTGTGAAATCATGACCTGAGCCAAAATCAAGAGTCAGATACTTAACCAACGGAGCCACCCAGGTGCCCCTGGGAGCCACTTAGGCAATTTTAATAATAGTCGAGGGAAGTTAACATATGAGGCTTGTCTTGGATAGTGGCAAGACTCCTAGATCCCTGCACCTGCTTACCAAATGTTAAGCGTTCAGGAAGAGGCCCTAACTGGGCTCAGTCACCTATACTGTGCTTGAATTTTCCTTCCTACATCACCATGTCAAGGCTGTGTCCTTGGAGCAGCCTTGCTCCAAGTCTGGGGGTAGGAAAGGCAAGTGGAACCCACATTCTATGGACGGGGAGGGAGTAAGGAGACTGCCCAGATCCAGCTCACAGGTCATTCCACAGTAATGTCGTCTTTATGATATTCTCCAGTAGTCTGCTACAGATTTAATCTCAGAAAACGTATCAGTAGAAATCATTACATTAACAAAGGAAAATAATTTTGTGACCTCATAGGATGTAGTAAAGGACCTGTTGATGACAAAATCTCAGAGACAAATAGGAATAGATGATATATCCATCGACTTTGGCTAAGTCTCGCTGTAGTAACAACCCCCAAATGTCAGTGGTTTATGACCAGAAAGGTTGATTTTCTATTTGTTATCTGTGGGCTGCAAGTTGGCAGTGTCTCTGCTCTCTGTAGTCTTCATTCCGGAATGCAGGCTGGAGGAAAGGCCCCTTTCTGGAATGTGGTGATTCAGTAGTAGCGGGGTTGGGGGGGGGGGGAGAGCTGTGGAAGCACTGGATGGTTGCAAGTGTCACCTTGAATGTGGCATTGGTCAAAGAAATAATCCATTGGTCAGAGAAAGTCCTGTGGTCAAGCCTGATGTCATGTGATGGGATCTATGGTTTGCCCAAAGGAAAGAGGCCCAGGGGAGATGGGCCTGGTAGAGAGGGGGCAGCAAATAATTAGGAACAACAGTCCAGCCTTTGTAGAAAGGAATCCCCTTAATCGGATAAAGGCTTTCCTACAAAAGCCTGTTGCAGATATTATGTTTAATGGATAAATTTTAGAAACATTCTTTTTTAAGGTAAGAAGTAAGGGTACCATGATTATTGCTGTTACAGGCCAAAGATTTGGGGGGCAATACTATAAAAAAGGTAAAAAGAAAGTCCTAAGGATTGGAAGGGAAAAGACTATTGTCATTTTTTTTTTTTGCATGTAATATTTACTTGAAGAAAAAATTACCAGACGAATCACTAGTAGTAATGAATTCATTAAATTTGTTCGATGATATAAACACACAAATATTAATAGTTTTCCTCAGTACCACAAAAATAAGACAATATAAGATACTATTCGTAATAGCAACAGCTATAATTGTACCTAGGAATTAATCTATTCCAAGAGTGTATTATATTTACCTGGAGAAACTCTGAAGAGCATGAAACAAGACCTAAGTAAGTGGAGAGGTGTATTTTTATGGATTGGAAGGAAGGCTCAATGTGGTTTAAGATGTCAGTCATTTCATATTAATTTATAAACTTAATGTAAATACAGTAACATCATAGTCTTTCCAGAGGTGATTGGTCAAACACATCTCACCATTTGCATGGAAGGAAAAATACTCATTAGTAGCTATTTAAGGAAAAAGAACAGAAGATGTGGGCATTTGTCCTTAGAGTTGCTTGGACATGCTTGTGAATTAGAAGTTCATGGATTCCCAAGTCTGCTTCATTTATTAGAAATTTCTCATAGTGAACAAAACCCTACTTGCTATGCATTAATTGTTTACTTAGGGCCAACCATTGGGCAAATAGGAACAAAGTTTGGACTCTGATTTCCAGGGATACACAGTTCAAGAGGCAAGGCATAGCACAGATGTACTTAGCATGATTGATTCTAGACTACCTGCAGAGGAGAGGGGGAGAGAGAGAAAAGGAAGCTGTAAGAAACCAGAGGTGGCAGGTGTGCTTAAGAAGGACTCTTAATTTCTAGGGGAGGTCTGTGCAAAGTGTACAAAAATGGCACAGAGTGAAAAATGGGCCCAGAACGGAACCTCAGAACACTCTGCAATGATGGAAATATGATGTGGGGGAAGCAAAGCGGCATGTGTATTTATGTGTGTCTGGTGCGAGCAGCAGGATGGCGGGAGAGCCGCCAGCGAGAAGAGCAGCTTTCCTTCGATCATTTGGAAGCATAGTTTATTTCCCGATTGTTGGCTCTGCCTTTTCTCTGCCACTCAAACTTTATTGGGAAATGGATTCTCTTGCCAAAAGAGTGTGATTAATACTGCAACTGGTTGTGGGCTTAACAGCAGATTGATGGTTATATTTTTAAAGGGGCAGCCTGCTTACGGTTTCTGTCGCCATGGTGTGTTGCATTGATCATCCCTAAGTGGAAGAGGCTTGCTTGAATTAGATTTTCATTTTTTTCACTTGGTGTTTGTTGTTCCCTGGCCCTGCCTGCCACCTTGGTTTTGTTACTGGGTTTCAGAGAGAATGCATGAAACAGGAGCCATCATACCAAATTTTATGTGTGTGTAGCCACGTCTGCAAATAATACCAACATAATTTTCTGGGCACTGGAAATAAGATGGGAGTATTAGGGGCAAGGGCTGTGTGCATCCCCAAGCTGGGCACTGGTCCAATTCCTCATCTTCACAGGCCCCCAGACTCATTTACTCAGCATCTTCAGAGAGGTCAGTTTCAGGGAGACTGGTTCATTGATCATGTTCACAAGACACTGGTGCTAAAACCAGATGCTGTACTTACCAATTCATAAAAACAGGTGTTACTGTTAGGAATTTCAAAGTTTTTATCCATTATTTTTCCAGAATTGAGCATTTACTATAAGGTTTATCCAAGTTAGAAAGTTGCAACAGCCATTTAATTAGGCCAAAGGGTGGGCGTTGAGCTGTGCAGGAAGCAAGAACCATGTGGGCTCAGAGGTCTCCTGCCTCATATGCGTTTTCAAATGAGTAGGTTTCTCAGTTGAGATGGGAATGGCGCTTGGTGAGCATGGGCTGTCCACAGAGTTAGTGGGACATGGAACACTTCAGTGTACTTTGCACTGGGTACATATTTGGGAATGGTTGGGAGAGGCCATGGCAGTAGGTGGATTTTACTTGTTAAAAAATTGTTTGAATGTTTATTTTTGAGAGAGACCGTACGAGCATGGGAGGAGCAGAAAGAGAGGGAGATACAGAATCTGAATCGGGCTCCAGGCTTCGAGCTGTCAGCACAGAGCCTGATGTGGGGCTGGAACCCACAAACTGCGAGATCATGATCTGAGCTGAAGTCGGATACTTAACCGACTAAGACACCCAGGTGCCCCTGGAGTAGGTGGATTTTAGGTGGCATGCGTGAGTTTGGCCTGGTCTCTTCTACTTGAATTGGTACTCAGACTTCCTGATGTTTTCTAGACCCTGTCAAAACCAAACTCTAAGCTTCCGCAAGGGGCTCTCTCTCTTACACATTTAAGGGGGTTAGCTGAAGTGGGTATCGTAAGCACTGCTTGATGGTTATTTGCAATGCCATTTTTAAATTTTGTTTAAAAAATTTTTTTAATGTTTATTTTTGAGAAAGAGACAGGGCACGAGCAGGGAAGGGGGGAAGAGAGAGAGGGAGACACAGAACCCAAAGCAGGCTCCAGGCTCTGGCCTCTGAGCTGTCAGCACAGAGCCCGACGTGGGGCTCGAACCCACAAACTGGGAGATCATAACCTGAGCCAAAGTCGGGGGCTTAATGGACTGAGCCGCCCAGGTGCCCCTGCAATGCCATTTTAATCCACACCACCAGGTTGAGGTGACCTAGACCATCAGTATGGACACCATATGGGAGGCACTGTGGCATAGTGAAGAAGGACATGGGCTCTGTCATCTCTGCTTGGGTCGAGCTTCTGCCTGTGCTACTTAATGAGCTGTGCAGCCACTTTCGTGACTGACAAATGGAGTAAATAATATCTGCCTTCTTGTTGAGAAGATTGAGCTAATGCACATAAAGTATTTGGTACCACTTCCCAGAGTAAGCATTTCATAGAGTTGGATGTACCTGCTATCATTATTTTTCCTTTTCTGCATTATGTAAACCTGTTTATTCATCAAGTTCCACTGGACCTTACCATTAATTGAGTAGGGGTGGAATCAGAAGGTGGGCGGGGGCTGGCTCACATTGGCTCTCATAGTCCTGTTTGTCATTCTGAATCTCATCTTCTGGCAGTGGGGGGTCCAGCCCTTGTTTTCCAAGCAGGGGCTGATGTGATCCCATTTTGTGGTTTAGAACCGCCACTGTGGGAACACTTGGGAGGGAGGATCTGAAGTCCCATTGGGAAGCTGTTGGAAATCCAGCCGAGAGGTACAGAGGGCCTGAGTGAAGACCATGGCTTGAGGAGAGGAGGGGAAGGGATGGTGTTTAGAAATGTTGAGGGGGTACTGTCATGGAGACTCAAGTGATGTTATTGGGAGATGAGGGAAAGGAGTCAGAACTGTCCCCAGGACTTGTGTCTTGGGTGACCAGGCTGAGGGGACACCATCATGGAGTGAAGGGAGGTAAGTGGGTAGAGGTGGTAGTGATGGGTGCTGTGTATTTTGTCTCCTTTTCACCTCAATTGGCAGGTTGCTCAGGGGTTCTGGGGCTGGGAATGTGGTTCTTGGGATCTTTTGACAGAGTGCAGGCTGAGGGGGGTGGCGCATGTGAGAAGACTGTGGAGAATATTTTTTCTCTTCTCCAATTAAGGACCACCTATCTATAGTAAAAGGTCAGCTGAAGATCACATCAAAGCAGCCTCATTAGTGGCCTTTTCTGAGAGTACTTTGTTTAATTTGGTTTGTATTTAAAACCAAGTAAAATGAGACACAATCCTAATAAATATTAAATCTATCACATGGTAACATTTTCATTTTAACTTTATGTTGTGCGTAGTTAAATAGACTTGTATCCCAGATGAATCTGAGAACATAATGCTAGACCCCAAGACTCTTGGCACTGGACCTTCACAATGAAACTGGGAAGGTAATGATTTTCTTGGAAAAACATGAGGGAAAGATAATGCACAGAAGTAAAAGGCATTAGCTACCTACCCAGCAGGAGAAAGAACTTAGTTATATTGTGGTTAGTTAGGTTAAAAAAAAAAAAGGTGTCTTCCTAATTAAAATAGTGGAAATAATTTTTCAACAGGGGATTTAAGACCCCAACAGACAAGGGATGTTTGGGAAACTTGCTGAGGGACAGATGAAATCAAGCCTCTGGGCCAGAGGTTCTTGAATTCTGTAATTTATGGGATTCTGCAGTTCTGGTAAGTGAAAAAGGGGTTTCAACCCTTTGAGACCTGGAGACTCCCATTTCCTGCCTTGAAAGTGAACATAAAGTTCTCGGTACTGCATTATGCAAAGACTTGCAGGATTCTAACCGTGCATGCACCTGTTCTGATAGCAGTATAGGTTCTGCCATATTTATTTTTTTCCTTCTACGTTCAAAGACCTGCTTTCCATTTCAATTATTATTTGCTATTCCATCTTTCTAGAGTCTACGCAGACTTAGGCCACGACATGGCTGTAGATTAGGGGAATGGCCCAAGTTGCCTGACCAAAGTCAGGGAGGACTTATTCTGCTTTTACCTCTAGATGGAGGAATAATTGATGGAGGAACAACATGAAATCAGAATAATTTCCAGTAGGGCAGCACATTTTATGGGGGAGGCAGCACATTTTACGTGGGAGGCTGCAGGGCATGACCACACAGGGATCCCAGCTCCATCCATCACAGAGAGAAAAGAACATGTAGGACAGGACCGGACAAATATTTATTCGAGTGTAGCCTGGCTGCATAATGAGTCTCAGAAGAAATGTGACTGGCTGTCCAGCCTATGTATGTGCACATGGCTTTCCATCCCTCTGTGGAGCTCCCAACATCTGGCTGCACATCTCAATAGGAGAGCCCTCTTCATGGTGCCAGATAGATCAGAAAGACGGAGTGAATCATAGGCACTTGAAAATGGTGCCCTCCAAGGATACCTTCTAAAATGTGTGCTCTCAGCTTAGGGATGCTTGCACATTGGTGAGGAATCCCATGAGGGCTCCTACTTTTTAAAACTTTGTTTTAATTAGACAGTGGTCTTATGCTGGTGGATCTCTGTAGTTCAGTGCTAAAAAGCAGGACAATGGCCTGGAGAAAAAAAACAACACACTATTCATTAAGGGCTTGATGTTTATCTTCATCTATGCGGAGCTGTCCCCAGAGGCTCAGCACTGGGAATGAGCCTGAGAAAAAGCCCTGGGAAGGGGCAGAATGGGATGTGTATTTTCAGAGTTGAAGTCAGCACATCCTTTCTGGAGGGCATATTGCTTCCAAAATGTGGTAGAGGAAAGGAAACTACTCTTCCATTTCCTAGGGTTTGACGACAGCCCTAAGACTTAGCCACTTGATGATGTGATTGTATGGAAGCCTAGAACTGCAAGCCCCACTTAGAAGTCTAGTCCAACTCTGTCATTTTGGAGGTGAGGAACTGAGTTCTAGAAAGTTGCAAGAGTGACCTCCCTGCGGTTCTGGGGGAGTGTGGAAAGAAGACTGATTTTAGGACCAGATCTGGGTGCTGCCTCAAACAAATGTGTAATTTCAAGCAAGAACCTAAATAACAGTTTGAATAAATGCACAAACTTCGTGGTGTTCTGCTGAGGATGATGTGAGGGCTTAAATTCAGTGTTCCTTTCCTTCCTGCCAAGTCCAGTTGAATGATGGACATACGGAACTTGGGAATGCCAGTGCACAGGTTGCCAACAAGCAGACTGATTTCATTTTTCCTGCTTTAATGACTCAGATTGTTGGAGATCCAAACCATAGGGAAACAGATCTTTTACTCTGAAAAAGAACATATGGTCATTAACAGACGTTATAAAAGTTTGTTTAGTTTTTGCTTTTATTTAACAGTCTAATATCAAGCAATAGCTTAAGTGTGTGTTGGCAAGTTTTTATTGAAAGGATTGGTTAAGTTAATTATATTACCGTCCTCGACTGTAAAGTTTCTCAGCCTTTTTTCATGATTGTCCTCTCAAGGAGTCTTCTGGACATTTCCCTCCCCTAATTGCCATTTCCCCATAAAATTTTGATACTCCAGGTCTGTATGTTGATGTATTTGTGCTTAATATGTAAAAAGAATGAGATAATCCCCACCCCACCCGATATCCCTCCCCAAGATTTGAGAATATGTGATATGGAGGAAACAGCCCAGTAGGTTCTGAAGGCAGCCTCACCAAGTTCTTAAATTCACTGGAATAAGAGACCCATACAGATTTGAATAATACAGGAAAATGTTACACTAAATGGAGAGAAAGGGATTCAGAGTATGATCCACAATATAATATATCCCTTGTATATTCAGCATTTAAAAAAGTGAAAGTCTTTGTATAAAATGGAAGGGTTTGCTATCACTGGGTAGCTGATTTTTTTTTTCTTCCTTTATATTCTGTATTGTCCTCCAGTTTTTCTGCAGTGAGCACGGATTCCCTTTACAATAAAGACAAGTATTATTTTGCAAAGTAAGCAAGCCCTGTTTGCTCCTGCCCTCTTTGTGGACTTGAAAAGACCTTCCTTGGTGGCAAGAAAGGCTGCCTGGGATGTAACTGTGGGCTGTTGCCTTTTTGAACACGCAGATGGTCTTTTATTCCTCTTGACTTCTTCAAATCCGCGTCTGCCTTGATCTTATGGTAGGGGACCACACCTGGGCCATTTTTTGAGCTTGGTGGAAACTTAAAAGGATGTGGGCTTAAGAAGATACAAATTCCAGAATTAAGTACTAATTAAGTTCTTGGACACAAATCACTTCACACACTCCACTTAGAGGATTTGTTTAATTGACTGAGGAAATAGTTTGAAGGGGAAGAGCATTTCTTTTCATTAGTGTTCAAATGAAGTGCAAATTATAGAACTTGGGCTCCATATTTCCTAAAGATAGAAGCTTTGGAGAAAGGAAGAAAAATTAGGAACGGAACTTAGTTGAAAATCAGAAACAAATGCAGTTTGGGAAGAAAAGTTTGGGCAATTTTCTACATGGATAATTTGAGAGCAGCCGGCTAGTGTTGGGTTGGAAATGACTTTTCTTCTTTTTCTTTTCCTTTTTTTCTTTTTAATTCCAGAGTTCCGGTTTGTAGCTGGATTTTATTCTGTGTTTTTATTTCACATGGAGCTTGATTCTGTAATAATAAAAAAAAGTCCCTTTAGGCTAAGGAGACCATATGAATATTTGAACCGTGTGTCAGGCCTGTAAACCTGCTTTGAGGAATGAGGTGTTAAATGAGTAGAGGTGGCACCTGCAGTTACATGGACTGGGATCAAATGACAAGGGTTATTAATCTGTAGGCTTCGGGGTTTAGGATGATGACCAGGTGAAGCAGCAACCAATTTCTCCTGCATCTCACACCCTTGCACAATTATAGCCAATGTGTAACTATAATGTCTAGAGGTCAGTATATTAGTTTGTGGGGGGGGGGGGTTGTTTCTTGGGCTCTTAACTGCATGAATTTCGCCTCTGAGTCTCAGAAATATTGGCCAGTTTCAACAGTCTGGGTTGGTTCAGCTCACCTTAACTCAATTGAAGTACATGAGTGCGAGCTATGTGCTGAGGCTGCGAGGATACAGAGATGAGAAAGACGAGCCCCGATCTAGGGGAGCTTACAGTCTGGAGAGCTAGACCGAATGTCCAGACTGGCCCACACTAGGCCGGGCCAGGATGCGTGAGAGAGGTTGGGTGGAATCCATGGAAGCTGTTCCAATGGGGCAGCAGTCCTTCTGGGTCAAGCTGATGGCTTCCCTTTGGGAAAGAAGCAGTTTTCCTTTTTTTTTTTTTTTTTTTTTAAGTAACAAGTAAATTTTTCTGTAATTTTCTTTTTTTATTTCAATCCAAGTGCCCTTTTTTTTTTTTTTTTTTTTTTGTAATTTTTTAAAAGTTTGTTTTTGAGGGGGGGCGGGGAGGGGCAGAGAGAGGGAGACACAGAATCTGAAGCAAGCTCCAGATTGTGAGCT
Organism: Panthera tigris; assembly: GCF_018350195.1. Classification (NCBI taxonomy): domain Eukaryota; kingdom Metazoa; phylum Chordata; class Mammalia; order Carnivora; family Felidae; genus Panthera; species Panthera tigris. The sequence goes on from NC_056662.1 coordinate 17,134,879, forward strand.
GTCAGCACAGAGCCTGATGCAGGGCTCAAACTCCTGAACCGTGAGATTGTGACCTGAGCTGAAGTCCCGACTGAGCCACCCAGGCGCCCTCCAGCAAGTGCCCTCCTTAATGTCCATCCCCCATCCAACCTATCCACCGCCCCCAACACAACCCCTCCAGCAACTCTGTTTGTTCTCTGTATTTAAGAGTCTCTTATGGTTTGCCTCCCGTTTTTATATTTATTTCCTTCCTTTCCCCTATGTTCATCTGTTAAATTCCATAAATGAGTGAAATCCTAGATTTGTCTTTCTCTGACTTATTTTGCTTGGCATAATACACTCTAGTTCCATCCGTGTTGTGACAAATGGTAAGATTTCATTCATTTTGATGGCTGAGTAATATTCCGTGTGTGTGTGTGTACGTATATACACACGTGTACACACACAAACACCACATCATCTTTATCCATTCGTTAGTCGATGGACATTTGGGTGAGAGAGAAGCAATTTTCAAGAGGAGCTGGAAAAAGCAGATTTGTCAGGTGTGAACTTCGCCTGTAGGGGTTGAGTCCTCTGGAGGCAAAATCAGAATTGGGGGCTTGTGTGAAAGTGTGTCATTTAACTAAGGGAGGACTCTGAGGGTTTGTTCTCAAACTGCAACACACAGGACTCACTCAGGTGGCTTGTTGAAACACTAATTACTGGGCCCTATTCCTAGCGTTTCTGATCTAGAAAGTCTCTGGTGGGTCTTGGGATTTGCATATCTAACAGGTTCCCAGGAGAAGCCAGTGTCCTCTTGCCGTTTGGGGACCAGTCTTTGAGAGCTACTGCTCTGAGGAGAAGGGAGGGGAAGGAAGCAGGGGTGGGAGCTAAGCAAGGATGACGCCTTGGCCGGTGTCCAAGTGCACCTGAACCGAAGGGGGCCCTGTAGTGTGAATTGCACCACATTGGCCCCACCTTGAGGCACGGCAGGGAGGATTTTTGTCCCCTGTACGTGCTTGTGTTCATAGTCATTGGTCCCTGCTCTGTGGTAGAGGTGGGTGTTCCTGGTTTGGTTGAGGGCAATTGTTTTTTTTTCCCTTAATTTTTTTTTTTAATGTTTATTTTTGAGAACCAGAGTGTGAGTTGGAGGGAGGGAAGGAGAGAGAGAGAGAGAAAGAGAGAGAATCCAGAAATTCAAAGCAGGCTCCAGGCTCTGAGCTGTCAGCACAGAGCCCGATGTGGGGCTCAAACTCCCAGACCGTGAGATCACGACTTGAGCCGAAGTCGGATGCTTAATCGACTGAGCCACCCAGGCGCCCCTGTTGAGGGCCATTCTTTAGAGGAGAGGGCAGCTGTGAGCGATTCACATTTAGGGAATGGTCATCACCTGATGAAGATCTGGGGCTGTGAGCCAGCAGCATCCACTACATCTTTCCAGTTTGAAGTGTTGGGAACAGGTTCAGATACTAAAAACAAGAAACCACAAGGAAACAGGCAGGGCCATTAAAACACATCTGTAGGCCAAATTTGGCTCAGAGGCTGCCTGTTTGTCACTTCTGGGCTGAAGGTTTTCCTGAAACCTTTTCTAAGAAGGCATATGCTGGGGCTTCTGGATTTCTTCCAAATAGCTACCTGAAGTTAGCTTGATGTGTTCACCTTAGGAGCCCACAATGAGCTTGCTTCTCCAGAACATTTTCCTTGGCAAAAATAGGATGCTTTTCCAGCTGATATTGTATAAATCACAGGGATGCTGTCCAGAGTCTCCCAAACTGGAGTAACCATTAGGCAAGCTGTCATACATGACTAACCCATTATTACAAGCCCAGAAAAGCTGAGGGACTCCCACCACATTTCTGGGGGAGCCCATTTCACACCTGACTAGTTCTTATTTAAAGAAAGTCAGCCTGATACTTATTACAAACTTGCCTTTGCTAACAGACATCCTACTGCTTTTTGTTAAGCATCCCCTCCCCACAACAAAGTCCCTTCGTTGTCATACCAGAAATAATTCTTGCTCCTCCATGGTGCTTACCTCTTTAGTTAATAGTATAAAGGAGAGATCAAGGGTGAATAAATAGAATGTGGTTACATTATTTATTATAGCCTTTTTGGATTCCCACTTAAGGTAATAATGGCAAGTCAAATTCATTCTGTTTCTAAGGAATCAATTTGCTATTATACACCGAATGTCATCATTTTGGAGTTAATGTAATATTGTAGGGGATTTATGGCTGCAAATAGAAGTAGGTATAGCACTGTCCAGCCGGTAGCTACTGATGACAGAAGGCTGTGGGTAGTGGTTATATTGAGCCATGATTGTAGAGTATACCAGCTGGATTGACCCGTTCACACCGGGGCCTGAGGCACATCGAGTGAGCCTCTGCTTTGGGAGTAAGTTCAACCTTGGAGCAAGTATGTGTCGCAAGCTGCTTGTGTCATCCTCCCAAGCATGGGGATGACAGAGGCTCTGGGAGGGCAGAGCTCACAGCTTTGGAATCTTACTTCTCTTTGGGTACTAAGCTGCATAGTCCATGTTTATCCTTATGGATGCCCCCACTTATCCCGCAGCCTCGGATTCTCAGAGGAAAAATCAAGAACCAGGTGGTAGATTTTGGACTCGATTGCTGTCTTAGAAGTCTAGTGAGTTTTCACTAGCCTCCGTGGTTCCTTCTTACCTAGCCTTCTGATCCTCTGTCTACCCCTTCTTTAATGTTATTTCTGGCTGAGCTTTATCTCTCTGCCTTGTAAACCTAAGGATTCCCCATTACTTGCCCCAGTCCTTTCTCCTCTCCTCTCTGAGGGCAATAGTAGAGCCTTAAGGAGGAGTTCTGGATCCTTTCTCTGGCCTTGACCTTGCCCTTAAGTCCCAGTTTGGCATCAATAACTTCCTGTTCTCCTTCAGTTGTCCCACAGGTGTACAAACTCAACAGGTGGCAAACTGAGCTCCTCCTTTCCTAATGTGCTTTTTCTCCTTTTATTTTTTGTTAATGGTGGCATCCTCCTCTTAGACACCCAGGAGTAGTCCAAGGACTTCCCCATTTGTAAGTATTGCAAGGTTCTTGCCTGGAGGTGTATCTCAGATGGTTATCACTTCCCTATTCCCAAATACCCAGAGATTGACACCTTAAAAAATTACTTTTTTTGAGTTGTAAAAAATTTGTTGAGGTGAAAATTCACAAAATCTTAAATAACCATATTAAAGTGAGCCAAGGGGTGGCATTTAGTACATTCACGGTGTTGTACAACCACCACCTCTGTCTAGTTCCCAAATCTTTTCATCACCCCGAAAGGAAATCCTGTTCCCTTTAAGCAGTTTCTCCTTATTCTTCACCCCCCACCCCAGCCCCTGGCAACCACCGTTCTGCACTGTCTCCAAGAATCTACCTCTTCTAGATATTTCCTATAAACGGAACCTTACAATGTGTCTGACTTATTCTAACGTAGTGTGTGTTTGAAGTTGACCCACATTGTAACCTGTATCAATTAGTACATGATTTCCTTTTATGGCCAAATAACTCTCCAATGTATGCATATACCACAGTTCATGTATCCATTTATTCTTTGGGCATTCGGGCTGTCCCCGCTTTTTGGTGTTTGTGAATAGTACTATGGACATGTGTATGCATGTTTGAGATGGATTATGCTCTGCAACACAATTTTTAGAAGTGCTTATTTTGGGAGATGAGGGTGTTGGGGGGGGTTGCAGAAAGAGACAGAAAATCCCAAGCAGGCTCTGCGCCATCAGCAGAGAGCCCAACACGGGGCTTGATGTCACAAACTGTGAGGTCATGACCCAAGCTGAAATCAAGAGGCAGATGCTTAACCAACTGAGCCATCCAGGCACCTCTGTACAACTCAATTTTATGGCTTAAAAAATATTTCTGTAAAGGGCCAGATAGTAAATATCTTAGGTTTTGTGGGCCATATGGTCTCTGTCCCAACCACTGAACTCTGCCATTGTAGCACAAGGGTAGCCATAGAAAATGTGTAAATAAATGGGCTTGGCTGTGTTCCAATAAAGCTTTATAAAAAGATATGATGGGCCAGATATGGTCCATGGGTCATAGTTTTCTAACTTGCTGTAGAGCAAAATGAAGCCCCTCTCCCTAGAATTCAACCTCTTTCCTGATTGTGCCACCCTCCCTGACTTGCCACCATTCTTTGCCATGTCTCACAGATGACACAGGGTAGAGGTGACCACAGGCATGGAGGGTGGAAATTGGAGCTATGTGGAGAAGAGGAAGTGCGATTTGGTTGGAGTAGGAAGGAGAGAAGCCAAAAATGACACTGGGGAGAAAACTCGGATTTCCTAGCCCCTGTGGGCTTGAATGCTAGGTTGATAAAGTCTTAAGAATTGTGCCCGTCTGCCATCCTTATTCGAAGAAAGCTTGGGCTTCCAAACTTCCTCAGATTTAGAAAAAGCGGGGGAGGTATTCCCACACCATTGTTAAAGAAACGCTTATCATTGGAAGCCTTTCATGGAGACTCTGCAATGTTCTTGGGTTAATCTCATTTTAAAAGATGGAAGGAAGGAAGTTCATTGTCTGGAACATACCCTCTAAAAGAGTTGTAATTCACAGAGCTTGCAGAGAAGTGCTCTTGTAGGTGACAGGAAGCCCTCTGGGGACAAATAAAGAAACCTTTATGGATGAAAACTGAGCTGAGTCCTTCTTGCATGAGCAGGAAGCCATCTGGGTGACATAGACTGTGGTGAGTATGTGAGTGTCCTTGTGCCTCACACAGGCACCTGCCATTTGTACATTTATGTAACTTTGGAAGGAGAGACTTTGGAGACACAAAATGCCTGGATGGGAAACCCGTTTCTAGAAATCTTTGGTCTGAGAGAGGAATACACAACACAAGTGACCTAGTGGACTGGGAATGATAGAATCAGGGAGCAGAGCTCCAGTCCTGGCTTTCCTGCTGGCTGGACGTGCAGCTTGCAAACTGCTGTACCTGTCTGGACAGCTCCACTTCCCCATCTATGAAGTGAGAGGTCTCCACTGAGCCCCCTTGGCTAGCTAGCTATGGAAGCATGAATCTTCGTGTCCCAGCCAGCATGAATCTAGGATGCAAATGCATGCTTTTCCCCCTCTTAGGATCTTCCTGGCCTGTCTCGTGCACACCCAAATCTTACATTTCTGATACTTGGCTCCCAACTTGTATGAGGTCCCACCTTACATTGGCCTCAGGCTGGCATGCATTATCCTGGTTATTGTGTGAAGGTTAACCTCCCTACATAGTTGTGGGAATTTTAATTTTTCTTTGCTTATTTTGAGAGAATGAGAACATGAGTCGGGGCAGGGGGGCGGGGAGCGGAAAAAATCCCAAGTAGGCTCCATGCCGTCAGTGCAGAGCTGAATGCAGGGCTTGATCTCATGAACCACGAGATCATGACCTGAGCTTAAATCAAGAGTCTGATGTGTAACCACCTGAGCCACCCAGGTGCCCCATTGAGAAATTTCATTTTTTGACCAACAGATCTTTGAATACAGTCCTTGAAAGCTGGCCAACAAGCTTCTGGGAGACCTTCTTTGCCCCCACTGGGTCATACAGAACTATGGGATCGCCAAAATCCATTTCTCCTTTCCATCTGAGCCATAGTGAGAATACATTCCTAGACCTTCTTGTCAGATGTGGTCTATATTGGATTCTGGTCAGGGGAATGTGGGTGACTGTGGTGATGATGTATATATACTACTGTTAGGCCTGTAAATCTCTACCATGTGTGGTGTTTCCCTTGTCTTGACTTCAGAAGACTCTGAGGCTGTAGGGTTTGGTGGAACTATGGGAGCATTTATTTACTTTTTGTCCATAAATCTATGTTGGGCTGTTGTGTGAGTGCATAGAAAACATTCATTGTTTGAAGCCATCAAAGTGTTGATATTATTTGGTATAGCAGCTAGCCCGTGCTAACTAGTGCACCTACCTACTGTGTGCTTAGGGCTGGGGATGTAGAAGGGAAGAGGATGGTTTCTCCCTTTGGAGATGCTTCCAGTCTAGAGTGTAGCTCTTCAGAAGCATGGCCTGGAGGAGAGGAAATTTTGGCCATGGGTGGAAGGATCATCTTCAGCAGTGAGGACAAGCTGTATCGACATGAGAGGAAAGAAAATCTGAAGGCAGGAGGGTACCAGGATGATACATGCTAGCTTTCAGAACCATGACTGAGTCTAGAAATAACTTCTTCTATTTTCTCAACTGAGGGCTGGGACTTTCCTGCCTATTGGATCTTGACACTTCCCATTAACCTTTTCTTTGGGAGACAGTGGAAAAAGCTGTACTGAGAACCTCATGATAAGCAGGTGGTGGTTAATTGAAGTGTTACCAGTGGCAGCTTGAGGCATGTGGGCTTCCTGTTTGACACCAGCCAGCTCCTGTCAGCTCTTAACTTAGGGGAAGACTTACTTGAACTTGATCGTTGTGGAAGGAAGGGATAAGGATGCCTGTAGACAGTTCAGAGATTGAAGCGGGCTGACTTATGGTGGGTTTTGATAAATATTTGTCCTGCGTAAGCTAGATGTTGGCATCCCTTTGCTGTTTTTCTATTTGAAATCATTTTGTAGAGGTTTTTTTGTTTTTTGTTTTTTGTTTTTTGTTTGTTTTTCAAGTTTACTTGAGAGCGAGAGCGTGCACACAAAAGTCGGGTAGAGGTGGGGGGTTGCGGTGGGGGAGAGAATCCCAAGCAGGCCCAGCACTGTCAGCACAGAGTCTGATGGGGGGCTTGAACTCACAAACCTTGAGATGATGACCTGAGCCCAAATTAAGAGTCAGATGTGCAACCGAACCACCCAGGTGCTCCATTTAATAGAGGTTTTGAGAGGATAACTATATAGGAGGAAGGTTTGTTAGGACAGATGAACTCCTATAACAACTTCAACATTTCAGAGTCTGAAAATTTGTTTCTTTTTCTTTTTTTTTTTTTTTTTAAACCATGTCTAGGGTGGATGATGGAGGAGCTGTGTCCCATACAAGCATTCAGGACTAAAAATGTTTCCATTTGTGGCTCTGCCATTCTGAGTCCATGGGATCCTTCCCTGGTAGAAGGGAGAAGAAAGGGTGTAAAGTGGTGTGGGAAGTTTTTATGGCCCAGGCCTAAGGATTACCATTGTTGTATCTGTCTGCATTGCGTTGACAGGCATTCAGGTACACAGCTACGCCTAACTGCCTGACTGTAGGGGGTCCTGGGAAGTGTGGTCTCTTTGTGTGCCCAGGGAGAAGAGGAAATGGTGTGGGATGAAGAGGCATTAGTCTCTGCCCTAGAAGGGAAGTCATTTTTAAGAAAAGTTCTTTGGGCCTCTTGAAAAAAATGGTTTTTCATGAGTAAATACAAAGAAAGGCAAAACCTAAAACTATCCTATTAGCAAATTTTCTTTTCTTTTATGCACACACACAAAAAGTGATTTTATTAAAGCCCAGGGACAGGACCCGTGGGCAGGAAGAGCTGCCCTAGGACCATGAGGAGAGACTGGTTTTCTGCTATGGAGTTGGGGGGAGATAAAGTCAAGGGGAAGTTTCCAGTGAGATTTTCATGTGCTATAGAAAAGTCCCAGGACAGTGGAGGCCTACCTACTGTCAAGTGAAGGTTGTTTTCCTTCTAGCAAAGCATTAGCAACTCGTATTTTTTAAAGAGTCCAGGTGTGCTAGTGAGTCTTTATTCCTAGAGACCTGTGGACTGTTAGGACCGGAGTTGGGCTGGAGATGGAGTAGAACACCTGGGAACTTGCACAGCTTCCTCTCCGGTCGAAGAGTCCAGTTTCAGTGGCCCTGTCTAGGTAATCATTGCTTCGTTATTTCTCTGGAGGCTTCCTTCCATAGGTCTGTAGAAGGCCCTCGATTCCCCAGCTGTCATTATGAAATAATAGCTCTAAGGCATTTCTGCCAAAAGGGAGACTGCTCATGATGGGTTGATCTGTCCTGAGAGTAAGTGCACAATGGGGGGAACCCAGCATAGCATTTAGCAGAGGTTGGCTCTTGGGATGGTTAAAAATGGGACAAGGAGGTTCCCAAATGAAGGTGGTTAGAGGCATTTACTGAAAATCTGAGTTAACTAACACCTTTGCAGCCTGGAGCCTGTCACTGCATGGTCCCTTCTATTTGTTCCCCCTAGAATCACCATTATTGCTCAATCTTCTGTAACCTCACCCTGAGAGTCTCACTTCTATCAAGAATCTGGAAACTCTCTCATTCACCTTTGTGCTCCAAACCCAGAGAAATTATTTGTAAGCCTAAATAGAACTGAACCGTCTTCTGCAAAGCCATTTTCTGAATGTGGAAGGAGGTGACCAAAAAACCAGGAGATGAGCTCCCAGATTTCAGTTTTAAAAGCTATCAATACCAGATTACTATAGATTTTAAATTTGTCATGATGACCTATATGTCTTATCTCTAGAGACAGGTACTCTTAGGAGGAAACTAAAGGGGTTATAGGGTCCAGAATTCTTTTTTTTTTTTTTTTCTTTTCTCCTTAATGACCTTATTAGAGAAATTATACCCTGGGTAACAATATAGTAGAGAGCTCCCCGTGGAGTTACTTAGACTGAAAATCTGATTTTTTGGGGAAAAAAATGGTAACTGTCAGCATTGTTCAGGTTTGAGTTAATCCGAGATTCCATGGCCCATATTCATATAAAAACATGAATTCTTTAATCTACATACATTTGGTATTCTTTCTTGATTATCTCTTCTAGCATAACATTAAAATGATTGCCTGCCACACAAGAGTGCGTATTGGTTTTCAGTGAGAGCTAATAGCAAGTAACATTTAGCAGTTTGAGATCTACCCAGCCAAGTGAAGTACAGAATTGAAGCTGTTATTCAGGGTATTATTTCTCATTATTATTATTATTATTTTTTTTTTAAATTTTTTTTTTCAACATTTATTTATTTTTGGGACAGAGAGAGACAGAGCATGAACGGGGGAGGGGCAGAGGGAGAGGGAGACACAGAATCGGAAACAGGCTCCAGGCTCTGAGCCATCAGCCCAGAGCCTGACGCGGGGCTCGAACTCACGGAGTGCGAGATCGTGACCTGGCTGAAGTCGGACGCCCAACCGACTGCGCCACCCAGGCGCCCCTATTATTTCTCATTATTATTAATTAACAGTAATAATAGAAGCTGCTGTTTATTGAAGGCCTCCTCTTTTCCCAGGTGTTTGGCATGTATTATCTCCAGTCCTGACAACAGCCTGAAACCAAGGCTCAGTTGTGTTAAGTGTCTTGCCCGGGTCACCAGCCAGGAAGAGACAAAGCAAGATTCAAAGCAAGGGCTGTTGCTTCTGAAGGCTTTTCTTTGTTTTTGCATAAAAACAACAGCTTTAGTTACATTCCAATAAAAGGTGCACTTTCTCAGTGTAGTTTGAATTTTGAAAAATGAATGCCCATGAAACCACCATCCAGGTCAAAGTGTAGACATTTTCATCACCCACAAATTTCCCTCATGCCTCTTTGCAATCCCGCTTCTCCCCCCCCCCCCCCCAGGCCCAGGCAACCAGTGACCTGATTCTGGTCACTATAGATTGGATCTATCTCTCAGAGTTTTGTAGAAATGGGATCTTGTGGTGTTGGGTCTTTTGTGTTCACCTCCTTTTGTTCAACGTGATGTTTTTAAGCTTTGTCCCTGTGGTTCTGTGTATCCGTTTGTTCGTCGAGGGCTCCACTGTAAATTGAGCTCTTGTTCTGTATATTTTGGGCAAGAGTTGTTCTTCCCAAGTTGTGCTAGTTCCTTTATGGTGAAGGGTGTGGGACAAAGATGTGGAGATGAGATTTGCGATGGATTTCATGGGTTTGGAATGACTGGGGCGAAGGGGTACCTTGAATTCTGCCAGCTTATCTGTAAAGTGGCGCTGATGACAGACTTTGAGTTTATTGTGAGGACTGAAGGAGGAGTAACGGTGTTGGGCAAGCTGTAAGTGTTTAGTAGATACTAGCAGTTACTGTGTTCCAAATAGAAGGCTCAAGATGAGTTTCTTGATGGCGGGGGCTCAGGATGGTGGACACCACTTCACAGGAGTGGAGCTGCCAGGAGCCTATTAGTTGAGTGGAGTATCCAGTACACATTCTCAAGCGGTGACATCTGGTGGCTCATTTGGGCTCATGGTCCAAGAAGAATTTGAGGAGTTGAGTGTGACTAGTACTGTGAACATCTCAGAGATAGCTCAGCCGTATGCAGAGCAAATTTGATGGTCAAGACCTCTGAGCTCTGTCATGAGGAAGAAGTGGACAGATGTCATCTGCCAGGCCCCTTGAGGGGCAGCGACAGGGATCAGGATGCAGGGGCAGAGGCACTTTCAGAACTTCCGATGCCATCCCAAAGTCGAATGGGTTTCTAGGGAGAAAGAGGAGGAATGTTTTTGATTCAAGAATTCCACAAACATACATGGGGCCCTTAGTGAGAACAACATGCTGTGTCATGTACTTTTATGGACTACCTTCTCTCTTTCTCTAACTACTAAGCTACCTAGTTGTGTCCAGTACATAGTTAGATCTTTATAATTGAAACGTTTTCTGAGGTATTATATACATACTAAAATACACAGATCTTAAGTGTGTGGTTCTGTAAGCTTTGACAAATCTATACGCTCCTGTAAAACCCTACAACCCTTACCGAGATCCAAAATATTTCCATCACCCCAGAAAGTTCCTTTGTGCCTCTTTTGTATCCAGTTCTCCTCTCAGGCAACAATCTGATTTCTGTCAGATACGTTTTGTCTGTTCTGGAGCATCATATGGATGGAATCATACAATGTGTACTCTTTTTGTGTCTAGCTTCTGGAGAGAACGTGGAAGCTCTTGTTAAGTGCTGAGTGCATGGCAGGCACCGTGCTAGCAACATTTGTATTATTTCATTAAAACTTCACAATAACCTTTGGAAGTCTGTGGAGCAGAGCACCGGATTGTAGGTTTGCGTGAGTCCTGCCCGGAAGTGGCATTGTATATCACTTGTGTTTTCATTTTGTTGGCTAGAACACGTTCCCGTAGCTGGACTCAGCTGTGAAAGTAGTGGAATGTGAGGGGGTGGAGGAATGGAGATAGGGACTTCCCATCCCAGAGGCAGCACTACACTATGGAAGAGGGAAACCATACTTCTTGGGATGGCTATCTCTGCCTCTATCCCCAGTTAAAGACCCCATGTCATGTCAGCCATATCAATGGCAGCATAATGGATGGGGATCCAGGAGTTCAAGTTCTAGATTTGATGCTTCTTGTATGGCCAAGGCTAGTCATTTCCCCTTGCTGCATCTCCGTTTTCTTGTGTACAAAGAGCGAGTTAAATTAGTTAACACCAGCAGTTCCTCTCTTCCATATAATGGTTTTATGTTGTGCTCCGTGTGTCTCAGACACATCGAAAAACCTCTGAGGTCTTGGCCGAAAGCAGGTTCAGTAAATCTAGGCTAGTCTCTTAAGCCAACTGTACATTTACAGTTACCTGTGCATCTTTAACCTAGTGGCTAAGGGAAACAGAAGAAATCCTGGGACCGTACAGCACAACTGGTGTTAGAAATAGGATTTTTTTTTTTTTTTTTTTGACAGTTTAGTCACGAGAGCTGTAAATTCAGCTTCTGATAAATAATTTACTTGGAGGACTGGGAAGCTGGTCTCACTGTTCTTGCCCAGCTTGCTGCTTGTGAAATAAAGACAATTCTGGTTCTGCCAGTGAGGAAAGAAAAACAGAATGTATCTTCTTTGGTCCTTGACTGCTTCTCCTTTGTTCTTGTACCACCATTTCAGAGAAAGCCACGGATTTCTGTTGGCTGGAGAAGTGAATCCTTCGTGTTTCCAGTTGGCCTATCTCTGCACAGCCCACGATCACCCATAACACTGGTCTGTTGGAGTCCTGGAAGGGACTAATATTAGTGAAAACATGCTGATGGATACTGTTTTTATTTGGGTGACTGAGGAGGAAGAGCTCAAGCCAAAATGCCTCCTCTGTAACCCTCCCCCCCCCCCCCCCGCCCCGCCCTGCCCCGCCCCATGAATTGACAGGAACTGAAGGAGGCCCCAACCAAACCTGTGTGTCATTCTGGGCTTGGCATTTCATTACTTTGTCTCTGAAGTTGCTTCTCTACCTGCCCAGGGAACAGAGCAGCTGCCCAGCAACACGTTTAGTTCTCTGTTGTCTGGGTTTTCTAGGGTCGACGAAACTTGGATGCTCATTAAGATCACTGAGCTTCATCATTTTTAATGTTAGGCCCAAGGTAATATTTAATGAGGCTGAAAAATATATTAATAAAATTGCTTGTAGTAATTAGCAGGAAATTATAATGGTCGGGTGATGGGGAGATTTTAGAAATCAGGAGTGATCAAAACCAATCTCGAATGTCACTACTTATTATTTTTTGCTTTCAGTCATCATGAACTACATGTACTTTGCATTTTTATCTCTGAAAAGAAAGTCTTTGATTGGGCTCATGCATATTGCTATTATTTCATGTTATTTTGTTCCCTATGGAATATCATAGAGAGTTAGAGCTAGCTGGGTCTTTAGAATTTCTCGTAAACCCATCATATCGCCCCCAAGAGGCAGATGGGATATTTACTGTTTCTATCTTTAGGGCTTTTATTTGGAAACAGGGGCTGTCAGAGACTGGAATCCATGTGGGATTCTCTGAATGGGAGATGAGAACAAGAGGGCATCAGTGGGGCTCATCAACGCAGAAAATACAAATGCAGGCAAAACACCAAAAGGTCACAGATCTGGGAGGTACAGATCTGAGACCAAGGTTTTAAGATCAAGGTTCTAAAACCTTATAGCATCTCCAGGTTTGATTCCTCTATTAATCTCTCTCCACCAGTCCCTGTTTGGACAAGTAGGGAAGTAAATCTGCTAAAATGAACAGGATTCCAGGAAGGCAGGGCTTGTCGTTATAAACCCGGCTTGAGCTGGGGCTTGTTGGCGGTTTCCTTGTTGGTACTGTTAACAGCTGTGGTCTTGGATTCCTACTCAGACTGGGGACTGTGATGGCTGAGGCTTCCAGGATCTGAGACAAGACTAGTTTGTTGATTTATAAAATAGGTACCTAGATTACTAGGAGATGTGTATTCATTTTTTCCCCTTTTCCTCTGTTCTTGTTCTCTTCTTGTGACACATTTTCATTGCAGGCTGGGTACTGCTTCCTGGGAATGTTGCAATGAGCAGGTACAGCTCCTGTCTTTCAGAGGTTTGCCCAGCAGTGGTCAGTAAGCAGTCTTGTAAATTTTTTTTTTTTAATGTTTATTTTTGAGAGCGAGCACGAGAGGGGGAGGGGCAGAGAGGGAGACACAGAATCTGAAGCAGGCTCCAGGCTCTGAGCTGTCAGCACAGAGCCCGACGTGGGACTCGAACCCACAAGCCGTGAGATCATGACCTGAGCTGAAGTCGGACGCTTAACTGACTGAGCCACCCAGGTGCCCCAGTAAACAGTTTTGTAATGCCGTGGGGACAAGGTCATGAAAGTGTTGGACAATTGAGTGTTGGAGGAGGAGTGGAGAGGCATGAATTGTCTGGAAGTTGGACTGGTATTTCTAGGCAAGAAAGGCAAGGCAGGCATTGCAGGCAGGGGAAAGAACACAAACAGCAGAAGTGTGTGAAAGTGTGCAAGGTCCAGGGGGGCTGCACAGAAGCTAGGGAATGCTGGATTCCTGGCTGTCAGTTGTGATTGGTGGGTGATGCCAGGGGTTGCTTTGATATGGTTTATAATGGGGATATGGCCAAATAGTTTTAATCAGCCTGGCCAGCTCTCCCACTTAGAGCCTCCCCCTCCTTATGTGTAAAGTGGGAATCATAAAAGATGGGGAAGGATTGGCAGAAATAACCCATGTAAAATGCTCATCATAAAGTCAGGGGCATAGCAAAAACTCCGTCAGTATTAGGGATTATAATTCTCCATAGCCACTGGCCTAGGGAGAGTTTCTACGATGGATACAGATTGATAGAATCAGATGGTGGCAGAGAAGGTCCTTGAACCCAAGTCTTTTAGCTCCTGTCTCATTGAGGCCTTAGGAATGGGAGTTACCAGCAGCCAGAGCCTGCTGCCCTCTGAAGCATATTTAGACCCGAAGGAAGGTGCCCTAGCTTTCTTGTCAGATTTTCCTGGGAAACACTTGGGCAGGAATACATAGGATGTGCAAACTGAAAGCCTCATGTCAATGGCATAATTTAGGGTTTAAACCCAGAGCCAGTCTGGCTTTGATTGTGTGTGGTCCTGCTGGCTCTGGCAGGAATTCGTTTCCACATGGGGAGCATATTCTCCAAAGCCTTAGGTTATACCTGTGTCTGAGATATTTAGATGCAATATAATCAGGCTGCAAACCTTATACTATTTGTACTCCTGTTACCAACTTAGTGCCTCTTGGGAAATACACTTTATTATTTTTTTTAATACATTTAAGTAGAGAGATTTGTGTATTCAAGTTTTGAGGTATGTGTGTTTGTGTGCATGTATGTATGTAGTTCTCTAATTTTTACCAGGCCTTTTATGAATTCAAGAGTCCTAAAATGAGATAAATCAACGAACTCTAGCTCTTCCAAAGACCATTCATCTTTCCCCACTGCAAGACTGACAGGAAGCGGGACTCGGGAATTTGGATATTTATCCCACAACCTGCTCCATAACTGTGAGGTTCTAGATCTAGGAAGATGGGTGTGGAGATGTGAATGGTTGTCTTTTCCCATGTTCCTGGGCTTGAGGGGAAGATGGGGACAAACACAGGGTGACAGCCTATGAGGCAGAGCTGGCTGCTGAATATGCAAGCCTTGTTTCATTCTGTTTGGCCATCATGCATCAGTGTTGACAGCTGCTTCTGACACTCCTGGTAGTGTTTGGAGTCAGGTGCAGCTGCTGCAGGGGAAGGGTGAGGGGGCGGGTGTCTTACCTGTGATGACGGGGCAGTGGCTGGACAGATGAAGCTTCCTTCGTGAAGGTCACTTGCTAAAAGATTGATGGGGAGCCTGGGTGACTCAGTCGGTTAAGCGTCTGACTTCAGCTCCGGTCATGATCTTGCAGTCTGTAGGTTCGATCCCCATGTTGGGCTCTATGCTGACAGCTCAGAGCCTGGAGCCTGCTTCAGATTCTGTGTCTGCCCCTCCTCCGCTCGTGCTCTGTCTCTCTAGCTCTCAAAAGAAAACATAAAATAAAAGACTGTTGTTGGTCAGCACCTTTCTCCCTCTGTGGGATCAAGGATGGGACAGCACTTCTTGATAAGTCACCAACTTTGTCACTTTGTTGATCATATTTGCCTTTGTTGTAGAGCAAATGGCAGAATATATTAGGAATTTCCCATCACTGGAAGAATGAAAGTAGAAACATCTTTTTCCCCCCCAGGAGAATTTGGGAAAATGTCTCCTATTCCTAGGTGCCTCTGTGGGCATCACCACTACCTGTCACTGTACTTGGACGTCTCTCCACGATCTGCTTTTTCCTCCCTATGGCCATTGCCTGGATTGGAGCCCTCACCCTTTCACGCCTGCCAGACAGCCGACCAGCTGCCTTCTGCGTGGGCTCCTCTCTCTGCATCCCACCTCTGAGCTGTGGACGTGCTGGCACCATAGGGCTGTCTGTGTGTGACTGGCTGTGCCAGCCTGGTGCTCACGCTCTTCCCTGGCTCTCCATGACCCATCCTTAGCCTGCCTGAGACGGGCCTCACGACTGATGAGCCCTTGCCAGCCTCCAGCCATGGCTCCTGGACATCTCCCCTCTGCTGCAGGCCCTGCCTCTTCTGCATACTCTTGCTCCTGGACCTGCCCACTTTGCTCCCTCTGTCCATAACCCCTTCTCTCTGACCCCCAGCCCATCTGCCCAGCCAACTCCATTGAGCTCTTGACCTCTTCCTGGGAGCCTATCCTGCATCCTCTGGTATCCTCTGCATCCAGGCTAAGTTCAGGATGTTCCTCTGTATCCCCACATTCTCTTGTCTATTTTCTCACACAGTTGATTTGTTTCTCACACAATTGATGACTCCTCTGTTTTGCCCACCACACACAGTGAGTCCTTGCAGAAGGGGTTGTGTAGCTTATCTGTCTTTGTAGCCCTGGGACAAGGGAGCAGTGTGTCCTGACAGTGATGAGACCGTTGTGGGCTCCAGTTCCCCTGGTATCTGTGGGACTTGGTGTAGTTTGTTTGACTTGCCCTAGCAGTTCTGTATAGGGACAAAGCTGCTATTTTGCAGAGTTACTGTGGGGATTGAGGTAATTATTTGTTTACTCTTCTAATAGTGTCTATTAATTTACTTTAAAAGTATATAAATTTCTCTTTCAAAAGACTAAAAATTTTCTTTAAATATGATTTAGTGTCAAGTTAACTAACATAGAATGTGTACACTGTGCTCTTGGCTTCGGGAGTAGATTCCCATGATTCATTGCTTACGTACAATACCCAGTGCTCATCCCAACAAGACCCCTCCTCAATGCTCACCTCCCCCCGCTTCCCCGATCAACCCTCAGTTTGTTCTCCTATTTAAGAGTCTTTTATGATTTATCTCCCTCTCTGTGTGAACCTATTTTCCCCCCTTTTCTTCCCCCATGGTCTTCTGTTAAGTTTCTCAAATTCCTCAAATGAGTGAAAACATAGGATCTCTTTCTCTGACGTATTTCACTTAGCATGATACCCTCCAGTTCCATCCATGTTGTTGCGTATGGCCAGATTTTATTCTTTCTCATTGCCAAGTCGTAGTCCATTGTATATATAAACCACATTTTCTTTATCCATTCGTTGGATGGGCATTTAAGCTCTTCCCATAATTTGGCTATTGTTGAAAGTGCTGCTGTAAACTTTAGGGGTACATGTGCTCCTATGCGTCAGTACTCCTGTATCCTTTGGATAAATTCCTAGTAGTGCTGTTGCTGAGTTGTAGGTTAATTCTGTTTTTAATTTTTTTGTGAAACCTCCACACGTTTTCCAGAGTGCACCAGTTTCCATTCCTACCAACAGTGCAAGAAGTTCCTGTTTCTCCACATCCTTCTCAAATCTGTTTCCTGAGTTGTTAATCTTAGCCACTGGGACAGATGTGAGGTGGTATCTCCATGTGATTTTGATTTGTATTTCCCTGATGACAAGCAATGTTGAGCATTTTTTCAAGTGTCTGTAGGCCATCTGGGTGTCTTCTTGGAAAAGTGTCTATTCATGTCTTCTGCCCATTTCTTCACTGGATTATTTGTTTTTCGGATGTTGAGTTTGGTAAGTTCTTTATAGATTTTGGATATTAACCCTTTATCTGATATGTCATTTGCAAATATCTTTTCCCATTCTGTTGTCTTTCAGTTTTGTTGATTGTTTCCTTTGTTGTGCAGAAGCTTTTTATCTTGATGAGATCCCATTAGTTCATTTTTGCTTTTATGTTTCTTGTCTTTTGGATAATTAAGGTAATTCTTCTAGAACTGTCCCTGGCCCAGAGCCTGTGAGCTGAATAGATGTTAGATGCTATTATTGCTACTTGGTTCTGGAAAATGCTGGATACTTAGTGAGCTGTTGTTAAATAGAAGGACTCAGTGGTTGAATGATATAATATCATTTTGTTGAATTCTGACTCTTTGAAACAGTTAATACAAGAACATTAATTTTCTCTTTTTTCTTTCTGAACTTTATTTTTCTTTTCCCCAAGAGCAAATAGTTTCTCAGACGTTAGCAAAACACTGTACTTGGTTAAGCAACCCAAGAATGCTTGGAAGAGAGCCATTTTGCCCAATAAGCTAATAGCTGGAGTCAGGATTCACTTCCCTGCTGGTTGAGTGACACCCCATTTCCCTCCTCTTAAAAGAACTAAATGGCCTATATTTCTTTTTTAAATTAAAGTGAATGAAAATGAATTTCACAACTCCCCTGGAGATGCCTGGAGACACACTGGGATGCCAAATAAAAAAGTTGGGAATTGCTGAGCTTAAGCACAGTAGTCATGGGATCCCAAGAAAGATATGAAACAAGAGAAGCATCCAGAGTGGAGGAAGGGGGGTTGGAGGGAGAATCAAGGAAAACAGATTATGAGGCAGAGAGATGGGGATGGGGGGAGCAGGAAGGGAGGGAATATATTGAAAAGAAACTGTTAAGTGACTGATCTTTAACTTCCGTGAAAAGTAAAACAAGTCTAAGGCGTGCTGAATAATTGCCCAAGAATTATTCCTGGCCGCCCTATAAATGATTCCTCACTATGCAAAAATATTGAAAGCAGAAGGGAAATTATTGTTTTGAGCTCAGAAATTTCTCAGTTCTCTGACTTTGCTAACGAGATTTGAGCCCATTATCCTTGTCTCACTGTGAGCCTCCGTCAATAGCAGAACTTGTATCTCCTGAGGGATTGTCTACTGAGTTCATTTCAGCTTAACAAGTGTTTATTGAAACCCAGAATGTGTCTAGGGCTGGGATCAGAACCGTCACCATGCCGGGGTTGCGATGAATGGTTCTTTGGGCCTGAGGGGGTTCCTAGTGGATTGAGGGGAAACCATTGGAGAATGGCTCCTGAATGTGCCCCCACCTCAGCCCCAGTGCCTGAGCTGACCCCCTGGGGAGGACATTTTTCAATGGCCTTTTCAGGTGTTTTGGTAGGATAGATGAAGCAGGCCAACTCGTGCGGGTACCTGGGTGCTTCTCCCTGCATCCCCCACACGCCCCTCAACTTTCCTTGTTGCCAACTGCATGATGGTCTTAAATTATAAAACCGAACACGTCACCCTGTTGGCTCTGCATTGCACCTGGTTTCCATCTGCACCTGGAATAAAATCATACTCATTAGCATGGCCCACGAGGCCCTACCAGCCTCTTAGCCCCGTTCTTCCCATTTCTGGGCTTTGCACTCACTGTTTCTTCTCTTTGGAATACCTATCCCTCAACTTTGCACAGCGTGGTTCTCCTGAGTACCCAGGGTTTGGCTTAGATGACATCTCTTAGCCACAGAATCTAAATTTTCCTCCCCTGCCTTCTGCCTTCCTGTAGTCTGTGTTGTCTGTACTTGATATTTGTAATTATTGTTTTCTTACTCTCTCCTCTCACAAGATGGTGAGCTCAAGGGGGAAGGTCCTTCTCTTTTCCTCTTCTTAGTCCCAGTGCCCAGCACACAGTAGGTGTTTAATAAACTGTGCCTGACTTTTTTATGCATTGGTGGAGTCAAGAGTACAAACATTGATGAAATAAGAAAGAGGGAATTGTAGGGACAAGAGGTATTAATGGAAGGAGTGCTATTAACTCAGGAGACGGGGGCCAGATCCTCTGGCCCCTTGGGACGTGTGTAGCTTTGCCTGGGAAAGAAATTAATGTTCAAGGATCCTCCCTCCTGGCTCTCAAAATTCTGAGTATAAAAGCTCTGAGACAGAACAATTTATTGATTGACAGCTCTTTGGCCTAAGCCTGCCCCAGAAATGTTTTCATGAAGAGACGTTGCTCACTGCCTGCCTGTCTCACGTTGACGTTTTCAGGCTTAATTAGAGCCTGTTACCCCTTCTTAAGTAGTCACACACCAGACACGCCAAATAACCTTAGCACCGGGCGCTGAGATAGGAGAGCGGAATAACAATTTGATTTCGGGTAGTTAAAAGCCGAAGGCCTCTACACCACAGTTGTTCATTTCCTTGATTTAACAAGTTAAGTGAGTTCTGTATGAGTTTTTCTAATTTGTTCTGTAACATTTTATCGAGTCGTCTACACCGGCTCTGAAGCTGTGGGAGGTATGTACTCTTGAAGAGGCTCCCCACCACTTAGAGCAACTGTTAAGAACATCGTGCCGAGCATTTTTACACACCCGGCTTCATTTCCTCCTCCCCGTAGCTCTGTGGGATACACACCGTCAGCATCTGAGGCCTGTAGGGCTGAAGCGCAGATGCAGAGAGGCCCCCCTCAGTTGTCAGGTCACACGGCGAGGAGGTGGAGAAGCAGGACTCGAATCCCAGTCTGTGGTTCCTGTGCCAGCGAATGTTGAGAGGGGCAGTTGTTAGATTTGGGGTCTGTTCCCGAGGAGTTTTTAACCTACTGATCGTAGGAGTAACACGCTGGAAAGAGTCAGTGGCTGCGTGGCCCGTAGTTGGCGCTGTTGACGTGGTCACGTCTTTCTCCGCCTTCCCAGGCCAGTCTCACTGGCAGGCACTGTCAGCTCCAGCCTTCAGGGACCACCCTGTCCCCGAGTCTGCATGCAGTCCCCTCCCTTCCATCAGTCTGTCCACCTTCCTTCTAGCCCCTGCCTGCCTGTGGGCACTCCCCTGTGCTGGGCTCCCTGGGTGGATTTGTTTGGTGGTCTCCTGCCGGCCACAGGGGCTGTGCTGGGGGCCCCAGATTCTGCCTCTGCTTCCTCCTGTGCTGGGGGCTGGCCTCCTGCTGCTCTCCAGGGTTTTCCTACCCCCCCCCCCCCCCCCCGGGCCCACTGGAGCCAAAGGGGTGCCATCTCAGGCATTCCTGTTGGCTGTCCTGTTGAAAAGGCCCCTATGATCTCAGCTTGGCACCAAAATTGGCTAGACTTGGGCACATGAGCAATTTTTGGTGGCATTAGTGGAGGAAACACCTGTCCTAAAACATGAGACCCTGTGAGCCTGACAAATCTTACCCACTTTGCAGCCCTGTGACACAAAAACACTCTTGTAAACATCACATTCTTTTGTATTACTCAGGCCACTATGTCACTGGGTGACCTTGGGAAGGTGGTGTTCCTGCCCGGGCCTCTGTGTACCCATTTGGTAAGTGAGAAGTCTGGACTGGATAATTTTACAGGCCTGTGGTTTGGGATCTCAGTGACAGTTCACAAGCTTGTCCTTAACCTTTACACACTTGTGGTGTGTGGTTAGGAACATGAACTTTGAGGCAGGGAGACTAGAGATGGGCCACCTGCAGGCTGTGTGACCTTGGGCAAGCTGATTAAGCTTGCTAAATCTCAGTTTGCCCATTTGTAAAATAGGGCCAACTCCAGAACCTTCCTTACCAGTGGGGTACAGGCAAAATAGGGGAGACACCAGCAAAGCTAGGCACGAAACACCCTGCTGAGCTGGTCTGATAAGATAGAAGCTCAAACTGGAAAGAGAAGGGGAGTGGCTTGGACCATTGGAGCTTGGGAAGCATGACGTACTGGAGCTATGGGCCAACTGGGGGTGGTGAAAGAATACCTGCCCCATGACCTTGGCCCAGCGCAACTCTCCTCGTGTGGTTGTTCTTGACCTGATGGAGAAGAGAGGCAGATTGAGTTTTCTGTTCTGAGGTAGCCAAGGGTGGGGGGATTATAAAACCCAAGGTCACCAAGGGGGACTCTTGGTGAAGTGGAGATTTGTGAGGATGAGTGCTTTGTAGTTCCATAGCTTGCTCTTTCCTTCCTGCAGCCCAGGATCTGCTGTCCCTGGGAGCCCATTCTTCATTTCCAGAGTAGAGCCAACTGTTGGCTCTGGGCAGGACAGGTTTGGCTTTAGGAGATGATGTATGGAATCTAAGTGTGCTGCCTGGTTAGTAAATTATCCCCTGGATCACTGGACAGTGAGACATTTTAAACTGGAGCCTATGGGCTTTGTGCAGCCTCCTGCATTTTGAATTTGCAGTGGGAATTGACTGTGAATGCGCGGTGTGCCTACTATGTGTCAGAACAATGACACTTGAGGAGTCTCTCTACCTGAAAAGGGGAAGGGAGAAAGCCAGCCCTAACTGGGCACCTACTGTCAGGCCTTAACATGTTTTGTTCCATTCGATCCTTATCATAATCCTATAGAGCAATTATTGTATAAATGAGGAAACTGAGGCACAGGGAGGTTAAGGGACTTGCTGGAGGTATCACTCTGGTACACAACAGACATAGACTTTGAAGTCAGGAATGATCAGGTGTAAAAATGTATTCTGTCTCCAGTGAGTGACCTACGTTCGGGAACTGTAATTGTTTTTTGTAAAGGGCCAGGTAGTAAATATTTTAGGCTCTCTGGGACATAGGGTTTCTGTTAAAACCTTGCCATTATGTCAGCATATAGCATGATAATATATAAACAAATAAGCTTAGGCATGTTCCAATAAAACTTGATTTACAGAAACAGCTAGTGGGCCAGGTTTGGCCTCTGGGCTGCAGTTTGCTGAGCCTTGCTGTATTTATTTATTTGTTTAATTTTGAAAGAGAGAACATGTGCACCAATGGGGGAGGGGCAGAGAGAGAGGGAGAGCGAATCCCAAGCAGGCTCCCTGCTATCAATGCAGAACCCAACATGAGGCTTCATCTCAGGAAAGCAAGATCATGACCTGAACCAAAACCAAGGGTCAGCTGCTTAACCAACTGAGCCACCCAGGTGTACCCACCCCTGCCCCAACCCTTGCTTTAGAAAAGAGCCAGACTGCCCATGAACACCATTTTTGCCCAAGTAACCATGAGACAGCCAGCTTTCCTTTCCAGAACAAAAACGATTCTCTTAGATGTTGTGCAATGATCTGAGGGCCACATGAGGCAGATGTTATGTTGCTGCCATCCCTCCAGGTGATAAGATTCTTTTAGGTGCTTTCCAACAGGTAGATGTTGTGGCTCTGGAGAAACTGGTGGGGGGTGGTTGTGGTATAGATGGAGTTAAATGAAACAGTGAGAGTAACATAATTTTCTTCTCTGTTGGTCACCATCATAAATTTTGAAGTTGATTCTAAAGCTAATCATGGCAACATTTAAGAACAGTATATTTTTAAAAGAAAATTTGTATTCACTGAATTGGTACCACAGGCAGTACCTAAGGAGATAGTAGAGCATAGTGTTTAAGAAATAAGGCTTTGTGGTGAGAAAGATTGGGGTTCAAATCCCAGCCTAGCAACACAATAGCTTGTAAGGTCCTAGGAGGTCATGTAAGCTGAGTCTTGGTTTCCTCAGCTGGTTAGAGTGAGGGTTTTTTTTTTTTTTAATGTTTATTTTTTTATTTTAAAAATGTTGGTTTTTGTGAGCGAGAATGCGAGTGTGGGAGAGGGAGAGAGAGAATCCCACGCAGGCTCCATGCCATCAGCACAGAGCCTGATGTGCTTGATCCCACGAACCATGAGATCATGACCTGAGCTGAAGTCAAGAGACTTTTAACTGACTGAGCTACCCAGGTGCCCCTTTAATGTTTATTTTTGAGAGAGTGAGGAAAAGAGAAAAGAGTACTTATGCGGGGGAGGGGCAGAGAGAGAGGGAGACATTGGATCTGAAGCAGGCTTTGTGCTGTCTCTGCAGAGCCCAATGTGGGGCTAGAACTCATGAACCTGAGCTGAGACCAGGTTGGGTGCTTAAATGACTGAACCACCAAGGCACCCCTAGAATGAGGTTTTTAACCTTTCCTGTACATTAGTATCATCTAGAGAGCTTGGACTCGGTGCCCAGAGTTTCCGATTAAGTAGGTCTGGGGCAGAGCCAAGAGTTGGTGTTTCTAAGAAGTTTCTAGGTGATGCTGATGCTGCTGGTCCAGGGACCACACTGTGAGAACCACAGGGTAAGAGCATGCTCAGTGTTCCAGGTTCTGACTACTTCCCAGCAGGAGGATTAAAATCTGAGTGGAACACGGAAACAGGGCGTTCTCAGTACATCCTCAGGAAGCACAAGTAGGGGCTTGGAGACTCTTCCACCTTTTGAAGGCCGCCTGTAGGTGGGTTCAACTCTCAATAGTTCCATGAGAAGCTTCTCGAAGGTTGGGCAAGAGAAAGAGGGAGGGACAGGAGTTTTCTCTTCCATCTTTTACTGAGAGGGGGATAAAGTTAGTGGGAGTTTCTCTTAGGATCAAAGATCACAATGGCAACATTTTGCTCTGTGCAAAACCAGCCTCGGTGGTTGTGGGAGGGAGCCAGTAATGCAGGGAAAGTGCTTTATAGCCTGTGGCTAGCATGTGGTATGCAGCCAGGAAGCATTAGCTATTATTATTTTGTGTATTGTAAAAACAAAACTAATGTTTCAGAAGTGTTCTATTGTCAAAGATCCTCTCCCCCTCCTCCCCCGTTCTGTTCTCTGTTGGTCACCACCACTGGCTGTTTGGGGTGTATCTTTCAGGCATTTTCTTTATTGATACTCATGATTCATAATCTTAAACAATGACAGACAGCCGTCTGAAAGAGTGGGTGTTTTTACTCTCCCAACATTCTTATCTTCTGTCTTTTTGACCTTTGTAATGCATAGATGAAAAAACATTTTTAATTAGCATTCACTCAGTTGTTAGGTAGAAAAATATTTTCAAATGTTGATTGATGTTCTGCTTTTTCTTTCTTAGCTGGTCATAGCCTCCGCACGTTTTTCTTTCAGGTGATTTTCGTTTTCATTTGGAAGTGCTCTATGGATATCAGAAATAGTCCTTTCTCTGTCATCCATGTTGCACTGTTTTTTTTTTTTTTTCTTTTTTTTCTCAGACTTGTATTTTTACTTGGTTATGGGTTTTTAACTGTCCTTTTAGTCACATAGAAGTTTTTTCATTTTTCTAATTTTTAGGTGGTGAAATCGATCAGTATTTTGTTGCTTTTTGGTTTTAGGTCTCCATCAGAAAGGTTTTCCTCACTGTTAATGAAGATAATTTCCTTTTTTTTTTTTTTTTCTTGGTATCTTTGTGCTTTCTTCTGCCCTCCATCCTTCCTTTTCTTAAATCTTGAATAGGCCAGGCTCTTATTTTGAATTAAGGGTGAGGTAGAAACATGCTTTATTTTAGTCCAAGATGACAGCTAATTGTCTCTATCCTTTAATGAAGAACCCACATTTCCTACTTACAGGCAGTGCAACCTAAATAATACACTCCCATTTATTTTGGGGTCTAATCAGCTTCTACTTCTTTGCCTGTTTAGAGGGTGGTACCATCTTGCTTTAATGCCATAGCTATATATTTTAGTATTGGAGAGGATCATTCTCTCATTACTCTAAAGTTTCAAAAGTTCCCCAGGTATTTTTGCATATTTATTCTACTGAACAAATTTTAGAATATTTTTGTCAAATGTTCTCTAAGATAATCTGTTTTGGATTTTGGTCAGCTCTGCACTAGATTCATAGATTACTATAGAGACCCCAGACATTTTTATGATGTTCAGTTCTCTAATCACAAAAGGAGTTTCCCATTTACTCTGCTCTCTTGTATAACATGCCTCATTGGGCTTTATCATTCTCTTTTAGGTCTTAGACATGTCCTGTTTATTCTTGCATCTTTTTTGTATATGGGATAAGTGTTTCTATTATGTTTTCTAACTGGTCCTTGCCAATCATTACATCCTGGTATATACAGACTGGCATAAGAAGATGAGGTTTTTAGGCAAATATTTTATATCTAGCTCCCATACTGAAACTCTTTTACCAGTTCTGATAGTTTGCAGTTATGCCCTTGGGTTTTCAGGTAGACGATAATATCATCTAAAATAATGGTTCTTCTGTCTTCTCCTTTTCAATACTTGTGCTCTGATTTTTAATTTTTCTAGAAATCCCAGAATGAGGTTCAATAATCATGATAATAGCAGATACCCCTCCCCCCCCCCTTTTTCCCTGATTCAGTTAGTAAAATAGTTTGGAAATAGATGTTTATCATTTTAAGGAACCAGAATTCTTATTACTAAGGTCTTTTAAATTTTATATCAGGAATATTGTGATCCTCTGTGGTTTTTACCCCATTGACCTATTTTAAAAAATTGTATGGTTAAATTTCCAAATTTGAAACTATTGTCATTAACTTTAATTGGTTATGGTTTATTCTTTTATTATGGTACTGGATTTGACTTGCTAGTATTTTATACAGCTCCATAATCCCTTATCTAAAACCCTTTGGGTGAAATGTGTTTGCAGTTTGTATTTTATTAGATTTTAGGAAGGTAGTATGATACATATACTGTGAGTGATCTGTAATAACCCCATGGAGTCTAGAGACGTACCCCTTAATCAAACACATTAATAATTATGCAGCCAGACATAGGAATACAACACTAAGTCAGGTAGATGAATGTGGGAAGGAGTCTTAGGTCAGAGATGGTTGCTGAAGGAGTTTAGGCCAGGTTTTCTACTGATTTAGGATGGGTCCCGGAGCAGCAGACCCTGAGGTAAGGGCTCACGGGAGAATGATTGATTAGGAAGTTCCCAGGAAAAATGTGTGGACAGGTACAAACAGGGAGAGGAGGCAGCCAGCAGAGTCCCGGGGAGGGTGACTTGGGCTCCCTTTCTTGGTGGGGGGTGGGGTGGGGGGGTGGTTCTGGAAACGACTCTTGAACTGTCCCCATCGGGAACAAGGGGGCTGGGGTGTCTGTGCACCCAAATGATGCAGGTTGTGAGGAAAGGAGGGGGCTTTGACAGCACAGGCCACTGCCACCACATGAGTTAAACCCAGGTTTTAGAGCTTTTTCACTCTCAGAATCTGGCATGAGAGATGATGGACTTTGATTTTGGCCTCAGTATCTCACAGTGATGCTGTTCTGTTGTTTTCCTGTCATACTGCAGTCAAGCTTGATAGCTGCTTAAGATGCACAGGGTGCCCTTCTCCCACCCTCGGCCGTGGGGGAGTTGATAAGGCACCAGGATCCTCTGTTCTCTGGAGAGTTTTCAGAACTAGCCTGAAAAGCCACCTGGCATAGCACAAATTTTGGAGGCAAAATTTGACAGGTAGTTAAGTTTTAAAATAGGCATTATTGAGTCAAACTGGTTCTCTATATTTTCCTGAAAAATAGCGCCTTTCGTTGCAGTGTAGTTTGCTAGCACAGTTGCACAGAGTAGTTCGTAAAATTTGCATATCTTTGTAACACACTGTCAGTGCAATTACTTTATCTTTTCTCCTTTACAGTGAGTTAAAGATCTAGTCTAATTCATTATGGTGTCACCAATTCCTGACACTTAAAGTACTCAGTGAATATTTGCTGAATGAAGGAATCGATGAATGTGGCAATTCCTACTTTTTCATGTTTATCTTTTTTCCCTCTTGCCAAAGGTTTATCTACCTTAATGTCTTTTGAAAAGACCCAGATATTATGTTTATCAATACTATGCTTAAACTTTTTTCTAATTCATTAAGTACTTCTTTTAGTTTATTCACTTTTTCTTAAAAAAAAAAAAAACCAAGTTGAGTGCTCAGTTCATTGATTTCTAACTTAATAGGAAAAATTATGGTATGCTTTTTCATTTGACTATAGCTTTGGCTTCATCTGGAAAGTTTCAAGTGGTAGTTATTTCTTTTCTATTTTTTTTTCCTTAATCTGTCATCTTATTTTACTTCTTGAATGCAATAGTTTAGCATACTGTTTTTAACATTTGAGTAGTTGAGTGTTTATTTATCTTACATAATAAATGCCAAACTTTATTTCATTGTGATCGTAGCATGTGACCTGTACAATTTAATCTTTGTGATTTAGGTTTCATTTTTGTAAGTTCTTTTTTTTCTGTTTTATTTATTTTGAGTAAGCAAGAGTGAAAGAGAATGAGCAGGAGAGGGGCAGAGAGAGGGAGGGAAAGAATCCTCAGTGAGCTCTGTGCTGTCAGCACATAGCTTGACACAGGACTTGATCTCACAAACCATGAGGTCATGACGTGAGCTAAATCAAGACTTGGATGCTTAGTCAGCTGAGCCACCCAGGTGCCCCTCATTTTTGTAAATTTATAAAACAATTAAAATTCTTTTTTCCCTTCTGCCTCTGCCTTACTCTCATAAAACTTTGAAAAATGTGAGAAGAGTAATTCCTCCCACCCAAATTGAATAATAGTTAGGTTGCATTTCTTTAATTATGTTTAAGACCCTGTGTTTTTTCTTTTTTGGGGGTGTAATATAAAAGTAACATGGGATCCACCTGACCAGCTCATTCAATTTGTAATACAGGTCATAGTATAAAATGCAATGTCCTTGTTCCTTTGTGGGCTCTAAAGGAAGCCTCCCAGGAGGAGCTTTTACCCCTGGCTCCATTTATCTTTGTTCTTGGGGTTAGGCCCCTTACCGGGACTTAAGGGACAGACTGAATGGAACCCAAATGATTGGCAATTACTGGCTTGAGGTTGCTGGTCTGGGGAGTATCTGTTGTACATTACAGTTCTAAGCAGACCTTTTTTTATCCTCAGCCTCCGGACATGAGCATGAATATTCCTCTTCTAAATTATGGCGATGCCATGTAAATTTTCAATAAACATATCTTATCTGGAATTTCCTTCAGCTGGGTGGCCTGCTGTGAGTGTGGAAAAGAGAGATTTGAAGCCAGAGAGCAATTAAATTTGTTCAGTGGGCTCCAAATTCCATTTTCTTTAACTGTGAAGACCTGCTTTGCCCTTAATCATTAGGCTTCACTATCCGGGCACCTAAGCACGCATCAGGCTTAGGCAGTTTAAGTCATTCATTCATTCCTTCATTTATTCACTCATTACCCAAAGCAGAGTTCTGTTGCAGGAATGTTAGGTATTCTGACAGTAATTAATCTTTAAATTAAAAAAAAAAACAACTTTTTGTAAACTAGTTTAAGCCGTTATCTTTAAATCATCTGGTTTTTGAGCACAGATTCCTTCCTTCCAGAAAGGATCATTAGAGCACCTACAATATTGATGTGCAGAAACAAGGGTGAGTCACAAAGAGTGCTTGTTCTCTGGAACCCAGACCAGAATATGGTCTTAATGGACTTAAGGCAGGTGACCAGTCTGGTGACCAAACCCAGAGGCTTACCACCTATTTTTATAAATGGTCTTATTGGAACACATCCATTCTTTTGTGCTACAATAGCAGAGTCAAACAGTTGCCATATAGATTCTATGTCCCACACATTCAAAAATATTTGGTCTTTTCCAGAACCAGTTTTGCTGTCTGCTGATGTGGAAAGGCAAGGTCTAGGCAGAGAGATTTCACAGACCTCCAGACACAGTAATGTACTTTGAAACTCTTAAGTGCTCTTAGTGAGGGGTTGGGCTCATTTTCTGGGCAGTTTTGAGGCAGGACATGTTCTTGTTGCCTCTCAGGTTCTGCTCACAGGGTGAAACACTGGAACAGCCTGCTTTGGTCTGGACAGCAGAGGGGTGGGGACAGCTGAGACGCCTGGTCTCACTTTCCTGGTCTCAGGGCTGCAATTGGGTGCCCAAGCCCAGCCTACCAGAGAGTGGCTTTCCCTCTCTTGAGATCTACAAAATGCTTACAACAGTGCCTGGCACAGAGAAAACTATGTGGAATAAATGAAAGCCTTTGAGGCCCTTGGGGGCCATGTAGAGGCCAATGGCAGCTTAGGGTGCCCCCTTTCTTGTCCACACTTATGGGCTTTCTTCCAGCATAGCCCACCCTTTATCAGCTGACTGGGCCTCCTCTGGTAGTGAGGGTGTGTGGGGTCTTGACTGACCAGCTGTCCTTCCTCTTCCTCCTAATCTGCTTCTTTAGCTGTGGGTCTGGGTCCACATGCCTCTTGGAGCTGGATGACCTTCAACTATAACCCTTGTAAAATGATAATAAAAACAGTAATATGGAGCATAATTATTATGAGTAGCTGTCATTTATTGAGACTCAGCAGGTGCCACTGACTTAGCCTATGTCAGGTTGGCTTGCAGATCAAATCCAGATCCTAGCCTATGGTTTACATAACATTTTATTGGAACACAGCCACCTGGCATCTGGGGCTGTTTTTATGCAGCAGAGTTCAGTCCTTGTGACAGAAAAGTCTGCAAAGTCTGAGGTAGTTACTCTCCGGGGCCTTTATAGAACAAGCTGACTGACCCCTGACCAGTCCTCTTATATCCTCTTTGAGGTGGTGCTGCATTAAGTCCATTTTACAGATAGCAAAGTGAGATGCAGAGGTTGAACAGCTTGCACACGTAGCAGAAAGCTCAGGGGTGCTTGCTTCTAACTTCTTCGCTCTCCCTTTACAAGTTGCTCCGAATCGTGGGTGTAGAGGCATTTCTGGAGTAGAAGGCTCGGGAGCTCTGTGACCCTGTTTAGCCATTGACTGTGATTTTTAAAAAGTTTATTTTTGAGAGCGTGAGCACGGGAGGTGCAGAGAGAGAGAGGGAGACAGAGGATCTGAAGCGGGCTCTGTGCTGACAGCAGCGAGCCCATTCTGGGGCTTGAACCCCTGAACTGTGACATCATGACCTGAGCCCAAGTCCTATGCTTTAACTGACTGAGCCACCTAGGCGCCTCTCTCACTGTGGGTTTTTTGTTTTTTTAAATGTGTTGGCACAATGAATGGGCCAGCCTGGGGGACCTCTGTGGCCCTTCCAGCCCTGAGGGGCTGAAGTTTCAAGCCAGGGCATGCCTGTGTTCTGCAAAGAGTTTCCGCAAAGCAGAAGAAGATCTAGAAAAAGAGCCTGATGCAGTATGGTGTAGAGGGCAGAGCTCACAAAGCCTTGCCTTGAATCTCGGCTTCCCTCTCCCAGCCTCGAAGTTGTGGCATGTTCCCGACCTTCTTCCTGTGAGCTCGTTTCATGCCTTGTAAAATGGAGAGAATAGTATGAAAGTTGTCTTTCCCATCCCTGGCCTTCTACAGGTACTGGGAGAGGCTTGTCCTTCACACAAGCAGGGTGCCCTGATTCCTCCCTGCTGATTCACAGGGATGTGCTCCTGGGGTGACAGGGGTGGTTGAGGCCGCCCAGTGGGGTGGAGTCTGAGGGGCTACCCTTGGATCCTGCCTAGGGCCCAGCAGATGAGATGGTACCCTCTCCATGTACTTGTTCCAACACCCAGCCCTCAACCACCAAGGAAAACTGGAGACCCGGGGGGGAATTCAGGTGCTCTCTCTCTGCCTTTGCTTCTATTTGCTCCATCTGCTGAGCTTTTTGTGGATTTGGGGGTAAAATTACCTTATTAACCTTTCTTTTGTAAATACCACTGTGAAAGAAGGGGATTTTGTGTTCACTCATCTTTTTGTTATTATAGTAATTGCTTTCAGTTTATAACTAATTTAATGTTGCTCCTTCCTAACCTGGCCTTTATTATGAGAAGCCTGGGAGGAATCCTAGAGTGGACGCACAGCAGGTGGGCGTCTGCGTGTGGGTGGAGCAGGTCCCTACAGAGGGTATGATTTCCAGTGCCTTTGTTTTCATTTCTGGGTCTTAGTGGTGAAGAAGCCCGTTCCCATCTGCCTGCCGGCTGGATCCCCAAATGGAGATATCAGGAGGAGATTGATACACAGGGTGAGGAGGCAGCTGGGGCAGGGAAGTATCTAGAAGCCATTCCTTGAGAAGACCAGGAAAGAGACCTGGTGACATTGTAAAGGGGGCGGGGGTGGAAAGGAAGGCTCAAAATAGCTGTCCTGTGGATCTGGACTTGTTCTCTGAGTCCCTAAGGAGTGACCCAAGAGAAATGGGCAGGGGTTACAAGGTGGCAAATTTGGATACAATAGGAGAAATGTGCCCACTGTTGTGACGTTCACAAGTACCTGACAATAGAGCTGTCTTCCTTGAGAGGTACTCTGAGGTGCTCCTACACACTCATTCCAGTTCAAGTTTAAGTGTCTTGGTGTGAGTTTTACAGATGGAGGTTCTCTGGTCCAACCTCCTGAGGCCCCTGTGATTCTGGACCACATATCAGAATTTGTGTTTGGGGGAAGGTGCCTGGAAAGGGAGTGGATATCTAGCTGCAACTATTTTACTTTTACTAGTTTTGTGGAATAAAAGCCTCCCTCCTCGCTGGCAGGCTAATGTAGGCCAGTCTCTTGACATCAGGGGACTTGGAAACAGGGAGGGAAGGGGAGGAAATTTGCTAATGACATGCACAGATCCTCTTTGATCTCAGGAGAGATTCAGAGCACAGGCCTGGCTTCTCTGCAGGGGGCTCAGATAAGAGATTCCAATTTCCCTGTGGACTTTCCAGGAACTACAGAGTCATTAGCTTTTTTTCTCTGTTTATCAAGTGAACATAAACAGGTACAAAAATGGTTTGCCTTCTCCCTTCTGGATTAATTATATACATTCCCCGCTCCCCTCAGATTCATTAGATTTATTTGCCACTGTTCTTTTCTATGAAAAGATTTGGGGCAGTGGGTGAGGGGCATGGAGAAAATCTGGATCGTCGTTGAGGGAATGTTGCTTCCTCCAGGACTCCAAAGCAGCCCCCTTTTAACATTTCCATTGGAATCTTCTGTGATGATGGAAATGTTCTCTACCTGACCTACCTGCTGTAGTAGCCACTAGAGCCACTAGCCATGTGTGACCCTTGAATACTTTAAATGTGGACCGTGTGAATGAGGAACTGAATTTTTAGTTTTATTTAATTCTGCACTGACAGGTATCCAGGAGGAAAGCCCAAAGTTCGGAGTTGACCACATACAGGTTGTGTGATCTTAGGGAAGGGATTCCCACTTTCTGAGCCTTTGTTTTCTGTATGAAAGAACAGCAGGAATGGGAGTGATGCCAGCCAGTCACAGGGTTGGCACAGAGTTCTCACGGAAGGTGCCTGTGATGAATTTTGGCCACTCCTCTCCAAACCTAAGGTGACCTGTTGGCCACTCTTCACTGAGACACATGTTTGTCCCCCTCCAAGGCTGGGGCAGAGAAAGAGGTCAAGAAGGAAAAACCGTAGTAGCTGGGGAGTAGAGTTGCCTGGTGCAGAGACGAACAGGTTGAGGTGGACCTCAGCATCCTGCCACTTGGACCAGGTGTGTTTGGGAACCCGAGAGGGCGCAGGAGGTTTCCTTCTCAGAGATTCCTGTGGGTTGCCCCTTTGATCACTGTGGCTTGCCTTCATACTGAGGTGTTGAGGCCTTTCCCACATAAACCCCAGAGTGTACATTTAGCATGTTGACTTCAGAGGCAGAGACGGCTGAAGTTGAATTTCCTTCTGATGGCACTGTCGCTTGAGCAGATCACATAACCTCTCTGAGCTTCAATTTTCTCGTCTGTCATAATAGAACCTACTGCAAAGAGTCACGTGCAGATAATTAACAGATAAAAAGGCAAGAATTATCTAGTACAATTCCTGGCCCGCAGATGCTGGCTGTGTCCTATGTTGGAATCTTGCGACTCCCCCTTTAGGACTCGGGCGTCCTTTCCCCGGCTGCTGAGTGTTTGCTGCTGACACTGAAAGCTGAGTCCTTTCCCATAATTGCCCTCTGTGGAAGGGGAGGTACCTTGCCCAGGATGACACCCCTTGTCTGGGGGCAAGGCCATTTGATGTCAGGGTACAAGCTCTGCTACCCTCGCCTCAACTCTGGGCAACTCAGAGGGGCTCTCCAAGGTGTAGAGCTCCTTGGGTGACCAGCTGAGGCCTCTGTTGTGACTACACAGTAGCTCAACTCCTCCCTCTACCTCATCCTGTTTCCGTTATTCCTTTATAGGTGATGGTCCCAAGAGCCCTCTGTATTAGGCATCTTGCTTGGAAATGTCCTCTCCTTCTGAATTTGTTTCCTGGGGAAGCTGATCTAAAATGGAGAATGTGCTTTTCCTTCCTCCATTTGAGATTTGCTGTTGTAATTGTTCTAAGTTCTTTTTTTTTTTTTTAATGTTTATTATTTTGAAAGAGAGACAGAGCATGAGCAGGGGAGGGGCAGAGAGAGAGGGAGACACAGAATCCGAAGCAGGCTCCAAGCTGTCAGCAGAGCCCGACACGGGGCTTGAACTCAGGAGCCATGAGATCATGACCTGAGCTGAAGTCGGGCACTTACTTAACCAACTGAACCATCCAGGCGTCCCCTAAGTTTTCTTGTTTTTTTGTTTTTCTAAATGTTTATTTTTGAGAGAACTAGCTGGGGAGGGAGGGAGGAAGAGAGAAAGACAGACAGACCTGGAGACAGAGGATCTGAAACGGGTTCTGCTGACAGAGAACCCGATGTGGGATTTGAACTCACGAACCATGAGATCATGACCTGAGCCGAAGTCATATGTTTGACTGAGACATCCAGGGCTCCCCCTTTCTAAATTCATTTAACCTAGAGTAAACTCCTTTCTTTCTGACTCCAAAACCTACTCACGGGCCCTAGCCACACTTCTCCACAGCAGGAATAGCAGCACTTCAGTTTTCTCTTTAAAAGCTTCCATTTGTTCCTCCATAACCCCCAAAGTTAAGTCACACCTCTTTGGCATGGCCTTCCAGGTTCTTTCTAAGCTGATTCCGGTGGATCTTTCTAGAATCATTTTATCTGATTCTTTATCTGTTTATCCTAAGCCCCATCCTCACTGAACAACAAGCGGTATGTGCTCATGTCCTTGTACGTGCCGTCTTTCTCTGCCTGAAGTTTACTTTTCCCATTTTCTGTCCTTTCTTCTTGGTCAGAATTCTTCTCAAATTCAGAGTCAGTCAACCTTATTTGTAGTGCAGCATATATGTTGGCTATTTATATGGTCTCCCTTTACCCCCTTCTCGATGCATCTTGTTACAACACTTGCCTCAGTATATCAAAATGTGTCAGTGTCCCCTCACCACCTTCCCATTGTACACACCTCTTCTTTGCACTTCCTGCCCAACCAGTGACTGCCACTTACTAGGTGCTCGGTTTATGAAAGATTCTCAGTTCACAGATGGTGTTCGATGCATAGAAGGCCTTTAATTCTTAATAGCGGCTTGATAAATAGTAGCGGAGGAAAAAAAGACAAGGGAAGAAGGTATTTCAGTTAGGATATACTGGCTATACTTCAATAATAAATGATCCCAGCCCACAGCAAACTGTAACCACAACGGTTTGCTTTTATCCATGCTACATATCCATCAAGGATTGGCTGTGACTTTACACTACATGGCCTTTAACCTGCTGCTTAGGCTGATGAAACAGCCTCTACCTGGGAAACAGGTGGTCTGTGGAACAGAGAAAACAATAAGGATTTTAAGCTTTCATCTGGCAATGACACATGACTGTCCATGTTGAAGGGAACACAGCGAGTCCCATGACGATTCCTGAGTTCAGTAGGATGCAGGTGTCTCACGTTCCATCTTGCAGGCTGCCAGAAATCAAGCTTCCTATCTGCCACTAGGACAGGGATGTCTGATCCTCCCCCAGGGAGAAGCACCCCAAGTCACATGGCCAAGCCTAACCTCAACGGAGTGGGATGAGTTAGACCTGTACCAGTATTTTGAACACTATTACAAAATACACAGAATGAAGTGGAGAACACAGGTGGCATGCCAGGCTAACTGCCCAAGGGTCTTTTGGAGTCAGTTTGCAGAATGTATGACCACTGAAGGTATGAGAATGAAGTTTTGCATGGTGCATCTGCTTTGTTCCCGGAAACTCCCTCTTGGGAGTGTTGCCAAAGTTTCTGCTGTTGATGCTAGTGATGAAAGCCAAAGCATTTCCAGTCGGCCCATTGGTGG
Source organism: Panthera tigris (assembly GCF_018350195.1). Classification (NCBI taxonomy): domain Eukaryota; kingdom Metazoa; phylum Chordata; class Mammalia; order Carnivora; family Felidae; genus Panthera; species Panthera tigris. Next base: position 17,169,907 of record NC_056662.1, read on the forward strand.
CCTGTATGCACGACTTCACTCTGCCTCACAAGCAGTCGATGGACCATGGAGACATTTGATGGACGGCTGCTTCATGTAATTTCTGGGCCTGTAACTTGTTTGGAACTGTCAGGCCAGACAGCATGACTACTGTACCATCATGGCTTTGAAAAATGCCCTTTTAAAGACTTGTTGCAATCAGTCACAGGGTAGAATAAATAGAGAAGGGAGCTGGGAATTGTGGCAAGACAGATCTCGTGGTTTGGAGATGGAATTCAAAGCTTGCACCTTTCTGCAGGCAGCTGAGAGGAGAGAGGAGGCACTGATGGATGACTGCCTTGCTCTCATGCTTTCCTGCTCTGACCTGAAGATGCACAGCTTTGCTGGGTGGAGGAATCCAAGGGGTGATGCATAGGAAAATGACCTTCAGAAACCTGACCCCGTGTCTTCCTGGCTCTGTGGGTTTTCTCATACTGTCCACTGCCACTCTCTTCTAGTATTTCCCTAATTCCTCCTGGCCTGACTCCTGATTCCAGTTCCCTTCTTGCTCTCAGATTTGGTATTGCTGCTCCAATGGAGCAGCATTTGGATCCGACTTAATTTGGATTTATTTGGATCCGATTTAATTCACTTTGCCTTCAGCCTTCAGGGATGTGTGCCTCGCCTTTGGCTGTAGGCTGCTCAGGCACTCAGCATCTCCTTTGGTGGTCCACGACCTCTTGCTGCCCTGTATCCTTGGGGATACTTCATGACTTCAGTGTGGCTCCCCTGAGATTACCAGACCCCTGGAGCCTAAGGCTGTGGGACACTACAGTCATTTTAAAAAGGGATCCATTTTATAACGTTCCTTCTTCCAGGACTGGGATATACCATGAGTGAGGACCATGCAAGGTGGTACAGGCTTCTAGAACTGCATTGAATAAGATAGGGTATTTTACTTGTGACAGTTTGGAGAAGTTTGGGTGTGGATTTTGTTTCTAGGGGGATAATATTGTGTGCCAAGCTCAACGGGCAAAGCGAGGGCAGAAGGAGGATCTGAAAGGAATGCCTGTGCCCTACAGCATCTGTGAAGGATCCTGAGGTCAGCAGTGTGGAGGAAGGACAGCAGCTTGGAGCAAATCCATGTGTGGTGACTGGGGGGCATGACTTCTGTTGTCTGTCTGGTTCATGGGTGGTACAGGCACAGGAATGAGAGTTTAAAGGATGTTTTGCCATTTCAGAACTAGTCTTTTTTTTTTTTTTTTAATTTTTTAAATGCTTAAGTTTGAGAGAGACAGAGTGTGAGCAGGGGAGGGGCAGAGAGATGGAAACAGAATCCAAAGCAGTCTCCAGTGCTCTGAGCTCTGAGCTGTCAGCACAGAGCCCAACACGGGTCTCGAACTCATGAGGAATGGGATCATGACCTATGCCGAAGTCAGACACTCAGCTGACTGAGACACCCAGGTGCCCTTAGAACTTGATATTCTTGATTGCCTTTTATGTTGCATTAAAACAAAGATCTTGGGGCACCTGAGTGGCTCATTCGGTTAAGCATCTGACTCTTGATTTCAGCTCAGGTCATGATCTCATGGTTCGTGGGTTTGAGTCTTGCATTGGGCTCTGTGCTGGCACGCAAAGCCTGTTGGGGATTCTCTCTCTACCATCCCCCCCTCCCCAGTGCCCCTACCCCACTTGTTGTCTCTCCCTATCAAAAATAATACTAAAAAAAAAAAACCTTAAAAAAACAACCCCCCCCCCCCCCAAAGATTCAGACAGTTCTGGCCTGTATCATGTAAAGGCCTTTCACTTGTAACGGAGAAATCACCGTTTCTTAGAGAAGGAAAGTAATGGGATGAAGCAGTGATGGGGCTGGGTGTGCCATTCCTTGAAAGATCAGAAAAGGAGCAGACTGGCTCTTGAGATTTATTATAGAAAATATCTTGTCATTCACCTGTTGACCAGAGTAATTGGCAACTCAGGTGCTACTGGAGCTGTGTAGGTGATAGACACAAGTTAATGTATGTACCTAGTGCATTAGTTTGCACAGACTGCCGTAACAAAATACCACAGCCTGGGTGGCTTAAACGGAAACTCCTTTCCTCCCAGTTCTGGAGGATAGAAGTCTAAGATCAAGGTGTGGGCAGGTTTGGTTTCTCCTGAGGCCTGTCTCCTTGGCTGACAGATGACCACCGTTTTGCTGTGTCTTCACATGATCTTTCCTCTCTATGCATGCAGCCCACGTCTCTCTTTGTGTTTGGATTTTTTTCTTCTTACAAGGACACCAATCAGATTGGATTAGGGCCCATTATAACGGCTTCATTTTAACTTAGTCACCTTTTTAAAGGCACTGTCTCCAAATACAGTCACATTCTGAGGTCCTAGGAGTTAGAGCCTCTGCGTATGAATGTTGGGGGACACAATTCAGTCTCTCGCAGTGAGGCAGTATAGGACTGCATTCTGGAGGACTGACGTACCCAACTGCAGTGACACCTGTTCTCCTGGACAGGCACTACTGTCCTGGATAGTATCTACTATCTGGATAGTATATACTATCTACTGGATACAGTCTCCTCACCATTGTTGGCATCCCTCATAGATGGGCAACACAGTGTTCTCCTGATGGGGGGTTCCCAGAGTGGCAAGGGGACTGAGATCCAAGTCAGAGGGGAGGGGACACTGAGTATTGGGGATGGGTCACTTCGAGGAGAAAAGACCGGAGAGGACATTGTAGTTGTCAATAGAATTTTGACAAGCTGCCTTGAGGAGGGTTTGTGTGTTCCTGAAAGATATCCTGGGACTGATACGGAAAAGTCCTGGGAAGCAAATTTTAACTCAACATAAGAAGGGAACCTTCAAGTGGTCAGAAACCTCTGAAAATACTAGGGATTGTTTCAGAAGACTAGAAATTCTTGGGCGCAGGGTATGTGTAAGCCAGAGGACCTCATAGTGGGGATTTTGCATAGGGGATGCCTGAGTCACCCTGGGGAATTAGGCTGGATGCTGTGAAGGTGTCTCCCAACCCTGGGAAACTGCATTTCCACGCGCTTTGTATACTGTTGAATACCACACAGGTCAAAGTGTCCCTAAGGTTTTCACCATCAGGGTAAAAGGATGGACTAATTTCTGAACATTAGGTTCCCTGGCTGATTGAGCTTTTTGATAACATTGTATTTTCTAGTTTGTTGTTGAATTGCAATGTTCATTAAAGGCTGTATGTGGGCGTGTGTGTGTGTATGTGTGTGTAAGTGAGCCAAGTGAGATTTAGCTCTGACCTTTGTTATTTTCACTCTGAAAACATGTGTAAGGTATCTAGTAAGTGTCAGGCATGGTGAGCCAAGGTTGTATCCACCCAGAGGACCGCTGTCTGGTGGGAGAGCTGGTCACTTTGTAAATGAGGTGTCTGGATACAGGTGCCAGTGACAGTTTGGGGATCACAGAAGGTTCTGGCTATGTTTGCAGCAATCAGGGGAAGGTGGGGTTGAAGTGGTAGTGTCAGAATGACCTTCCAAAGAGTTTTAAAATTTTCAGGGTGGCAAAGAAGAGCAAGAGAATAGCATGTACACAAAGTCTGGGATGAGAATGTCTACGTGAGGTTCTGGGCACCCAGTGCAGCTGTGAAGGTGCAGAATCCATTCTCGTGATGGGGTGGAACCTGGAGCTAGAGCAGTTGGCAGGTGCAGAGTTGTGACGGACTTGTACGTGCCGGCCTGAGAAGAGGCGCGGCAGATGTCCTAAGAACGTCTCCAGCTCTGGATCTGAGAGTGGACGCCAGACAGGACAGCATTTCTATGAAAGTCTATAATTGTATTCCTAGCACCACCCCACTTAAGCAGTTTCAGTTGCATATTTGATTCACATGGGAATGTTTTGGAGGCATTGTTTACCACCTCTAGTACTAACACTGAATCCTACCAGTGCTGCATTCGTGTGCCCAACGCCGAAATGAACATTATCCGTGCGCTGTCCTGTAATCCTCACTACAACCCTAATCAGGTAAACACTGATACTGCCCTGTTACACAGAGAGGTTAAGTACCTTGCCCATGTTCTCACAGCAGCCTGTGGCAGAGCCGGGGTTCTCCCTGGTGCTGGAGCCTGTGGTCATAACCGCTGCACTCACTCTCCAGCTCTCTGCAACGTACACCTGCAAAGACAGGGTGACTTGGGGAGCTTGCTGGTCCCTGGGGCCACATCCAGTGACAGGCAGCAGAGCTGAGACGCCAAGCGATCCAGGGGCATTAAGCATCCCTGGGAACAAAAGGTGACAGAAAATCACCTGTATTTACCAGAATGTTTGTCGGTGGGGGGAAGCTGTGCAGGATGGGAAGCAACACTTTGAATGGGATACAGAGAGAGGCCAAGAGGCCATCTCAATTAAGAAAAAGCAACCCATAAAGCCACCTTTTAAGGAGAGGGGTCAGAGCAGTTGCGGGGTTCTGCTCTAGAGAAAGGGATGTGAGTTTGGGCTGGGGCCAGAGTGCACAGGAAAGGTCAGGAGAGGCAGCCTGTAGCCACTAGGTCGTTGCTCAGGCAGCTCCCTGCTTGTCCTCTATATAAACTTGGACAAATGTTTAAAGAACATCGGTATGAAGAAGTGCCAAGTAACCAGTTGGCCTGGGGTGCCCACATGTCTCCTTTTCTCTTGGGAAGGCAGATGATGACATTGGGAAGTGAAACAGACTTTGTGGGGCTGGTGTGAGTTGGAAGGCAGGCCAGTGTGGGTAGCCCATTTGGCTGCCAGCAGAGCGTCCCTTGGTGTGTGTGTCAGGAGGGGACAGGCTGATGTAGTCGTCCATCTGGAGCGTGTAGCCAGCAAGCACTGGGGAGGAGGCGGCTTTGGGTTCCATCAAAGTCATGATGTGTAAAATAGGTCAAAGTTATTCAAGCATCAGAAGCTGAGAAATGAACCCTGTTTGGGAAGCTGGCTCAGTTTGGAGGTGTAGGGCGGTCTTCAGATAGGGCCGGGACTGGTCCTAGAGACTCAACGTTGTGGAGCTCTCAGTAATCATCATGGACAGAAACGGTTCTCAGCTTGAAGCTGCTGATGACAGGGTCAGAGTATCATTTCTCCTTTCAGAAGAGAGAGGCTGAGAGGTGGTGGGGACCCTCCCTCTGCTGTGATGGCCTTTGCTTTGTGTCATCTTGCCACGGCTGGGCATTCTTCATACCCTTGGGCATCAAACAGTACATTTATATCTTGGTCTTAGCTTTAAGTAACTACCTCCTGGGTCCAGGGTAGCCACATTGCCACTTCTCCGAAAACAGGCCCCAGGTAGGCTGAAGTCAAAGTCTTTAACTGCTTACCTCCTGGCGTCTTTGCCTCCCACTACCTGGCCTATTCCTGTCCTTGCTCACCTGGCTCTGATATCCACCCCATTTGGGGCTTGATGACATGACTGGGGAGGCCATGGAAGGCCGGAAGTGCAAGGTCTATTTGCCTTCTTTGTGTCTGAAGACTCTTGTGGGAATCTCCCTCTAGTGCAAATATTGGGTTCATTGCCCCCAATTCCAGAACTTTCCAAACTCCTATGCCACCCACTCCCTCATTAATGTGCTGATGAATTTACAAAGTTTACTCACATAAAATATCTCCTAAGATGGACTTTGCTTGTTGCTTACCCAATATCCTTTCTTAACACTCTGCCTCACTAAAAAATCCTGAATTTGTTTAGATAACGTTTCGAGCTTTAAATTTTTTTTTTTAATGTTTATTTTTGAGAGAGAAAGACCGACGGAGCACTAGTGGGGGAGGGGCAGAGAGCAAGAGGGAGACACAGAATCTGAAGCCGTTCCAGGCTCTGAGCTGTCAGCACAGAGCCCGATGTGGGGCTTGAACCCACCACCAGTGAGATCATGACCTGAGCCAAAGTCGGATGCTCAACTGACTGAGCCACCCAGGTGTCCCTTTAAAAATTTGTTTTTTTAATGTTTATTTTTGAGTGAGACCGAGCATGAGTGGGGGAGGGGCAGAGAGCTAGAGGGAGACACAGAATTGGAAGCAGCTACGAGCTTTAAAGCTACATGTCCCAGCCACCTTTGTGGATGAGGCAGAAGGAGCCTGTTGGTGTCCAAGAAAGCTCTCTAAATGGAGGGCCAATGGCTGGCTCCTACCCCTTTGTCCTGTGCTCTGCTGCTTGTTGACCGGAACAGGGCCGCCATCCTGAAGGTGGAGCAGTCGCCTGTGACGCCGAGGATATCAGGGGGAAGAGATCATTGTGAGACCTCAGCCTGAAGTCTCAGACTCCATGCCAGCAGCCATTTTTTTTTTTTTTTTTTTTTTACCCTTATGCCTCTTGTTATGTGAGAAAAATGAAACCCCAGTTGTTGAGGGCATGCTATTTTGGTTTCTGTTAGAGCTGAGTGCTGGTGTTAAGGTTGGTATCCAGTAACACTGCTTCTTTTATCTGAATCCCTTAACTGTGTCTCCTCCATTAGGCATAGGCCTGAAAGGACTCTGGAGGATCAGCTAGGGCTCCTGGAACTCCCCCAACGCAGCCTTCTCACATCCAAGAAGGCCCACGGAAAACAGACCAGGAACCTGTCACCCGGCCCTGGTCCCCTGCCCGCCTGGGAGGGTGACTTACTTCTTTCACCTGAATTCAGATACATTCTTAGATTGCAAGGGATGAGTAGGCTCCAGGTTGGGCTTTAGGCAAATGGAACAGGTTCTTATCTTGGGAGGGGAAAGTGCAGCATGTTCTGTAGGCACGTGTGCAGCTGTGACAGCTGTTGTGCCTTCAACAGACTGAGGCATGTTCAGGGCATGCCCCCTAGGCCTCTGTCTGTAGCCTCTCCGACCTGGACCTGGCAAAGGCAAGGTTTGCATGAGAGGAGTGTCCCCTCTCTGGCTCACTTCATCAGGCTCTTAAAATTTCTTTTGAGTAGATATTTACTGTGTGTGCTTGGTTTCGTAGTGCTCAGAGTACGTTTTTTTTTTTTTTTTTTTTAATCTTTTTTTATTTTTGAGAGAGTGAGAGAAAGAGTGTGAGTGGGAGAGGAACAGAGAGAGAGAGAGAGAGGGAGACACAGAATCCAAAGTAGGCTTCAGGCTCTGAGCTGTCAGCACAGAGCCCTACACAGGGCTTTGAACTACTAACCATGAGTTCATGACCCGACTAAAGTCGGATGCTTAGCTGACTGAACCACCCAGGTGCACCCCTCAGAGTAAGTTTATGCTCAGTTATCTTTTGAGTCTGGCTTGGTCAGTGGCCTGGGGGTATCTGGTCAACTTCAGGGCCTGGTGTTGGATGGACATGAGCTGAACTGCCCAACACACCTGTTCAAATTTTGCCTCTATCACTTAACCCTGAGGGGGTGCCTACGGTGGATTCTTTGGTGAAATGCACCTCATCAGTTTAAAAAAATACTTTTTATTTTGGGGACAGAGACAGCAAGTTCGGGAGGAGGGCAGAGGGAGAGAGAAACTCAAGCCAGCTCCATGCTCATTGGGGATCTCATGGCCCTGGGATCATGACCTGAGCCAAAATGAAGAGTTGGACACTCAACTGACTTTTAGAATGAGTGGAGGAGGGGCAGAGAGAGAGAGAATATCTCAAGCAGGCTCTGCACTATCAGCCCCAGTGCGAGGCTCATGACCTGAGCTGAAATCAGGAGTCCAAGGCTTAACTGAGTGGGCCACCCAGGTGCCCCCTAGACCTTGTCATCTTTAACAGGACTCCTGTGCTCATGAGGGGAAGTACACCTTTGATACATAAATGGCGAACCATTCTAGCTTTGATTCAATATGTGTCCTGGTTCCTTTAAAATCTCAAAACCTAATTAGGCTTAATTTAATTGCAAATAAGCGTCTGCCACTTGGCTCCTCTAGGAGAGAGCAGTGCCTTAGATTCGCAGCACCCTTAGGGCAGGCTGCTCTCATTGATCAGTGGGGATGGTGGGGAACAGGGTGGGTGAGGTGGGGAAAAAATACTTGCTGTGTTCAAATCATCGATGCTCAATGCGGTTCCTCTTTTGTTACAGAAATCTTTTTTTCTATGAATATAGAAGTAACAAGTACTCATCGCACACATGTAAATAGTAGGAGAGTGCCTGAAGGGAAAAGCAAATCTTGGGCAACTCTCCCTCTCCAGTGCATCCACTGTGGCCTGTTTGTGCTTCCAGTCCTCTTCCTGCATATAAAAACACACATGCACTGGCATTCACTCACACATACAGACACACGTGTTCTTAAAAGGGATCATGGTATCTGTAATTTCTACATGTTTTTAAAAAAATTATTCTTATTTTTACTTTAGGGAGAGGGGCAGAGCCGGGGGAGGGGCAGAGGTAGAGGCAATATTAAGCAAGTTCCACGTTCAGCCTGGAGCCCCATGTGGGGCTCCATCCCACAGCCTTGGGATCATGACCTGAGCCAGAACCGAGAGTCAAATGCTCAACTGACTGAGCTACTCAGGTGCCCCTACATTTTTTTCTTTTGAATACCTTTCCCCAGTGGTTCATAAAGCTCTAATTCTTTAATTGGCTGTGCTGTATTGCATCCATTGTCTGGATGTACTGTGATTTATTCAGTACTTAGTTGTATGTTTAGAATGTTTGATTTTTTTCCCCCTCCTTGAAACAGTGAAAGATGACTAACCTTTATGTGTGTGTGCATGTATTTCCATGGGACTAATTCTTAAAAGTGGAATGAATGGGCCAAAAGTCATGTGCATTTCAATTTTTTTTCAAGTTTATTTTGAAAGCATGCATGTGCATGTGAGCGGGGGTGGGACAGAGAGAGAGACTCCCGAGCAGGTTCTGTGCTCTTAGCGTAGAGTCTGATGTGGGGCTCAATCCCACGACCCTGAGATCATGACCTGAGCCGAAATCAAGAGTAGGATGCTCAACTGAGCCACTCAGGCGCCCCTCAAATTTTGATAAATATTGCCAAATTTCTGAGTCGGGGGTAAGAGCAATGTCCACTCTCACCAGTGCTGTAATTGTTCCCAGCTTTTTCAGCTCTCAGTTGTGGTACTTAATCTTCACTAATCCAGCATTTGATAAATGATCTCTCATAGTTTTAATTGAAGTTTTTTATTTGCCTTGCGTAAATTCTTTTCTGTAAACTGCCTGTTCACATCCTTTGCATTTTTCTTTTAGGTTACTGGATTTTTGTGTTGATAGGCACTCCTCACATATTAAGTTTTGTCCCATAGATTGCAGATGTTTCCCCCCACTTCTGTTTGTCTTTCGGTCTTGTTTATGGTATCTTTTGCAATACAACCCCTCCCCCCTTTTTTTTAAAGCGAAATTAAACATGTTAATGTGTGAGTTTCATGACCTCCTCAAAACTGGGAGTTAGAAGTCCGAGGCTGAATCAGGCTGTGAGCCCTTGGGCAAATCACTCAATCTCTCTGAACTGTAGTTCCTTGAGTTGCAGAAATAATCATACCTAAGGGGAATGTTGGATTGATCATGGAAAATGATGGCCCCGGGTACATCCAGAGATAGTAGGCAAATTCTCATTGCCTGCTTTTTTTCATTGCTGTACCAAGAAGGCCAAGATTGAGTTCCCCTGTCTGGGGGAATCTGTGTCCTTTACAGCCTCAGTGTCTCCAGTTCCTGCCAACGGGCTTTCTCTGTGGGGCTTTGCCTCTGTGCTCCTGTCTGTGTCCACAGTTGGGGACTCCAGCACCACCAGCTGCCTGCTCACCTACCTCTGGGACACAGGGCGTTTACCGCTCAGGATGAGTTTGACAGGAGGGCTGGCAGATGGCCGCCGATCTGGAGGTCTGAGACAGGATGGAGTTTGGAGCTCTTCCCTCAGTCTTGCTTTCCTGCCAGGAGGAATCCTGTCTGTCCTTTGGTACCCTTGGCAGTGTTAGGGCTTGATGGGCTGGCCACAGGTGCAGGCAAGATGTGGAGAGACCTGAGGGTGACCAGGGAGAGAGAGAAACTCAGCCACAGGGGGAGCAGGAGAGAGAGAGAGAGAAAGAGATCCAGAGGAGAAGGACAGACTTGAGGTTTGTATGTGTGTCCTCATGCGAGTATTGTCACAGGAAAGAGGGAGGGTGGGGAGGAGGAGGACCACAGCGTCAGTGCCTGGGCAAGACTGTGGTGGGCAGAAAAGAGGAGAGAGACTCCGTTTCACTGAAAAGAGGAAAAGTAGTGGAGAAGGGGATAGAAAGGGAAAGAGAGAGGAAAGGGCAGAAAGGGAATTGCACTGAAAAGCCTTGGGATCCCGACAGAGATCCTCCTCTAGTGCAAAATTTTAAGGGGATGTCAGAAAACTTGACAGTCAACATAAATATTTTTATTAAAAATTTTTTTAGGTCTCCTTTTGAGAGAGAGAGAGACTGACCCTGAGACTGTGCGAGCAGAGAGAGAGAGGGAAACAGAGTCTGAAACAGCCTCCAGGATCTGAGCACAACTAAATCAAATTACTGGCAGCCTGTTTTAGTAAATAGTCTTAGAGCAGGAATGGATTAATGTGACACCAAGGAGGGAGGTACAAGTGCAGGGTCCATCTTGTCTTCATGCAAATTTGATTCTTTGTTCATCATGGATTTTTTGCGTCAATTTTGATATTAAAAATATTTCATTAAAACAGTGTTTACTCTGGGGTGCCTGGATGGCTCCGTTGGTGGAGCATCTGACTTTAGCTCAGGTCATGATCTCATGGTTTGTGGGTTCAAACTGCAGGTCTGGTTCTGTGCTGACAGCTCAGAACCTGGAGCCTGTTACAGATGCTGTGTCCCTCTCTTTCTCTGCCCCTCCCCCACTTGGGCTCTGTCTTTCTCTCAAATGTAAATAGACATTAAAAAAAAAAGTAGCAAAAACACTTCTTAGTACTGAGTTTTTTGGTGCCTCCTTAAATTTGTGCCTTATTGACCTTACCTAGTTCCTCCCCTGAAAGGCGACACAGAGGCAAATACCCTGGGTGAAAGGGAGCCAGCGGGGTTGAGGGTCTGATGGAAAGAGAGGAGAGGAGCTAGATGGGGAGAGAGGGAGTAAGCGGGCCGGAGGAGGGAGGGCAGAGAGAGGTGGAGGTCAAGCAGGTGTGAGATGAGCCCAAGATGGAGAGACATGGCTGTGCGGAGGGAGGAGAAGCTGATGAAGGCAGAGGGAGCATAGCGGAGAGACTATGACAGTCCAGAGGGAAGGAGGCAGCAGATGGGGACAGGGTGACACTGAGTCAGTAGAAGGAGAGGAGAGAAGGCCCAGGAGCATGTCTATCCCTCAGGCAGAAGCTAAGGGCAGAGACAGAAAATTCCCTTGTGGGCAGTGCAGTCCTCCAGCCTGTGGCTCAGCAGTGCCTGAGGTTTTCAGGGAAAAGGGGGTGCTGTGGGTGCAGCTGTCCCAGGTGGAACTTACCCTCCTCTCCCCCAACCCTTAGACACCTAGCTCATTTGCAGACCCCCTTGGAAAGGAACTAAGAGTGAAGGGGTCTGACGGTCCTCAGGAGGGAACAGGGGAAACTTTCAGCTTGGGGTTAGAACCATCAGATTCTGGAAGAGAGGACCTCTCAGTGCTGGTGTGGAATGACTTCTACTGGGGGATATTAAGTTTGCATTTACTTGTTCTGGGCATCTTTGTGATTTCGGTATAATTGCACAGACCTCTTCGCTTGTCATGTGTTCATGTTGCTAAAGGAGTCAACTATGAGGTGACTTATAAAAGTTGACCAGCTCGGGAGGTTGGCACAGTGGTTGTCCCCAGCTACAGGTGAGGAAACTAACCTCTGGAAGAGTGACAGGGCTTGCACACAGTCCGTTGTAAGAGGCAGAGCCTGGAGTCCAGCCCACCAAGTCTAATTCCACAGGTCCACGTTCACTTCTAGTTCAGTGCTGGAGGTCTGCCAGGCACCATATGCTGAGGACAGCAAGCCAGAGGGCACCGTGGTTTATGATGCGGACACTTCTGTCGACTTACATCCCGATATCCATCCCTGTTTCTAAATACCCACTTCTGGATTTTTTTTTCTCATGTGTGTTTTTCCTTTCCTGTAGATACAGACCATAGGACATGGGGTATTCGTTAATCATAGAATTATAACTTCCATAAGATACTGCCTGTCCCTCCCTGATTTAATACTGCTCCAAAGAGGAGCAAAGCGAATGGAGGTAACACTTCTGAATGTCTAATGTTCTCCTGCATAAATTTGACCTAAAAGGTAGGAATTATCACTGTATTTTACAGATGTAGAAAGTGAGGTGAGAAGAGTGTAAGTAATTTGTAGTCAGAGGGTAGGGCTGGGGTTTGAACTTGGGTCCATCTGAATCTGCATTTGGTGTTGACTTCCTTGTCTCTCCCTCTGTCTCCTAAGAACCAGACACTCCTGGGCTTTTGTGTACATATTCTAAGACCATGGCACTTAGCACTCTTGTAGTAGTATTACAGTGGGACCAGCCAAGGAAAAGTTACACAGGTTATAAAGGGGAAAGATGCAATGGTCACAGTGGAACCCGTCATTATTCCTTCACGGAGTAGGACACAGGTGACCGTAGAGGGATGTGTACATAAAAGTCTTATATAGAACACAGAATGTGATCCTTTTCCTTTAAAAGATCATATGCCCCATAACTTGTGTGTAAATGCTTTAAAATGCCTGTCTAGCCCCCTATTTCCACATCCCCTGTACTGTTTGACATGCAAAGTGTCATATTCAAAAGCAAATTAGTCTGAAATGAATCCTCTTTTAAACCCTTTTTATTTCCAAAATCCAGATTTAGAATTTAGGTTCATTAATATGCACAAACACTGCTCGGTTAAGCCTGTTTTAATTTCTCTGTGTGCTTTGTAAATAGGGATTACAAAGACGTTTGAATTTTCATGGCAGATTTTGGAGTAGTGTATACATTCGGGCCATTATCACATAATAAATAAATAACCCCCTGAAACTCAGTGTTGATGGTACCATCCCCAGAATGTTGATTTTTATTCTTCTCATCTCATCATGTGGATATGTGGCTTCATTCTCAACTTGATGGGGGTCTGAATGTGGCTGAAAAATGATGGTCTGCCTTTTGATGTCCATTTGGTGGGCATATGCCAGCCTTAGCGCTGAGGGGAATGAAACCTCAGCTTGGCTCCTGAAGCTGGGCTTGGAAGAACACCCCGTTTATTAAATCTTTCACTAAATGGTGACAGTTGTAGGCATTAGTTACTCAGTGTTTGCCAAATGAGCTGGAAGTACAGGCTTTCTTGTTATATGCAGATAACAGAGCAACGGGACTTGTCGAGGAAGGTTCCAGCCATCAGAGTGAGTGGCTACGAGTCAAAATAGGGCGGTGCCATGCAGAAACTGGGTCCTCAAGAACTCCTTTACTACAAATGAGGGACAAGATGCATTTTCCCATGATGCAGCCTGGCACTGTGCTTTTAATCATTACCTCTGCATCAGGTTCTTGGGAGAAGGAAGTGTGTCCAGTTGGTAATAAAAGAAACAACAATAACTAGTATGTCTTGAGCACTTGGTGTTAGGGAGCTACCTGGCCTCATGTTCATTATCTTATGTAATCCTCACAACCCTGTGAGATACTTCCTCATTATTCTCATGTCACAGATAAGGAAAATAAATGCCTAAGGAACTTCCCCAAGATGACACAGCCGTAGAGAGAATTCAACCCCAGATCAGACTGTGTCAAGCCTGTTCAAGTTCTCTCTCCTGCTGTGTTTATATTGTATCCCAAGGGCTAGTGCAGTGCAGGGTATTAGAGTAGGTGCTCAGAAATGGTTGCTGAGTGAATGAGTGAATGAACCAGTGAGTAAAAGCAGTAGCTTTGCCTTCTCTTCTTCAGGTCATGGTTACTGTATGATACCTCGTTCAATTGATATGTTTCTGTAGAGGGTTTCCAGGCTCCAAAAAGGTAGGGTCTCTGAGCAGGGTGGCCCATTCCTAGATAAGTACTCTCACCCTGCTTTGTTCTTTATCTTAGCCATCACAGGACCTGTTTATTTGTCTACTCTTATCCCGAATGCAGGCAGACTTGAGGTTCTAACTTATTCATTGTTTTATCTATCTCCAGGGTCTAGCATAGCTCTTGGGCACAGAGAAGGTGGCAGATTTTATATTTTCTTGCACTAGCTGGTTTGAGGGTTGCTTGTTTTGAATAAAAAGCATTAATGGTAGCAGAAATCATGTCAGAGTGCTCAATGCTTTGGGGGAGAATTCCATATTTCACACATGAGTCATGTAGGCATATCCACACTGATAGGTCGGGTTTTCTAGAATTTGCATTGTCACTGGGGACAATAGCACCTCCAAGAGGGAGAAATGGGTTATTGGAGAGTGAGAAGTTCATCTTATGTGAAAAGCACAGACATTGACACAGTACAAACCAGACATGTAATTATTTGTTATATTAAAACGGGTGTGAATGGGAAAAGTATCTAAAAAGGTTCCTAGGGGGTAAATAATGGCAAAAATATTGGGAAACACTGTTTTAATGCAGAGCCTGAGACAGTGATTCATGTGAAAGTGATTTACTGAGGGAATACTCTCAGGAGAAGAATGAGGGAAACCGGGCAGGGGAAGAAAATTAAGCAGAGGAGCATTCTCAGCTGGAGACCAGCTTCAGGTCGAGCTCACTGGTTGCTCTAGAACATTGATTTATATCACAGAGTTGGTTCCATCTTGAGGCAAATGGCCTTTTGTACCACCATGTCATTGGCCATTGGCCACTGGCTCTGCACATGGCAGTGAGAAGGGGGAGTAGCCTCCCAGGTGGCTCCTCTTGGCCAAGGACAGTTCTCTGGAGAAGGCAGTAGCATCTGTGAGCCTTTAGCAGCCATCCCTGTGGTGGCTGGGATGCAGTGTACCCACCCAGTAAAGGGGATCTGCACACGTGCCATCAGCATCCTCTATAGTACAAATCCTTCCTCCAGTGGTTTTGGAGAAGTTCTCTGATTTTTTTTTTCCCCTCTAATTTCTTTTTATCCTGGTAAAATATACATATCCTAAAATTCACCATTTTGCCTTTTTTTTAATGTTTTATTTTGAAAAAGACTGTACACATGCACAAGTAGTGGAGTGGCAGAGAGAGAGAGGGAGAGAGAGTATCCCAAGCAAGCTCTGCACTGTCAGCACAGAACCCAACATGGGACTTGATCTCACAAACCATGAGATCATGACCTGACCTGAAATCAGGAGTCAGATGCTTAACTGACTGAGCCACCCAGGTGTCCCCTACCATTTTGGCTGTTTTTTAAGCACACAGTTCAGTGGTATTAAGTACACTCACATTGTTGTGTAACCATCACCACTCACCATTTCCAGAACTTTTCTCATCATCCCAAACTGAAACATCGTACCTATGAAACAACAACTGCCCATTCCTCCCTTCCTGGAACTTCTGGCAACTTCTACTTCCTCTCTTCTACTTTTCTGTCTTCATGAACTTGACTACTTTGGGTAGTCATAGGAGTAGAATCATACAGTATTTTGCCTTCATTATCTGGCTTATTTCACTTAGTGTAATGTCTTTAAGGTTCATTTGTTTTGTAGTATGTGCTAGAATTTCCTTTTTAAGGATGAACAATATTCCATTGTAGTATGCACCACATTTTGTTGATCCATTCATCTACTGATGGACACTTGGGTTGCTTCCTCCTTTTTGACTATTGGGAATAATGCTGATATGAATATGAGAATACCAATCTCCCCTTCCTCTCATCTTATGCTCAGATGCATTTTAGTCTTGGGGAGAGTACAGTGGGAGGCTCTGATTCATTGGTGCATCCTCACTTGAGGTATAGACCTCAGTCTATCTTTGGTTATGGAGCACAATGGCTTCAGCAGAGATGGGGAGGGGTCTTGCATTTGGATAGGAAAGACTCTCCTGCTTTGGAGGGATTAGCTTGTTTTGCAAGTATTTTTAGAAAATGAATTCCTTATTCCATTTTGTAAAACATTACAAGAAGAAAAAAATTAGAATGTTTCTAAAACCTCACAAATTGGACAGGTTCTGGACATTTGTTGCTTTGGGTATTTTCTTTGGGGTCTATACTTGACTCTCACCTTTGTGATTCTCCATAGCCTGCTTGATATTTAGAGTATGTAGACAGATAATCAGGCTTGGCTTAGAAGATTTTGGATGAATGAATGAATGAATAAGGGAATGCATGAGTCCACGAGTGTGTGGAATCTGCCCTGGATTTGAACCACTGCCTGCAGCATATTCACTTGCTTTCAGAGTAATAAGCAAAGGACATCTGCCTAAGGAATAAACAGGAGGGTGGTCCATGTTTGCTTTAGGCCAAGGCCTGGACGGAAAGCAGCCTCCAGCTCTAGGGATGGCTCCCTTGCTTCTTGTCTCTGTCCTGACACGCCTAAGGACAGTGGAAAAGCAGTGCTTACCTGTTGCCTCTCTCTCAGGGGATTTCTCAAGCCGAGGGGAATGAGATCGTCCCAGCTCTTTACTCTCTTAGGAAGAAAAGGAATTTTATGAGGATAATAATAGGCTGTCCTTGATACGTGAAGAACCTGCTCAATGCTCCTGGTTAGTGGGGGCATTAATTTTGAAGAGTGTTTTTGTTCCTTTTTTTTTCCCCCTTGCAAGCGGTGAATTTATGCAACTCTGTGTTCCTAGCTGATGCAAGCTATTTGAAAATAAGGTTTAACGATGATGGTGTGATAGTGATACAACCAGTATATATTCAGTGTTACTAATGATAAAACTTTTCCTAAATGCTTTACCTGTGTTTCCTCCTCCATTGCTCATGACCCTATAAAGGCAGTGCTGTAGTTGTACCAGTTGTGTAGATGGGGAAGCTGAGATCCAAAGAGATGTGGTGTGCTCAAGGTCACACAGCTGGTAAGGGGTGGAGTTTTACAGGCAGCATTGCAATGTACCTCACAGTAAGCAGGGTATTTTGCCCTAACCAATCATAAAGGAAGAGAGTATATTTTCAATGGTTTGTTATGGAGAAAGACCCTTTTGTAAAGGGTGCCCTTGATTTGGGGCTTGGAGGGCTAGAAGAATTTGAGGGGATGGGAAAATAGGGCAGGGCATTCCAGGGGCTTGCAGTGCGGTATCAGGGTTTATTTGGGATTCAGATGTAGCTGGACATTCAGCTTTGTGTCAGGATGGAGGGGATGGGTGGTTTGAGGATGACACAGGTAGAAAGGGAGTTTGGGGTCACACGAAGGAGAGTTCGAACGCTGTGTGTCTGCCTCCACAGGTGACCAAAGGTACGTATTTGGGAAATAGCGGCTGGAATTAAGAGGGAAGACTGTGGCCATAAAATGAAACCATGCCTGCCCTTGAAGGAGATTAACCAATCTCTCTCACTAGCCCTCATTTCTAAGAGGAGCAAATCAGGAAGCTCATCAGCTGGTAATTAGTAATTCAAGGTGACTGAACTTGTATTAATGGCCTTTGGACTGCATAGCTTCCAGAAATCCAGGACTGATTAGACATGGCAACAATTTTTATTGGAAGAATGGGAGAGCACCGTGGCTTCCTGCAGGAGGGGGTGAGGAGGGAGCTAGTTCTTTATAGAGAAAGTTTCTGTGGACAGCCAGAGCGATGAGCACTGAGCATTCCAGGGAGTGGTACAGGGTGCTCTGTATTAGTTTCCTTGAGCTGTCTTAACAAAGTACCAAAGACTGGGTGGCTTAAAACAAGAGGAATGTATTCTCTCCTCATTCTGGGGGAGAGAAGTCTGAAATGAAGCTGTTGGCAGAATAGGATCCTCCTGGAAACCCTGAGGGAGAATCTGTTTCATATCTCTGTCCTAACTTCTGGTGGCTGCTGGCAATCCTTGGCATCCTTGGATTTTAAACACATGGTTCCAATCTGTGTCTCCCTTGTCACATGTCTGTCTTCTCCTTGTGTGTCTTTGTCTCTCTCTCTTTTTTTTTCTTAAACAAGGACACTAGTCATTGCATTAGGGCCCATTTTAATCCAGTATGACCTCATCTTAACTCATTATGTCTGCAAAAACCCTATTTCAGATAAGGACACATCCTGAGGTTCAGGTGGGCATAAGCTTCTGGTGAACACTGACCCAGCACACACTGTGAGCAAAAGCCAGAGTAGGAAGTGCAAGCTGGGTTGGGTGATAGCTTCACCAGGAAGGGCTTAGCTCGGTGAGTACGAGGAAGGAGATCCTCATGGGAATCCTCTGAGGGATCCAACTGCCTCGAGTCTGAGTGTCTCACAGTTATCATCAGCACACTGTTTGGAGTTTGGAGTTGGCCACCTTTCTCAGGGAGTAACTTGATAATGAAAAACGGGCTGAGAAGGAGGATGTTTGGTGGCAGGGAGCCCAGGTGGGTCAGTATGGAAAGAGTTCACTGGAGAGGTCACTGTGGTCTGAACTAGTGTGGGGGCAGTGGGGTTGGGAAGGAAGCAGTGAGGTGGGTACACTTTGGAAGGAAGACACATAGCAGGCCTTGGTGAGAGATGGGATGTGGGAAGGAGAGAGAAGGAGCATCTGAACCTGGGTGGCCAGAATAGGAAGGAAGAAATCTCTGGTTTTATGAGAAAGGTGAGGAGTTTGTGGCCATGGATGTGTTGTGTTAGTGCAGCCTCTGGGACGGCAGCTGGGAGACTTCTATCCCGCAGCTGGAGATGTGGTCAGCTGCTGGGAGATGCTTGTCTTCTCTGCTCAGCTTGAGTAAACCTGACTTGTACGGAAGTGTGAGGAGCCTCCCTGTTCTCCCAGGAGGTCGGGTGATCAGAATGTATGTAATGATAGCCACGGCCACAGATGCCCAGTGAGTGGAACAAGTCAAGGGTGCATAACAGGCTAAGATGGCAGAAGGATCTTAAACACAAATCTTAATAAATAATAAACCACAAATCTGAGTGTGTCACTCTCTGGGCTACACTCCAGTGTGAGGTGCCCATGGCCCTCAGGGTGAGGTCCAGCTCCTTAATGCACGCACAAGGTAACCTCGAGGCCCGATCACATCTTACACCATTCCATCATCCCCTCCTCACTGAAGCCTTTCTGAACCTTGTACAGTTGGAAGAACCTCTGGGCCCCCTTGCTCTGCCGTTGTGCACCTGCCACTCCCCTGGCCTGGAATCTCTTTGGCCCTCTCTCATGTCCTTCAATACCCAAGCTTGGTATCTTATGGCCTATGACAGTCTGGGCTAAGTGTCTTTTTTTTCTTTTAATTTTATTGTGAGAGAGAGAAAGCCTGAGTTGGGGACAGGCAGAGAAAGGGGCGTGGGGAGAGAGAGAGAATCCCAAGCAGGCTTCACTCTGTTAGCATGGAGCCCAATGTGGGGCTTGATCCCACCAACTATGAGATCATGACCTGAAGTTGGATGCTTAACCAACTGAGCCACTCAGGTGCCCCCTAAGTGGGTCTCTTGACAGGCCTTTCCCTCAGCAGACTGTGGGCTCCTCAAGGACACGGGCTCCCTCTTGGGCATCTCTGTGTCCCTATCTTCTCTCACAGGGATGAGCATAGTGTATGCAAGAATCAGTGGGTGAATGAGTAAATGCATGGATAGAGAAATGAAATGCCATCTATATTTAGTCCTTTTTCAGGGGTAGCTCTTAACTGTGTGTGTGTGTGTGTGTGTGTGTGTGTGTGTGTGTGTGTGTGTGTGTGTGTGTGTTGGAGCTACTGGAGAAAAAAACATTCATTGACCTTGAGGTGGTTTCCACCTTCCCCCTTCCCCCTTCCCCCTTGGCTCTTGCTCTGCCTTGCCATCCTGTCCTTTTCTCTCCAATGTATCAGGGTCATTAGGTCAACCTAACCATAAGATGCTCATGGGCCACCCCATTCTCATGAAGCATAAGGACTACCAGAATGTTCTCAGAAGGAAACTCTTGATCTGAGAGGTCAGGTGGAGGGCCCAAACTGTCACCTGGCAGATGCATGAATGACTGGAGTAGTCTTTGTGTTTACTTGGATAGTCACAGAGTACAGGAGATGGGTGAGGAAGGGGCAGCATGCATGGTCAAGAGAGAGGTCAGTCTTTGTTTCTTTGTTGATTTTAGCCACATGGTTGGACCTTGACCTCACAGTGAGACTGGATGGCCATCCCTCAGTCTTGAAGAAGAGTTCCTCCTTAACTCTTAACATGGCAGAGCTGTTAACGCAGCATTCTTCCTAGGGAGCACCAGTCTGCTAACTGTGCTAACATTTATGAGCACTGATCATGTGCCAGGCACTGGGCGAAGTCAGCACTTTCACTTGGATTATTGCATTTCATACTTGGGGCAGGTTCTATTTCTTCACCCATTTCACAGTTAAGGAAACGTAGGCAAAGAGGGGTTATAACTTGGCCAAGCATGCACAGCTGGTAAGTGCAGATAATGCCTGAAGTGTCAACTCCTATGGGTAATACTTTTCTGGGCCTATGGACTCGGGACTTTTCAAATTGGGCTGAGGAATGATCCTGCCTGCATTTTAAGCAGAAAATTTGATCATGGTTTTAACATTGCTGGACGATGTTCCATGACGACAAAGTCTTTGGTTGGTAGGTTTGGGTTTTAAGTGGTCTCAAAAGTGTATAAAGTTCTGTCCAGACATTTTCCCTATGTGGTTCAAGTTGGATTCGGTTGGGTAAGCAAAATCCATAATGAGAAATATTAGTGTTCCTAGATCTTTATCTTAAATCATAACATTTGGTACAGTGGCTTTAATTTACATATCAAAGTTACTGAAAATGAAATGATAAATAAGTCATGAAGGCAAAAATGGCTAAAGATAGAAGAATAATAAGGCCTGATGCTGCATGTATTTAAAGTCAGAAGCCAGTATTTCCATTCCGATGACCATTGCTATCAACTACGTGTTTCTATTCCCAAGTAAAAACATTGGCACCAAAACATACTTTTTGAGATTTTGTTGTTCCCTTTGAACCCTTTAAATTGTCAAAGGAAAGAGCAAAAGTGCTTTGCTAATGGATGGCTTTCACTTGTACTCAGCTGGGTATTTTATCTTCTACTTATGTGATGATGTTTCAAGTCTTGTTTAACCTTTTGATTGACTATGTGATCTTAGGAGCTGTAATCAGCTCTCTTTCTGGACTTGTCTGGATGCTGCTCTTGATTTCAGGTCGTTCTGTTTCTATTGCTATGATTGTTCTGGGCAAGGCTCATCTGGGTTCAATTCATGCTGATGTATGAGGGATTTGTCCACCTGAATTAGAATGAGATACTATTTTTATGACCTCTTAGGAACTTCACACTTACTGTGGTCCGCAGATTTCTGGGCAGACTCCAAATTGCCAAGCCACACCTTGCCTTACATCTTTTTTCATAAGTTTTCATCAGCTTATTCTCAATGTCTCCTTATGTGCCAAAGTGCTCGACTTCTCAGCAAGAGTTTGTTTCTCTTACTTGGGCCTCTTCGGAGAGGATGGGCTCCTGAAGGGCAGTGATCTCCAGAAACAAAAATCACTGAATTGAGTTCCTGAAGAGAAGTGTAAGCAGATGATTTCACTCATTTTTTTTTATTATTAATGGAAAGGGAACAAAGACCGTTCAAAAAATACATCTCACATATTTTCACATTATGACCGATAAAGGAGAAGAAGGCAGCTCTACGGAGAATAAGGGCAACAAGGATGTCGTGTTTAAAGGGAAGTCAGGGCAAGCTGAGTGTGAAACATAGAAGCAAAAAGAGATATGGATGGGGAAGCCAGAGCAAGGTGAAGGGATCCTCCTGAGCAGGCAGTAAAAGGGCAGATAGAGGACTGAGGACTGGAGGATGTAGTGTATTTCTGTAGATTTTGAGGTGAAAGAGCCCATATTAATGATTTTTTGCTTTGGGTTTTGGGAATCAGAATAAATTATCATATGCTAGGACTGTGCTTTACATACTGATAGAATCTCAGTTTTAGCTAGAGCAATTGTCCTTGATTGGGTATAGCCTGTCAGCCTTATTTTCAAATTTGAAAATGTATTTCAAAAGATACTTCAAAATAGTTTTGTTAGCAGAACTAAATATTATACTTAAAGAAGGAGAGATCTGTTTTTTGTTAATTATAAATGATGTTTATTTTGCATTTGTTTTAAAAATGTCATTGTCAGGGCACCTGAGTGGTTTAGTTGGTTAAGGATCCAGGTCTTGATCTTGGCTCAGGTTGTGATCTCGCAGTTCATGGGATCGAGCCCACCATTGGGCTTTGTGCTGACAACGTGGAGCCTGCTTGGGATTCCCTCTGTCCCTCTTTTTCTGCGCCTCATCCACTTGTGCACTCTCTCTCTCTCGAAATAAACATGAAAAAATTATAGAAAAAAATCATTGTTAAAAATTAGAAAACCGGTAACATTGGAAAATGTAGGAAATACACAGAAGAAACCCAAAAACCATGACTCCTGTTTTGGACTGTTTCTTCTTGCTGTAGTATATAATTGTATGCTCTGTGTTTACTAACGTGTAGGGTTCAACTGTGCATTGTTACTACCTTTTAAAAACTTACCACATTACCATACACTTCGTAGAGTATTTCATTTCATATAACTTATTTAAATACTTCCCTCTGGTGGGCATGCAGGTTGCTTCCAATTTTTGCTTTTGGAAGAATATTGTAATGAACATCTTTGGCTATTAATTTTCACGTATTTCTCTGATTATTTCCTTAGGGTCGAGTCCTAGAAATAGGAAGAGATGATCAAAAATAACTTCTTTTAAACATGTTTAAGGTTCTTGATACACTGTTTAAAAGTGTGTTCACATTCATATATTCATTCATCAGCATTTGAAGGCTCTTGGGATGGCGGGTTCAAAGCTGGATTGCTGTGGATTTAGTGAAGAGCAAAATAGACCTAGGATCTGCCTTCTGGAACATGCATTCCACTGGAGGAAACAGTGAATAAGTGAACTAATACTTAAAAAAAATTGCAGCCAATATGTTTCTCCCCCCCCCCCCCCCCAAAAAAAAAAACAACAACTGTGAGAAGTGCAATGAAGGAAACAGGAAGTGATCTCTAGCAACAAAGGGGCTGGTTAGTGGATGCTGCTCTGGGGATATGGTCTTTGAGCTCTGAGAAAAGTGGGGAAAGGAGCATTCCAGGTAGTGAAGATCGTGTGCAAAGGTCCTGAGGTAGGACAGAGCTCTAATGGTTCTGAACATTGTTAGAAGGCCCCTATGAAAGGAAGGATGGAATGAGATGGGGTTGGAGAGTGCACAGTGGCTGGTCACTGTCACAGAGGGCTTTGTGGACCATTACTGTCTGAGTTTGCATTTCTATGGTAAGAGTATCCAGAGGCCTGAGGAGGGAGAGCTAGGGTTTAACTCAAATTAAAAAAACAAAACAAAACAAAACAAAAAAACGTCCTGGCTGCTGTGTGAAAGGTGGATACCCAGAAGGGGATGTGAGCATTAGTAGGAACTTGGTATGTAGGTGCCCGACCCAGTCCCCTGGGTATTCGCGTGTTTTGAGGACTGTTGGACGTAGCTCTCAGAGGCCCCTGGGCAGCCTTGGACCTCGTTTTTAAGAAAAGCTTTGAGTGGTGTTTACCTGCTTAAATCTGTGTGTTTTACATACAGTACTGAATCTTCCCATGTTGTTCCATTAACATCATTTAAAATGTGTTAGTGTTCCTACTGTCTCTCAGTCTCTTCACTTTGGATCTGAAATGCTGCACAATAAATGAAATATTTCAAAGTAGCATTTCTGCTATTGATAGGATTTGAAAAATGCATGCCTAGTATATGAACAAACAAGAAAAGATCAAGAACTGTTATTTGATATTTTTAAGCCATTCTTCTATTGATGGATATTTAGGTTATTTTCACTGTTGTAAGTAATGCTGTGATGAAGTTCTTTCACATAGACCTGTTTGTGTATTTCCTGTGGATTTCTTCTGTTGGAAAGTATGCCTTTACGAGAATTATTTACCACATTAAATGCCAGCAAGATTGTGTACCGGTTTAAATTCTGCCAATGATGTGTGAAGGGGTTGGTTTGCTGGCATCCATCTTAACCCAGGATATGAATGAATCTTTCTTTAAAATCTTTGTTAATTGGGTGATTGTAGGTCAATTGGCATTTCTTTGATAATTAGATTATCTTCCCTTGTAGGAAGTGACTGTTTTCTTTGCTGAAACAGAACTGTGAACCTAATGCCTGAAGAGTATTTAAAGCTTGTTGCTTGAATGAGTAAAGGCATAGACCTATTTGACCATTTGCCTTTCTTTTGCGAATTGGTTAATATCCTTCATTTGTTAGTTGGAGTGGTCTTTTTCTTGGTACATTTTAGTAGCTCTTTATACATTAGAGTAAGTAACCTTCTCAGGAACTTCAAATGTATTTTCCGAGTTAGTCATTTTTCTTTAAATTTTGTTTGTAGGTTTAATGATTTTTGCAATAGAGATTTTTAAAAACTTTTATGAAGTATTTCAACCATTGCCTTTATGGTTTGTGGCTTGGAAACCATACTCAGAAGGGCCTTCCCCAGCCTAAAATTATTTTCAAATAAATTGACCTATATTTTTATACTAGTATATTTAGTATAAACTGTTGTCGTATTCTTTGAATCTCCACTTCTTTGTTGTATGGTATTTATGTAACAAGGTATGGGATTCTTTTCTGTTAGAAATTTTATTTTAGAATTTTTAATTTTTATTTTTTTTTACATTTATTTATTTTTGAGACACAGAGACAGAACACAAATTGGGGAGAGGCAGGGAGAGAAGGAGACACAGAATCCAAGGTGGGCTCCAGGCTCTGAGCTGTCAGCACAGAGCCCAATGTGGGGCTTGAGCCCGTGAACCATGAGACCATGACCTGAGTTGAAGTTGGACACCTAACAGACTGAGCCATCCAGGCACCCTTTAAAGGGATTTAAAGTATCACATGAATTACCCTAGACGTTGCTAGATTCCAGTGGCTCTTTTGGGAGCTGTGTGTGTGCACATACATACATACATGTTATATATATTTAATTTTAAATTCTCAAGTTGACAAAGGAATTTTTGAATTTTTTCCTGTATCTCTTCAAATATTTTTCTCGTTACTTTTTTTTTTTAATTCTAATGTTTATTTTTGAGAGAGAGATAGTGTGCGAGCAAGTGGGGGAGGGGCAGAGAGGGAGAGAGACACAAAATCTGAAGTAGGCTCCGGGCTCCTAGCTGTCAGCACAGAGACAGAGTTCGGGGCTCGAACTCACAGACTGTGAGATCATGAGTCGAGCTGAAGTCGGACGCTCAACAGGCTGAGCCACCCAGGTGCCCCTTTTTCTCATGTTTTTTTATTCTATTTTTTCTTGAATGAAACTCTTTCATGATTCATGTAGTTTGTCTTTTTCTTAATGAGCCAGCTCTTGGATTTATTAATTTTGGTGTTTTTCTTCTTTTTTTTTTTTTTAATGAATTGATTTGTGCTTTTATCTTTATTAAACCCATTTTTCCTGTTTTAGTCAGTGTTTTATTTTCTAGTTTCTTGAGTTGATTTCTTATAATTGATTTGTTTTATTTCTTAGTTACTAAAGTATTTAAGGCTATGAAATTTACTTTCAGTACATGTTGGCCACTTTCCATGTATTTTGATATGTGTTGGTTATTATTGCTATTCTCTAAAAAAAAATCTGTAATTGCTGTTTTGGTTTTATTTTTGACCCAAGAATTATTTCCAAGCTGTTGGAATAATTATTTTGTTCTACTTTTGAAATTAATTTCTCATTTATTGTAGTGTGAGTAGAGAATATAATCTATGTTATTAATTTCTTTTTTGGGCACTTAATGGGATTTTCTTCGTTATTTAATATTGGTAGATTTTATAACTATTTAGTGGGCCTTAGAAAAGGAACTTAAATTCTTTGCAGTATACAAAGTATGAATAAAGCTTTTACAATGACTTCAATAATATTAATCAAATCCCCTACTTTAATACTTAACTATCTTCCTGATTAGCCACTGCAATTTTCTTTCCTTTGCTTTCCCCTTAGTATTCCCAACATTTTTTCCTTTACAGTGTTGGACTCTGTTACTCAGACCATAGATATTTTGACAGTTAGATCTCAGTTGTGGCTTGTGCCACTTGTCAGTTTAAAAAATGACCTCTTTTGACAAAAGTTAATACTGTTACCCTCCGTGAATTCAACCTAATCATCTGTAAGTAGATGGATGTCTGCTTTGATCTTCTATGAATTTTTTCTAGTATATTTTTGCCTTTATGTATTTCTTTTGGTCTTTATATTTTAGTCTGGTATCTTTCCCATCTTTGAGTTAAAGCTTTAGTCTTCTTCCTGGTAAATATCAGGTACTTGTTTTTATTGGTTTTGGATTCATTTTGAGAATCTTTTAAACTGCTGAGTCCGTCCTTTGTTTGCCTCTAGTTTTAATTGTTACCTTTGCCTTTAAATCTGTTTTGTGTTCAGGAGTATTGATCTTTGTGACAGGGAAGACCTATAGTCTACTTGCATTTCCAAGTAGAGTTTATTTTTGTGTATTTTGAAAATGGTAAGGTTTTATGGTTTAACATTTTTTATACCTCTGTGTACCACCATCATTTATTTAGTGCTAATTTTAGTTGTGAATTTTATCAGGAATTTAAAATCCTTTCCTATCAGCACTTACTCAGTTTTGAGATCTGTAGTTTTGATGAAGCTTTTTGATGCTTGAAAGCATGGAGGCAAGTTGCTTCTTTAGTGGTGGTGTTTAATATCAGCCTTGTTGAGTCCTTCAGGCTTGAGAATATTGTGATTGTCCTCTTGGCCTCAGTTGGCCTCTCCTTTCCCTTCCCCTTCCCATTTCTATATGCCCTCTTTCTTGATTTCCTCTTTTTTTTTTTTTCCCCTCTTTGACACATGAATGTCTGGCTGGCTGGATGTAGAAGAATACCTCTTCCTCAGACCTTCATGGACGTTGCTCTGCTGTCTCCTGGAGTCTAAGAAGAAGACTTTTTATCCTTTGTATGTCACCAACTTTGCCCTACATGCTTGTGCAGATTCTGGTCTTGATCCTTGAGACGCTAGGATTTCACTAGCATATTTCTCCATGCTGTTCACTTTTCAGTCATTTTTTTTTTTTTCCTGAAGCCTGCAAGTCCTCTCAGTAGACATAGTCAGATTTTCTTTACGATCATAAACATTTTCTTTTGCTATATCACTGAATATAATTTTTATTTTGTTTCCTCAGTTCTTTTTTGGGCCCACCCATTCTAGAGCTATGATGTTTATCTTTAACATCCAACGTTATCTCCCTGATTGTTAGGGTAGGTCTGCCATGTGCTTTTACATTCTGTATAAGTGATGATCTCAAGCTTATGTTTTTTATTGTTGACTTGGTTCATTACGCTGTTTTGAATTCTTCAGTGGACTTGTTTCCCTTTTTTTTCTTTTTTAGCTGTCATGTCACTTTATCTTCTTTCATATTTTAGATTTTGATTTATTGCCTCCATAATTTTTTCAATTTCTTGGAGAGTTCAAACCAGTGCTGTTACAACATTTTTTCTTTTTTTTGTCTTTTGGAATAGATCTGCACGAAGGATATGCTCTTAGAGATGCACATTTTGCACATTTCTAATTTGTTTAAAAAATTGATTTACTTCTTTTTTTTTTGCTGCGCAAGTGTTGCAGGAGTTTCTCCTCCATTTATTTATTTATTTATTTATTTTATTTATTTTTTTTGCTGCATTTTAACTCTTTTTGAATCTGGACTCTCTATTTTTAGGTCTCCTACTTACCCTGAAATAGTCTGGTTGATTTTTCCTTGGATATGCAACTTGTTTTGAGAGGCACCATCACATCCTCTTGAGGAATGGAGGGTTGTCTGTGTCTGAGGTTAGTCTTCTGAGTTATATAGTCCTTTGTGAGACTGGCAAGTAGAAAGAGCTGGGTCTGTGGTTTATTGCCACGAGGGAGTTTTGCCTTTGCAGGCCTTTAAATTTTTTTCTTTTTCCTTCTCTTTTTTCAATTACTCCATGATATGTCAGAACCACTGATTTGAAGGCATATCCTGCCTCATTGTGGGATGAGATTCCAAATTGTTCCTATTCTATACCTCCATAATGTTGAGCCATATTGTTAAGTTGGTTCCCTTAAAACGGACAAACAAAATAGGACTGAAATATTTATGGCTCCCATTAGATGTGGGTTTAGAAGCATTTTATTCCCCACCTTCCCACTGCAGTTTGCCTTACTTTTGAAATAACAATTTCAATTACAGAAGTAATGCGTTGCCATTGTATAAATCTCCAGGAGTCTTTAAAAATACCGAAAGAGAAACAAAAACTCCTTATAATCCCACCATATGGAAATAACCAGTGTTTGCTTTTTGACACATGCTTTCTCTGCGTGTGTACATGTGTGTGTATTAACATAACGTGGCTAATGTACATGCTGTATGGAAACCTTTTTGCTTAGCAATACGTTGTGGAAATTTTCCCAGGTGGCTAAATATTCTTCTTCGTCATTAATTTTAATGGCTGTGCAGTACTTTTATTTTCCTCAGGCTTAACTGAGTTTCTTAAGAATCTGTAAAGAAATGCTATGTTTGTAACTAAACAAAAGGTGAAAATGGAGGGAGGAGGTACAAAATGGGCTTGGGTATAGATTTGCAATACAGCTAGAATTGACTTATGGGAAGCAGTTGGGGAAATAGTGGGGGGCTACAGCATTTCTCTCTGCACACACTCATCCTCATATAGACACAAATATTCCCGTCACTGGGGTATGGAGGGTGGGAAATGCACCAGATGGTCAGGAGTCCCAAAATGAGCCTTGGCTCTTCTCATCCCAACCCAATTTGGGGATAAATCACTTGGCCATTTAGCTTTAGTTTCCTCGATGGTCAGATGGGGGATGGTAATACCTATCCCTGCCTACCTTACAAAGAGCTATTTTATTCATAAATAAGACTGAAATGAGAAAATGTGCAGTTGTTGACTGAAGAATTCTATACAAGGCAGAGGGATATCTGGGTGGCAAAAGTCCATTTGATTCCACCAACATTTATTGAGCACCTACTCTGTTCAGAGGCCAGTACAGGTAATCAATATAGAGGCACCATCCTGTGCTGAAATGGCCTAGTTAGGAAGGTTTCATTTTTCTCAAATCAATGATCTTCTAGGTGAGAATGCTGGCTTCTGCTCATCACTCTGAGATGATTAATTCATTCATCATGTTAGACCGATTTAATTATTTATTATGTCGTTTTGTTTATTTAATTTGCATATCAATTGCCAGGGCCCTGCATATCTCAGCTTACCGCAGAATCCTATTAAGAAAGGTTTTGATGCTGATGCAGGTTCCAGTGGTCTCCCCGGGGGCGAAAACTTTTCTGTAATTGAATACTTAGGCGCTGGGATGCAGCAGCTGGAATTTTTTTCTGACCTGAGGTTCAACGTACTCCTTCCCACTTGGGTCCAGAGAGACAGCTAGTTGTAAATTATACATTCTCATCTATCCTCTGGTCAATGTTTGCATATTTTACTTTTCCATAGAGGGGACAGCCTTTCCCTCGAGAAACTAGTATCTCCAGCTCTTTGTAGTTGGCTTAAAGGAAAAGAAAGAGCGCTAGCCATTGTTCCCTTATCCACTGTCTCCTGATTGCCTTTTTTTGACCCAAAGGGTCGTGAAGAGGCCCCTAAGAGGCGTTGTCTATGTTCTCATCATTGTACTGTCCCAGCCTTTCAGCAGGGAGCAGTGGGAGAAGAAACGCTGGACTCTTTGGACATTAGACTGGTTTACCTTCCTGTTCATCAGCAGCGGATGAAGTGAGACTGAGGTCTTGGGATTGAATTCCTGGCCACGATCCATATTAGCTGTGTGATTTGGGGGAGTTAACGAACAATACTTACAGTGATCATATAGCTAAAGAGCATTTAACATAACACATGTCCGGCACCAAGTACTTAATATATTGTCGTTTAATAATCTCCCCAGCTTTCCTTTTCTGGTTACTGTGGCTGTGTAGGAAGTCACCCAAAAACTCAGTGGTTCAAGACAGTCACCTCAAAAAAAAAAAAAAAAAAAAAAAAAAAAAAAAAAAAAAAAAAAAAAAAAAAAAAAAACAAAACAAAAACCTGGGACACCTGGGTGGCTCAGTCGGTTAAGTGTCTGACTCTTGATTTCAGTGGCTCCTGTCGTTGTCTCAGTCATGAGATTGAGTCCAGTGTTGGGCTCCGTGCTGGGCATGGAGCCTGAGATTCTGTCCCTCTGCCTCTCTATCTTGCGTGTCCGTGTGTGCT
Source organism: Panthera tigris (assembly GCF_018350195.1). NCBI lineage: Eukaryota > Metazoa > Chordata > Mammalia > Carnivora > Felidae > Panthera > Panthera tigris. Next base: position 17,199,912 of record NC_056662.1, read on the forward strand.
TTTGCTCACTTGTTCTCTGAAAAAGCATCACAGTCCTTTATTTTGCTCACGCATATGCATGTTGGGCAGGACTCCGTGGAAGAGCCTGTCTCTGGCGTATATAGTATCAGCGGAACGTTCTGTCTGGGGGCTGGCTCACTTACTGACTACTGAATGAGGGCTGGCAGCCCAGCCTGACTGGGGTTTGGAGGTCTCAGTTTCTCTGCACGAATGCCTCTTCATGAGTTGCTCGGGCTTCCTCACAGCATGAGAGCCTGGGTTCCCAGAGTGGGCATCCCAAGGAAGCCAACAAGAAGCTGCAGGTTTTTTCTAACCTGTTCTTAGAAGTCAGACAGCATCACTTCCAGTACACCTTATCGTGGAAGGGTTCACAGACCTAGATTCAGGGGGAGGGGACTTAGTGTTGACATATTGATGGGGTAGAAGACTGTGGGTGGGAGATGCTTCGCTTCTTTGGAAAGTACAGTTTGCTTGTACTCCTCCAAGATGGAATTTTCTCCCTCCTTTTACAGAAAGGTTCTGTAAGTTGTCAGTGGTCACAAGCTTGTGGAACAGTTGGCTGGGACTTGAATGCTAACACTCTGGCTGTAGTGTGTATACTCTTCACCACTAACGATCATGATAGCAAACATTTATTGAGTTGCTCTATGCCATTTACTCTTGTAAGCACTTCAAATGTTTTGATATTTAACCCTTATAACAAACTTTGTAATGGGTGCTATTTTTATCCATGTTTTACAAATGGTGACATTGGGGCCCTTGGCTGTTAAGACCCTTGCTCAGGGTCACATGGGTAAGTGTCAGTGCTGGGATTCAAACTCAGACTCCAGAGTCCACATGTTTAACGATGCAGTGTAAACGTTCTAAAGTAACAAAGCAAATCGGTTGTAATGACCATTTGCCCCCACCCCCACTTCTTTCCTTCCACACCAGAGACAGATCTTTTTCTAATAGCCTCCCCCCTCCCCAAAGACATTCTGAGGATTAATTTGAGTCATTGAATTGCATTAATAGTGGGAGGAGCTTGTGTATACAAAGTGTATCCAGCCTTGCCTACCATCAACACAACCCATCATGAAGAGTTAGGTTTTTAGACTGGTTTTGAACGAATCACTCGTGGTTCTGGCTTCCCTGTGTGTCTCCCTCCTTCCTTCCTTTTTCATCACTACCCCAGCCAGTTCTTGTGGCTTGCGGTTTACAGATGCCGTTCAGATCCTGCCTCTCACGTTTACCAAATGGATTGGCAAAGGTTGCTGCTCAGAGAGAGCCTCACTGTTCTCACCTGTAACATAAGGTACTAATAGCACCTCCTTCGGTGGGTTGCTGTGAGGATTTAAAAATGGCATGTGCGAGGAACCTTTGTAAAGAAGTTGCTCACATAGGTGCTGACTTGCCTCCTCCTTCCCTGCCTGATGTTTGTCGAAGCACACTTCCTGCTGGAAACTGTTCACCTGGCAGTCAGGCTGTTGCCCTTGCTGCATTCCCCCACAGGAAATGAGAGGGGTTGAGCTGCCTTAAGTGGATGACTAGGAGTTGAGTTGGATTGGGGTCATGACTGAAATAGACCTCTCTTAAAACAATCCCCCCCCCCCCCCCCCCCAACTCAAATCAGAGGCTCTTGCTTTGAGGAATGGGATTTCTGCCCTGGGTGAAAAATGCAGTTGATTGGATGGCATGATCCTGTTTCCTGGGTGTGTGGGAAGAAGACAGTCCTTACTGGTGAATCTCAGTGAAGCCTATTGTCTGTCCTCCAAACCGTGTGCTCTTCTGCCCTCTTCTTTTTTCAGTGTTCATTTACTTTTGAGAGGGACCAAGCACAAGTGAGGGAGGGGCAGAGAGAGAGGGAGACACAGAATCCAAAACAGGCTCCAGGCTCTGAGGTGTCAGCACAGACCCCGACCTGGGGCTTGGACTCATGGACCTTGAGATCATGACCTGAGCCAAAGTCAGACACTTAACCGACTGAGCCACCCAAGTGCCTCTGCCCTCATCTCTCATGCTTGGTGTCTCGGGCCCCAGGATCCCAGTGTTCCCAGAGATTGGAAGAGTTTTAAGAATGATCTGAGTCATCAAATGGGCACACAAACTGTGTGAGCTACTCAGGTTCATGAAAGTTTTGAAAGATAGAGACGAGGCTAGAAGTGGGGTCTATGTATTATCCCCCCACCTCTGATTCCCTCCCCTTTTCTCTAATATGCTCAGTATAACCTTTGCCTTAGAATCAGTGCATTCGTTTCTACCTGCAACCATTTATTCATTGATCTTGACTGCGCCCTCATGAGAAATGCTATGCCGCTGGAACCAACCAGCTAAGCTGCTCCTTATTTTCTGATCAACAGAAAATGTGAGATAATGAATGATGGTTGCCTGAAGCTGTTAAGGTTTGAGGACTTTGTTAGGCAGCGAGTGATGACTTCATACAACAGGGAATTCTTATTGATGTGTCCCCTTTAGAGGCACTGGCCTTCTTACTGTGTTACAGTGTCTCCTTTTTCAGGGCTTTCTGTCCATTTGTCCTTTAAGGATGGTTTCAACACATTGCTGGGCCCTCCAAAACTCCTGTTGTTTATCCTAATGAAAATTTTACTATTCTAAAAAATATAAGTTTCTCATCTTGGCCATGTCTGGGTAGGTCTTCTCTTTTTTTTTTTTTTTTTTTTTTTTTTTTTTTTTTTTTTTTTTTATGTTCTTGAGAGAGAGAGAACGAGCAGGGGAGGAACAGAGAGAGGGGAAGACACAGAATCTGAAGCAGGCCCCAGGCTCTGAGCTGTCAGCACAGAGCCTGATGCGAGGCTTGAACCCACGAACCTTGAGATCATGACCTGAAGTCGGACGCTTAACCCACTGAGCCACCCAGGTCTCCAGGTCTCCCCTTTTATAAACACATTCAGGGGTATCCCTAAATAAAAGGACATTATTTATCTACAAGAGAAGTTCTGCTGTTCTTGTAAGCCAGCCAGCCCAAATGGTAACCAGCTTACTCAATACCAGTTGTTACATCACATCATCTGAGGCTCCGGGTAGGAATGGGAATGGGTTAGTGATCCAGTTATGAAGTAACAGAACTTGGTTTCATCTGGCTCCAGAGACTGTCTATGCCAAATGCCTAAGGATACTTTTTCAGATATTTCCATTAAGTTTTCCTAACAGCAGAAGAGCAAATGTGTGAGTGCTCCTGGGGGGTCTGGGGCATGGCCAGAGTAGTCTGCTTCAAGCAGGGCATTCCTTTAAAGTTTCATGTTTTAACTTAAAAAATTTATGTGAATTTTAAATGCTCATTAATATATTCATGTTGATCCTAACATAATATTATGTTAGGCTAGTTTTGGTTACACTGCTATAACAAACTCCAAAATCTCAGTGGCTTCCTTGAGAACAGAGTGTGTCTGGCATCTGTTAGTCTATCAAGGTGTCAGGTGACTCGTGTAAAAAAAAATGTAGTGCCTCAAATTCCAGTAGCCACCCCAATTTTGGATTTCTTAATTTAGCTCTTAGCTTTGGGATAAGAAAGAAGAAAATCTCTATGGCCTAATACACATGAAAGTGATTTCTGATTCAAATCACATTTCAGTGTGGGTTCTGTGCTTCCTCTTAGGTGGTTGCTCTGGGTTGGTTTTATGTTGTGACACATGTAGCCTCTAAAAAAAAAAAAGGGAGAGAGCAAGCATGGAATGTTATATGGGGGTTCTGTGGTCAGGCTTGGAAGGGTGTACAACCTATCCAGTTGACCAGAACCCAGTCACACAGTCCTCTTGGAACTCTGAGAGGACTGGGGAGAGGTGGTCACTTCAGCAGGGTTTGATAAATACATAGCATTACTTCTGCCACAAGCATTTAAAGTTAAAATCAAAAGGTTTTCTACTGTTACCATAATTTAATGGGTGAGAATGCATTGCTTTGAGAGTGTCACTTGAAAGATTACATTGAGCAAGAGAGCGGACAGTGTGTGTTGGGTTCTTTGTCCAGGCAATTTCTCTTGTATTTGTGCCAAAGTCTCTTAATAGGTCTTGCATAAATAGGTTATTTCACTATTAGAAGTGATATCGGGGCAATCATCAAACAGGCAGGTTCTCAATGCTGCCAGGAGGGTGGCACGATGCAATATTTTAAGCCAACCTTGGTGGGTTTTGGTGGTAAGTCTGGTTACTCATATCTGTGGTCTTGTTTACCATTTGTGGGAAATGCTGGTCAAAGGAGTTTGTGAGCAAAGGAAGAGAATCAAGAATACTTTGTCACTAATAACCTTAATTTTATTCACATGTAAACAAACTAAAACTCAACACGAATGAGATGCCCAATCAGGTTTTTGTCAAATTCCTGATCCATAGAGACCGTGAGAGAGCAATAAGGATTGTTGGTTTAAACCACTAATTTTGGAATGAATTTTTACCCAACAACGCATAACTAGAACATTCCTCTAATAAGCTCTAACCATGCAATCTTCCAACTTGCTTTTTTTGGTTCAGCCATCTTGACATTTGTCATGAAAACACTAAGTTTTTGCCTTGATAACTGGACAAAGATGCTAACTTCCTTCTTTTCCCAAGGGGCAGGAAGAGAAGGGTATGTAGGAAAGCTAGGTTACTCAGACCCTAGCCCAGTTGACAGAGAGCATCAAAGGCTGAGTTTTCCCCTTCCCCCATCTTCCTGGGAGAGAAACACGTAAGACAACATGGACGTGCATGTACCCCAGTTATGACCTACAGCAGCTTGTCTAGAATCAACAGGGCCTGATTCTGAATGTCTTGGTTCAATGTAATCCTTTTATCCAGACCTCAAATTCTTTACCTTTTGATCTCATCTTTTTTGTTGTTTTTTGAGAGAGTGAGTGCACACGAACTGGGGAGGGGGTGGGAAAGAGGGAGAATGAATGAATGAATGAATGAATGCATCTATCTTAGGCTCCATGAGCAGTGTGGAGCACCACATGGGACTGTATCTCAGGACCCTGAGATCATGTCCTGAGCCAAAGTCAAGAGTAGGAAACTCAACTGACTGAGCCACCCAGGGGCCCCTTGACCTCATTCTTTTTTTTTTTTTCTTTTCATTTTTTAAAGTTTATTTTGAGAGAAAGAGATTGAGCAGGGGAGAGCCTAGGGTGGGTGGGGGGGGGGCAGACAGAGGATATGAAGCAGGCTATGCACTGACAGCGCGTAGCCCCGATGTGGGGCTTGAACTCACAAACCATGAGACCATGATCTGAGCAGAAGTCTGGCGCTTAACTGACTAAGCCACTGAGGTGCCCCGACCTCATTCTTCATGTGCCACAACAGACCTAGAATTTCCTCCAAAAGTTAACAAGTGGGGGAGGGGAGTGGCAAAAACTGTGATGGGGACCCAATGGCACAGCCCTTTTAAAAATTCAAAAGCTGACTTTTGTTTATGTCTTAAATACTAATGATAAATATTCAGTATAATTTCAAGAGACATTGTGCCACATATATTAGGGTAAATAGAAAACCAAGGCAGAAGAACTTCTGTTGCTGTTCTCATCTGAACATGAGAAAAAATTTGCTAGGATTGGAAGTTCGGCTGTATTTGGGAGAGTTTTTAACCTGCTAGCAATCCTAAGAAGTTTTATAGGATGAGGTTGTTTGAACTTGGTTGTAAAGCTATTGCATGGAACTTTTCACTCCATTAAGTGGAAGATATCACTGGGGTCCCAATGTTAAGACACTGCCATTTGCAACAAGGAGTCAAATCTGTGTGTGTGTCTGTAAATGTGTAGAAACTTTTTTTATTGTAGTTAAAATATATATAGCATAAAATTTACCATTTTAACCATTATTGCCACTTTTAAGTGTACAGTTAGTAGCAATAAGTACATTTGTAATGTTATGCAGCCGTTATCACTGTCCAATTCCAGAATTTTTCATCATTCCCAAAGAAACTCTGTGCACTTTAACACTGACTCCCCATTCCCCCTCTCTCTAGCCCTGGGACTACCATTCTACCTGCTGTCCCTATGAATTTGCTTGCTGTAAGTACCTCATAGAGTGGAATCATAAGTGGGATCATGCATTATTTTGGATAGCTTTTTAAAATAAGTTTCATTGGGGCGCCTGGGTGGCGCAGTCGGTTAAGCGTCCGACTTCAGCCAGGTCACGATCTTGCGGTCCGTGAGTTCGAGCCCCGTGTCTGGCTCCGGGCTGATGGCTCGGAGCCTGGAGCCTGTTTCCGATTCTGGGTCTCCCTCTCTCTCTGCCCCTCCCCCGTTCATGCTCTGTCTCTCTCTGTCCTAAAAATAAATAAAAAACGTTAAAAAAAATTTAAAATAAGTTTCATTGGAACACAGCCATGGCATTCATTTATATATTGTCTATGGCTGCTTTTGCACTGCAATATCAGAGGTAAATAGCTGTATTAGATACTGTATGAGTCGCAGAGCTGAAAATGTACTATCTAGTGTTGTACAGAAAAAGTTTGTAGACCCTTGAACTAGACTGGGGGTTCCTGGCCTCTATGATTTCATTAGCATGGGAAAGGAGTCTCTTTTCCCCCTGATTAAGGGTAGATTTTTACAGGAGAAAAATAAGAACCTTGAACTCTGCTTGGTCAAGTTCCTACTCTGTTTTCAACCTTCTTGATATTCTAGTTAAAAAAAACACAACTGCAAACCATTTTAGAGTACTGCCCGCTTTGTCTCATGGTTTTGTTTTCTGCTCAAGGTCTAACCGACTTAGAAAGCCCTTTTTCCACCCCTGAATTCACTAATTTAATACCCTTTGTTTCTACTAGATGATGTTTATTCCTTTCCCCTCTATGTAACAGAAACCCCTTCTGATCAATAGTGCCTGCTCTGCAAAGTGTTTCATAGTTATGAAATGATATTAGCTAAATAATATGCCTTTACAAACTTCCCTTCTCATTAAGATGAGTAATGAATTAGTTCTTCTTATTTAGATTCTGACCTTTGGGTTTTCATTTTCTCCCATGAATAAAAACAAGATTTCGACCTGGAGTTCTAAAACCATTCCAGCACCTGTGTCTCCAAAGTCCTTCTCATTTTACTGTGTATTTGTTGAAAAAGACAATTCACATTTCCATTTTGCTTTATTTTTCCAAGATTTATCACATTACTCACCCTGTTGAACATTGACAGACACCACCTCCCGTCAAAGTATGATGCCAAGTTTGTAGGGCATTGGGTTTCCTGTGGCCTTGAGTAACACTGTGGCTTTTTACAGTTTTGCCCATCATTGATTTGAGCTATGTATAAATAAGTTTAGTCACTTATAGATTAATAACTTCATAAATATCAACATTATGAATATAAGGAACAAAACCTCAGTGAAATAAGTCATCCACGTTGGCAAACACTTGGGTAAAGAGCCAGTTAGTAAATATATTTCCCCTGAATTTTTTTCAATAAATCTTTATTTACAAAAACAGGTCAAACTGTGCCAATCTCTGTTCTCAATCATTCACAATCATGTATTTTTTTTTTTAACTTTTAAAATGCCTTTTAAAAGTACATATTGTTTTTAAGATCTCTTTTTAAAAGTGTTGACTTCATGGGTGATAGCTATTTTGAGCATATTATCCAATACTTTGGCACATCTTCCGTTTCTGTAATCAGTAGTAACCTCCTAAGTGCCTCCTCCCCTGCCCCTGTATAGTGATTTCTGCTGCTCTTGTTTCTTCCACAGCCCCCTGAGGGCTCCCATTGTTTTGGGAAGCTTGAGAGACAAAACTGTAGAGTGACCTGTGACTGGAAGTTTTTCTGTCCTTGTGTCTTCAACTTTCAGGTTCTCAGTCGTTTCAAGTTTGCATCTCACAGTTTCACTTTTTAATCGTCAATTTTTCCAGTTGTAAAGATGCTTAAGGAGAGTCAGTGAAGGGTGAGCAAAATCACAAAATGCAGAAATCTGTCTAGACTTCTGCTGTTGAGGAATTCAGGGAGGCAGGAGGGGGTGGTTGGGAAGAGGCATCCAGTTGTGTGAATGAAAAACCAAGTGGGAAGGATTTGAGTTGATTCATGGGAGCCAGTGGAGTTGGGCCAAATAAGAAGAAACCAGTTCTTGTTTTCTAGGGTAGGCATGCCCTGTCCTCCAATTCCCTCTGGTGGTCCCTGTCAGCCTCCTTGGGAAAGCTGCCTCCCAGCTCCCCTGCTCTGACTTGGAAGGGCACTCTCACCCATGGTGGAGTAGATGCTCCGGGGTCCTCCCAAACCACAACAATGCCAAGTTGTCCCACCTTTCACTGCCCACAGATGTTTTGTGGTCTCTGTGTTTTCATGAAGACCGATTGGTATTGCAAGGAAACTAATAGAATTCTTTAAAAAATACATGTGTTGTTTAACGTTTTTATTTTGAGAGAGCACCAGAGGGGAAGAGGCAGAGAGACGGAATCAGAAGCAGGCTCCAGGCTCCGAGCTGTCAACACAGAGCCCAACACGGGGCTCAAACCCACGACCATGAGATCATGACCTGAACTGAGTGGGACGCTTAACCACCTGAGCCACCCAGGTGCCCTGGAAATTAATAGAATTCTAATTGTGTACCTTTTGTGTGAAACATTGAAGTGTTTGGTATAATAGGAAAAGAATCTTGGACGTGAAATCAAGAAGTTGAAGGTTTAAATCTAGCTTTGCTCAACAGAACCGGCATGTCTTTGAACAAATATATAGCCTTAAGTTTTATATTCTGTAAATTGGGCATAATAAAATCCATCTGGTGAAATTCACTAATTCATTTACACAAATTACTAATTCAGGTAAGTGAGTACCTACTGTGTGCCGGGCACTGTGTGATGTCCAGCGACCTTAGGATACATGACAGATGGGGATTTACTAGTAGTAGTAAGTCTCCCAATCTACTAGATGCTGAAAGGACTAGGGACATGGTAGGTACTTAATACACGGTAGCTGTTACTATTCCAGCATCATTATGCCCACAGCTGTTGGTAATCCCAGGTCACATGGTACATGGTTACCTTGTCAGGTGGTTTCCCTGATTCCTAGCATGTCCTGCCAGTTGACCCTTTGACTCTGTGTCAAAACTCAGTGCTGATCTCTGCTCCAGTGATTGACCTGATCACAGGTTCTGACCAGGAGCCTCGCTTTTTCTGCAGCTGCTGTGTCTTCCTGTTTATTGCCTGGGAGAAGCAGCTAATAAAAAGTCAATGGCTCTGCTGGCCCTTCGTGAGTGTGTGCTTCCCTGGTGCATAGGAAGTATAATTTCATGGGCCGTCATGAACCTGTCAGTCCTTGTGTGATACAAGGCAGGGCCATTTGCAGCACATGGGGTTTGGGAACCTGGGATTAGACCAAAGTCAGAGTGGGGGAAAGCCTTGAACATGTCTCCCACCCAAGATCCTGTCCCAGAGAGAGCAGCCCCCATGGACCGCAGATCTGCTACCTCCCCTTTATTTTAATGTCACCACCAGTTTTAAGAGGAAGACAAATACTGAGACTGTGAAATCAAAATGGACCAAAGGATGTTTTGGATGGGAAGGAGCATTGGATATTTTCAGGCCTGACTCCTTGGTGTCACAGATGAGGTAAGAGAAGGGTACTCAATCGTACTTTGTTTCGACAGTATTTATGGAGGAGTTATTCTGTGCCCAGCACTCTGAGGACACAGTGACAAATAGGACAGACAGCTTGTGGTAGCCAGTCCCCTAGATGGCTCCCAAGGACCCCAGCCTCCAGGTCTTCACACCCCCGTTGAAGTCTCCTCCACCCCTGAACCAGGCCTGGTGTGTGTGACCCATGGAATTCACAAGTAATGATGTGTCAGTTCCAGGTTACAGTACAAGATCCTGTAGCTTTCATGGTGGTATCCCTCGTTTTGAGGAAAGGCAGCTGCCGTGTCATGAATAGTCTTATGAGCAGGCCCATGTGACCTGCAGACAACGGTCACATGAGTGAGCTTAGATGAGGAGTCCCAGCAGTGGTCAGGCTTTCAGACTACTGCTGCCTTCAGGTGTTACAAATTTAATGTGTTCCATGAAAGGAAGGACTGGCAAAGATGAGGGATTGGAATACTACTGGGATTCAAATGTGCATCTGTGTTTAGCTTTAGGAAGTGCCAGGAAGACACCTTGAGGAAGTTGAAGTTTGAAGTGATGACTGAGGGATCTGGAGGAGTTAGCCTGAGGACACAGTAGAAGGAGGGCAGACCCCAAGGTGGAAAAGAACTTGGTATGTTTGAAGATCTGAAGAAAGGGCAGGTGGCTAGAGCATGACAGGTGTCCCACGAGAGGAGCCTGGACAGGTGACTTGGGGCCACATACCCTGTGGGTCTTGTAGGCCATGCAGTGGAGTTGGGATATCATCATCTAAGTTCTCCCCATAGAACTTTCTCGGACATTGGCAGTATTCTACATCTGCTCTGTCCAGTAGGGTAGCCCCTAGCCACAGGTGACTGGCCCTTGAAATCTAGCTAATGCAATTGAGCCACTGAATTAACTTTAATATTATTGGATTTAAATTTAAAAAGCTACCTGTGGCAGGTGGGTACTATATGGGACAGTGTAGAAAGCCCAAGTGGAAGCAAGAGAGGTTTCCAGTGGGTAGGGATGTGATTTGACAGGAATCTGCAGGAAGATCTTTGTGGCTGCTGTGGGGAGAGTGGATGGAAGGTAGGCAGGGAGGAGGTGGGGCAGTGGTCGGGGTGGGGGATGGTGGCTGCCCCACCAGCTCCCTGTGCCCTTTTGCGGCCCCAGGACCATGTGAGGGCTGGAGATGCTGAGGCTGGGGTGTCAGTGTGGGATCATTCCCACCTGTTCTAAATTGATGCAGGTGGGGGTGGGCAAGCTCTCCAAGGAGAGCGGTTTCTTAGTTGCAGAAGGTATAGGGATTCCCCTCCTGGCTGTTGCAGGATGGCCCTCCTGTATAGTTGCCTTGGCAAGGTTCAGGTGCGGTGATGTATCTGCAGGCTCTATTCAGGTGGTTTATTGCCTGTGCTTTAGTTTCTTCATCTGCAAAATAGGATATGAATACCATCTACCTTTGGGAGGGAATCTCACCTCCTTCCTGAATTGCCCACCGTCTTACTCTTCTCTTTTCCTCCCAACTATTATGCCCACCCTGCAGGCCTCCTAAGGCTCCCTGAGCTCTCCTGCCAGCCTCTCAATGGCACTCATTGGCTCTGCTTGCCTTGGGATATTCACTCTTTTAACTATTTTTATAGCTCACTTATTCTTAGGTGTTGAGTTCTCCAGTAGAACTTCCTGCTTACGCTTGGCATTGTACAAGGAGAATGGACTTTGGTGTCAGACAAACACAGATTCTCCTTTCATTACCTATTGGACTAGATTAAGTTAAAGAACTTTTCTGAGCCTAAAGATAAGAATAATGATACCTACCTGGGAAGTTACTATGATATAGAAAAATGTGCATGAAAGCACATAGTAGCTGCTGAATAAAGTTTGTTGTGTGACTCTTGAGTGAACTTGGAGTCATGGGTGGGGGTGGAGAGTAGTAGCATTACCTAAAGATGTTTTATTCTAGTATGTCAGTTCTGGAATGGGATTGTTGTTGTTCCACATTAGAATAATGAGAAAGCTCTTGTCTTTATTGGAATGCTTCTACAGAAAGAGGAGCTGTATTCGTGTCAGAGCTAATGTGGCCTTTTTACAAGCTTTTGTGTGATAGACAATAGTAGGGACCTTTCATCTGGTGTGTTCAGGGCTTTTGCTGTCTGTTTCTTTACATGGTCTGTCAATTCCAGTCCTTACTTGGCTTCTAAATGATTTGTGTGGCATTTGGTTTGTGAATTGTGGGGTGTGTGTGCATGTATGTGCTGTGTACTTGCATATAAATGCATGCTTGCACAACACGTGTATGCATATGGGAACGTGCCTACCTGTACGCAGGGAGCTATATGCCTGTCCATGTATAGATGTATAGATAAATGCATGTCTGTTAACACACATGCATGTGATGTTGGTAAGTTGATGTTTGTGAGTGAACTTGGCGTTTTCCTACGGACAGAGCCCAGATGGGTGCAGCAGACCTGCTGAGATCAAAGTGGACTTGTCTAGGAGAATGGGGTGGTGGGGTTGGAGAGGTCTTTCTCACAGTAGATTTGGCAGCTGGTGGCTGCCTGGACTCCTCTTGGCCCCACTCTTCATAGCTCTGTGACCTTGGGAAGTTGCTCAACCTCTGGGATTAAACAGGATGATGATGTAAATATAGAGTGCTTAGGATAGGGTAGAGGAAAATCACTCAGGCAACACCCGATCTTCTTTCTAAACTTGCCTTCATTGTTATTTCCAACCCTGAGATTTCAGAGCATTTGGTAGCCAGCATGGCTCAGCCTGGCTACAAAGCGTGGCCCGAATTTAACTTAGGGAACCAAGAAGAAGATGTTTAAGTGCCTCCTTTTGGGCTCCAGGAAATGACCACCAGTGCATGCAGAAGATCAAGAGCTTGAAATAAGCAGGAACAGAAGAGACAAGCCCACACCTGGGCCTTTGAAAACAAGTTAGACCCAGATCTCAGGCTGGCACCTGTGTGCTGACCCTGGTTAGATGTGTGGCCTTGGACATACTCCTCTAGGGAATTAGGGGGTAGTGAATGAATCTCCTTATGGGTTATGGGAGGATAGGAGGTAAGTCTACCCAGTGCCTGGTGCAAAGGAAATAGTACCTCTGCTCACCAGATCCCCTGACCTCTGATCTCGGCAAGTGCAAGCACTGATGATAATGTGGAGCACATCCTCAGAAGGGCAGGTGTGAGAGAGAATGGAAGAGATGGAAGTTGTTCACCTTGGGGAAGTTGAGCTCATGTGGTTTCATCTGCATTGACTGACTTGTCCTTGCTTGCTGTCTCTGGGCCTTTGCACAGTTCTCTTTGCCTGATACATATGCTTTTAAGTTTTGTGAGTTACTTTCTTCACACCCTTTGATCTTATTTCAGATCTTACCTCCTCAGCGAGGTCTTTCCTGATTATCCTGGCTAAGTGGGTACTCAAGGTCCCTGGCTTGGTTACTCATTGCCAAGTACCGCACTTAATTTGTTCATAATATTTATCACCTGATAGAGATTGTGTTGCTTACTTGTTTACTCTTTTATGATTTGCCTCCCATGCCAGACTGTGAGCTCAATGAGGGCAGGTGGATGGCTTCTCAATTACTGTCTGTCCATCACTGAACCCAATGCCCCCTCCTTAGTGGTGCTGAGGAAATAAAAATATCTGGGTCTTAACTGTCTAAGGGTAGGAACCTCTTGGGTAGCCTCTCTGGGTCTATGTAAAGTGTTTCAGGACTGAGTGTCCCTTTACTGGGTACCTGAACCAAAAGCAAGGCAGCCACATGTTGCTGATGCCAGAGGTTAGTAGGAAATTCACCTCTCCCTGTAGAAAAGTTCAGGGCCTCAATGACATTTGCCTGCCTGGATCTTCTTCCTGTGAGTCTAATTCTGATCCACTGAGCTGCAGGGGACCAGTAAGAATACTGGCAGCAGATAGCACTGCCCTGTCCAACTGGGCTGGTGACTCCTTTTTTACTAGGGCTCAGCTCTCCTAACCACTGCCAAAGCCATCCACGAGAAAAGGAAAAAGAAGCAATTGAACACAAATTTACTGCCTGATAGTGTAAGTTAGTTTTTGCCATCTAACAAATAAATGATCCTGTAACTTAGTGGCTTAATAAACAGAGGTGTTTGTGTGTGTGTGTGTGTGTGTGTGTGTTTAAGCTTATGATGCTGTGTGGGTCAGGTACACAGTTGTTGTGGTCTGGACTGCTTGCTTGGTCCCTGCTAAGCACTCTCATGTGTCTGAAATGCCCCATTCATATCTCTGGTGTTTGAGAGACTGTCATCTGGGTTGTCTGAATTCTCATCCTCCAGCAGGCTAGCTCTCTCCTTCCTTCTTAGGATGCTTTCAGGGTTCCACGTGTAACAAGAGGGCAACCCCCATGCACAAGTACTTTTAAAAGCCTCTTCTTGCAGCATGTTAGCTACTGTGTCACTAGCCAAAGTAATTCATATGGCCAAGCCCACAGGTGTTGTGGGAGGGGATGACCCAATGGTGTGTTTATGGGAAGGTAGATTTTGCAAATGGTTTACCACTCTGCTTTCTGGCAGGTGGTTGCATGTGCAATTTCATTCATTCCTTGGGTTTTAGTATTACTTTTCAGGGATGGGGATCTTGAGGTTGAAGGAGGTACGTTGACACAATTGGAACCAAATGACAATTGTACTGGACAAAGTTAAAGAGCCAAGGAAGACGTTATTTAGGACATTTAAAACATTGCAATAGGGGAGACAGATTGAACTGGATACACTGAAACAGAGGGTCGGAGAAGTTTTCAGAGCTGAAGTGGGGGAATTCTTAGGCTCTCTGCGGTTGCTAATTCCTTTTACCAAAGGAAAAGTTAACCTTATCATACATCTTTGACAGGTGGTAGTTTTACAGCTTGGAGCAAGGTGCTGCTGAAGTTAGGCTCCTACCCTCCAGCAGAGACTAGGAGGGAGGGGCACACTCTCCTTCAGGGCTTACATTTCATGGAGATGGTTCCTTGGTCTTGGAGAAAAACATTTTGTTTCCTGGATTATAAAACTAATAAGAGGCTGAGAGATTTGCCTACATTTCAAAGAGGCAAGAGAAAGAATTTAGAAGTTTTCTAAAGTAAATGCTCTAAGAAAAGGGAGGTGAAGGCCCATAGTAAGAAACCCGTGTAAAGTTTAATCAATTTCAGGTAACCTTAAGACCACCTTGTTCAGAATGTGATTTGAACACTGGACCATCTGATTCCAACATGCACGCCCTGCTTCCCCCACAATTTATAGTAAGCACATAGCATAGGCTGCACTTTAAAGGTAAATCTGTCACCATTTAGAGGCAGTTGAGAAGCTTCTAAAGAATTTGTCTTATTTGAATGTAACACCTCGATGACTCTGATATAATTGCAGATGCAACATATAGAAAAAGTTGGCCTTAAAATAAGTTGTAGAATTCAAAACCACAATGTCAGAGCCCAAAGCCCTATGAATGCAAGGTAATCTATTCCCTTGGCTGCACAGGTGAGAGATCGGGTCTTGCCCAAGGTCATGGCCCATGGTCACGCCCAAGGTCACAGAGTGAGCCAGGGTCAGACTTTGACACTGTGCCCAGAGCTTCTGACTCCCAGTTGCCAAGGGCTGAGTTCCTTTGGCCCCATCCTCCAAGGCTTTGTACCAAGGGCTTCTCAGTTTTTTTTTTTTTTTTCTTCCTTTCTTTCTTTTTAAGGGCTCACTGGCAGCTACTGCTCCAAGGCAGAAAATGTATTCATTTAAATGACTTCGTTTGGAAATAGAAGCTTGAATAATGATGTTACCATTTATAATTGCTCTGATTAACCACACCACGTTTTGCAGTTTAGAATAAAAAAAGCCTCATTTCTTTTGTGATGTGAATTTTAATTGCTTTCTCTCAGGAAGACCCCCTCCAGGCATACCTGCTTGTTCCTTAGCTCCTGGAACCTCAGAAAGACCCCTCTGGGCATACCTGTGTGCTCTCTGAGTTCTCTGGCAGAGATTGGGGGCTGGACACAGGGCATGTATTCTGGGTTGAGATTTTGGGACTGAAATCCCTGCTGCTGGTAGGACCATAGTTTCACACTACCTTTTGGGGGGGGGGTGCATCACAGCACTTAGAGGTCCCACAAGACCCAGACTGAAGACCTGGGATAAGGGAGTTTTTCTTATGGGTATTGGAAGCTCACTGTGGTTGTCATCCCTGAGATTACAAAGGGGGCAGATTCATCCATAATTTATCTGCCAGTGAATGTGTCTTCTCAGATGGATTTCCTTTTTTATTTTTTTTACCCTTAAGGATATTTTCACTTATTTTTCTATTCTTGTTTGACATTTCACCCATATGAAATAAAAATCACAGTGCAGTGAAAAAGGCAAGAGTTGAAGAAAATATAGGTGAATATTTATTTGATCTTAGTAGGAGCAAAGGTTTTCCAAGTTAAAAGCCAAGAAACAAACTGTAAGGGGAAAGAAAGATGCATTTGGTTACATAAAAATCTTAAACATTTATAGGTAAAAATAAAATGACAAAATTGAGAGACAAACAACCTGGGGAAAATATTTACAACATACATGATTCACAATGATGAGTTATCCTTAATATAGAAAGAAAACTAATAATCAACAACAAAAAAATCAATGTCTTGATAGAAAAAGGAGAAAAGAGTATGAATAGACAATTTATAGAAGAAAAATTACCAGTCAATAAAAATCTGGGGAAAAAATCAGTTTCACTTGCAGTTAATGAAATATAAGTTGATAAAGAATAATCTTTATTTACACTGACAAAAGTTTGAGCAATGATACTGGTGAGGATGAGGTGATGTGGTTGTCAAGAGTATAAATCTCCAGTTTTTCTGGAGGGCAATTTGATACATACTTTGAGAATCTTAAAATGTGTATACCCTTTCACCTTGTAATTGCATTCCCAGAAACCTACTTTGGAGAAATAGAGACGTACATAAAAGAGGAAAGGATTTTTATCAGAACATTATTTGGGCTGGATAAAATTGAAGAAAAATTTATTTAAAAAAAAATTTTTTTAACGTTTATTTATTTTTGAGACAGAGACAGAGCATGAACAGGGGAGGGTCAGAGAGAGAGGGAGACACAGATCTGAAACAGGCTCCAGGCTCTGAGCTGTCAGCACAGAGCCCGACGCGGGGCTCAAATTCACAGACCGTGAGATCATGACCTGAGCCGAAGTCAGACCCTTAACCAACTGAGCCACCCAGGCACCCCTAGGAAAACAAATTTAAATACCAGCGGAGAGTAGTTAAAATAATTATGTGGATTTCATATAATGGAATTCTCTGCAGATATACAAAATGATAGTTTCAAGTTTTATGAATGCCATGTGAAAAGTCTCTCACTATGTTCAGTTTAAAAATTAGTAAACTAATCTTCATATGCAGTCTTACTGATTTCTTTTAAATTATATATAAAACAAAAGTTAATGGAAGAGAATGAGCCAGAGTATTAGCAATTCATCGTATCTTTGATAGAATATGGGCAATTCTTAGTTTCTTTTTTAAAAGGAACTTGCAAACTACTTCTCATACTTACATAAATATTTCTTTTAAAATCTAAGAGCCTAACAAATTATATTAAAACATTAAGAGAAAAAGAATCAAGTTTGTGACGAGTTTGGGTTTAAATCTGAGCTTTGCATTTAGTAGCTGGTTGATCTTAATTTTTTTTAATAAAGATTTTATCTTAATTCCAGTCTACTTAACAGTATTAGTTTCAGGGGTACAGTATGGTGGTTCAACAGTTATGTACATCTCCTTAATCCCCATCACCTAGTTAACCTGTCCACTGTGCACCTACTTTCTGGTAACCATCAATTTGTTCTCTATGGTTAAGAGTCTGTTTCTTGGTTTGTCTCTCTTGTGTTTCCTTTGATCCTTTGTTTTGTTTCTTAAAGTCCACACGTGAGTGAAATCCTATATTTCTTTCTCTAATTTCACTTAGCATTATATTCTCTAGCTCCATGCATATCACTACAAATAGCAAGATTTCATTCTTTTTTTTTAAAGGCTGCATAATACTCCATTTCTGTGTATCACTATATACATGGTGGTAGTGTATATATACCATTATATGTATATATGTGTGTGTATGTATATGTACACACATATATACCACTTCTTTAGCCATTCATTGAACACCTGGGCTGCTTCCATAATTTGGCTATTGTAAATAACGTTGCTATAAACATAGGAGTACATGTATACCTTTAGAATTAGTGTTTTTTGCATTTTGGGGGTAAATAGCCAGTAGTGTGTTTACTGGATCAATAGGGTAGTTCTATTTTTAACTTTTTGAGGCACCTCCATACTGTTTTCCACGGTGGCTGCATCAGTTTGCATTCCTACCAATGTGAGAGATCCTACCAGCATGAGGGTTCCTTGCCAACACCTATTGTTTCTTGCGTTTTTTATTTCCGCCATTGTGAAAGGTGTGAGGTGATACCTCATTGTGATTTTGATGTACATTTCCCTGATGAGTGATGGTGAGCGTCTCTTCATGTGTCTGTTGGCCATCTATCTGTCTTTGGAGAAATATATGTCCATGTCTTCTGCCCATTTTTTAATTGAATTATTTGTTTTTTTGTCTGTTGAGTTGTATCAATTCTTTATAGATTTTTGGCCCTCTTTAGTGGGTTTGTCATTTGCAAGTATCATCTCCCATTTTGTAGGTTGCCTTTAAGTTTTGTTGATAGTTTACTTCGCTGTGCAAAAGCTTTTTATTTTTATGTAGTCCCAATAGTTTATTTTTGCTTCTCTTTACCTTGCCTCTGCAGACCTATCTAGAAAAATGTTACTATGGCCGATGTCACAGAAATTAGTGTCTATACTCTCTTCTAGGAATTTTACGGTTTCAGGCCTCATATTTAGGTCTTTAATTTTTTTGTTTTATTCTTTATAATTTAACTTTATTTTTTTATTTTTTAAGATTTACATCCAAATTAGTATATAGTGAAGCAATGATTTCAGGAGTAGATAAGTGCCCCTTTACCCATTTAGCCCATCCCCCCTCCCACAACCCCTCCAGCAACCCTCAGTTTGTTCTCCATATTTATGAGTCTCTTTTGTCCCCCTCCCTGTTTTTATATTATTTTTTTTTTAAATTTTTTTAACGTTTTTATTTATTTTTGAGACAGAGAGAGACAGAGCATGAACGGGGGAGGGTCAGAGAGAGGGAGACACAGAATCTGAAACAGGCTCCAGGCTCTGAGCTGTCAGCACAGAGCCTGACGCGGGGCTCGAACCCACGGACCGCGAGATCATGACCTGAGCCGAAGTCAGCCGCTTAACTGACTGAGCCACCCAGGCGCCCCTATATTATTTTTACTTCCCTTCCCTTATGTTCATCTGTTTTCTCTTAAAGTCCTCATATGAGTAAAGTCATGACTTTTGTCTTTCTCTGACTAATTTCACTTAGCATAATACCCTCCAGTTCCATCCATGTAGTTGCAAAGGGCAAGATTTCATTCTTTTTGATTGCCGAGTAATACTCCATTGTGCGCGCGCGCGCGCACACACACACACACACACACACACATATACACACACACCACATTTTCTTTATCCATTCATCCATCGATGGACAGTTGGGCTCTTTCCATACTTTGGGTATTGTTGATAGTGCTGCTATAAACATGGGGGTGCATGTGTCCCTTCAAAACAGCACACCTGTATCCCTTGGATAAATGCCTAGTAGTGCAATTGCTGGGTCGCAGGGTAGTTCTATTTTTAGTTTTTTGCGGAACCTCCATACTGTTTGCCAGAGTGGCTGCACCAGCTTGCATTGCCACCAACAATGCAGAAGAGATCCTCTTTCTCTGCATCCTCACCAACATGTTATTGCCTGAGTTGTTGATGTTTGCTATTCTGACAGATGTAAGGTGGTATCTCATTGTGGTTTTGATTTGTATTTCCCTGATGATGAGTGATGTGGAGCATTTTTTCATGTGTCGGTTGGCCATCTGGATGTCTTCTTTGGAGAAGTGTCTATTCATGTCTTTTGCCCATTTCTTCACTGGATTATTTGTTTTTTGGGTGTTGAGTTTGAGAAGTTCTCTATCGATTTTGGATACTAACCCTTTATCTGATATGTCATTTGCAAATATCTTCTCCCATTGTGTCGGTTGCCTTTTAGTTTTGCTGGTTGTTTCCTTCGCTGTGCAGAAGCTTTTTATTTTGATGAGGTCCCAATAATTCATTTTTGCTTTTGTTTCCCTCGCCTCCAGAGATGTGTTGAGTAAGAAGTTGCTGCGGGCAAGATCAAAGAGGTGTTTGCCTGCTTTTTCCTCGAGGATTTTGATGGCTTCCTGTCTTACATTGAGGTCTTTCATCCACTTTGAGTTTATTTTTGTGTGTGGTGTAAGAAAGTGGTCCAGGTTCATTCTGGTGAAGACCACTTGCTGAAGAGATGGTCTTTATTCCATTGGATATTCTTTCCTGCTTTGTCAAAGATTAGTTGCCCATACGTTTGTGGGTCCATTTCTGGGTTCTCTATTCTGTTCCATTGATCTGAGTGTCTGTTTTTGTGCCAGTACCATACTGTCTTGATGATTATAGCTTTGTAGTGTAGCTTGAAGTCTGGGATTGTGATGCCTCCTGCTTTGGTTTTCTTTTTCAAGATCGCTTTGGCTATTCGGGGTCTTTTCTGGTTCCATACAAATTTTAGGATTACTTGTTCTAGCTCTGTGAAGAATGCTGGTGTTACTTTGATAGGGATTGCATTGAATATGTAGATTGCTTTGGGTAGTATTGACATTTTAACAATATTCTTCCTATCCGGGAGCATGGAATCTTTTTCCATTTCTTTGTGTCTTCAATTTCTTTCATCAGCTTTATTTTTCACCTCTTTGGTGAAATACCTAGATTTATTCCTAGGTATTTTATGGTTTTTGGTGCAAGTGTAAATGGGATTGATTCCTTGATTTCTCTTTCTGTCACTTCATTGTTGGTGTATAGGAATGCAACCGATTTTTGTGCATTGATTTTATATTCTGCAACTTTGCTGAATTCATGAATCTGTTTTAGCAGTGTTTTGGTGGAATCTTTTGGGTTTTCCGTATAGAGTGTCATGTCATCTGCGAAGAGTGAAAGTTTGACCTCCTCCTGGCCTATTTGGATGCCTTTTATTTCTTGGTGTTGTCTGATTGCAGAGGCTAAGACTTCCAATAGTATGTTGAATAATAGTGGTGAGATTGGACATCCCTGTCTTGTTCCTGACCTTAGGGGGAAAGCTCTCAGTTTTTCCCCATTGAGGATGATATTAGCGTTGGGTCGTTCATATATATCGCTTTTATGATCTCGAGGTATGATCCTTCTATCCCTACTTTCTTGAGGGTTCTAATGAAGAAAGGATGTTGTATTTTGTTAAATGCTTTCTCTGCATCTATTGAGAGGATCATATGGTTCTTGTCCTTTCTTTTATTGATGTGATGAATCACGTTAATTGTTTTGCGGATATTGAACCAGTCCTTCATCCCAGGTATAAATCTCACTTGGTTGTGGTGAATAATTTTTTTAATGTACTGTTGGATCCGGTTGGCTAAAATCTTGTTGAGGATTTTTGCATCCATGTTCATCAGGGAAATTGGTCTATAGTTTTCCTTTTTAGTGGGGTCTTTGTCTGGTTTTGGAATCAGGGTAATGCTGGCTTCATATAATTTGGAAGTTTGCCTTCCATTTCTATTTTTTTGGAACAGTTTCAAGAGAATAGGTGTTAACTCTTACTTAAATGTTTGGCAGAATTCCCCTGGAAAGCCATCTGGCCCTGGACTCTTGTTTTTTGGCAGATTTTTGATTACTAATTCAATTTCCTTACTGGTTATGGGTCTGTTCAAATTTTCTATTTCTTCTTGTTTCAGTTTTGGTAGTGTATATGTTTCTAGGAATTTGTCCATTTCTTCCAGATTGCCCATTTTATTGGCATATAATTGCTCATAATATTCTCTTACTGTTTTTATTTCTGTTGTGTTGGTTGTGATTTCTCCTCTTTCATTCTTAATTTTACTTACTTGGGTCCTTTTTTCTTCTTGATCAAACTAACGATTTATCAATTTTGTTAATTCTTTCAAAGAACCAGCTTCTGGTTTCATTGATCTGTTCTACTGGTTTTTTCATTTCGATAGCATTAATTTCTGCTCTACTCTTTATTATTTCCTGTCTTCTGCTGGTTATGGGTTTTATTTGCTGTTCTTTTTCCAGCTCCTGAAGGCATAAGGTTAGGTTGTGTATCTGAGATCTTTCTTCCTTCTTTAGGAAGGCCTGGATTGGGTCTTTAATTGTTTTTGAGTTTATTTTTGTGTATGGTGTAAAAAATGGTCCAGTTTCATTCTTTTGCATGTAGCTGTCCAGTTTTTCCAACACCATTTTTGAAGAGATGCTCTTTTTTCCGTTGGTTATTCTTTGCTGCTTTGTTGACCATATAATTGTGGGTTTAATTTTGGATTTCCTATTCTGTTTCATTGATTACTGTGTTGTTGTGGCAGTATCATACTGCTTTGATTACTGCAGCTTTGTAGTATAACTTGAAGTCTGGAGTTGTGATACCTCCAGCTTTGCTTTTCTTTTTCAAGATTTCTTTTGCTATTAGGGGTCTTTTGTGATTGCATTAAATGTGTAGATTGTTTTAGGTAGTAAAGACATTTCAACAATATTCTTCCGATCCTAGAGCATGGAATGTCTTTCCATTCCTTTGTGTCCTTTTATAGTTTTCAGAGTACAGGTCTTTGATCTCTTTGGTTAGGTTTATTCCTAGTTATCTTACTGTTTTGGGTGCAGTTATAAATAGTATTAATTTCTTTTTATACTGCTTTGCTGTTGGTGTATGGAAATGCAAGTGATTCTTGTACATTGATTTCGTATCCTGCAAGTTTACTCAATTGCTCTGTCAGTTCTAGTAGTTTTTTGGTGCTCTCTTGGGTTTTCTCTATATAGGAAGTTTTTCTTCTTCTTTACCAATTTAGATGCTTTTCTTTCTTTTTGTTGTCTGCCAACTGTGGCCAGGACTTCAAGTACTATTTTTTAAAATATTTTTTTAAATGTTTATTTTTGAGACAGAGCATGAATGGGGGAGGGTCAGAGAGAGTGAGACAGAGAATCTGAAGCAGGCTTCAGGCTCTGAGCTGTCAGCACAGAGCCCGACGTGGGGCTCCAACTCTGGGACTTAGAGATCATGACCTGAGCTAAAGTCAGACGCTCAACCAGATGAGCCACCCAGGCGTCCCTTCAAGTCCTATTTTGAATCAAAGTGGTGAGAGTGGATATTCTGGTCTTGTTCCTGACCTGAGGGGAAAAGTTCTGTTTTTTCCCCTTTGAGGATGATATATTCTGTGGGTTTTCCATATAAGGCCTTTATTATGTTGAGGTATGTTCCCTCTAAACCTGCTTTGTTGAGGATTTTTTTCATAAATGGATGTTGTACTTTGTGAAATGCTTTTTCTACATCTATTGAAATAACCATATGGTTTTTCTCCTTTTACTGATATGATGTATCATGCTGATTGATTTGTGGATACTGAATCACTCTTGCATCCTGGCAATAAATCCCACTTGATCGTTGTGAATTATTTTGTAAATGTATTGCTGAATTTGGTTTGCTAGTATTTTGTGAGGATTTTTGCATCTGTATTCATGAGAGATATTTACTTATAGTTGTCATCCTCTTTTTCTTTTTTTTTTTGTGGTTGTCTTTATCTGGTTTGGTGTCAGGATAATGCTGACCACATAGAATGAATTTGAGAAGAATAGATATTAACTGTACTTTTAAATGTTTGGTAGAATTCTGCTGTGAGGCCATCTGGTCCTAGACTTTTGTTTGTTGGGAGGTTTTTGATTATTGATACAATTTCCTTCTAATCAGTCTTTCAAAATCTGTTTCTTCATACTTCAGTTTTGGAAGGTTCTATGTTTCTAGGTGTTTATCCATTTCTTCCAGGTTGTACAATTCATTGGCATAAAATTTTTCATCATATTACTTCTCCCATTTCTTTGGTGTTGGTCCTCCTTTTTCAGGTGTGATTTTGTTGGAGTTCTTTGCCTTCCATGAGTCTGATTTGAGGTTTATCAATTCAGTTGATCTTTTCAAAGAACCAGCTCCTGGTTTCATTATCTGTTCTATTTTTCTTCAGTTGCCATGCCATTTATTTCTGGTCTAGGCTTTATTTCCTTCCCTCTGATGGTGTTGGGTTTTGTCCATTCTTTTTATAGCTCTTTTATGTATGAGGTTGGATTGTTTGAGATTTTTCTTCCTGAGGTAGACTTACATTGCTATCAACTTCCCTCTTAGAACTGCTTTTGCTACATCCCAAAGATTTTGGACTGTTGTGTTTTCATTTTCATTTGTGTTCATGTAGTTTTTGATTTTTTTTCTTGATTGCTTGGTTGACCCATTCATTGTTTCAGTAACATATTATTTAATCTCCATGTATGTGTGCCTTTTCCAGATTTTTTTTTTTTTCTGGTGGTTTATTTGTTTCATAGCATTATGGTCAGAAAAGATGCATGGTATGAACTCAGTCTTCCTGGTTTTGTTAAGACTTGCTTTGTGTCCTAATAAGTGATCTAGAGAATGTTCCATGTGAACTTGAAAATAATGTGTATTCTTTTCAATACACATTATTCAGAATACACATTGAGAAGAACATATATATTTTGCTGCTTTGGGATGGAATGTTCTGAATATATCTTTTAAATCCATGTGTTCCAGTATGTCCATCAAAGTCACTGTTTCCTTTTTGATTTTCTGTTTGGATGATCTGTCCATCAATATAAGTGGGGTGCCAAAGTTCCCTACTATTATTGTATTACTATTGATTAGTTCCTTTATGTTTGTTATTAACTGTTTTATGCATTTTGGTGCTCTGTATTTGGTGCATAAATACTTAAAATTGTTTTTCTTATTATATAGTGTCCTCCTTTGACTCTTTTTATAGTCTTTGTTTTAAAATCTATTTTTGTCTGATACAAATAATGTTACCCCAGCTTTCTTTTGACATCCATTTGCATGATACATGTTTTTCCATCTACTCACTTTCAATTTATAAGTCTTTAGGCTTGAAATGAGTCTCTTGTAGACAGCATATACCTGGGTCTTGTTTTTTAATTTTTCCATCACCTGTGTTTTTTGATTGGAGCACTTAGTCCATTTCCATTCAAACTTAATTATTGAAAGATAAGTATTTATTGCCATTTTGTTACTTTTTTTGTGGTTTCTATAGATTTTCCTTGATTCTTACTTTCTTTCATGGTTTGCTGATTTTCTTCAGTGATACACTTATATTTCTCTTTATTCTGATCTGTTCCTAGTTTTTGATTTGTGATTACCATTAGGTTTGTATATAGCTTTTCCTGCTTATTGCAGTCTATATTAAGTTGATGGTCACTTACGGTTGAATTCATTCTTTACTCTGCCCCCTACATTTTAGGTATATGGTGTCATATTTTATATCCTTTTATTTTGTGAATCCCTTGACTTATTTTTTACAGATGTACTTATTTTTCATACTACCATCTATGGTCTTCCTTTCCAGTCAGAGTCATCTTTAATATTTCTTGTAGGGCTAGTTGAGTGGTCATGAACTCCTTTAGATATTGCTTGGACCTTGACAGTTTGGAACCTTCTGTCTGTAAAGTGAAGACAAATGCAGCTCTGCACAAATTTGTTCTAAGGGATAATTCAGAATATATGGAATGTAGCCCTGAATATATTCTCAGTAACTGTTAAGTAGGGTCCTTTATTCTCTCTGTTGGTCTGTCTGGCATTTGGATTTGGAAGCTAGGGTCTGGATTGGTCTTTGAATTCTCTTGTATGATTTTGTGCTTGTTTTGGATTTCCCTAGTTAGTTAGCTCCAGCCATTTGTTGCATTTTCCCCAGAGAGGATTAGGTCAGCCTTGACATTGCTGTGGTTAAACATTTGAGTGGGCTTGTTTAGGTTATATCATTTTGGGCTATGGACTCTTAAATCTGTTTCTTTCTTTTGTTTGACAGAATAAAACTGGTATACCCACTGGTGGCAAAAATGTGACTAAATGGTCAATTCTGTACCCTGTTCATGGACATAGAAACTCATATAACCCTTTTAAAGGAAAGTTTGGAAATAGATGTCAAGAGCCTTTTTAAGTACCATCGTATCTTTTGATTCAGTAATCCTATGTTTGAGAAATAGTGTGTTAAGATAGTAAACAGATATAGACCCTATAACTTATGTACAATTCCAAAAGTGTGTCCTTTTCAGCATCTGAGAAGATACAGCATACATGTGGTTGTTTGTGCTTGTAAGGGTTAAGGTTCCTTTGGCAGGAGACTAAAAGTCTACATTTCTGTCCGGATGATGGTGATAAGAATGGCTTCGAAATCAGACACAGTTCTTTCACTCATTGTGGTATAGATGAAAGAGGCCACGTGGGGTAATGGAAGGATCTGATCACTGGTATCAGCCAAAATGGATTTGCATCCAGACGTTGATAGGTGACTGACGTGTGATCTTGCACAGATACCTCCCTTCTCTATGTGCCCATTGCCTCATCTGTAAAATGGGTATGATAATGCTAGCCTTGCAGTGATTTTCTGTGTAGAGGAGAATGTCTAGGACTAGGAATGTGATCCTATATCATCCTTCCTTTTTTTTACAATGAATTGGACTGGTAATTATGGATAAGTTAGCCTTCTGTGTTGATTCTCCTAGGCTCCCTGGGAGATAGCCAGGCTTCCAGACTCCCTTACACCTCCATAGTCCCCAGAAATAGTGTTGGCTGGGTCCTTAGCCAGCTCCCCTAGAAACTGGGGGGTGGGTATGGGCATGGGGAGCAGTTCTGCCTTGTTTCCCCAAACATCATAATGCCATGAGGGCATTAAGACAGAAGCTTTTGCAGAAATTGTTTTCATAAAATAAAAGCTTACAGATTTTAGGTGAATATTATTTTACAATAAAAATCTGAAAGACAAGATTTTGTTTAAAAAAAAAATAACGGGTATCTGATACACAAAGTTTGGAAGGTGTAGAGGAGTAGAAAGACTAGGAAAACAAGGACACATGTTTCCTGACCGCCCAAGATAACCATTGTTGTTTTTTTCCTGTATTTCCCTTTAGAGTTGCCTGTGCATTTTCATATAATTGAAATCATACCGTATATATTGCCATGCATCTTCCTTTTTGTTCATTTGGCCACATAATACAGACTTCTCTCACATTATTAAAAACTCTTTGTAAAAGTGGCATTGAATCGCTTCATGTTCCTCTATTTAGTGGATATTAGATATATAATTATTCATTTCAGTTATTTTTAAATCAGTTGAAAACAATATTTTCCATATTCGATATTTTCTGTCTCTTATCCTTAATGTCTATATCAGATATTCCTGAAATTATTTCCTTGTTCAGAATGTCTGTATATCAGGCTAGGGCTGGCAGAATTACACCTTTGAATGTCTGTAATGACTCCAGGTTAAATCTTTAATGCATTCTAGCTATTTTTTTTAATGTTGTCTATAATTTGTATTGGAAATTGAGATGCTGCAGCAGCTTCGATGAGAAATCATACTTCACAAAGTGGAGAGAACGGTGCATTCCTGATTTGGAGTGGCTGTTAATGGCAAATAGAAAATGACCATTTGGGTGGAGCTGGGAATAGCTTTTGTTTTAATTTCTGTTAAGAACTGGGACTGGGGGGGAGGCGGAATGAGAGTTGTGTTCCGTTTTGTGGGTAATGTGAATACAGTAGAAATTGAACAGATTTTTTTCTTTCTGTCTCTGGCCTTAGTGGAACTTGTACTAATTTTCTGGAGTTGTTCACCCAGCGCTTACAATTGCTTTTACCAGAAACGATCTCATTTCGGAAGCCTGTGAAGAGGAAAAGGAAATGTGTTCTCACGACTGTGAGTCAGTGTAGAGTGAAGGAAGCCGCAGAGAGCTCTGCGTGTGTCTGTGGGTGTGGAATTGTGTGAGAGTGTGTGTGTTGGGGGCAATGCATTGACAGAATTAAGTCAGGAGAATGTGGGAAATAACAAAGTTCTGTGTGGCTCCTGCTTGACATGCTCGAGTGAATGCCAAGATCTCTTCCGGGACTCAGAAGTTTTGAGGTGATAGGGCTTCCCTGTCACTGGTAAGAAAGTATCAGAGGGCCTGGTTGATGGGCTATGCAGGGTGGTTGGGAGTGGAGATCAGAGAGGTTGCCTAACTTTATCAGGATTGCACAGCTCAGTTTTGCTTAATTGCAAGGCTCCTTCTGATTGCACCCTGCCCCATAGCACCTGCTCCTCTGGAATATGATCTGCTGCTGGTTGGGGGCGGTGGTTGTATGTAAGTGGCTCATGGTCATGTGCTGCTCCTAACTAAGGGCAGATAACACTCATGGACGCTCTGAACTTTTAAAAACCATAGCCCAAGATTTGCTGTGTTTATATGTTACACCCCCTCAGCTCAGTTCCCCAAAACTCTCGGAGAGAAAAGGGATTACAGAGCTGGGAACTGTATTCTGATTAGCATTTCACTTTTGCACCTGCCAGATGGGGCAGATCATTACCTGGAAATTATGTTCAGTTTTTGTATACAAGAAATACTGGTAAATTACCCTAAACAGAATTTATCCATTTATACCTGGGGCAGGTGTGTGAGTACACTTTTTCTACTTTTTGATGTTGTACAAATTCAAACTGGAAACCTTCCCTTTGAGGCTTCAGCTCTTATTTTTTTTCTTTGTAAGATATTTATTCCTGTTTCTTTAATTCATGTATTTGAGCACCTGCCATTTGCCAGGTACCATTCCAGGCATGTGTGTGTGTGTGTGTGTGTGTGTGTGTGTGTGTGTGTGTGTGTATGCACGCGTGTGCACACGTAAAACAGATGAGGACCCAGTGTGGAGAGAAGGCCATCAAAAAATTGCAGATACTAGGTGCAGGCAAAATGAGAAGGATGAAGAATTGGGTTGGGTATTGTGTCCAGCCTCCAAAGAAGTGATGTTTGAGCTGACATTTCAGGCCCAGATGTCAAGAGTAACTTGCCATCTGAAGAGTTTGGGAGAAGCAAGTTCTTTTAGGATATTTTATTTCCTCCCCCAAATTGGTGTCTTCTTCTGTCTTCTCCATATCAAAATGGTGCCACCATCCACTTAGTTGCTTGAGTCAAAAATGTACGAGTTCTCTCCAGTTCCTCATTTTCCCTTTCTATCCCCCACTCTTTTGTTACCAGCCCTGAAAGGTATTCCTAGCTGTCACTTCTCTCCATCTCTGCTCCCAGCTGTCATCATCTCTCCCCTGGACTGCTGTGATAGCTTCCTGATTAATCTTCCTGCTTGCCCCCTTGCCGTGCTCCTGTACCTTATAATTATTCTCCAGCCAGTGGTGAAGGTGCTTCGGACGAGATAGTAGCTACTGGCCATGTGTAGGTATTTAAATTTAAATTACCAAGTGGACTAAAATAGACTAAAAAAAAAAATTCGTCAGTTACACTAGCCACATCTCAAGTGCTCATTAGTCACATGTGGCCAGTGGCTTATTGCATTTGGCAGTCTAGATAACAGAATTACTTCCGTCATTGCAGGAAGTTCTTTAGGATAACTCGGAGATAGAGTAATCTTTCCAAAGTATACACCAGCTCGTGACACTCTGTGCTTGGAACATCAGATAGTTAGGTAGTATTACAGCTCACTGAGAATAAAGGCCAAATACTTTATTCTGATCTAGAGTCCCACATGATGTGGCCCTTCCTACCTGTCCGGCCTCATCATATTTCTGTCTCCTCTTTGATCACTATATTCCAGTCATACTTTGGCTTCCTATTACTAGAACACAAAGAACTTGTTCACTCCTTGGGGCCCTCATAAGAGTTCACACCTGAGTTCCCTCGGCATGGCATGCCCTGTCTTCCCTCCCCCATCCTAAACAAATTCCTTGTGTTGATGGCTCCTTGTGGCATTTAGTCATCAAAATAAATGTCACCATCTCCAGAGGCCTTCCTTGACTATCCAATCTTAAGTAGCCATCTGCTTGTTACAGTGAGCGCTGGGTGTTGTATGTAAGTGATGAATCACTAAATTCTCCTCAAACCAACATTACACTATAGATTAACTGGAATTTAAATGAGACTTTGAAACAAAGAAGCCATCCAGTGGCTGTCATACAACTGAGTTAAATTGTCTTCCCACTCTTACTACTGATGTTTTGCTTATTCACTTATTGCTGAATTGTCTTTTGCTTGTCTCAGCTTACTAGTGTCTGGCTTCCCACATAGCAAAGGGCTGTCTGCCTGGTTCAAGGCTACAATCCCAGTGCCTAGAACAGTGCCTGACTTACTGTTGGTGTTCAACTAATACTTGTTTCAGGAATGAATGAGTCCTCCCAGGGAAGCAGGACTGCTGCTAGCCCAGATGGCTGCTATAGTGTATGAATTAGAAAAGGCACCCTTTGCTCTGCCTGATCTTGTACAGTGAACATCCTGCCCAACTGCCTGGTAGCGCTCAGAAGGGGGTGACCTCTCTAGGCAAGAGGAATACCAAGTGCAGAGAACCTGAAGGAGGAATATGCTTCATGTGTTCGACAAAAAAGGCTGGTGTCTGTGGAACACAGTGTGTAAAGGGGATTGTACAATGAGAAAAAATCAGGAGATGTGGTTGGGGGACAGGTCATGTGGGGCCTCAAAGGTTGTGGTAAGGAAGTTTTATTAGTGTTCCAAGTACAGTAGGAAGCCATTGGAGGATTTAAGGAAGGGAGAGACATCGCATTTACGGTTTGTTTATTCTCAGTTTTATTTCCTTGCCTTTATGGGTAAATCTGTTCTAACATTTTTCTCAGGTATATGATTTGGGAGAAACTTTTAGTTCGAACGCTAGTTCTCCCAAGGGTCGGGGACTTCTCTGAAGACTGAAAAATCCTCAGACGACACTTTCAGGTGCAGCAATTAGGTCCCAAACGCACATTGACTGTTCTTTGAAAAGCTTTCTGGCATTCATTGCTGCTAATTTTGAAGGTTACAAATTTTCAGCTTTCTGCTATCGGTGACAGAGGCACAGAGCAATACTAATTAGGAAAAATCCCAAGTAGTTGATTGTGGCCATTTGGTAGAGTTTTGTAATGCAAATAAAAACATGCGTACAGCTCTTCCTTTGGAATGGGAATACCTATTCAGCCTGGTATTTGGTTTCAGAATCTATCTGCCTGTGAACAGGATGTGTGACCTCTGTGCGCGTTTTTACACGTGAGTACAGATTGAATTGACAACTTGCTCTGGTCTCAATTTCTTCTCTTGAAACGAAAGGAAAAATACATCACTTCTTCCAAAAGTATCCTTTACCATATTCTCTCATTTCTAAGATGCTATAAAGAAAAAAAAAACACCCTTGGTTAAATTGTAGCTTTTGGGGAACAACAACATAAACATTATATTAAAAGGATATATCAATAGCAAGAAGGAGTCTCGTTTCAGAGAAGTTAAATGTGAAGCCAAGTATCTCTTAAATCGATCATTCTCTACTTCGGAATCAAAGCTAATATGGGACTGCTAAATTCTAAGTGCTTTGAATACTGACTCATTTAATCCTCAAGGCAATTCTTGAGGTTGGTTTCTTATCCCCATGTTCCACATACAGAAACTGAGGCACAGAGAGGTTAAGTAACTTTTCCAAGGCATGAAGGTAAAGTGTGTTTACATATTCCACAGTCTGCAGTGACGTCTTCACAGTAATATTACCTGTTATTATTTGTAGATGTATTTTCCATCATCTTTGTTGAGCAGAGCTGAGCCCAACTTGACAAAGAGCCAGCCTGCTGGTCCTGGCTGGATTCTGAACACTTACCTCCCTAGCTTGACTGTCCAGTTCTGGAGTTCTGATCCAGAGCCCAGAGCATTTGGCTGATCTTGGAACCCAGGTTCATCCTCCCACGTGGACCAGCATTTTGACTGGATTTTGTTTGTTCCAAGTCAAGAAAGAAGGAAATACTCAATTATAAAACAGAAAAAAGGAAATAGAAAGAATGCCTTTCTTTTTCAACCCTAGGTAGAGTCCGCCTCTCTGCTGAAACTCTTCTTTTTTTTAATGGCTGTAAAATGAGGGAGAAATTGAGAACAATGACAACTACCAAAAGAGCATTTCCCTTTAGGCAAACCTACGTGTGACACTCCATTAACGATACCTGAGTCGTCTTCCATCTAGTGGGAGCAACACAATACTCACGTTAACCAGTCCCTGATGGTGCCAGAAGCAGGTGATGACTGGTCAGTTTCCATCCTGTCAGTCATTTTCAGGCAAACAGAGGGTGTCTCTGGGTTCCGCGTGGACACATAGTCGAATGTTTGCAGCACTGCTTGTAGTTCTGTGAGTGCTTGATGCTTGGTCTGCAGCTTATGGCAGAAAGAGGATGAAGAGCTGGACGGACGTAGGTCCTGGGGTCTTCACACCTGCCACTCACTCAGCTGATGTCTGTCAACTCTGAGCCTCAGCATCCTTCATTATGCAGAGAAGAAATAGTAATCGCTTATGTCAGCAGGTCATTGTGAGGAGTAAGTGGCTTGAAGCCTAGGAAAGTGATTTATAAACAGGAAGCTGTGGGAAATACTAGCTTCGTTATGATGTATGTTATGTTCAGTGAGCTTTTGATTTGCCACAGAGTTCGCTTGTGTAATTCTGGGTATTTTTGTGTCCTGGGACCCTTTTGCCTGTCCCTTCTCCTTCACAAGTTGCCCATCTGTGAGTTCCTTTGGTACTTGGCAGTTTGTGTATCCATTCACACATCAGTGTCTCCACTCACCCAACCTACTGAATGCCTGTTGTATATCAGGTACTAGGCTAAGTTCTGGAAAACAAAGATGAATCACATAAGGATGGTTGTGGCCCTTAGGAAGCCTGTAGGCTAACGGGGGAATGGAGGAGTCCACAGAGGAGTGTCATCGGGTGCGATTGGCACCGTAACTCAGGAGTAGGCTGCAGACAGTGAGGATGTGAGGTGAGCACTCAGTTCTGTTAGGGTTGGCAGTAGAAGGAGAGGGAAAGGCTAAAGGAAGCTCCTGAAAAGGAGATGGCACCTGAGCAGAGTCTTGAAAGGTATCTACTTGTCAGGCTGGGGGAAAGGGCATACCTGAAATAGCGCGTAGTAGCCTGGCACATTCAGGAAACTGAATACTGAGTCCTGCTTTGAGAAGAGGGTGTTCAGGGAATTTGTCTTGGCAGATCTGAGCTCCAAGAGGCAAGCTGGGGCCATGTGGTGGGAATCCTCAGACACTAGACCGAGCATCTTGAGTTATCTCAATGTGCATCTTTGGGCTGCCAGCCACTGGCTGCAGGTTTTAGTAGGAGAGTGTCAGTCTTTAGTTTGAATGTTGGGAAATTTTTCCTGCCATCTGGTATAGGCGAGGGATTGGCTGGTACAGGACAAGGATGAAGGCAGGGGGCTGGGTGGAGGCTGCTGCACTGGTCAGAATAATAGTCTAGGGGAGAAGGGATTCGGGGGCAGGTGAATGGGATCAACCACTGCATAGATTCCTAGGGCTTCTATAGCAAATGACCACCAATGTTTTGGTGACTCAAAACAACAGAAATGTATTCTCTGAAAGTTCTAGAGGCCAGAGTCTGAAATCAAGGTATCAGCAGGGCCATGCTTCCTCTGAAAACTCCAGAGCACACTTTGTCCCCTATCTGGTTGCTTCTGGTGGCTATTGGCACTCTTTGTGACTATATCACTCTAGGTTGTGCCTCTCTTTTCACATGGCCATCTGTGTCTTTTTCTCTTTTGTTTCTTAGAAGGACACTTGTCACTGGAGTTAGAACCCATCTTAGTAATTCAGGATAATCTCATCTCAAGATCCTTAACATGATCATATCTGTAGACTCAGTTTCCCAAAATGGTCATATTCAGTTTTGAGGGATCAGAATGTGGACATATCTTTTGGGGAGCACCGTTAAACCCATTACACCTACTGAATGGATGGAGCTGCTCCTGTTCTCGGGGTCCCTGTAAGTAGCTATAGAAGGAAGGGCTGAGGTCTTGCACAAATGTCCTAGCAAAGTTGTATAAACTCATCGTGTGCTGAAACGCCGTAGCATCTCCCCACAGTACCTTTGCAGTGTCTGATGAGTAGATAATGGTAGACCAACCGCCTCTGTGAAAAGAGGTGTAAAGACACAACGAAAAGAGGTGTAAAGACACAACATTCAAGAGACTGTTATTTGTGGAGAATCAAATTTTCTCTGACAGTTCTGCAAGTACATTGCAACAGTCTCTTAAGCAAAACGTATTTTCTAAAGACAATTCTCCTTGAATTTTACAAACTTTTCTCAGCCTGATGATTGTGTACAATGGAATGAACTCCAGCCTTGCTCTGTTTCTGTTTTTCTCCTTGTTTGCACCCAGTCGCTGTAAATAATGTTGGCAGAACTGTGTCTCGGGGAGAAGGCTGCTCATTTTCATGTGGTTTTGTTGCATCACTGCTGACACCCAGGTGAAGCAGCACCAAGTGCTCCCTGACCCACTGTCTCCTTCATTTGGCAGATGCTGTCAGAGGCCTACTGGAAGCTGGGCAGTGCTTTCTGCTGCAGATACAGGGAGAGACTTGATGCAATCCCTATTCCTGACTTGTAGTCTTGTGGGGATAATGGACGTCCACACGGCCATGGCACTGTGCATTGAGGACTATGATAACACAGCGGGGGGCGGAGGGTGGCAGGAGGAGGCAAGGGGGCATAGAGGAGAGATGGATTCCCCAAAAGTAGAAGTGGAAACACCCAATAAATACATGAAATCCTACCAACCTCAGTAGACACCAGGCGTGCTACTTAAGACAAGGTACTGTTTTCACTTGTTAAACTAGGCAAGATAAAATAAAAGTGGAATAATGCTCTGTGTTGGCAAGCATGTTAGAAAATAGTCTCAAACACTGGTGGTGGGAATGTGAATTGGTACAAGCTTCCTGGAAAGCAATTTGATGAGAGGTTCAAAAGACTGGAAAAGCCAAGTCTGTTCAAGATGTCACTTTGTCTCTGTGACATTTGCAGGCTCCTTGTTTTGCCTACATCCTCTTGGGTGTCTCCTCCATCATGCTGCTTGCCACGTGGGGTTGGAATTATCTGTTGGGGTATCTTTCTACCCCACTAGACTGAGACCAGGATTTCTGTTTCTCTAGTGCTTAGTACTGTGCTTTTCTGAATATTCTAGCCTTGTAATAGATTTGGGATTGAGTGTTTCCTGAATGTTGCAGTTTCTGTAGAATTTTCCTAGATACTCTTGCATGTTTATTTTTTATGGATCAAATTTAGGATTGCTTTGTCAAAATCCCCCTTCCACTATCTCCCATGAAAATGAAATTGGATATTGGTTGGGATTTCTTAAATGTGTAGATGAATCTAAAGAGAATTAGCCTCTTTACCATATTAAGGCTTCTCATCTATGAGCACGATGACCTTCTGTTGGTTGAAGCTTTATTTTATGACTCTCCGGGAAGCTTAGTAATATATTTTTTTTTTTTTTACAAGTGCAAATCTTGTTGAAATCATTGGGTTCTTTAGACAGCAATGTGCTGGAGTCCGTCAGTACCTGCTCATAAGAGCTGATTATTTTCAGAACTTCAGTGTGGTGGTTGTAAAACACAGCCATTCTTAAAACTTAAATTATATAAATTTCCAGTGATACATATTATAAAAGTAATAAATACCCAAAACTCATGACTTTCTAATTGTTTCATTAAATTTTGCTATCAGTGCCCTCGGATTTATTTGGGTGTGTTGTATATCTGTAAGCAGGAAATACTGTGTAACAGGGTACCATGGCACATTTCCTCCTAGCTGTGCACGCAGTAAAACCATGTTGGGCATGGTGGGAATATTTAAACTGAAAAAATGAGAAATACTATAAATGTTATGAATCGGGGCATTCCCCCCCCGCCCCAGCTCACTATTGATGAGTTTATATCAGTGTGTGTGTGTATGTATGTGTATTTAAACATGTATATATAGATAATGGGACATTTTCTGCCCCAGCTTTATATTTTCTTATTGGCTGATAATGTTACATGAAAAAAACAATGAGTTTATTCATTTACTTTTATGCTAGATGTCTTACTGAATTTGAATAGAAGTTAGAATCATTTTCCTGTTGATTATCTTGGCTTTCCTAGGTAGATACAAATCACTTTAAAATAATGATAATTAAACTATTTTACTAAGAACTTAAATCAGGAATGGGTATTCTAATCAAATATCATTTGGCATCTATTGATACACTTGTATGATGTTAAATTTAA
This sequence comes from Panthera tigris, assembly GCF_018350195.1. Taxonomy (NCBI): domain Eukaryota; kingdom Metazoa; phylum Chordata; class Mammalia; order Carnivora; family Felidae; genus Panthera; species Panthera tigris. The sequence goes on from NC_056662.1 coordinate 17,235,624, forward strand.
AATACATTTCTCCTTGAATTAAATACACTAATTTATTGATGCTGAAATTTCCTTGTATTTCTGGAATGAAATTTATTTGATCATGTTATAATAATTTTTTTCATATGTGATAGGACTTGGTTTCTTAATTCATTTTTATTTATACACCTGATACTGGTTTAAAGGTTTATAATTTTGTGATTTTGGTTGGATCATGGTATCATGCTTATGACAGAAATCTTTATAAAATGATTAGTGATATGTATACCCTTTTATTTTTTTATTTTTTAAACTTCTTTAGTGTTTATTTTTGAGAGAGAGAGAGAGAGAGAGAGACAGAGAATGAGTGGGGGAGGAGCAGAGAGAGAGGGAGACAGAATCCGAAGCAGGCTCCAGGCTCTGAGCTGTCAGCACAGAGCCTGACGCAGGGCTTGAAACCATGAACTGTGAGATCATGACCTGAGCCTAAGTTGGAGGCTTAACCCACTGAACCACCCAGGTGTCCCATGTTTGCTCTTTTAAAATTGGCTAAATGTTGCTTAACCTTTGGCCTTGCCATCTAGGTAACAAAGCATATAGGACTTTTAAAAATGAGTTGTTGAGGTTCTTTTGTGGCATAGTATTAAGAATTCTCTGTACGAAAAGAAAGTTGTACGTAAGTCTTTTAAGTCTACACTATTGATTATACTAGTCATGGCTTCTTTATTTTTATTTTTAAATTTTATTTCGATTCCAGTGTAGTTAACATAAAGCATTAGATTGGCTTCAGGTGTACAATGTAGTGATTCCACAGTTAAGTATATTACTCTATGCTCATCAGGATAAGAATACACAGAGTCCCCTTCACCTGTTTCACCCATCCCCACCCACTTCCCCTCAGGTACCCATCTGTTTTCTATAGTTAAGTCTTTCTTTGTATGTCTTTTTCTCTCTTTGCTAAATTCCATATATGAGTGACATCGTGTGATATTTGTCTTTCTCTGACTTACTTTGTTTAGCATTATACTCTCTAGATCCACCAGTGTTGTTGCAGATAACAAGATTTCATTCTTTTTTACGACTCAGTAATCCATTTTGTGTGTGTGTGATTGTACGTACACACACATACCACATATACCACGTTTCCTTTATGCATTCATCTATCAGTGGGCATCTGATCTGCTTCCATAAGTTGGCTATTGTAAATAATGCTGCAATAAACCTAAGGATTGCATAATCCTTTAGAATTACTGTTTTCATATTTCTTTCAGTAAATATCCCATAGTGCCTTTACTGGATCATATGGTAGTTTATTTTGGATTTTTTGAGGAACTTTCTTACTGTTTTCCACAATGGCTGCACCAATTTGCATTCCCACTAACTGTGGAAGAGGGTTCCTTTTTCTTCATATCCTTGCCAACACCTGTTGTTTCTTCTGTTTTTGACATTTGCCACTGTGACAGATGTGAGCTGATAACTCATTGTGGTTTTGATGACTTCCCTGATGAGTGATGTATAGCACTTCTTCATGTGTCATCCACCTGTATGTTTTCTTTGGAGAAATCTGTTCATTCTACTACCCATTTGTAATTGGATTATTTTTTGTGTGTTGAGTAGTATCAGTTCTTGATATATTTTGGGTACTCTTTAGTGGGTATATAATTTGTAAATACTTTCTCCTATTCTGTAGGTTGCTTTTTAGTTCTGTTGATGATTTCCTTTGCTGTGCAGAAGCTTTTTATTTTGGTGTAGTCCCAAAAGTTTAGTTTTGTTTCCTTTGCCTCTGGAGACCTATCTAGAAAAAAAGTTAATGTAACTGATGTCAGGAAAATTACTGTCTGTGTTCTTTTTTAGGGTTTTTAATAGTTTCAGGTCTCACATTTAGGTCTTTAATCCATTTTGAATTTATTTTTGTGTATGGTAAAATAAAGTTGTCCGGTTTCATTCTTGTGCATGTAGCTGTCCAGTTTTCCCAACACCATTTGTTAAAGAGACTGTCCTTTTCCCATTGGATATTCTTTCTTGCTTTGTTGAAGATTAAGTGACCATATGATTGTGGGTTTATTTCTGGATTATCTATTCTTTTTCATTAATCTTTGTGTTCTTTTTTGTGCCAATACCATATTGTTTGGATTTGTAAACTAAACAGCTTTGTAATAGAACTTGAAGTCAGGAATTGTGATACCTCCAACTTTGCTTTTCTTTCTCAGGATTGCTTTGGCTATTTGGAATCTTTTGTGGTTCCACCCAAATTTCAGGACTGTTTGTTCGAGTTCTGTGAAAAATGGTATTTTGATAGGGATTGCATTAAATGTGTCAATTGTTTGGGATTGTATAGACATTTTAACAAAATTTGTTCTTCCAATCCAATCGCCTTGATCATGGTGAATGATTTTTTAAAAGTATTGTTGAATTTGGTTTGCTCATATTTCGCTGGAGATTTTTGTGTCTATGTTCATGAGAGATATTGGCCTGTAGGTTTTTTTTGTTGTTGTTATCAGGGTAATGCTGATCAAATAGCATGAACTTGGAATATTTCTTTCCTCTTCTGTTTTTTTGGAATAGTTTGAGAAGACGAGGTATTAACTCTCCTTTAAATGTTTGGTAGAATTCCCCTGCGGGGCTATCTAGTCCTGGATTTTTGTTTGTTGGGAGATTTTTGGTTACCGATTCAATTTCCTTGCTAGTCATCAGTCTATTCAGATTTCCTATTTCTTCCAGCTTCAGTTTTGGAAGGTTATGTCTCTACAAATTTATCCATTTCTTGTAAGTTCTCTAATTTGTTGGCATGCAATTTTTCATAGTAAGTGTCTTATAATCCTTTGAATTTCTGTGGTGGTGGTTGTTATTCCTCCTCTTGAATTTGTGATTTTGAATTCTCTCTCTCTCTCTCTCTCTCTCTGTTCTCTGTCTCTCTGTAAGTTCATTAATTTTGTTGATGTTTTCAAAGAATTAGCTCCTGGTTTCATTGATAAGTTCTATTTCATTTATTTCTGCTCTAATCTTTATTATTTCTTTTGTTTTGGGTTTTGTTCTTTTTCTAGCTCCTTTAGGTGTAAGGTTAGGTTGAGATTTTTCTTCTTGAGGGAGGTATGTATTGCTATAAACTTCCCTCTTAGAACAGCTTTTGATGCATCCCAAAGGTTTTGGAGTATTCCTTATTCTTATTTAAATTTTCCTCTTTTGATCGGTCAGGACTCTGAAGTAGGTTAAACTTACTTACTGTTACTATATTTCTGTTGATTAGTTTTCTAGCAGTGTTACTTGTTGCAGAAAATGTCTTTTTTAAAAAAATGTTTATTTTTGAGACAGAGTGAGCAGAGGAGGGGAAGAAGGAGAGGGAGACAGAGAATCCCGAGCAGGCTCTGTGCTGTTAGTACAAAGCCCTGTGTGGGGTTTGAAGTCACAAGTTGTGAGATTATGACCTGTGCTGAAAGTAAGAGTTGGATGGTCAACTGACTGAGCCGTGCAGGTGCCCTGAAGGTGTCTTAATAGTTAGGACTCCTTTGTGAGTTACAGTTTTGTTTTGTTTTGTTTTGTTTTTAATTTACATCCAAATTAGTATATGGTGAAGCAATGATTTTAGTAGATTCCTTAGTGCCCCTTACCCATTTAGCCCATCCCCCCTCCCAAACCCCTCCAGTAACCCTGTTTGTTCTCCATATTTATGAGTCTCTTCTGTTTTGTCTCCCTTCTTGTTTTTATATTATTTTTGTTTCCCTTCCCTTATGTTCATGTTTTGTCTCTTAAAGTCCTCATATGAGTGAAGTCATAGGATTTTTGTCTTTCTTTAATTTCACTTAGCATAATACCCTCCAGTTCCATCCACGTAGTTGCCAATGGCAAGATTTCATTCTTTTTGATTGCTGAGTAATACTCCATTGTATATATAGAGTTACAGTTTTTATCGACGTAAAATGGTTTTATTTGTACTATTTAATATCTTTTAATTCTGCTTTGATGGATAATGGTATATCTGCATTTTTTCCATTGAAAGTTTCCTGTTAAACTTGTCCGTCCATTCTTTCACATTAAACCTTTTTTTGAATTTAATTACGATCGTGTCTTAGGGAAAATATTTAGTTGTCCTCTAGTTTTTTACTCAGTATGTGAATAATTGTTTTTTATTAGAAAAGTTGAGGCCATTTAATCATCTCTATTTAATGCTTTGTGTTTCTTAATATTTTTGATGTTTCTTTCTCCCTATCTCCCTTTCTTTTTAACCCAAGGGCAGTGGTTGGCAACCTGTGGCCCATTTTTGTATAGCACACAGGCTAAGAATAGCTTTTACATTTTTAAATGGTTGCAAAACAGTATAAAGGAGAATATGTGGCAATAACTGTATGTGACTCAGAAACCTGAAATATTTACTGTCTGATCTTTACAGAGTTTGCCAATTCTTCACTTAATAATTAGGTATTTGTACTACATCCTGCATTTGGTTTCACTGTTGGGTACATTTAGTTGTCTTAAAAACATAACTAATTTTAACTTTTTCTAAGACTTATTTCTAATTGCCTTCAGAATACAAAATGTTACCAGTTTTCCCCTGCATAGGATAAAGTAGGTTGGTGTAGTTTTACATACTGTCCCATAATCTTTATTCATTTCCTCACTTGAGGGTATAGAATGAGATTTTTATGCATGCTTCTAATTTAGTCATCGTTCTTTAAAATTCTTTTTTTTTTTTTAAAGAACCACTAATGATTCTTATATTGTTGATAATTGTATTTATGTCGTTTTTAAGATCATTGCATGTTCAGCTACTTCTGGTGTTCACTAACAGGCTTTTGAAAACATAAAAAAATACCCATTTTTCATTTTAAAAACGAATCCCTATTTGGTTAGGGTATTTCTTTTAGTACTTGCCTGAGGAGGGTGGGGGTAGGTGGTGATAGAAATGTTTTTCAGGTATTCTCTGCATTTTTTCACATTTGTTAAATATCTTTCTGCTTCTTCCATACATGAACAAAGAGTGCTTTACACCCTGTATCTATTTGATTGGTAGCTTTTGCAGTCTAGTAATTGTAAAGGAGAAGTCTGAGATGAGTCATTTTAATTAGAGGAATGTTTTCTATGTATATAGCTTGTTTGTTTCTTCTTTCATACTGGAAATGCTATTCAGGATGTTTTGGACGTTGAATACAACTTATTTTTTAGATGATCTATTTTTTTGGGGGGGATTCTCTTTATATATCTGTCTTTAATATTTCTAATTTTCTTGTCAATTCATTACTGGGAGTGTTATGTCTGCATTGGCACCTGTAGTAAGAAGCTTACCTAGTATGCCAGATTTCAGGACTCTGAACTCTGCTTATGGAGAATCCTTTATTATCACATTGAATATTAGAACTTCAACTAATGCTAGGAAAGTATCAACACTGTGTGGTAGGTACAACATATAGAAGCTGAGAGTTAATTTCTGTATCTCTATTCCTCTTTTAAGTAAAGCATCTGTATTAGTTTCCTGTTACTGCTGTAACAAATTGCCACAAACTTAAGGACTTGAAACGGCAGAGATTTATTCTCTTACAGCTCTGAAGGTCGGAAATCTAAAATCAGAGGGTCAGCAGGTCTGTGTACTTTTTTTTTTTTTTTTTTTTTTTTTGAGGGGAGAATCTGTTTCCTTGCCTTTTTGGACAAGATTAGCATCTAGAGGCCACCTGCATTGGTTGGCTTGTGGTCTCAAGTTATTCAAGCCTCTGCTTGTATCCTTCACATCACCTTCTCTGACAATTCTCCTTCCCTCTTTTACTTACAAGAACCCTCATGATTTCATGGGGCCTGCTGTATAATCCAGAGAATCTTCCAATATCAAAATCCTTAACTTATATCTATAAAGTCCCATTTGCCACATAAAGTAACATTTTCACAGAATCTGGGCATTGGGATGTGGATGTTTTGGGGGACAGTCGTTATTCAGTCACCTCCGTACCCTCTCTTGATGTGTGCAGAAAGAACTCTTTTCATCCATGCTGCCATTTGGAAGGCAGTGGAGTTGGTCTCTTTTCCCCTGACTGTCCCCTGTCCGCACCTGCGCATCCTTGCTGACTTCTCTGAAGTATCTGCTGTATGGATGCCTGCTGTCCTAACCCTTAATTCTATTCCAGGGCACCCATTCTACTTCCAGCCAAGTGCAACTATAACTTTTCTTCTTAGAAACCACTTATTTGTTTTCCCTTCTAACCAGTACTGTATTGTACCCAGTAACTAAAATATCCAGCATTTCTGAGCAAGAATACCACTGAGCAAGGATACCACAATATATGGAGATTTGCTTTTAATGGGGGAGAAAATAAGGTTTTAGGTTTCTAGAGAACCAACAACACCATAACGATCTTCACTGCCCTCATTTCTTCATTTCTGGAAAGTTCTACATATCACTGCTTCAGTACTTGGTGGCATCACTCATGCTCCTGATGGCTTTTTAAATGCATTAACATTATTTTACCAACTATCGAATTTCAAAACATGTTTTATTTTAATGACCTGTCTTTTTTTCTAGCCTTTAAACTAGATCCCTTTAAAAAAATCTCTTTTGATCTCATTAAAATTTTTTTTTCATAGAAACCAGGTTTTCTTGAATTTATGTAGAGCACAAAAGGAGAGTGTATGAAGTTTAATGGAATTTTATGCAATGAATCATTTTAGAAAAGTATATTTTCCCTGCATACTTTATTCTCTCTTGTTTAATTTACAAAATATCCTTCCTAGGCTCTAAATTGGTTGTATTTTTTTTTTTTTTGTAATCTTTTTATAAATGGGGACGGTTTTACCTCCTGTCCTGGTATGTTCTCCAAAAATAGGGAAGTGAATTATTTGCGGATACTGTTTGCTCACTGCTCAGATAGTGTTTGTAACATTGTATTACCCTGGCAGCTCCTGTCACTCTATCACCTGCTACTTATTCAAGCCAGTTTTTTAAAGTGTGTGTGTGTGTGTGTGTGTGTGTGTGTGTGTGTGTGTGTGTGTGTACGCGCGTATGTGCATATTAGTGGGGGAGGTGAGGGAGTAATGACAAGTGTTGTCTGGTGACTACATTTACATAGAGAGGAAATATTCTATTGATTTGATTGAGTGCAGTATTTCACTAAACTTTATCAGGACATGCAAATATACATGAAATATACATGTGACCTGGTTGGTGACTGTCTCTGAGCCAGCTCCTTGTAGGTAGTAGTGGGTTGAGTGGTTAAGGTAGACAGGTGCTCTCAGTCACCTGGGACAGGCATTCCGTATTAGTGGAGGGTGGGAGGGACTAGGTGCTGGGCAGTGGGCCAGCCCTTCCAGGTGAGAATGGCAGTACCCTCACAATCAGGACATGGAATGGGACAGACTTGTGAGGTCCAGGAGTGAGCTCCCTGGGGAGGATACAGCACTGTCCACTGTACCGGTTTTCTGCCTTCTGTGCTTGTTATCTTTGGGTTCTCCCTCAGGTCAGGGCTCAGGAAATCTTCCTGAAAGTTCTAGCCAGTGTCAGCTCTTCACGGAACCTAGGGTCCTGGTATTAAAGCGGGGGCGGGGGACGGTGCTATTCACAGAACCTAGGGTCCTGGCGTTAAAACCTGGGCATAGGTTTTAGTGGTTCCTACAAAGGAAGAGAGTTCAAGCAAAAGTAGAAGGGTCTACTTGATGGTCAAGTAGAGGTGGGTTTTTTTTCCGTTCAGTTTTCCCATCTGGGCTCAGTTTTTGAGAGATTTGGTTTTGCAGTATGGTGATCAGTCATTGCATTTGAGCCTCTGTTTCCTCATCTGTAAAATGGGTATAATAATAACTCCTGCATTCCAGGGTTCTTGTGTGGATTAAATGAGGTGATGCTCTTAAAGTACTTGTCTCCATCCCTGGCACAGAAAGCTGTGCTCAACAAAGCTGGTTTTCAGTAACATTTTATAAAATCATAGTTGGGAAATGGTAAAATATAAAAGATGAAAAAAAGATACAGGGTGAACTAAAAAAATCTAATTAAAGACAGAAAATGGAATTGCTTTGAATTTTCTTGATGATTGGTGATATTAAGCATCTTTTCATGTACTCGTTGGCCACGTGTGTATGCCTTTGGAGAATGTCTGTTCTTTACCTATTTTTAAATCAGACTATTTGGTGTTGTTTGTTTGTTACTGAATTGTAGGAATTCCTTATATATTTTGGATATAATCCCTTAACATCTATGGATTCCAAATATTTTTTTCATTCTATGGGTTGCCTTTTCACTCTGCTAATCGATTCTTTTGCTGTGCAGAAGCTTTTTAGCTTGATGCAGTCCCACTTAACCAATTTTTGCAACAAAGCTTATGCTTTGATGTTGGTCATTTCCAAGATATCATTGCTAAGTCCAACATCAGGAAGCTTTTCCCTTTGTTTTCTTCCAGGAGTTTTACATTCTAGGTCTTATGTTCAAATCTTCAATCCATTTTGAGTTGATTTTTGTATATAATGTAAGATGGAGTGCAGTTTCATTTTCTTGCATATGGATATCCAATTTTCCCAACATCAGTTGTTGAAAAGACTGTCTTTTCCCCATTGAGGTATCACTTTATACCCATTAGGATGGCTGTTATCAAAAAATCAAAAGGTAGGGGTGCCTGGGTGGCTCGGTTGGTTGAGTGTCCTGTGACTCTAGATTTCAGCACAGGCCATGACCTCATGGTTTGAGTTTGAGTCCTATGTTAGGCTCTTTGCTGATAGCACGGAGCCTGCTTGGGATTTTCTCTCTATCCTTGTCTCCCTCTCTTTCTGCCCTTCCCCCGTTGTGGAGAAAGTAGAGCCCTTGTCCATTGTTGGTGGGAATATAAAATGGTCCAGCTGCTAGGAAAAACAGTATGATGGTTCCTCAAAAACTTAAAAACAGAATTACGATATGATCCAGCAATTCTAACCCTGGGTATACATCCTGATGATTTGGGGACCTTGAAGACCTGTGCACTCCCATGTTCATTGCAACATTATTCGCAATAGCCAAGATATGGAAGCAACCTAAGTATCTACTGACAGATGAAAGGATGAGCAAAAGGTGGTATATACATACAATAAAGTATCATTCATCCTTTAAAAAGAATGAAATCCCTGCTGTATGTCACAACACGGTTGAATGTAGGGACATTATGCTAAGTGATAGAAGCCTATCACAGAAAGACAAATGCCACATGATTCCACTTCCATGAAGTATCTAAAAATACTGTAGTCAGACTCCTAGACACAGAGATTAGAATGATGTTTGCCAGGGAATGGGGGGGGCAGGGGAGGGGGGAGGAATGGGGAGCTGCTCTTCAATAGGCATGGCGTTTCAGTTCTGCAAGATGCATACATTCTAGAGATCTGCTACACTGTACAACACTGTGCTTGTAGTTAACAATGCTGCATGGTCCGCTGAAATTTTAAGTGTGTAGATCTCCTGTTAAGTGTTCTTACCACATACTCACAAACATCAACAGAAAGTAGGAACAGTAAGAATTGAGGAGGTTGAGATTATATCATGATTATCATTTTTCAGTGTGTATTGATTCTCAGGCAAATACTACACTGTATTAAGGGAACAAAAGCAGAGTTGTATCCTTGAAGCAATGGTTCTCAGGAGGAGGTTTTCAAGCTAGTAGCCAAGGGAAGACTAAGCTTGCATGGCAGTCATGGGTTGGATGACCCTATATTGTTCCCCAGCATAATAATTTTTTTAACATTTATTCATTTTTTGAGAGTGAGAGAGACAGAGCATGAGTAGGGGAGGGGCATAGAGAGGGAGACATAGAATCTGAAGCAGGTTTCAGGCGCTGAGCTGTGAGCACAGAGCCTGATGCGGGACTCAGACTCATGGACTGTGAGATCCATGACCTGAGCTGAAGTCGGTTGCTTAACCAACTGAGCCACCCAGGAGCCGCATCCAACGTAATTATTAATGGTAGTTCTTTTCTCTGTCGGAAGTGTCTTGGTGTAGAGGATAAATTACATACTCTTCTTAGTAATGAGGTAGGGGGAGTGTCACAGATGGACCATTTGAGAGGTTGGTGAGGCCACTTCCCTATCTGAACATTGGCTCCTGATGTGCAGGTGGGTGGTTGGGCCAGTCACGGTCTGTTGTTCTTCCTTTTTATTCCTAGTCTGCCTACATGCCCACAACACACATTTTGAGGTGAAAGATCCCCAAAGGATGATGTATAATTTGTATGACAGACCTGGAGCCTGTCGACAGTACAGCTCATTCTACTGAACTCTTCCTGGGCCCCCTAGCTTGACTGATTATAGTAAATGAGGTGTCATTTAAGGGCTGGCGATGTGGAGATTACAAGTATTGGGTCTAAAGTACAAAATATTAATTGATAAAAAAAAAGTAATTAATGAAAACCTAATTAAAGCAGACATCCTGAGCAGGGCACTTCTGGAATCCTGGGACAGTCTCAATTACCAACTTTCCTCCGAGCTTATAATGTGTAATTGGGAGGTATTAGGCTCTAATGGATGAGGTTAATACAAAAATTAATTAATGAAAAAGGAAATTAAATGTGAGTTTGTTAAAAATTTCCAGAGGTGGGTCCATTACGCCGGAACAGTAGGTGCTCAAAGATTTATTAATGAAAGTCTTCATGAGTGACAGAGTCTTGCATGCATAACTGACACTGGAGGCCCCCTTTCCATGCCCAACCTCACCCTGTGTCATCTGTCTCCATTAAGTAGCATCTGATGTCAGCTAGGGTTGCAGTAACCAAGGGGAAGTCTTAATGTGGAAGAATCAAAAAGTGTTCATTATTCTCCAGGAGGGGAGGTGTATTCTGGCCTCCCCTTCCCGCAGCTTCTCTCTTACAGAAAAGGGTAAACAGACGGAGTCTTTTGGTCGCTCAAAAAGAAACTTAAGAATAACAAATCGATGTAGAGTATGATATTAAAAACAAATTTACTTTTCCTACAGCTATATGAAAAAGTAACGTTCTTTCATATCCAGGAGAGCTGTTTTTGTAAATGTTTATGAGCAAGTGACGCTTCCTAGGGCCCCTAATTATGTTGGCTTGCCACGTGCACGGTCTCCCCTGTGCTTCTGTGCACTGCAACTTGACCTTCTGCGTGATTCATTGTTCTCTTCTATTGATCTGCAGTTAATCACTTCTGGGTTTCGATTTTTTCCCCCTTGAAAATGAGTCAGGGAATTTGGGCATGCTCAGGGCAGTTCATGACGCTGCTCAAGCTGTTTCTGAAATTAAGTGGGCGCAAAAGTCACTTGGGGACCTTGTTAAAAATACGTGGATTCTGTGATTGTATCACCAAATAAGCCTGCTGCTTTAGCTCTGGGGTGTGGCCAGGGAATCCGTGCTTTCTTCATCTTTTTTTTTTTTTTTTTTCTTTTGAGAGACAGAGATTTAGTGGGGAGGGGGCAGAGAGAGGATATGCATAATCGGAAGCAGGATCTAGGCTGTTAGCACAGAGCCCAACGTGGGGCTCGAACTCATGAACCTTGAGATCATGACCTGAGCTGAAGTTGGACGCTCAACCAACTGAGCCACCCAGGTGCCCCAGGGAATCTGCATTTTCAATGGGTGGTTTAGATACAGGTGCCTTGGGCCCTGGGATCTCTGATGAGTCAAATGCTTCTTGCCACTGAATGAAGGAGCACGGACTTTAATTCAAAGATGTGGTGGTGTGGACTGAATGTGTGATCCAAAGTACATAAGTTAAATCCTAATGTCCAGTGTGATTTGGAAGGTGATCAGGTCACACTCATGAAGGAGGTTAGTGCCCTTATAAAAGAGGCTCCGGGGAAGCCACTTGCCCTTGCCTTGTGAAGTTACAATGAAAAGACCCAACATCTAGGAAGCGGCTTTCACCAGACACAGAATCTGTCATTGGTTTGTGGGCTTTGTGGCATCTGGAACCAAGCAAGAGATTTCTAGGACAGCCCAGATGGCCTAAGACCATGGGTGTCCTGGACTCCATTTATGTGCTCCCCACATTCTCTTGGCCCTGTTACTCCCATCCCCCATGGTCCTGACTTCTGGCTCAGTGTGTGGGCCCACTCACTGATATTGTCACCTTAACTCCTGAGAGCATGGAGTCTTAGCCTCCACTCATGGAGAAAGCCGTGCTTGGCACAGCCTTTGTTACCCCCAATTTGGTGGGAGCTGCAGTGTGTTTGCTGCCCAAATTCGAGCAGAAGGGGCTCGCACAAGCCCTGTACCATGAGATATAATCTGCCTTTTCTAAGGGCTGTGTGGAGCAGCATGGGTAGCACAGCCTGTATATGCAGGAGTTGGGACTCTGTGCAGGATGAACCTTAACCAGAAAGTCAGGAAATAAGGCAGCAGATACATGGCCCTCCCTTACTTTCCAGGAAAGAAAGTTGGCACAACTGTGCCCAAGCAACTGGCTTGCTTGTGAGGCTGTGGCCAACCTAAGAATGTGCTGATCTGTATTGATTTTTATCCTTTCTCTGGTTTCTGTCCTGGCATTGCCTCTCAATACCCTCACACCCAATCTTGGCAAGAATGTTTTTATTTTGAGAGAAAAAGTGCAAGTAGGGGAGGGGCAGAGAGGGAGAGAGCAAGAGAGAATCCCAAGCAGGCCCTGCACTGTCAGTGGGGCTCAAACCCACAAACTAGGAGATCATGACCTGGGCTGAAGTCTGATACTTAACTGACTGAGCCACCGAGACACCCCAAGAATGCTTTGTTTTGCCTCTGCCTTTATTTCTGGCCTGTGACTGCAGTTTGCTGGCCAGAATTCCTTAGCAGGTCAGGTAATCTTTATGAATCTCTTCATCTGGTAAATGACTACAACACTCTTAGTACTTTTCTCACAGGGACGTTAAAAAAAAAAAGTTTATTTTGAGAGAGCATACTTAAGGTAGGGAGGGGGAAGAGAGAGAATCCCAAGCAGGCTCTGCCTTGTTGGTGTGGAGCCTGACTTGGGGTTCAAATCCACCAACCATGAGATGCTGATCTCACCTGAAATCAAGAATTGGTTGCTTAACCGACTGAGCCACCTAGATGGCTCTCATAGAGACCTTTTAAAACTCAATAATACTTACATTTAATTTATATTTTAAACTTTTAAAAATATTTTTATTCTTGAGAGGGACAGACAGACCGTGAGTGAGGGAGGGGCACAGAGAGAGGGAGACACAGAATCTGAAGCAGGTTCCAGGCTCTGAGCTGTCAGCACTGAGCCTGATATGAGGCTTGAACTTGTGAACCATGAGATCATAACCTGAATTGAAGTCGGATGCTTAGCTGACTGAGCCACCCAGGTTCCCCTTCATTTATATTTTAACTTGTTAGAGTGTAAAAACTATTTGTTACATAATATGTGAATTATATTTTAACGTTAATATACATACAAGTTAAATACAATTTATAATCTATATATACTTCATAATTTATATTTATAAATACTAACTCATAAATTTATATTTATAACTTAAATAGGATGATATTAATGAAATGTTAGTCATCATACTAATTACAGTTATGCTTTTAAGAAAATTTGGGCTCATTTTGTGCAGGCATGGGAGATGGAGATAGAATGAACCAAAACCTACGTTCTAGAAGTGTGCTTTCTAGAATGTGTTCTACAGCCTGTTAAAAGCTACTACTGGAAACACATTGCACGTGGTGGGGTTTCTGAAGGTGAATAACATGTGACTTTCGCTTTCCTGGAGCTCCCAGGCTGGCAGAACTGTTTGGGCACATACCACCAGGTTATCCTTTAACAATAAAAGGTGTAGAAGTGAATAGGACTCCCATCCCCAACCAGGGGAGGGAGGGAGGTTCAGCCCAGGAACACTGCCCCATATTCTCCCAACAACTCCCTCTTCATGTTCTCACTGAGCATGGTTCTGCATCCCCATAGTTACCTCCAGGAAAGCATCTGCTGACCTGATAGTACAAAAACTTGGTCTCCTCGAAAGCTCTGTTCCTCTTGGGAAAACAGTACCCTGGAATCTGTGTTACACATCGGCCTCCTGGGAGCTGGGTCTACTAAATTAGTCCCACTGAGACCAGGAGGCTCTGCCAGGCTTGGGGCCGGAATGTGCAGTGCAGTCTTAGGCTGGGCGACTATACTGTGGGGTAGCCATCCTATTCGGTGAGAGAGGTCTTGGAGGCCCCACTGCCCCAGTCCTCTCTCTGTGGCCCATCTGTTAATGTCTTAAGTGTGATACATCTTCCCAGGGCAATAATACTCAACTGGGGGTACTTTTGTCCCCCAGGAGACACTTGACAACATCTGGAGATAGATTTGGTTATCACAACTGAGAGAGACGTACTAATACCATCAAGTGGGTAGAGGCGGGCATGCCATTGGACAACCTACAAAGCACTTGCCTCCACAAAAATGAGTTGTCTACTCCAAAATGCTGATAATGCCAGGATTGAGAAACCGTGGCCTAGACGGGCTCAGTCATCTGGGGTCTGCCTTGGAGAGACAGCCGAGAGTCATTGAGGGGGATTTCTGCTGCCTTGGTATAAGCCAGAAGATTTGGCTTGTCCATTGCCTGGCAGTCTCAGATTGATGATCCCTCTGAATCCGTGGCTGGAATCTCTCTCAGGATCGTGGTAGACCGCATTCTTTAGTCTCTTGGGAAAAGCAGTGAGTATTGCAGGTGGGGGTGAGGAACTGCCCCTCCTGAGGGGCAAAGTTCACCCAAATTCTCCTGCAAACAAGCACATTCTGGGTCATGTGTTGACTCAGGGATGCTTCTATCCAGCAGTCATCCATTGGGGGATGGTAGTGGGTGTCATGGGCAAGGGCATGTGGAGGGAGACCTGCTTTCAAATTCAGGCCTCACCTCTACTGAGCTGTGTGACCTTGCTTAAGTTTCCTAACACCTCTGGACCTCCATCTTTGCTGGTGGTGGTCCTGCCTGCCTCACTGTGTGCTGTGCTTGCCTTGGCCCTGGGGGAGGGGACAGCTCTGTTCACCCACCATCTTCATGCAGTCATATCCCTCTGCTGACTCCCAGGTGAGGGAACTGCCGTATGGTTTGGATGTGCTTGGTCTCCTTTTGCTTCCATAATTTGTTTTGGTTTGACTTGGTCCAGTTTTCTTTGCAGGTTCTGTAGAGGAGGGAGTGGTATTAACTAGGCGGAGGTTGGAGGAGGGACACATTTCAGTTATGAACAGGCATGAAAGGGCACATTTAATTTATCCAGCCCAAGATTTTTTTAAAAGTGTACGTAAAAAAACCTCATTTTCTCATTAGGTGCTATAGTTAGTACTTTTGTATCTATTCATTTAAGAAAGGAGAATCTCAGGTTCAGTGTCTACCCAAGGTCAGACAGCAAGGTGCTGGCAGACTATTTCCAAACCCCTGGTTCTGTAACCCACCCTCGGAATTGTCATGTGGACCAAGTGGAAAAGCGTATTTAAGAAGTTCTTGAGGCAGCTGAGGTGTACTTTGTGTTTTTTGTTTTCTGTGTGCTTTGTGGGTACATGAAACAAGAAGGTTCTGATGGAGGAGGACATACACGATCTTACTTGTGCAGCCTCCCGATTCAGGAGCTGTGGGTGTTCGAGTTTGGTGATTGCGTCAGATGGGGTGAGGGGGACCCAGGCTCCTGGAACGGTTTCACTGGTCAAAGGAGGATGGTCTGCTCTGCGGACTCAGCAGTGTGTGAAGCGGGCTTGTGGCAGGCAGCTGGCTGATGCCTTTGGAGAGGAGGGCGAGGTAGGCTGGGCTCTGAGTGACTGATGGCCCTTCTCTGCCATGCCTTTGAGTCCTTCCTCTGGACCTTCTGCCTACTTTTTCATCTCAACGGTTTCTAGCTTCTAGCATTCCTTGTCTGGGGGCAAGTACCATGGGTCTGGGTGTTTTTCTTTAAAATGGAAGATTTTGGTCTTGAAAACATTTTCTTGGCCGGGTCTTATATCTGACTCTTTGGTGTACTTCATTTCATTTACTCCTCATAGCAACTCTGGGAGCCAGGTGCAAGGATTCATCATACATAGCTGAGGAGATTGAGACTCTCACAGCCAATTAAGGGGGTGAAGCTGTGATTGAGGCTCAGGGCTTGGTCATCAAGGCCTGCTGATAGCTCTTGATCTACTTCTGCCTCCCAGTGTCCACTGCCGTTGTCCTAGGCCGAGCACCCATCAGCTGTTACCTAGGACTAGGGTGTTGGCTCTGCACTGCTTTCTCTGCTTGCTCTCCATCCATTTCCTGCTCCAGAGATACTGAAATCTTAGCTCCTAGAGAGTGCCAACCCTACCTCACATATCCACTGCTGAATCCCCAGTGCTTAACATCATGCTTGGCACATGGCAGGTGCTCAGGAAATATGCATGAGTACATGGATGGATGCTTAGATTTGCATTTTAGAAAGATTATTCTGGTGGATGTGATTCGCTTATCCGTCCATCTATCACCCATCCACCTGTCCATCCACCCATGCATCCATCCCTCATCCCCTCATTCATCCATGTCTTTATTCCTGTTTATCCAATCAATCATGTATTAGAGCAGGAAAAAGGCAAAACACACTTAGTGCTGTTAGGTCAGACTCAAATAGGTATTATTAAGGGCTTCTTTGATGAGGAAAACATCGTATTATTTCTATTTTAAGAGTGATACAACATAAAAGCAGGCACTTTTCGTGAGTTAACATGTGTCTCAAAATCTGGACCTTCATCTAAAACATTAAAATACAACTTGTGATTTATCTAATTTTCTCTGCAGATGATCAAGATACAGCATGAGTAATTCAAATACAAGCTAAGTTCTAATTCCTTGCCTGTTAGAAAGCCACTTTCACTTTGGGGTGCAAAACCGAGATTGCAGAAATATTAATATTTAAGAGCTTGGAGACCGTCTAAGCTAAGGTATAGGCATGTAAAACAAGTACCTGATTACAGAGCAGATTTTTATAATGTCCAGCCGAGGGGCCATGGAGCCTCACCATCAGGGGACCTGGCCATCATCCCAGGTGCTACCTAGAGCAGGGATCCCAGCTCTCCCTCTGAGATTGGGGTTTGGAGCTGTTGGCACCCCAAGGAGTTGTTGGGGATTCCACGCTCTTCTACAGACTTCTGCCTGTGGTCATAGTTAACAAAGGCAGCTAGCTAGGTGAGGAGGGACGAGATTCCCAGTGCAGGAGCCTCATAAATATGAGATGAGATGGCTGGGATGGAAATGAAAGCTGAGATGCTCAAAAATAAAGCGTGAAAGAGTCCTGGCCCTGTATAAGAACAGGATTGATCTCTGTACGCTGACAGAATGTACGATTTCCCTTCGCTTTACTACAGTGCTTCTGTTTCTATAGAAACCACCAATTTTATAGACAGATCGGCTCCGTGAGAAGGCGCGGGGAGTTCAGTTTGAAGCCAAGTGCCGTCAGGGCACCGGGCACTCCCAACCCCGGGGAGGGGGCTTTCTTCTTTGCTAGCTAACTAGCTCTCCTGGGGATGGTTAATGATTACCAGGCTTGGAACCTGTCACGATTATTATAATCACACTTGCAGTGCCGCTTTCCTTGCACAGAGCCCCCGAAGACACGGCTGGTTGTAGGGCTCTTGGAGCATCCTCACAGAGGCCAGTGGCGTGCGGCTTTTCTTTCTTCCATTCATTTGTTCATCAGATACATACTGATATCTTAGCACCAGACACTGTGCTGAGCCCCGGAGGAGTCCCCATGCTACAGTAAGGGAGACAGACAGGCAAATCGATAACTTCATTTCAGTTCTGTGAGAGAGGTTTTTCTGGCCAGGACTCCCTGAGAAAGAGACGCCTGGTGTTGGCCATATCTCAGGGATGGTCTGGCAAAGGTAAGAGATCCCTGAGTGCTTCCGTTATGTTTGCTGCATAACCAGCTACCCCCAAACCTAGTAGCGACAACCAACACCTGTTTTATATCTCCACAATGACTGTGTGGGTCCGAAATTGGGGCAGGGCACAGTGGATAGGTGTGCCTCTGCGCCTTAATGTTTGGGGCCTCAATGGTGGTGGGCTCAAAGACTAAAGATGGTGGGCATGACCCACATGCATCCCTGTATTTTTAAGATTGGTTCTCCTCTATATGGTTTCTCCTGGGGCTGGGCTCCTCAACTCACATGTGTAGCACCTGGCTTGGATGGCTAGAACACCTGGGGTCTAGCTGCTGTCACACTATTTGTCCACTAGCTTGGGTTTCCTTACACAATGGCCTTCTCAGGAGAGCCTTCCGTGGCAGTGGATGCTGCGAGGCTTTTTGTGACTTACCCTCAGGAGTTCTAGAGCATTGCTATCATGGCATTCTACTGGGGAAAACAAACCACTAAAGCTAGAGCAGATTAAAGGGGAGGAATCCTCTTTTATTTTTTCCTTTTGGATTAACTTCAGCCATCTCCAAGGGGCAAGTAGATAACCCAAAGTGGCATAAGCAAAAATGAAATTTATTGAGTCATTTAATCGGAAACTCCTAGAAGAAGGGGGTAAGCATAGTTGGACCCTAGGTTTCATCTGAAGTCGTTAGTTCCTGGTTTCTGTCTCATCTTCTTACTTTGCTTTTTTTGTGAACTGACAGAACTCCTAGGCACAGTCTCCCCATAGGGAGTCAAGATGGTCACAACTCCTAGCTGCTCAGTGGACAAGAGAGAATGGCCCATCACCACCCATTCAAAGCTTGGCCCAGACTTGCGTTGGTTTGTGTGGGTCACATGAGCACCTCTGAGCCATTCACTCTGGCCAGAGGCATGTGGAACTCCCATTATTGGCCAGTCCTGAGTTATGGGCCCACACCTGGGGCAGGTAAGGGTAATAGGGGCAGCTTCTTAGAAGATGACCCAGAAGTTCTTAGAGACCATGATGAATAGGTATAGGGTAGTTCAGGTGGTAACTGAGGCCAAGGGAATGAATGGGGTTCTGATGAGCATCTAATGGATGGGTTAAGAAGGTACACACCATAAAGGCAGCAGAGATGGAGTCCCTGGGGAGGTGGGAAGAAAACCAGCAGTTTGTGGCTTTTTGGGAACCAAAGGAAGCATGTGTTTCATGAGGGAGGGAATGGTCAGCATTAACAATGCCTTGCAGAAATGAAGTGGGATTCACTCATTCATTTATTGGAAAGATCTATACTGAGCACCCACTATATGTCAGGCACTGTTCTAGTACTGGGGGTATAAAAAAAAACCAAACAAAATAGACAAAAGCCCCTGCCCTCTGGGATCTTGCATCCAAGATGAAGGTGAAGGGGGTCACTAGATTCAGCAACACGGGAACCCTTGGTGACAACAGTTTCAGTGCAGCTCTGGGGTTGGAGAGAGCGTGGAAGGTGAGATGGTGGGCAAGGTAAATGACAATAACTCTTAGATGGAATTTGATTGTCAGAGGGAGGAGAGGTAAAGATCAAGGGCTGGACTAGAAGATTTCTCTTCACTTTAGTTTTATAGTACGAGAGTTGGGCTCTCCGTTTCTGTGCATACATTGGTTGATCTTCTGTTCTGATAACCTGTGTGGTCTGGTTCCCCAGAGAAGACCCTTCTACTTGTCCACTTGCCTGAAGATAGGCCCTGAAGGGAGAGGTAATACTAGGATTTTCCCTACCAGGAGGAGATACTCTGGGAGCTCCTGACATCCAGAGAGGACAGGAAGGGACTGCTACCCTTCGAGTGCCTTTGCTACCAGGGGCTGGGAAGAGGCTGGCCAGCAGTAAAGCACTGACAAGTGGCAAGGAGGATGCATTATAACATGGCCCCATCTCTCCATCCTAAACAAAACCAAATAATCCAAACTCTCCATGTGTCTGCATTCTTGATTTAAAAATCCCTTCTTCCCGACAGTACCTGCTGCTTGTGAATGGTGAATTGGGGAGACCTCAGATAGTGTAGGGTGGGGGAGGGCAGGGTAATGTGGATAATTGGCCC
The DNA here is from genome assembly GCF_018350195.1 of Panthera tigris. Classification (NCBI taxonomy): domain Eukaryota; kingdom Metazoa; phylum Chordata; class Mammalia; order Carnivora; family Felidae; genus Panthera; species Panthera tigris. The sequence continues at coordinate 17,255,394 of NC_056662.1, forward strand.
CTGGATAATTTAGAGTTGGTTGTAATTAACCTAATTTTGGAAGCACAGTGCAAGATCGCATACCTGCACTTCTCAGGCGACCTAGTGAGAAAGCTCTTTGTAGTTTCTCTTGTTCACCTGACTGTATTTACATCAGTGGTTCTCAGCCAAGGTCCATTTTGCCCCTTGGGTGACATTTGGCCAAGTCTGGGGACATTTTTGGCTGTTACTATCAAGGAGGGGTGCCAGCGGCATCTAGTGGGTGGAGGTCGGGATGCTGCTATAAATATCCTACAATGCACAGGGAAGCCCCCCTCCCACCCCCAGGACAAAGAATTACCTGCTCAAATATCAGCCGTGCTAAGCTGAGAAACCCCACTGTTTTTGCAGCAGATGGGAGTGGCCATGATGTCCAGAAGAAAGGAAGAGTTGGTACAAGAACTGAACAAGTATATACTGGAAACAATTCTGAGATTCCTGCTGGAACATAGTGGATATTCAGTACTGGGACTGCCTTTTTTTTTTCCCCTTTTTTGCAAGAGAGTTTAGCAGTTGAATTTATATTCACAACTCAGGGCCCTTGTCTAAAGACCTGATAACATTCTGACCCATTCTCTGCTGATGCCACAGTGGGGTCAGACCATGGTCTGTTGTCCTCACAGCTAAAATACTGTTTTGTAAAACTCTCAGGATTGCTTTGTTCTTGGGATTGCCTGGTTTTGTTTTCTTCAGCAAAAGCCTACAGGCATTTAAATACTGTTTGCCTTTCTCTCTATGAACACAGGACCTCCCAGGGCAGGACCGGGCTGGACTCTAGTGTCCCTAACAGCTCTGGCCTTGACACCTGCTGTAGCACTCCCCTGGGTAATGCATTGGGAGGGATGCATTTGCTCCCTGAGAGGGGCTCTTGCGCTGGTGGGGGGAAGTTGTTAAGTGAATAGAATTCTGAATCTTCCACTTCATAGCTGGTCTGGGTAGACTGGGAGATGACCAACTGTCATGTATTCATTCTCTTTGTCCTTCACCCAAAACTTTGACATCTCTAAATGACAAGTGGTCAAAACCCCAATGGACATGCTACAGTATGGATGAACCCCTAGAACCTTATGCCAAATGAAAGCCAGGCACAGTGGTCACATATGACTCGATGTAAAATGTCTAGATTAGGTAAATCCAGAGACCGGGAACAGATTAGTGGTTGCTGGAGGAATGGGGAGTGACTAGCTAATGGGTAGAGAGGTCTTTGGAAATAAAATGTTTTGGAACTAGATATGGGTGGTGATTGTATAACACTGTATAATACTAAAAATGCCCCTGGGGGTGCCTGGGGGGCTCAGTGGGTTGAGTATCCAACTCTTGATCTCGGCTCAGGTCATGATCTCTTAGTTCATGAGTTCGAGCCCCACATTGGGCTCTGCGCTGAAGGCACGGAGCCTGCTTGGGATTCTGTCTCTGCATCTCTTTGTTCTTCCCTACTCGGGCACGTGCATGTATGTGCGTGTGCGCGATCTCTCTCAAAATAAAAACATAAGATTAGAAAAGCCACTGAATTTTGTACATTAGATGATTACTTTTGTTATGCGAATTTTACTTAAAAAAAAAAAAAACTTATGGGCAGAGAGGCTCAGCTGGCCCATCTTTAGACCGCAGATCCTGGGGCCCACCCCATACTGCCCAGCCTGGGTGGGCACCAGGGGAGAGGCTGTCCTTAAGGGGAGCTGGCCCCTCAGAAGCCCTGATAGGAGAGGCCCTGCCCCGTTGGACACTGGCAGCAGGGAGTGTCTGCTGGGGTTTTGTCTCTTTCATGTTCCATTGGAAGTGATAAATGAAGCTTTGCATCTGCTTCACGGCAGATTAGTCCCCGGAGAGGTAGCAGACGCTCTGGCAGACACGTTTAAATCCTCCTCAATAGCCGGCTTCCTGCAGGATATAAAACAGGGCTGGGGAGGGAGACGCAGAGTGTTGTGCCAGTGGTCACTGCAGGCTCGGAGCAGTCAGCGCGGGCGCTATCTCCCCGGCTTCTGACACCCAAGTGGCTCCGCAGGTGCACAGATGCAGAAAACAGCCCATTTTTCTTACCACCTCCCCCTTGAGCTCCACCTTGGCATGTGTGATGCCTGTGTTTTTTAGTCCCAGCCCTGAGATAAACTGTCTGTGAGTGGCCCATAGTGGTAACAAAGGTCAAACAGCTGTCATTTACTAGCTGTGTGATCTTGAATAAATGACATAACCTCTCTGTGCTCCAGTTGCCTTGTCTACAAAATGGTGATGGGATTGCCTATCCTACAGGAACCTATGAGGCTTAGATGAGCACATACAAATAGGTTTAGTTATATTTATGTAGTATGTGTATGTCCTATAAATACATAAGTATAACTATGTAATATTTAATAAAACATAAATACATTTATATATGATGTAAGTACCATATATAACATACATGTGATGTGAGATACAGGTCCTTCCACAATGTCTGGCCCACAAATGATGGAAAATGTAGTGGGTTCATTCATTGAATCGTTCAGGGAGTTTGTGCTTCCATTGTCTTCTGGGTACAGGGACCAAACTGTGCCTAAGATGAGCACATTTTCTGTCTTGCTGAAACTTATGTGCCAGTGGAGAGCTAAAACAAGACCTCAAAGATCGACATAAAAGCAAATTATAATAAATGCTATGGCTGAAAACAAGTACTTAAGGTGGAAATTAGCCAGGTGTGGCCTTTATATGTGGTGGCTGGGAAAGGCTCCTCTGAGGAGGCGCTGTTGAAACAGGAGCCTACAGAAGAGAACACGCTGGTTATGTGGAAAGTGAGAGCTTTTCCTGGAGGGGAGCACAGCAGGTGCAAAGGCCCTGCCTGTTTGAGAAACTGAATGGACACCGGTGAAGCTGGGGGTAGCAGGTGAGGAAGGAGGCTCTACAGGAGGTTGGAGAAGCAGGGCGGGCTGCATGTAGGTCCTTGTGGGCTGTTTACAGCAGTGTGGATTCTGTTGTGAGTTTAAAACAAAGCTGGTCCAACGCAGTGGTGGGACCAGAGTTTTGTATTGGGAGGTCACATTGCTGTTGTGAGGGGGAGTGGTTTGCACATCATCACACGTGTATTTGGAAGAGCAGCCTGCAGGTTCCTGCATCTGTTCCTGTGAGGGCATCTGCGCCTGCTTCTCTCGTCACCTTGGGAAGATAGAAATTCTAGTGGATGCTCTTTTGGGTCTTCAGCACCTAGGTCCTAAATGGACATCTTCTCTGCTCTCTTCTGGTGGTTTGTTACAAGTCTGCATGACTCAGTGGTGGGGTAGTGTACCCAGGGTATGGAAGGTATTAGTGGTTAGAACGCAGATCCTTCCCGGGCTACTTATTTTCACGACTGTCCTCACTCATGGATTGAACCTAATGAAGGAAGCTCTACTTGTGACCAGACTCTCCTCAGAGACAGCTGGAATAATTTCAAGGAGGTTTATTGTTTTGAGCTATATATCGAGAGAGATTAATCAGGTGACTCCAGATTCTTTGTGCAAGAAGAAGGGTATGTAGGGGATGCAGAAGCAAGGAAAGTGAGAGATTCTGGCCCTGGGGGAGGTTGTGTCTCCTCTTTCCCCTTTCTGATTTGCATGATTCCAGAGTACTGAAGTCATTTGTCAGTAGAGGGGTGCTGTAGGAGAGACTTGTGGTCCAGCGCCTGGTGCCTGGGAGAGGAAGGGTAAGGGGCTGGGTCTTCAGTGGTAGCATTTTTTATTAGGCTAGGCTTCCCCAGGCCTGCTCCGCTCCAAGCACTGGGGAGAAGTTGCCAACCTAAAGGCTGTGGTTAACCAGCCATGGGCAATTCCCCTGAGGGGACTGGCTTTGGAGCAATTGGGTCAGTTCCAGCTACTGGTGAGCTCTCATCTCACTGCTCTGGGCCGATGTCCACTGGGTATCTGGGGACACCTACTACACTGTGACCTTTTCCTCACTTCAGCCTGTTGGGCAGCTAGGCAACTGAGGCTCTGCCTGCCTGTCCTTGGAATCTATAACCTGTGAAGCACTGTTGAAAGATTTTCCCTCCCCCGCCCCCCCCACCCCCCCACCCCCAAGTCCTGTTGGGGTTTTGTTGTAAATGATGACTGAAATCCATGCCACAGGAAAATGACAAGTGACAAGTCCTGAGCCCTTCTTCTGAAGAGTAGAAATGCTAAATAGTAAAACCTTTGGGTACCCAGGCCCTTCTGCAGAGTTTAATATGCAATTAGCATAGGTCTTTCTCCTTTCATTCAGCAAGCATTTACGGACCCCTGACCAAAGTAAGAAAGTAATAATGGACATTTAATGAGCATCTCTTGTGTGCCAATGAGTGCCAAAATATTCTGTGCATATTATCTCTTGTAATATCACTTTCATGAGGATGCTTCTGTCAATATCCTTTTTGGGGATAAAATCACTGAGGCTTAAAGGCGTTGGCTACCTGCTAAAGGTTGTTTAGCCACAGCTAGGGGAGGTACTGAGTACTAGAGATAGAACAAGACCAGGCCACCACTGTCCTTTCATCCTTAGTGTATTGCAGAGAGGCCGACGTGAGGCAGACGCATAGGCATCTAGAAGGATGGGAAAGACTTTGAGAGCAAAGTCCAGTAAGAGCATTGTGGTAGGGTACCCAGCCTGTTCTGTTCTTGGATGGGGTCAGTGAGGGAAGACTTCTCTAGAGAAGAGTCTTCTAAGCCTAAGTATATACCCTGTGTAGAAATACTGCACTTGAATCAAAAGGCATCAAAATTGGCAAAGATGAAGTCAAGCTTTCGCTTTTTGCAGATGACATGATATTATACATGGAAAATCCGATAGACTCCACCAAAAGTCTGCTAGAACTGATACATGAATTCAGCAAAGTTGCAGGATACAAAATCAATGTACAGAAATCAGTTGCATTCTTATACACTAACAATGAAGCAACAGAAAGACAAAGAAACTGATCCCATTCACAATTGCACCAAGAAGCATAAAATACCTAGGAATAAATCTAACCAAAGATGTAAAAGATCTGTATGCTGAAAACTATAGAAAGCTTATGAAGGTAATTGAAGAAGATATAAAGAAATGGAAAGACATTCCCTGCTCATGGATTGGAAGAATAAATATTGTCAAAATGTCAATACTACCCAAAGCTATCTACACATTCAATGCAATCCCAATCAAAATTGCACCAGCATTCTTCTCGAAACTAGAATAAGCAATCCTAAAATTCATGTGGAACCACAAAAGGCCCCGAATAGCCAAAGTAATTTTGAAGAAGAAGACCAAAGCAGGAGGCATCACAATCCCAGACTTTAGCCTCTACTACAAAGCTGTAATCATCAAGACAGCATGGTATTGGCACAAAAACAGACACATAGACCAATGGAATAGAATAGAAACCCCAGAACTAGACCCACAAACGTATGGCCAACTAATCTTTGACAAAGCAGGAAAGAACATCCAATGGAAAAAAGACAGTCTCTTTAACAAATGGTGCTGGGAGAACTGGACAGCAACATGCAGAAGGTTGAAACTAGACCACTTTCTCACACCATTCACAAAAATAAACTCAAAATGGATAAAGGACCTGAATGTGAGACAGGAAACCATCAAAACCTTAGAGGAGAAAGCAGGAAAAGACCTCTCTGACCTCAGCCATAGCAATCTCTTACTTGACCACATCCCCAAAGGCAAGGGAATTAAAAGCAAAAGTGAATTACTGGGACCTTATGAAGATAAAAAGCTTCTGCACAGCGAAGGAAACAACCAACAAAACTAAACGGCAACCAACGGAATGGGAAAAGATATTTGCAAATGACATATCAGACAAAGGGCTAGTATCCAAAATCTATAAAGAGCTCACCAAACTCCACACCCGAAAAACAAATAACCCAGTGAAGAAATGGGCAGAAAACATGAATAGACACTTCTCTAAAGAAGACATCCGGATGGCCAACAGGCACATGAAAAGATGCTCAACGTCGCTCCTCATCAGGGAAATACAAATCAACACCACACTCAGGTATCACCTCATGCCAGTCAGAGTGGCCAAAATGAACAAATCAGGAGACTATAGGTGCTGGTAAGGATGTGGAGAAACGGGAACCCTCTTGCACTGTTGGTGGGAATGCAAATTGGTGCAGCCACTCTGGAAAGCAGTGTGGAGGTTCCTCAGAAAATTAAAAATAGACCTACCCTATGACCCAGCAATAACACTGCTAGGAATTTATCCAAGGGATACAGGAGTACTGATGCATAGGGGCACTTGTACCCCAATGTTTATAGCAGCACTCTCAACAATAGCCAAATTATGGAAAGAGCCTAAATGTCCATCAACTGATGAATGGATAAAGAAATTGTGGTTTATATACACAATGGAATACTACATGGCAATGAGAAAGAATGAAATATGGCCTTTTGTAGCAACGTGGATGGAACTGGAGAGTGTGATGCTAAGTGAAATAAGCCATACAGAGAAAGACAGATACCATATGGTTTCACTCTTATGTGGATCCTGAGAAACTTGGCAGAGACCCATGGGGGAGGGGAAGGAAAAAAAAAAAAAAAAAGGTTAGAGTGGGAGAGAGCCAAAGCATAAGAGACTGTTAAAAACTGAGAACAAACTGAGGGTTGATGGGGGGTGGGAGGGAGGGGAGGGTGGGTGATGGGTATTGAGGAGGGCACCTTTTGGGATGAGCACTGGGTATTGTATGGAAACCAATTTGACAATAAATTTCATATATTAAAAAAAAAATACTGCACTTGAGTTCTTCCATTGGCTTGTCCATTGGCTTGTCCATACTCTTCTTTAGGAGCTGTGACTAGACTGGGCAGATAGATGACCTGTCTTTCTTCTCATTTGCTGAATGCCCCCTTCTCCTTTTGTTCCTCCTCAGCCAGTGTGGACATGTCACATCCATTTGTATCTGCAGGATGTCTTGGACCTGATCTGTGTGCGCTTGGTCCAGGATACCTTTGTTATCCGGTCTCTATAAATGGACTTCTCAGGTCAGTGGCTTGCTGTGAGGGCCTGCATTTCACTCCAGCCATTGTCACAGTGTTGCTGCAGCCTGAGTATTTCTTTCTTGTGGGTTTGGCCCTTTGCTCCTGCCCCCATTCCTTAGAGACCATTGTATTTTGCTGTCTTTGGTGGGGAGAGTGACTTCTCAGTTGCACTGTGGTAAAAAAGGGTTACTTTGGTGTGGCCTCTTCTGTGACACCCCTAGGTTGTGTCTTTTAACGTTACTGCAACTACAGGGGGTCGCTGAAGGCAGTGCTGTTTGAGTATGTCATGCCCAGTATCATGTAGCCGCATCTTCATGATAACTACATGGACTTTTCTGACTTCAGCATAATTTTCTAGTTGGAGGAGGTTCCTATTTTTTGCTAACAGTTCCCTCTCTAACCCCAAGGAGTTCATAGCCAAGCATGGCATATGAGAGTAGCCTTTAAAGTTTAAATCTCATCTCTCTCTCCTTGCTGTCTCAGGGAGTGACGTCAACACAGGGTGTTATATGAAGACTCACCTGGGGCTTGGAGGGACGAGAGTGTACAAACATGAAGCATGGAGACTGGTTAAGAAGTCCTGGCAGTCAACTAGGTACTTAAGTGACTTTGAGCCTCTCTCCCTCATGAGTAGGCTTAAAGTAATAAGTACTATCACCTGGGAAGATTATATTTTTGGAATTAAGTCATTTTAATATGTATCAAGGTCCTGGCACCATGGCTGGCACACAGCAGATGCTTAATAAATGCTAGCGTATTCTTACTTGTTGGTCTTCCGAGAGAGCGGTGGTGTTGGGAGAGGAGGTAACTGATTTTACCTCCATATCTCTGTCCAACACGTACTCCCTGAATGGCTAAGAAGATACTCAGCTTTGGTTGGCCAGAGAGAAGGAGGTAAAGGAATATATTTTGCCTTCTAATAATACTCTTTCACCATGTATCACTTGACCTGCCTTTTTTTCCCCCCAGAGCTGTTATTTCTGCCTGAAATGCTATTTATTAATGATATAATTTATTCACTTATTTGTTACCTTTCTTCCTTACTAAAACACAAGCCTTTGGAAAGTCAAAACCTTTTCTGATTCACTACCACAGCCCCAGCTCTTTGTCAAAAATGTAACTCATAGTGTACATATTAAGGTAATAGATGATGAGTGGATGAAAAATCTAACCAATGGATTTGTTATTATTATTATTATTACTTTAAATGTTTATTTTTGTGAGCGAGCACCAGCAGAGGTGCAGAGAGAGAGAGAGGTAGACAGAATCCAGAGCACGCCCTGCACTGACAGCACGGAGCCCAAGATGGGGCTCAAACCCAAACCATGAGATTGTGACCTGAGCCACAGTCAGATGCTCAACTGACTGGACCACCCAGAAGCCCCTAACCATTGGATTTAGTTCATTTTGATTAATGGCCATTTTCTCAGCAGGTCTCAGCATCAACTTTGGGTCAAGTACTCAGACACTAGGTAGAGAGATGAATAAGACAGACTCTGTTCTCAAGGAAGGAAGGAGCAAAGAAGGGGGTCTCCAACTTTTCCAGTTTCTGAGCCAGCATTGGTAGAAACAGGGTCTGAAATGGAAGGAGTGTCAATGAACAACACCTGGCATCAAAGCCTTGTCTATTCAGAGTCACGTTCTATTATGGATGTGGTTCCCTCCCTCACCCTAGATTAGCCTAGAAGGCTACCTTGAGTGGCAGAAGAAATTGACATCCCATTGAAATTGATGAAATAGTCAAGCATTTGCCATCAGAATACACTAAAGCATTGCCATTTCGGGAAAACTCCTTTAATAAGAGGGAGGCCTGACCCATGCAAATGGTGAGAGCTGGTTGGCGTGTCTTCTCTTTCTATGGGTTTTACAGAAACCAGAGATGATTAAGGGGGCAAGTGAGTTGATAAAAGCATCTCTAGAGAACAAGTACTAAATGGCTTCTTTATTGCTCACCTCTCAAGAAACCTTCTGTTGAAACTGCTGGCAGTAAGTGCAGGTTAGGCCTGTGTGAAGTTATTATAAATGCTGTTCTTATGTGTAAGAACTTTATTTTTTAATTGGTATCTTTTTTCCCCCCAACTAATGCAATAGGAAGAATGAAATTTTGTAATTTCTTAAGACACAGGAACTATTGAGAGAGAGAACAAAGAGGCTATTGAAACATTTAGAGACTTCCCGTAAAACCCAAACCACACGGAACCTCCTCACCTCCTTTTCCTGCACAATGGAGGCCTCTCTGAGGAGTGTGGGGGCGGGGGAGCAGGCTGGAAACACCCATCACAACACGTTACTGAATGAGAAATAGGCTGCGGGGAAAATGCAGAGAGCCAGAGACTTAATGTTCTTGCTGGACTCTCTTCTTCAGACCCTTATGCTCTTTGTCTCATATGCTGCCAGCAGTTTAAGGTCTAATCGTTTTATGGCTGGGGCTTCAGAACAGTCAGGGTCAGTGAATGTTTGAAACAGCTTTTCTTAGGACTGGGATGAAGTGGAAAGAGTCCTAAAGAACCGAGTTCAGATCCTAGCTGTCCTGGGGTAGGGAGGAAATTTGTGCCTTAGTGAAAAATAATGACTGGCGTAGGCTCTTCAATCCAGAGGACACCCCTCTGGGTCATCTGATTGTGATTTTTGTGTAACCTAGTTTATAATCGATGAGTTTTAAATAATCACTTTCTGTTCTGTGAGGCAGAGGTTCCTATGATCATCCAACCTCCCACAAACCAATCTTACCTCCATTTGTACATCCATTAAAAAATTTCTCATCTATCGATAGGGCTGTACTTTGGGTTTTCTTTGGAGCCGGTTGCAGTATCTTCCTTTACTGATTAACGATGGAATAAAATAAAGTTAATGATAGGAAAACGAATTTAAAAAAATCAGAATTCATGATAGAATAAAACAGTATGTTCATTCTATATCTCTATGAGAATCATGGTTTTACCATTTTTTGAAAATTACCTTTTAACACTCGTTACTGACATGTACTCTTTAACCAGCTTAACCTTTTTGAGCCTCAACATCCTCATCTGCAGAATGGGAATAATAATACACAGTGAAATCACAGATTTTACTAAGGGTTTTACCATCCATTGTCCTGTTTATTATTGATAGCTAGATAATATGTAGCAATTAATTTTTAGCTGTTATGGAGAGTGAATGGATAATGTTTGTGAAAACACTTTTATCAAGTGTGATTCATAAAGTGCGATTCAGATTTTAGCTGGAGCTATTGTTGGCATCAAATGATGATTTAAGAGTTGCTCTTAACTCTCTGAAAGCTTGTGATTTGGAAGGGAGAGGAAATTTTCTCTGGTGGCTTCAGGAGGTGAACTGGGGCCGATGAATAGAAAGTGTAGGATCAGATTTTGGCTGATAATAATAGAGGAGGGCTTTCTAACAACTTACTGTAATGATGGCGTGGGCTGCTTCATGGGGTAGTGAGGTTCCCGTCATGGGAAGTACGCCAGCAGAGACTGTGTTGCTCATGGTAACTGCAGTACTAAAGAGCATCCCAGACTTGGCTTTCATTTTTGAGAAGCTTCATGTAGAGAAACACAGGCATATGTGGGAAAAATGGTCATAGCCCACTGCCGGGGAACCTGAGAGCCATAGCCTTACTGTCCTTAGAAACCCTGTGAGCCGTGAGCCTGTGTATACATGTGGATAACATATGAACAATGTCTGGGATAGTGCCTTGCACACTGATGCACATCAAACGCTGCTTTAAGTAATCTGTCCTCTTGGAATAGTTTTTTCCTTGACCTGTGCAGTAAGACGGGAGGTGTTTGTATAATAGTGTGATATGCACACACAGTGTGTAAAGCAGGCAGTCCCATTGCACAGGTTCAGGCTGCTGCCCAGCATACAATTCTGAGGAGCTGGGCATTTGCAGGTAAGGTGAGCTACTGGAGCCCAGGTGTGCCGTGTGAACCATGTAGGATCACCTAGATGGGGCTGAGGCTCACTTCCGTGGGCTCTGACTCCAAGTCTCATGGTCTCTTGTTTTCACTTACATCCCAAATTGAGCTCCTCACTTTCACTTCTAAACTTGCTCTTCCTTCAGTCTTCAGTCCCATTCTTGTAATTATTGGGACCACAACCCAAGAGTTATTGCTGTGTTTTTTCCTATACAGGATATCCAGAATCCAACCTGATCCCTGCTGCTACCACCCTGGGTTAAACTGTCATGGGCTGTCATCAGTTCTCATGTGGATTAGAGCAGCAGCCCCTAACTGATGTTCCTCTTCTCTGCCCTTGCCACTTTACTGAAATTGTTTCTGCCCCCAGTCAGAGGAGGCCTGTTAACCCACAAGACATTTTATATTGCTCCTGTGTCCCAAGCTTTTCAGTAGCTCCTTATTTCATTCAGCCTAAAGGCCAGAGTTCTTACAAATGCCTGTAAGGCTTCATGTGATTTTCCTGCCACACTTTTCTCCCCTCATTCCTATAACTCTTTCTCATTCTCTTTCACTTTTGCTGCTGCAGCCTTATTGACTTATTCTCCTGCCTCAGGACCTTTGCATCTGCAGCTTCTATGTGAAAAGCTCTTCTCCCAGATAGGCAGGTGGCTTATTCCCTGATCTCTTTCATGATTTTGCTCAAATGTCAACTTTTCATTGGGGCCTTTTCTTTATGCTGTTGGTTTCAACATGCACCCCTCACCCCTTCCCTGCTGTGTTTTATTCACAGCCGTTAGCACCATCCAACATGTTACCTTGTTTACTGTCTTTCCCTTTCTATTAGAATAGAAGCTCTGTGAGAGCAGGGATTTTTGAATTCTGTTCACCTCCCTTTCAGAACAGTGTTTGGTCCATAGTGGGCACTCACTAAATACTTGTTGAAACCTAAACCTCTGAGTTTCCCAAATACTCTTATGTGTCAGGTTTAAGACAAGAGGCTCTGATGATACTTTCCTGGGATTTTGTTTCTATAGTAGGCAGTCTTTGTCATGTTCCCAATAATCCCTGTATCCTTGTATTCATGTCCGTGTGTAACCCCTTCCCTTCCAGTGTGGGCTGGAACTAGAGACTTGCTTCTAAAGAATAAAATAAGGCAGATATTATGGGATGCCACTTGTTTAGGTTACAAAAGACTGTGACTTCCATCTTGGTAGCATTCTGTCTTTAATGGCACTTTTTCCTGCTCTCTTCCTTACTCTAATGAAGCAGGTGGACATGTTGTGAGATCCTCTGTAGAGGAGCCCATGGGGTAAGGGAGTATGGGAGGCCTCCAAGCACTGACTCATGAAGAACTAAGACCTCAGTCAACAGCCTGTGAGAGACTGAATCCTGCCAAAAACCACATGGGTGAGTTTAGAAACAGATCCTTCCCTGGCCAAGACTTCAGATGAGACCGTAGCCCCAGCCAACATCTTGATTGCAGGCTTATGAGATGCTGAAGCAGAGGACCTGGCTACACTGTGCCTGGATTTCTGAAATACTGAAACAGTGAGATAAGAAACACACTTTATTTTAAACTAAGTTTTGGGGTAATTTGTTACACAGCAGTATATAACTAATGCACATCTGTTTTTTTTTTTCTTGATCCATTGGGAACTATATTCCTTTGCTGGAGGAGTGAATCTCTTTCCTGTTTGATTCCTTAGCTACACAAACACAAACACACACAAACACTCACTTTAGTCTGAGGCATTTCTGACATTGGTATTTGACACAACTTCAGGTTCAGCAAACTTCCTGAGACCCTTTTAGTGATGCCATAATAAGATGGGCAAATTCTCAGTACCTTCGGATGCTGCTCAAGGCAGAGTCATAAGCGATGCTTGTTTGATAATGCCGAGATGTGTCACTGCCCGGAAGGCCGTCTGGTATTTATAGGAAGCTGAAAGTTAGGCACTGGGGAAAAATGAGTTCCAGACTGTTGCACTTACTTTCAGATAGAATCATATTCTCTGAAAAATTGCGTAGGATGTTGAACTGATAGGGAATTCAGCATGATTGTATGGCTCACTGGGCTTGTATTATGGCGGAGAAAAATCATCTTGTCTGGTTGGGAAGACGACAGTCACATCTCCTCAGCCGGCCTGTGATAGATGCTGGAGGACGGATTGAAGACGTGGCTCTATTCTTCTTCCAACCTTAAGACACGGAGTTGCATTTTAAAGTAAACCCACAAAAGGAAGGATGCTTTGACAGACACATTGGGAGGCTCCCCCCGTTGGCAGTGTGCACTGCTAGATGAAACTGGAAGCTTTGAGATGAGCATTTGGAAATTCAAAGAGGCATCTTGTCTGTCATTTGTAATGGCTAAAACCTTGGAGGAAAACATGGTCTCACATGGAAGGATTTGGGGGAAGTAAGTTTGGTCAATCAGTCAATCAATCAGTTGGCTAGCAAACACCTCCTGTATGCTTGTTTTGTGCCCAGAACGATGCTCCATGAAGGAAAATACAGTTGAATCAGACTCGATCCTGTTACCAGGTAGGCCATGGAATAGTACATGTTACAACACATGTAAACATAAAACGATCACAACACAGTGAAATGAGGGCTTGGGCTTTGTGGGAGGCCAAATAGAGTGATTGGTCCTACCCACTGGGAACAGGGAAGGGAAAATAAAGGCTTTTCTGAGTAGGGAAATAACTTGGGTAGGTAAGTGGCGAGGTTAGCATCTAGGGGAGCCTAAGGCATTCCAAGTTGAAAGACCAGCCTGTGCAGAGGCCTGCAGGTATGAATTAGTGTAGCTGAGTCAGGGAATTGAGAAGGCCATCAAGGCTGACATGTGTAAGGCAGGAGAGGTTAGAGGGATTGCTGAGACTTGTCTGAGAAGGCCTTGAGGGCCAGGCCAAAGCTTAGATTCTGTTCTACAGGCAACGGGGAGTCCAGGTTGGGGCCTCATAGGGGAGGCATTGGCAGGTTTGGTGTTTGGAAGGGTCACTCATGGATCCCAGTGGAGGAGGGGTTGGAAGAGGGGAGAACAGGGGCAGATGGACCGATGAGATCAGAGAGAAGACGTTTGTTTCTGTGCTGCTCTGACTACGCTTATTATTTGCTGTTCTGTTTTTTCCTCCTTTTGCATTAGCTGCAGTCATCTGCAAGTGGTAGTAGACACATGAGGGGGAGGTGATGCAGGTGGAGTAGTCATTTCAGAAATGACCTAAGTGTCTATGGAAGACGCAAGATTTTCAAGGCCCATCTCAAAGAGCGCCATGAGGCCCCAGCTAGAGGATGGTTTGGCAGTGGGGTGGCCAATTGTCCTGCTTTGCCAGGATGCACGACTTGAGGTGCTAAAACCAGGAATGTTCTGGACAAACAAGGACAAGCTAGTCACCTGAGTCAATAGGGTAAGGCTGACCAGGCTCCCTGGTATGGAAAATACAGCTTCCTTCTCTGTTGTTTTTGTTTTTGTTTTTTTTTTTGTCCTCTTTCTCTCTTCTCAGCCAGGCAGGTCACATACCATCCCATTCCAAATTTTTGAGTTAATGGCCATTCTCTGTCCTCTGACCTTTTTGTCAGGGATGTGCATTGGCTGCCCTGTAAAGACTAGAGGCCCTCACCCATTACCTCAGTTGTATGTGGGCCTTGGGCTCCTTGTCCAGACCAGCATGTGCCCCAGTGGGAGGTTCTGGCTGCTTCATTGGACCTGCCCCCAGTCTAGGATGCTTGTGTGGCTAGGCCTCACGTCCCTGAGGCTGGCTCTAGCCTCCATTTTTTTTTGTACCTTAGGGAGTGGGCCTGCCTTCCCCCAGCCCCAGGTGCCTTCACAGGCCACGTGTTCCCAGAGCCACCCTGCCCTTGTGTTTGCCTCTGCCTCAGGTTTCTTTCTCTTGAGAGGTTGGGCTTGGTGGGACTTGTGCCCAAACCAACCCTGTGTGTGTGCCGTTCATGGGCCCAGGAGGAGGCTTTTGCCTCAGACGGTGGTTCTTAGCCTCATGGGAGATTTGAGATTAATGTAATCAGGAAAAATGTTGACAGGATGTTTTCAGTGCTGCCTAGCTACGATGAAAGCCACCGGAAGTGACCTTCACTCCATGCCTCAAGGCCCTGTCTCATCTGCACTAGTGTTTTGTCAGCCCCCACCCTCCCCCCACCTCCCCCTGCTGAATAGCTGTGAGTCATGTCTGTGTATGCTCGGTTTCCAGTTAGAAGGAAGACACATTGCTCCTTCCACAAAGATGTATTGAGTGTCCGTGCTGTGTTCTCTCCACTTATTCCCACCCCGTGTGGGAGGGTCTCTCAGAGTGGGGGTTCATATCCATGATGGCTCCCTTCCCTCCCTGTGCCCTTGCAGGAGCCTATGCAGTGGCCATCTGCCCCTTCTGTGAGAAGGTTCTTCATAATTCTGAGCAGAGTGGTCTTCTTCCACACACTGTCCTTACAAGTTTTCTTTCTCTGCTGAGGAACCTTGATAATTACTTTTAGGAAGCTTTTAGGAAGCAGTGGCTCCCATGTCTGGGGATCTGCTTGTTTTAGTCAGCTTGGGCCTCATAACAAAACACCACACCTGAGGGCTTAAACAGCAGACTTCCCCCCCCCCCCCCATAAGGCTCAGATCAAGGTCTGGCAGGTTTTCATTGTGTCCTCACACGGTGGAGTGGGGGAGGGTGGGGGGCAGTGATTGAATACTCTTCAGTGTCTCTTCTTATAAGGATACTAACCCTGGCAGACCAGGGCCCCATCCTCAGGATCTCAGTTAAGTGTCTTAATCTGCTAAAAGCTCTTTCTGCAAATACAGTCATGCTGGAGATTAGTGCTTCAACATGTTAATTTGTGGGAGGGGGACCCAGCTGAGCCTACAGCAGTGCTCTCTTCTATGTCCAACTCCTTACCCTGCTCCTGGTAGGAGGGCTGGGCTCCTGGTATGAGTATACTACCAGGGTCATGGGCTGTGGTGGTAGCTAAGGTGGAGGGAACTGGGGGGAGGGAGGGCTGGTTCAAATGGCATAAAGGTGAGGGGGTAAAAAAAAAAAAGCTTCTATATTCTAGGTACTAATCACAACCATTATCATAAGATTAGCTTATTTATTTGGCAGTAGTAGAATGCCACTGTTAGAAGGTAAATTTTGTGAGCTCTGTTTCCTAGGAAAGAGGCAAGTCTGGAGGTTGTCTGTGAGGGTAGGACAGTTGAGGCAGTTAGACAAGGACTTCAGTGGTTTATACTACAGTGCTGCAGCTCTTGGTGGGTTGGGGAGTTGCCTTGAATAAATGATGTGAGGGCTTTGTATGGCTCCTTCTTCCGGCATAAATGGATCTTTGGTTGATGGGCAGGTATCTGGCTCCCTGAGGGGGAAGACTTCAAACGAGAATAGAATTTGGCTCACATCTTCTAGAATGTGGACCTACAGGGGTAGTGATCTGGCCTTCTTGGCTACTGCTGATGTTGGCCCCAGAAGAGAAACCTGGGAGGGCTGGCTTTCCATTGCATTGATGCTAAAGACGGGTGTCCTTTGGGTGTTCCAAAGGCAGGGCTCAGCTTCCTCACCATCGCCAAGTGTATTGGACCCAGTGTATTGGAAACAAGTCTGGGAGATTGTGTCAACTTCTCTCAAGTGACTCCTTTGTTGAATGGGTACCAAGCACGCAGCCTGGAGCCAGGCGTCCTAATTTGGGGATCATTTGTAGTCAGATCAGGCCTTGAGATAGGGACACAGAGCTAGCAAGGGATGAGTTACATGACCATTCTAATACCCATTTACTAATCAATAGTGGAGGAGAAATTTTGAGTACTTAATAAATGGTTTGCTCACACGTTGCCATGGTAATGGCTAATTCTTGAAAGTCCATTCAGGCATGGGTTCTTGAGGCCCTTTCTCTGACCTATGCTTGCTAGGGCTGAGAACGCTTGTATTCCTGTAAACATCAGAGAAGAATACTTACCTGAATTGATTGAAGGGGGAGAGGGGGGACCTGTCCCTGTCATTTTGGCTCTGAGGCTGTGAGAGTGGGGTAAGGTGAGCCCCACATGGGCCTTGGGCCCATCAAGTCTGAACACTCTCTTTTCCACCCTAATCTTGCTATCTTTCTTTATTCGTTTTTAGACTTTTTTATTGACAAAAATGGTAAGTTTATATGTAACACATAGTTTCTATAGCAAATACAGAAAAAAATGGAAATGCACAGAGGAAAAAATAAAACCCCATGAATAAGAACAGGTGATTTTGATGTTCTCTTTGGTGCACTTCCTTCCTGTGTTTTTTAGATACGTTTCTATATTTGTATATTTTAAACACAATTGGAATAATTATATATGTGACAGTTTCTTTCACATCCTGCTTTATTCCTTAATATGTATCATTGACATGTCCTCACTTTGGGTTATGTGGGAACTCTAAATGATGGATGATGGCATGTGCTTCAAGTGCATGAGCATACCACAACTTAACCAGTCTGATTTCAAACGCATCTGAATTCCTTTGCATTCCTATAAATAACACTCGAGCGAGGATCCATGCATGCAAGTCATAGGATATCTTCCTGGAAGAGATTTACTCTCTTAATTTCTAAGGATGTTAACGATGACACAGGAGGCCTAAGTCCCTTCCCAGGGTATTGGAGCAACCTAGGTGCCCCCATACAGTAATCCTTCTGCTACCGTGTTACCCCATTAATGGGCAAAGCAAAACAGGACTGACAGATCCTGTTGTCCCAGCTGTTTTGTTATTCTAGTATTTCTGGCTGGGAGTTACCAAAGTCCCTGGAAGGAAAGATGTTAGATACAAGAAGAATTGAGAGAGTGACTTTGACAAGGTTAGTCTTGAGGGAAGGGAATGTGTCTGTCTTCTATACTGAAATAAGGAAGGGTTTTGTGTTGAGTGCCTGTACCTGCCCTGGAATAGTTGTGGAATGGGGGATGTTTCTCACCTGGAAAAGAGAAAGTGGTAGGGCTGGGTAGAGGCTATAGTACCTGATACATAGGAGTTACTGCCACAGCAGAGTCCTTGAAGCTACTTGTCATATGCTGTCTCTTAGCTGGATGAGGGCCGTTGTTCTGACACTTGCTTCCTGCCCCACTGACCCATTCTTAGCCCCCTGGACAGCTGGACCCACACCCCTGCCCTGTCCCCCAGAAACACCATGGCACAAGATTCCCAGAGCCCCTGCTGTCATCTCTCCTATGTTGTCACTTTCGTAGGACATATACCAGATGTTCACATTCTGTGGCGCAAGGACAGGTGGACCCCAGAGGTTCCCTCCTCCTCTTGCCTGATTTCTGTCCATTTTGTCCACCCCCCAGCTCACAGCTGCAGGTGCTGGGGCTCCCCAGACAGCTGCAGTCATCCGCGTCCTGTCTGGGCTGTGTCCTCCCTTCCCCTCCCTCTGTCCCTCTCTGGGCATCTCTGAGGGCTGCCTTGCCGGGAGCAGCTGTTGATTCAGATTTTCATCAGGACTTTGATAATTAAAACTCGAAGCTCTTCAGACATTTGCGTTCCATTACATTGAAGGAGCAGCTGTTTAAATTTCGGGCAGGGAACCAGAGCCTTGTGCAGTGAGCTTGGGTTTAGATTAATCAAGTCAGTAGATTCACTCCCCTGAAAGAAAACTTCCCCCTGCCCCCAGTTTATATGAACAACTGGTATGTTCCAGGCACTGTGCTGTGCTGCTTATGGCTAATAGTGTGCAGCTTAGAGGGAGACGTCATGGCTTTGGATCCCAGCTCTGCCAGTTATTGGCTGTGTGACCTTGAGCAGGTTACCTAACCTCTCTATAGAATTCCAGAATTGTTACTGTTTGTCATAGATGGTTTGAGGACCAAGTGAAATAAGGCACAGGAGCCTGAGTATAGCATAAGTGCTTAATTAGCGTTTGTTTATATTTTTAGAATTTTATATAATGCCCCCGATGGCTCAGTTCATCCTATCTTACCCTGTTTACAGAAGAGGAAACAGAGGTGAAGTCATGTATGAGAGCACATGCAGGCAGCGAGTGGGATACTAAGCTTTGAGCACTGGACTGCCTGACTGCAGGCATGGGTCCATCACACTGTGTGCCTGCTGCTTCCCTGTCCACCTTCTTGCCTTGCCATCTTTGTGCCTCACTTGTTCCTGTCCTCAACTTAGAAAACAGTGGCCTCGGCTCTGGGAATTGCCAGACTCTATTTCTTTTCGGGGGGCGGGAGGGGGGGCAAGTGAGAATTCCTGAATGAATGGAGTTTCTTCATTCTTTATGGGACCTCAGATTTTCCTACCCTCTCTTATGGCAGACATTGAAACATTTGAACAGCAACCTTAAAAACACCACCTGTACATTATAACCCATGTTGTGTTAACCTCCAGGCTATTGGGACCTTGAGGGAGGGAGGAGAGTCCATCTGTGCACACATAGACACGAACACAGACACACACACGTGTGCATGCACCATCAGGGAAACGTCCTTTTCCTGGTGTTAACAGTCAATGGGGGGCCTGGAGCAGGAGTTTGAAATTTCCTTACCTAGAGCGGCTGTTCCATCAATAACAGCGGTAGTGTTGGCAGTTGCTGCCATCCTTTCCTGGGGACACATTGTAAGCCTGGCTGCCACCCTGCTGGGGCTTGGCATACATTATTTAACTCCATTCCTACAACTATCCTGCAGGTAAGGCATGATTTCTTCTGTATCGCAGGTGAAGCGATGAAACACGCAGAGGTTCCGACACGGGCCCCAGGACCCACAGGGAGTAAGCGTGAGGCTGGAGTTCTAACCTGGCTGTGTAGATCTTGGAGCCTGTGTGCCCATGCTCATTGCCTGGGTCCTGATCCACCCGGTGCATTGTCTCCTCTGGGATGTCATCTTGTTGGAGTGGAGAACTGGAGTCCAGGCCCAAGTTTCTCTGGGAAGTGCTTCCAGTGGAAGATTTCTGTGCCCCATGAAACAGGTCTCTTGGATCCCTTACTTGATAGTATAAGCTCCCTAAAAACACCAGGTGCAGTGGAGTGAATTGCAATATGAATTGCTCTGAGAAAATATTTGTTCTTTGCTACTTGAACCTAATAGTTACTGGAGAAGAGCCAGGAGTGGGGTTTGAGTTCACACAGCCCACTGCTACGGTCTGTGATCTGGGGAAGGGCAGTGGCACGGGGTGCGGGCAGGTCTAGGAAGTGAGGAGAGGAGAGGCAGTGGCGGGGGGGGGGGATCTAGGAGTGGGTAAGTCATCATTCATATGGAGTCTAGGGAGTTTGTAGATGTCTGAACATGGCTCAGGCTTGATCAGGGAGGGAGAACAGACCAGAAATGGTCCCTTGGTGGGTGCAGAGGCCACATCTAGGAAATAACAGGGTCTGAAGGAGATACATGGCCTGCTGGAAGTCTGGCTCACATGCTGGCTGGTTCTGCTTATGCTGCCCCAGGAGTCAGGGGGCCTCATTCTAGCCAGATTTCCTGTTCACCCACGCCCCCACGAGTCACCATGTGAAGAAATAGCCCACCTGAAAGACCTAGCTGGTGAGAGCTAGCCTTCTTCCAGGAAGCTTCTGGAAGAATACTAGAGTCAAGCAATTGAAGGTCTTCTATGAAGCTGGTGCTTTGGGACAACAGGATAGCCAATGCTGGGAATCTTCAAAGGGACTGTAGAAATTACAAGCACCTGGTAATCACATGCAGTTGACAGTCCCTCATAGATATTTGGGAGTATGGGGAATTAAGCCTTCCTTTCCTCAGCTGCTCTGCTTTCCTTAGGCTGGTGGTCTTCGACGTGTTCCTAGAGCAGTGACAACAGCATCACCTGGTAGCCTGTTAGAAATTCAGCTTCTCAGGCTCTGCCCCAAACCTGCTGAATCAGAAACCAAAGCAATCTGTATGATTGTGATTCACCCTGAAGTCTGAAAACCACTGCTTTAGGCTAGTGACATCCCAAATGTGGCATGTCACCACTGGTAGTTCATGAAACCTTTGGTGTTGTGTGGGCAGGGTATTCAAAAGCATTGAGTCACATAGAGAAAAGGCTTCCCTTTCCTTTACTGTCCCTCTGCAAGAGGAACTTCTCAGTTTTGGGGTATCTGTAGTGCTCTGCCTTTTAACACTACTGCCTTATTTATATCTGAGAGAAAGCAGATCTCAGGATCAGAACCCTAGGTGAGAAACCCCATCTTGCCAGTATCTGCTTGCTTTTTGTTGGTGTTAATTTTGCTTTTAGCTTCATTATGTGTTTATGGCAAGTGAGAATAGGTTTCCAGTTTTGGTAGTGATACGGAATTTCCTTTTAAAGGAAGTCAAGAAATAGCCATTTAAAAAATATTCGTGTAAGTGGTATTAGGATTTATCAGTGCTTGTGCTGGAGGCCTGGGAGACTTTAAGAGCCACGGTTAGAAGCCAGCACTGCTGTGAAAAGTGGGCTTATGGACCTGAGAATGGCCACAGTGATTGTCTTGTTGTGGAACAAGGAACCATGTGCGTTGGAATCAATTGGGAGGTTCTGTAGAAGTACAGATGGCTTAGGTCCCATCCCTGACCTACTGAATGAGTACAGCCTAGGAATCTGCATTTAACAGGCAACCGCCACCCTCCTCCCCAGGAGAGTCCTCTGACCAGTAGACTTTGGGAACCACAGGTGAGGTAACAACACGGGTTTGTGCATCTCCACTCAGCCTTGCTAGGTCAGCTAATCTCCCGGAATCCCATTTCCTTCTCTGTAAAGTGAGGTTGGCAGTGATGGTTTTCTGCTATGGGTGTGAGACTCTGACAGTTTGCCAGCTGTGATATTCTCTGCCTATTTGCCCCATTTTGTGTGAGCTCCACTTGCTTCACCTTGAGGATGTAATTCAAAGCTATTTCCCTGAAGCCCTCGTGGCACTGAGGTTAAGATGGAGTTTAGGATCCAGACAGAGGCCCTGAGCCAGGTTTCTATGGGGTTTAACACAAGTTGGGGCTCTCTTGGCAGTTCTGCTCCTTGTAAGGTGTACTTTTGCACACCGGGTATTTTTCTCCATGAGGCTTAACACGTGTGGCCTCAGGTGCTGGCAAACACCGCTCAGTCTGTGTATCAGACCGTGGCTGCTTCTGTTCCCAGAATGGAAGGCTGTTTTGCAGGCCAACGCCACGACCTTCCTCAGCTAGCTGCATGCTGTTTTAACCCAGAGATCTTGCAGGGCTTTGCAGCACAGGCTGTCATGGGGAAAAAAAAAGGGGGGGGGGTTGTTTAAAAGGTAGGTTTGAAGTGGTGTTTAGGGGGATTCTTGGGTGAGTTCATAGCCTGTATCTGAAAGCATTGTCCAGCTTGAAATGGGCCAGGTTTTGATGACATTAGACACTGCCAGCCCAAGGGAACCAGGGCCATCTCTCAGCCTGTGAAGCATCCTCAGGCCCAGCAAGACATGCAGGGACTGGGTGTTGGTGCCAGGGCCTCTCGTTCTTTTACATCCTCCTTGTGTGACCTTGTTAATCACCTCCTCTCTGCAGGCGTCAGTTTTCCCAGAGGCTAAATGGGGATAATAATGAATTTGCCTCCTGGGGCTATTATGAGGCAGGGACTAAAAAGGAATAACTGGAAAGTGTTTTGTCACCTAGATGGTGGTGTGTAGGTGTTGGCTGTCCATTTGTCACTGGGAGAGTTATGTGCAGGCCTTTTCTGTCTGAAAACCTTAATTCAGTTTTAATCCCCATGGTCCTGCACATTTAGGGATTTCGTATGTCATTTGGCCTAGAGGTGGCACATTCATGGACCATGAGCCCAGCTCAATGCACAGACGTGAATTATTCTGAGCACACAGTGTTGTTTAAAAATTGCTTCAGGACGCCTTTAGATGGCATCTGTATTCTTTGGTTTATTGAACGTTCTACTTCTCTGTATTGCCCAGTCTGTGGCTTTGCACATTTATATTACCTATGGACCCACAGATCCTTGGAAGTGGCCCCTAAACTTCTGGATTTTCAAGTGTAGTCCCCAGGTATAGTGGAAGAACATGCTCCATGTATGATCGGCCCTCCTGCAGTCATGATCTGGCATGAGTAGTCTGGTCATGGGGCCAGGGGAGGAGGAGTATTGAATGTCACCTGTCTTCCAACATCAGTTGTAGGTAGGGCCCTTCCCCGAATAGCCATGGGTGAAGTGTTGGGAACCATAAGGTGGTATGCCATCCCTGCTTGGGATGGGAGGGGTGGTCAGAGGGGGCTTCCCTGAGGAAGCCTTGATGCTTGAAGGACAATTCTAAGGGTGATGAGACAGCAAGGGAAGAGTGGTCTAGGCCTTAGCTGTTTGCCAAGAGAAGGACGTGAAGGCATTAAATGCTACCATGTATTTGAATGACCTCAGTGAAGCCACACTGAGATGTGGATCATGAGGTGGATGGGTGGCAGGGGAGGGCCTCTCCCTTGAAAGGCAGCCATTCTAAACGTATCTATCTGAACAATGGTCCTGCAGGAAAACACAATTCTACTTAGAAGTAACTGAAGAGACTTTCATGAAGCAAGTTCTAGAGGCACAAACATGGCTAAGGGAGTGAATCCACAGGGGTGCTGAGGCACCAAGAGGAGTCTCAGTGGAATAGGCTGAAGGAGGGTGGTCATGTAGGTTTGACCTACGTGTTGGTTATCCATGTGGATATATCATTTAGGTAGTTAAATATACAAGTCGAAGAGTGTAGGGGACAAGTTTGGAATAAAGTTGTAAAATCAGGAGTAGTAACTGTATAGGTGCTGTTTATAGTTGTGGGCTTGGAGTGAAGTCCTCAAGGGAGCAGAGAGAAGAAGTTCACGGACTGAGGCCTGAACATTCCAGCATCAAGAAGTCAAGAGGAGAATGGGGGTGGGGAAGTCTGGTCTGGAGGCCGAGAAGAATGAGGTATGTGGGGGGAGCAAGAAGACAGAGCAGTGTCTGAATCTGGGAGGAGGGAGCAACCAGTCATGCCCACACTGCTGATAGGGCCAGTGTGATGATGTCTGAGAAGTGACCTTGGGATTCAGCATGGAGGTCACAGGTGACCTTGGGGAGTGTGGTGGCACTGACAGCCTGATGGTAGTGGGTGCCGGGTACGGTGACTTGAGATTGAACAGTGGCTACAGAGGATTCTTTCCACTTCTGTTTCCTTCTAAGGTGAAGCAGAGAGACCGTGAACACATATGCCTTTACATGCCTACAGTAGTTCTTTATTTTGAAGGGAAAAAAGTAATAAAAATTTAAAAATAGAGAGGATGAAAATGATACCCTAGACCCACCTCTCTTGTACCATGCCTGATAGAATATCTCTTAATTCTCACCCCCCAACCTCCACCATGCTTATAATTTTTTTATCCACTTACAATGTTAATGGAGGATCAGCCCTTACATTTTCTCGCATAATGTTTCATCACAAGTGGTCTTGATGCCGTCTCTTTGCCACGATAACCTGGGTAGTTAAAACTTGCATGATCTCATTGGGACCTGTTCCCAATCTCCATATTTCCTGTGGAGTCTGAAACTAATGAAGGGGATGAAGAAAATGTCTGTAAATACGTTGTTGTTTTGCAAACACAAGCACTCTTAAATCCAGCTTAATGATTGCTCAGTTTAATTAAACACTCTTGGTCTAACTCGTTACCCACTTCTCTGCACTGATTACTGCCCTGATATGAAAGAAGAGATCCAAATGTGCCTTTGAGGTTCTTTCCCCCACCCCTTTCTTTCCCTTCTTTTTTTCACAGATGTGAGAGGAAAAAGGTGAAGGGAGAAATCTGGTTCTGCTTAGTGTATTCTTCTGACCCATGTGCCTTAATATCCTTTTAATTGGGGTAAACTTTTCTCATCTTTCTGTCTATAACTCTCCCCACCTCCCACCACCTCTTACAAATGTAGTAAGATGTTATTTGCAGACTACAAGTTAAGTGTGGAGTATAGTGGATTTTGGTCACTATACAATCATGTAGCCACCATTTCATCAAGACACAGAATCATTCTTCCCCTCCTTTTCCTTCCCCCTCTCTGCATATCACTCCTCCCTCCAACACCTTGTCACAGGCAACCACGTAACTGCTTTTTGACACTATAGTTTTTCCATCTTTACAGTTTTATATAAAAGGAATAGAATGGTATGTAATTGTTTGCACTTGACTCTCACTTAGTCTGCTGTTTGTGAGAATTGTCCATCTTTTTTGCATGTATTAATAGTTCATGCTGAGTGGTCTTCGATGATTAGGACCCGCACAATTTAATCTATTCACTTTTTTCCCCTGTCTCTGACTGAACTCACTCTCTTCATTCATCCTTAAATTGTAAGTGACAGAGACAGTCATAAAGCTTATTTAATGTTTTTGATCAGGACATTCAAAATGCTGACTGCTTTACCTGTGCTCACGGCCTTCCCTTTATGTGATGAGCATAAATTGTAACGTTACCGACTCAAATTCTGGGTGGGGATTGGTTTCTGAAATCAACAGATGAGTTGGGAATTGGATAGTGTCACAATTACCCTTGGAAAATTCCTTAAGGCACCCGTGATAAAGTATGTTTGGTTGAGTGATTCTTAAGCATACTGCAGGTTAACATCCATTGAACTAGACTGAAGGAAAGAAGAAGAACGACAGAGAACTATGCAGATGAGTGGACAAGGAAGGCATTCTTGCATTAATGGGTGGGAATTATGAGGTCTTTTTGCTCTATTTTAAGTCTCTGCAACTTTAATTCAAATGATTTTATTTATTCATCCATTTTTAGGTAGTGGGGATTTAATGAGATAATATTTTCAAAAACGAGCCCAGGGTTTGACATGCAGTGTGTGCTGTGAAATGTTTCATGGGTTGGAATTTACCTCTTGCCAAATCAGAATCACGTATAGAAACTGTTTTTTGAAATCTAGCTGCTGGTGTCTGGTGTGGCCCCACAGATCAGCCTTTGCTCTCATGCCATTGAACATTGGTCTCATAACTCCATTGTCCTATGTTTGTGGGTCAGTGTTCAGTCCTCAGAGGGATCTCAGATGGTGGGGTCCAGCCACCCCCAGACACAGAGTGGGGGGAAAAGCACATCTAGCTCTCCTGCTGCTCAAAGTCCCCAGCAGTTGGATATTTTAAGACATGCTTTTTAAATTCTTAGCTGCTTGGCCAAATCAGAAGGTGTCCTTGATGTCTTCTATGGGGGTACTCTAGCACTGAAGGGTGCCCCTGTGTATTTTCATAGGAGAGGCATCAGCTTCCATTTGTCTCCTGGTGTCAGCCCTCAGTCCCTGAGAAATGGGAGCAGCATCTCTTCTTTGCCTGGTGAAATCTGTTTTACTTTTAGGGAGTTATATAGGTGGTGTGTTGTTGGAGAGGAAACATTTTTCTATACCTTTCAAGATTCTTCTAGTTGGTCTAGTTGACATGATAAATTACTAGGAGAAAAACTAACAAAGTTTCACAACATGGATACTTCCTGTATACGTGGGAGAGACCTGGGAAGACCAAGGAATGGCCTGAAATGGCCGAAGCCATTTCCTTGAATATTGTCTTCAGCCAAAGACAAAAGATGTAGGGGAGGGGAGTCTGTTATGGGAGGAGAAACACAATGAACAAGGGTTAAGGTTGGTACATAGATTTAAATTACTGCCTTCTCTCTTGATAGTAGTTTCTAGAGATTTAGAGTCATCCCCTTCTTCCTGGTATAGTAGAAAGATACCCTTACAGGTGGAGGTTTCCCTTTTACATGTAAATGTCTCTTTAAAAGGGTAACTTCTCCTTTTCAGAGCTGCTTCTGTGTTTGCAGTTTCTTAAAAATAACCAGCTTAAAATAGTATGCCAAAGAGGCATAGTTTTCAGTGGCAAATTTTGCTCTCCTAAAGTGGCATGAGCCAAGAGGGCCTCTTCTGGTGTTAACGAGGAAGAAGAATTGAAGAGGGAGTCAGGTGGAGTTCAGATATTTAGGGAACCCAGATGATGCTTGCTCAACTTTCCTTTGGAAGGCTAAACTGTTGAAGTACACACACCAAAACCTGGAAGCAAGTACCAGTACCAATCCTTTTAATCTGAGCAGATATTGTCTAATCACTGATTTGTAGCAATAAGTGAAAAGTTGGGTTTCATGTGTCCTTTCCCTTGAAGACCATTTTGAGGAAAACATAGCAAGCAGACAGTAGGAAGGAAAGTTTATCAGGGAGGTAATTGCAATGGGAGAGGAGAGCTGTGCTTTGGGGAGGCTGGTTGTGATGGGTGGGGTAAGCAGGTGGTCTGATAAATTTGCTGAGCAAAAAGTAGTTTTTATGGAAGTTAGCCAGTCCTTGGAAGGGGCCTGTGGGGAGGAGAGATACCTTACTAACATTTGGTCAAGTTTGTTGATATTTTGTTGAGATTGGTTATTGGAGACAAATGTTTGGGCTGATCATTTCTGAGACAAAGAATTTGGGAGATCTGTATCTGGCCTTATCGTAGATAATTAAAGGGGACATCCTAGGTTTCATTAAAGCCTTATGGGAAAGAGTGGGTCTTTGCAGTAAGCTGATTCCTAAATACAGAAGGAGGGGCTTTCTTCACCCTCACTCTTAACCAGGAACACAGGGCTCAGGTAAGTTGGGCATTTTCACCAGCAAGCTCAGTCTTGACTTCCCACTAACCCTACTGCATGAATGGGCAGCAGAATGATGGTGCTGAGTATTGCTCAGGTGTACCTAACCTGGAAGAGGGAGGTCAAAGAGCAGGCCAGAGGACTTGGCACCTGAGCTCAGGTGGGCAAAGAGGTTGTAGAAGCAAAGAGTTGTACCCCTGGGGCACTATGGTTCTGCTCCTTTGTAAGATGGGGCCCTAGGAATGGCAAGCTTGTGAGTTAGGTGAGTGGTTCCCCCACTCTGAGTGTGATGGAGGAGGTAACCATTGTTAAGCAGCCAACCTAACCAGTTTCAGACTTCAGTTCTATCCTTTGCTGGCTGCATGACTGCTGGAAGTGGTTTCCTTATTTAAAGTGGGAACAGTGGTACCTGCCTCACTTGGCAAGCTCCTAGGCATGTGAGAGTGACCTTCCATTCTGGATTGGTGGGAAGCAGTGTGATTTCACTGGCTCATTGTTCAACTTTTCTGAGATCTTCCTTTGGTAAAAAGTCAGTGCTAGTGAGGGAAATGGCTTTTAAAAACAACAGCAATTTATCTGTCTTCTGCATTAAAGCTGCAGACATACTGGGAGGGAAGAATATTCTTCAGGCAGGTACCTCTGCTACTAATCGTCACAGCAATCTAAAACACAACACCTCGACTGCATGGCATGGAGCATCACCTCGCTGGGCAGCCTGTCCAGCCCAGGGAGCAGCCAGGCCTCAGACACAAAACCATTGTGCAGACCAGAAGGCAGCTTACAGGGTGCCTTCAAACTTAGAAGTCCATGAGCAGGGGAAGAAATCTGCAGGCCTTCCCTATAGTGGGCCAGGCCTGAGATGTGTGTTCCAAGGGGCTGAGAACCCTGCTGTGGGGGTCTCTCAGCTGTGCTGTAAACTTTTTAATAGAAGCTCAGACCTGGAAGCACATTGTACATAGCATTTGGACTCCCAGCGAAGCCCTAAAATGGCAAAGGCAGTAATCCTGGGAGCCGTTTTCTCTGCTTTGACCACAAGACATTAACAAAGACATTAGCACAGCCATTTCATTTGAAGGGGCCACAATTTCGGATGCCTCTGTTTCCTAATTGCATCTCTCATCTTCCCTCTTTCTCTCTTGGCTTTAAGTCATTGGATAGCATATTCCTGAACTAGGCCATTTTGGAAGGGTAGGAAAGAGTTGCCCAAGCTTGATTTCTGGGCCCTGGCCTCATACAAATTTGATGCTATGCATTTGGTTTTTAAACTATGTTTTCTAAGACCTTAAACATGTAGCAGAGAAGTACACAGAATAACATGATGAACCCTCATCATGTGGCTTCAAGAATGATCACATCGTGGCCAGTTTCCCTGCACCCATACTCCTATCCACTTTTCAGGTATTGTTAATACATTTTTCCACTGTAGTCAAATTCACTCATGCTTCCCCTTTGTTTTGTCAAACGCTTCGTTCACCCTCAATTCCTGGTGATCTATTTGCTCTTCCTATAGTTGTGACTTTTCCAGAAGGTCAGGTAGATGGAATCATGTATCATGTAGCTTTTACGAACTTAGCTTCTTTCAGTTAACATAAAATATTTGATTTTTGTTGGTGTTGTAGTGTCTGTTGGTAGTTGGTTCCTTTTTATTGCTAAGTAGCATTCCATATTTGATTTCTGAACTGGGTTCTAAGAATCCAAGGGCTTGTGGAGACAACTGCCATTGCCTTTATGGGTGATTCATCCAGATGTGTGCAATGGGCCAGGCTTCTGAGGTGCATGGGTATTGGAGCACAGGTAGCTAAATAGTCTGTCTTCCTTGAAATGAATTGATGTGACAGAAGATTGTACCAAGCTAGGAACTAGAAAAGATGCCATCTTTCTGCCTCATAATCAGAGTAGTTTCTAGTTGGTTAGGTAATGGGATTAGATTGAAGACGTTCACCTAGGGTTGATCCACAAATCTCTTTCCCGAGAAAGCAAAAACAATCCTGGTTGTGAAATTTGTCAAGGGAGAGTATATAGGGCATTTTCACAAATGAAGATGGATGCAACCACCAAAATGAAACAACAAAACAAAAACTTGAAAATCCAGTAGTATGTTAAAGGAATAACACAGCACTCTACAACAGAATTTACCCTGGAAATGTAGGGAAAATTCAGCTTTAGGAAGTTAAATAATATTTGTCACATCAACAAATCAAAAGAGAGTCACCATATGATTAGTTCGATGGTCTCAAAAAGGAGTTTGATAAAATTCAACACTTACTCTGGTTTAAAAGTTAACAAGCAAGCCAACACACCAAATGCTTTGGTCAATAAGAAATTGAGAGAATAACCCTTGTAATACTAAAACAACAGCAACAATGAAAAAAACCCCAACACTTTTCTAAATTTAAAGCTAATGTAATCATTTGCTATGAAAATTTAGGAGCATTGACCTCAAAACTGATATTAAGACTAAATTGTTTAATACTTCCATCCATCAAAGTATAATAAATAATGGTGATTACAGGTTGAATTGTGTTTTCCAAAAGGATATATGTTGAAGTTCTAACCCTCAGCACCTCAGAATATCACTTATTTGGAAATAGGGTCTTTGAAGATTTAACCAAGTAAAGATGAGGTCATTAGGGTGGGCCCTAGTGCATTAAGACTGGTGTCCTTATAACAAGGGCAAATTCTGATACTAAGACACGTACAGAGAGGACCATGTAAAGAGACACAGGGAGAATGCCATGTGAACATGACAGAATGGACTAATGCATTTGTAAGCCAAGGAACACCAATGATTTCCAGCAAACCATCAGCAGTTGGAGACACACAGGGAACAGGTTCTCTCTCACAGCCCTCGGAAGGAACCAGCCTTACCTACCAACATGCTCGTTTCAGATTTCTGGCCTCCAGAACTGTGAGGTAGTACATTGTTTAGGCCACCTGATTTGTGGTTCTTTCTTATAACAGCCCTAGGACACTATGTAATAGCTACCATTGAGTGCTCACTATATGTCAGACATGGTTCAAAGTATTTCATATCCATGAACTTAATTTTCACCACAATTTTATGAGGAAGAGATGGTTTAAGTAGGGGGGCTACTAATGTGGGGCTTGAACTCACGACCCTGAGTTCAAGACTTGAGCTGAGATCAAGAGTTGGATGCTTAACTGACTTAGCCACCCAGGGGCCCCATAGGAAGAAATGATTATTAACTGATGTTTTGTTGATGAAGAAACTAAAGCTCCAAGATACTAACAAACTTGCTGTCGGCCATTTAATCTTGAGCATCACCACTAGTTATGCCATGCTCAGATCCATAATAATTACAGTATGTTGGTACTGATATATTTAGACACATAGATCAATGGAACAGCTAGAAACTCAGAAATAGACTTATGTATATGTAAGCATTTAATATATGGTGGATATTAAGGAGTTGATGGATTATTCATTGGTGCTGGAACAATAATGAAAATACTTTAAAAAGTAAAATAGAGTTAGATTCATATGCCACATTATACATTAAAATTATTTCTAGATGAATTAAAGATTTAAATGTATTCATAATTTAACAAGGGAATCAAAAGCCGATACAGGTGAATATTTATTTCTTGTTCAGTATCAAATACCAGAGCATCACATATTCTCTGTAGGCAATTCTGCCAGGATGGGGGATGATTTACAGAATTTATTTTATACTCAGCTCTGTCCATATGTCAGAAATGACTCAGTGGTGAAAAGAAACTAGAGAAATGTCTATAAGAATATAGAAAATAAGTTGGTCTTGATTATAGTAAGAGCACTTACATGTTAGAATAAACAGCGTGATCATAAAATGAGTGAAGTATATGAACAGGCAGTTTACAAATGAAGAAATGCCAGTGGCCAGTTAAGCTTATGAAAATCATATAACCTCACCGAGTTCAGTAACTTCAAATTAAAACAAGAGGTCTCTGTGTTTCATCAGTTAAATTGACAAATATTAAAAACAGCAATACTTAGTAGTGGGGATGCAGAGGAAATGAGCAATTTTACACATTGCGGATAGCAGTATTTATTGGAGCAGCTGTTTTGGAAGGTGATTTTACTACATAAAATTATGCATGCCCTTTGATCCCCAGAAATTCAACTTTCAGCAAATTTTCCTAAGGGAATAAATGTGGAGATGTCCTAAAGTTTATCTCCTTGCTTTATGAATAGTAAATTAAGGAAACAAGAAAAATAAGAAAAGGGGATTTAGTTGAGTAAATTATGGGCTTGCAGGATGGCAACCATTAAAATTAGGTTTTAAAAAATGTTTCATGAATAGCATTCCTGATGTAGTAATGTCTTTTTTTTTTAAATAATTTTTTGTCTATTTTTTGAGAGAGAGAGAGTGAGCGAGCAATCCAGGGAGGGCAGAGAGAGAGAGGGAGAGAGAAATCTCAATAGGCTCCCCACAGCCTGTTGTGGGGCTCAAACTCACAAACTGTGAGATCATGACCTGAGCCGAAGCCAGGACTAGATGCTTAACTGACTGAGTCACCCAGGTGCCCCAGTAATGTACTTTAAAAGCAAGTTGCAGGGGCACCTGAGTGGCTCAGTTGGTTAATTGTCCAACTCTTGGTTTCTGTGCAGGTCTAACAATTTGTGAGATGAAGCCCTGTGTGGGGCTCTGTGCTGACAGTGCAGAGCCTGCTTGGGATTGTGTCTCTCTGCCACTCCCCGACTCGTGAGCTCGCTCTCTCAAAATAAACATTAAAAAAAAAAAATAAAAGGTTGCAAAAAGCAAGTTGGTTTTGGTTCTGATTTTATTTTTTAGAAAATGTATATATCAGTGGGAAAAATTTTCAAAATCCATAGATCATGATATGAACAGTGGTGACTCTTGGAGAGGTAAGTGTAGAGGGTGTTATTAACTTTTTTTCAAATTATTTGCATTAAAAATGTATTTTTGCAATTAGAATACTAATAAACCTGACAAATAGATGCATAGAGTTTCAGGTATAAATAAATGTGTATAGGATGCCCCTGTATAGTGTACAAACCTTTCAGATGTTAAAGACACCAAAAAAAGGCCATGTTGTCAAATGCACTGGTGCCAGCGGGAAGTTTGAATATATGTGACTTAAGGGTAAGCAGAATAGTCTCTAATACTGATCAATAGCTGTAACTTGTCAAAATGTGTGTTGTTAAAATATGAATACATTTTATAGGCATTCTACTCCTAATAATAAATAGCTAATATATATTTAGCTCTTAAAATGTGCCAGACTTTTTTCTAGGCTCTACATGTTTTCCTCTGCTAATTCCCGTAAGAAATCTTGTGAGGTGTGTGTATGTACACCAAGATTCACAAAGTGCATACGATGAATATGCTAGATTTCTTTCGAAGGGAGCACTATGATTTAAGAAAATGTTCTTCTGTGATTAATTTCAAAGAAGACTGTGTTCTATAATCCCCTCCACCTTAATAAATTTTTATTTATTTTGTGTAGTGGCCTCTTAAGATGCTCTTGTGGGTACCAAGGGAGTTCTCCAGGGGCTCAAAGCAGTGTGAAGACTGAGCATGTTGCTTTCAGTGATTGGTTGGGTTTGATCCTGAACCAATCTGTAGACTCCCTGGAGAGTGGATGGAATGAAGCGCCTTTAAGCCTACTCTCCGTCAACATCATTTCTGTAGTCTGTTTTCAGTAAGAAAGCCAACAGACTTTCCCTATCTTACCTTGTAACATTTATTATTTCCTGAATAACTAGGAAATGGCATAGGAGAATATGAAAATTGCCCCTGATTCTACTGTGGAATGCATTGCTCCCTCCCCATGAATTCCTGGTGTGCGGGTGTTGCTGACGAGGGCATAGCTCTATTTCTTTTGGTTTGCCTGGAGGGAGCCTTCCAGGACTGTGGAGAAACTGCAGAGAGAACTCTATGTAAAAGCTCATGGGTGGAGATGAAGGGTAATTGTAGGGAAATCTGAATCAAAGCCATTTCAGATTCCTAGGTGTGCAGCAGGACTTCTTGGTCTGGGGTGTGTCATGTGATGTGGCCTGGGGCTACTTGGGAGAGATACCTTCAACCAAAGGACCTACGGGGATTGAAGGGGATGATAAGGTAACCAGCTTTAGGTATCAGTATCTGCTGAAAGGTGCAAAGATGTGATTGAGGCATGCAGGGAGCTGCAAGGGAGAAAAGAAAGGGAAAGGGCTGGGAAAATTAACAGGAGTCTGCAATACCCGTTGACCTCAGCATCTTTTAGCAAACAAGACAAATGTCTGAATTACAGTGTTTTGCCAGAGCCATGGACAATAGCAGTGTTTTCTAGCACGGTTGTTGAATGTTTGACTCCCCAGGGTAAAAAATCCAAAAATGTATGAAAGTAACAGTGTTGGTGACCCCACCCTCCCCCCGCCCTGGGCACTCCCCATCTCCTACCTGATGTCTGCTGTTTTGAAGGTGAGATGCACAGCCATGCAGGTGCAGTAGAGGTTCGTAAGTGCTGGACACATCTCACATGCCTCCATCCGCCATGTGGCACTGCTGCACGTAAAGATATTGATGGCTTGTGGGGCCAGGCACTGTGTCACACCCCCTTCACGCATCGTGTGAGCGAGTTTCAGGGTCCTCCACCTGGGAAGCCATGGAGGGTGTCTCACTGTCCCGTTACCTTTCCAAGGCCCTGGCAACAGGTTCAGATAGTCATATATTTTATCTAATTATCAAAAGTAAGATAGTTTTTAAAAAAAGTTTTAATGACAGTGTTTAAAATTGTTTTTCCATTTTTCATTGCTTCACTATGCCTCTAGGTCTTAGTAATTCAGGTATGAGTCTCTCCAACTTTTCCTTCATCATACTTTGCTTCTGGAGGTTGGTGGTGGGGCTTTGGGAGTAGTCAGGGACATTTTAGGGATCTAGACAAGTGGAAGTTGAAATGTAGTTTGGGTTAATGGGGTATAATTCATATATAGTATTTACAGTGTACATATGCACATAAACATATGCAGTATTTATATACACACAGGTATATATAGTGTATACTGTATACATATACACGCAAGTATATGTACAGTATTGTCTTTTTACAGATGAGGGAATAGAAACTGGGAGATTAACTGGCTTGTCCGAGGTCACATGGTCATGGGCTGGGGTCTGAGATGCTTATCATCTGTGGGTTCTCAGCATGATTGGGATGTGGTTTTGCTTCTCTCTGTGTTAGTGGAGTTGCAGTTGCTAATGGCCAGCACCCTGGAGGATGTGGGAGGGCTCTCTGCCGCCAGCTCCAGATCGTTTTAGGTAGCCGCGCTTCTGGGAAGTGTTCCTGCCTGTGCTGGTGGTACATGAACTTCTCTCACCTGGCTCCAGATGGGGAAAGTTGGGCAGTTCTCATAATTGCTTTGCTACAGTGACTGCTGCTGTTCCTCAATCTGGAAAATTGTTTTGCCATTTCTCATTGCTTTCACTCTGCCCCCAGTGCTTACCAATTCAGTTTTGAGGCTCTCCCAGGTGAGACAAGGTCCCAGGGCCTCTGCGGAGAATGGGTTGGAGGGGAGAAACCAAACATGACTGAGGCTTTGGATGCTGTTGCTGCAGGGGGGATTGGGCAGCAGGTGTTCAGGTCAGGTGTCCTGAATCTTTTCCACAGCCCCTGACATTCCCCTGGCAGATAGTCCTGGGTTTTCTGGAATTTCAGCCCCTTCCTCTCACGCCTGGGCCGTTTTCTCAAGAATGAGTTTTCTGGTATGTAAATTTTTTGCATTTTGTGTGGGCCCAAATTGTCTCCCATCCTCTAAGGTGGTGAGAAAAGACCATAGGACTGTAGGCTCCATGTTTACTGTTTCTTTGCTACTTTTGCATCCTTTAGTTCATTTCAGTTGAGATCCGAGGGATTGATAAATTCATGTTTATACCACCATCTTTTTCACCAATGCTGGTTTCCATTCTGCTTTTTGCATTTTCACTTTTTCTGAAATCCTTTCTTAACCCACAGATCTGTCATTCAGTCCTATTGTCTTTTCGTTATGTTGGTCTCTTTGTGGCTTTTTGTTGTCATTTCAAGGGCTGGGTCTCTCTGTATCCAATTGAGGATGCTAACATTTTCTGAAGTGTATTTCACGTTCCTGTAGCAGGTCATTTTTAGAGGTCTACTCTTTAAGTTTTCAAAATGATTTCTTTTGCTTTTTTTCTATTTTTATTTTATTTTTTTTGCTCATCATAACTTTTCTTTCCCCTGAAGATTTTATTTTCTGACTGCAGATAGGAGACAGCAAGGAACAGAAACTGCCAAGTGTCTAAAATAGGTCTTACTCAAGTAGGGGGCCAGGGGCACCCTTTTCTACTTAGTAGATTGCGTGTATTTCTGATCTGGGGGTTGGCAGTGTGGGAGGAACACATGGTCTACCTCCTTAATTCCGGGCATATGAGGTTCAACTCCCCAATTCCCCTATCTCCACCCAGATTTTAATAAGAGTGATCTGCCATTTATGTTTCTAAATCCATTTCAGTATCCTCCATATGACATGTAATTGTTGTATTGTGAGCCCTTGTTTTCAGTTGTACAGGAAGTTTTCACCTTTTCCAGTGTTTTCGTAGGTGGTTGCAGTGAGGTTCTGAGAGAGACCATCAGGGGCTTCTAGCCAGATGTATGTCAAACTGAATGTGACTCAGGCAAGGTCATGCAGCTAGCTGGTGGCAGAGCAAGTCTAATGCGGGGCTCCTTTCTTCTAGACAAACCCTCGGTCTTCAAGACCATCTACCACTCTTGGCCGTCAGAGCCTGAGCTATGATGTGATTTCGCAGGTGGTAGCTTTGTTAGAAGTTCATTTCTGTTCCAAAGAGTTTTAGCCTGAGGCAGAGTCTTGCTGTGAGGGGCTGTGCTCATAGGATGAACTGCTTTGGGCATTTACAGATTACAAAAAAAAAAAATGTGCATGGAGCTAGAAGTTGCTGAGTGCCCGATCTAAAGATGAGAAGAGTGGTTATATGTCCTGGCCACATAAACTCCCGGGCATTGGAGAAGCAGAGGTGAGGCAGCTTTGAGGTACTGGAGTCTAGTTGTTTTTTTTTTGTTGTTGTTGTTTTGTTTTTTTTTTTTGTGCTTAGGAATCTTCAAGACTGCCCTGCTATCTCCTTGGGAAATGGTCATCAAAGACCACCTCTTCCTTGACTACTAGGAAAGTTCCTGCTTCCTGTTTGTGGGTGCCTCTCTCTTGGGGGAGATTGACCTCTCCAGGGAATTTGAGTGTCACTATTTGAGAGAAAGAGTGCACAGGCTTAATGATTTACCAGGGTGGTCTGCCAGCATAGCTCTAACTGCTGTTACCCACGGCACCGTCCCTGGCCCTTGGACCTCAACACACTCCGGATCCACCACTGCTTTGGGACTGACCCAGTCGTGCCTTAAAAGTAGTTTGAACTTTAGTCCTTTGTGCTCTGTCCCTAAAACAAAACAAAACAAAAAACATTCCACATTTTAATGCACGTTTAACACATCGTGGTAGATACAGCCCAGCTGGCAACCACAAACCCATTTGCCAAAGCTGGGTTGTTTCGAGGGAGCTCCCCATACCATCTATACTTATGATAACACTCAGGCTTCAATAAATATTTTATTTACACAATGACCAGTTTGGTGATTTATATAATGCTGGATGCTATTACTGAGTTAAATTGACTCTACGGAACCCTCGTTTTTACTCTTTGTAATTAAATGTTAATACACTTACAGAAACTGAGTATATAACCCAATATCTGCCAGCTAGCCCTAAATGTTTCTGAGGCTTTTGTATCCGTGGCATTGTGCAACAGAGAGATGATGGCCTTTTGGGAAAGGAAGCAGAGTCAGAACCCACAAATGTAGGGAACTTGGACTGGATTCTTAATGGATTCTCAGTTTCTTTATCTTTACAATGAGAATGAGTAATTCCTGGATCATAGGATGGTTGTTATGATTAGGTGAGATTGTGTGGGATGACTGGCCTGATGCCCGGCAAAGAACAGCTGCTCAGTGAGGATCGCTTTCTCTATGTACCTTACAGATAGGTTTACTGAGGGCCTGCCATGTTCAAGGCATTATATGTGAATAAACGAAGGTGGGTACCTACCTGCATTATTTCCCTCCCATGATTTCATTGAATGTGAACTCTGTGAAGGAGGGGCAAGTTGTGAATCCCTGTTCTGTCTCTGGTACTTAGAATGGTATCTGGGACACAGTGGATACTTGGTACAGAATTAATGAATGACATTCAAGTATGGGCTGAATTAATTCATGGAGGATAATAAGGAAGAGTAAGAGTTGCCAACTGGAGGTATTGAGTGTTTTTTTTCATGCAAGAGACATAATGATAGAGTTGAGAGGGCTGTGCTACGGGGCCAGATTGAAAGTCCTTCTATTCCTTATTCCTCCCTTTACCAGCTGTGTAGCCTTGAGGAAGTTTCTTAACCTCTCTAAGCCTCAGGTTCCAACTATGCAAGATTGGTACACTGAATCCCAAAGAGCAACTCATAGGGGTGCTCTAAGGGGAAATAAGGTCGTGCTTGTTTTTTGGTTTGTTTTTTTGTTTTTTGTTTTTTTGTTTTTTTTACCAAAGTGGAAAAAATTGAAAGCCCTGGGAAGTTTTAAATGACCCACAGATGATCATCTCAGGCATTTTTTATGTCTCAGGGGTGAATATATTACAAGGTGTGTTCCTCTCTGGGCCAGGTGGGAGCACCTAGCTGTGGTCTCTCTTGATGATCTGTAAGCCAGGTTACTAATGGAGCTGAGGTCTGGAGTGGGCTCGGAGAGAGCACCAGAGTCCCCAGGAGAGCCCTGTGTGCGCCAGGTGATGCTCCATAACCTTGAACACCAAGACAGTGAGTGGAGACTCAGCTGACTTTACCGGGTGAGGCTTGTCTACAGAGACTCAGAAGGTGTGACTCCTCTCTTTTTTCCCCCCGGTGAAAAAGTCATATGTTAAAAATAAGTTGCTTGCAGAAGAGATTTTTAGAAATCCAGGTATTCTCACAGTGGTAGCAAAGTTAGTGATCACTTGGCTGGTGTGACCCAGGGCTAAGAATGTGTTTAGGGTAGGACTGTCTTGGTGTGAATCCCAGGCCTGTCATTTCCTACCTGTGAGATTTAGGGCAAGTTATCTAACTGGTTCTCAGTTTCATTGTGGATGAAGTGTGGGTAGTGATCGTACTGTCTCATGGGGCCCTTTGGGGATTCAGTGAGATATTTGTGGAAATGCCTTAGTGCACTGCACAGCGTATGGTAAACACTCCGTAAGTGCTAGCCACTGTCATTATCGTTCCTACTTTACATATGGGGAAATGGAAGCTCAGATTTCTTGTGATTCACCTGAGGTCACAAGGAAAGTTCCAGAACCAAACTACAAATCATCTTCTGAAGCCAAGTCATACAATCCTGAGACTTGGCCATACTCAGCTTCATTCATTCATTTATTCAGTATTCACTCAAATGCTTTAACATCAAAGTGCTGGGCTATTTGAACAGTCCTGAAGATTGGCGAATGAAATGGGCACATGCTTCCCGCTTTGGTGGACTTATGTAGTGGGAAGGCAGAAAATGAATAAGCGAATAAGCAAATAATTTCAGAGTTACTAAGGGATGAATGAACCCTTAGTAACAACCCCATTGCACATAAGCAAGGTGGTATCATAGACAAGAACTGGAGATAAGAGGGGGCCGTTTCCCCCTGGAATGTTCACAGAGGTGGCATTTTGATGCATGAGATGCCCAACTGAGTCAGCCACATGAAGCACCGATGGTGAAAACATTTCAGGCAGGGGAGGAGGAAGTGCAAAGACCCCGAGGCCCCCGAGAGCTTGGCTTGGGTTTCAGAGGCAGTCGGAAGTTGGCACAGAGCCTGCCAGAAAGCCCTCTAAGCCTATGCTTCTGTGCAGAGGAAACCTTTATTCACCTTTTCCTGACAGATAAAAAAGTTTCCCAGACACAGGGTATGACCTGTGGCCATCTCTTTCTTTCCCTGCTCCCACAGAAATAAACATGAAAAAGGCATCGCGGTTGTGTGAGGAAAGATGAAAGATGCTATTCTGGCTTCTGAGTAGGCAGAACTTTGGCCCTGGGCCAGGAGAGCGGGGTTCCATCCCAACGCTGCACCCCTCTCTGCATCCTTGTACTTTTCATGCCTGTTCCCCACCCTGTGAAATTAGGAGCTAGGCCAGATGATCTGTGTCCTCTGCCAGTGTGGGAGACTAGTGGAATCCCTGTATCTGCTCCCAGGCTGTTTTTGGGTGGCGGAGAGGGGGAGGAAGACTTTGCAGGCTGGTGGACTCTCCAGCTGGTCTCCAAATTGAGCCATTTTTCACTTTGAACTGAAGGTGACCGCTCTCTCCCCTGCTCCCTCATCCTCTCCTTGGCAGGTTGAAGCTGGAGGCTGAGCCCAAACATGGCCTTCTCCTTTGCTCTCTTTCCTCCCCGACACAGTGCACTGCAGT
The DNA here is from genome assembly GCF_018350195.1 of Panthera tigris. NCBI lineage: Eukaryota > Metazoa > Chordata > Mammalia > Carnivora > Felidae > Panthera > Panthera tigris. The sequence goes on from NC_056662.1 coordinate 17,295,171, forward strand.
ATTGCTGCGACCTTGCCTGGGGCAGAGATGTCTCCTTTCCTGCATGCTCTCTTGGGTCTGCTTGTAAACTGGTGCCCGGGAAGACTGGGGCACATGAGAAGACAGAAATGAACCTGCCACGCTCACTACTGTGTTCTCCTCTTGTACCACACACACATGTACCAGACCAAGGGCCATGGCAGACCACTCAGAGAAGCTGGTCTGAACAGAGGCTTCTGGTTCCAGGGGTTGCCTGACAGTCCTGTATCCCAACAAATGGAGCCAGGTGGACGTGGTAGAACAGTCACTGTTTCATAGGGTATCAGAAATTCAAGTGTCATTTGAGAGAGTTTATCGTAATAGAAGGGGTTGTAATATTATACTGTATTATAATAGAAGGGATGCCTTCTATTACATGGGAAGAATCTGTGACCTGAGAGGTTAGGTGATTTGCCCAGGGTTACACAGCATTAAGTAGAGAATGAATCTGGGACTGCCAGTACAGATCAGCATATCACAATAGGTGCTGCCGATCCATACAGCATATGATGGGCCATTTCAGATAGTTTCTTTTAAAGTACTGTTTATGAGATTGTGCAACCTGAATCTAACCTATAATGTAGTTATCTTCCCCATTCCTAATTCATACATGGGATTAAACATTAATTAAATATTTATTTGGCACCTCTGTGCCAGTCTCTGTTCCAAGTCTTGTTTGGTAAACACTGAATTGACTCAGTCCTCATAACAACCCTAAGAGATGGGCACTATTATCATCCCCAATTTTTTTTTTTTTTTTTTACAGATGGGGAAATTGAGGCACATAGAAATTAAATAACTTGGCCAAGGTCACAAAGCTACCTCCCCCCAATAGTGGAGCTGGGATGCTGGTTCCAGAGTTCACGCTTTTAACCCATACCTACGTATGTCTCACTGGACAAAGAAAATCATCGCCTGCCCAAAGTGGGCATGCCTCAGGGCCACCAAGCACATTGACCTGTCTAGTTTACAGGTGGGAGAGCTGGAGCCTGCAAAGGGCCTGGGAGGGCTGAATCAGGTTCTACAACACCACTGTTTCTGTTAGTCCTCTCTTTTCCTGCTTTTCTGAGCTGCCTTGGAAGTCTGAACACGTCTCTGGTCTAGAAGACCCAGCAGCAAGTTCATTGTTCTCCCTTGAAGTCCCTTTGCTAACTTGTACCTTTGTTGTTCTCATTCCTGGATTTATTATAATGGGCCCAATTAACCTGAGTTGCCTCATGGAGTCTGTGGGAGAAAGAACCAAATGAGCAGATCAGACACTTTCTCTGGTCCTTGGGGAACGCTCAAGCCATCAGAGAGACATCATCTTATTTATAATAAATTCACTGTTCAAAAAGCTTTAAAACATTTTTTTTCTATTAGGAGTATTGTTTCTATCTGTTGAGTCCATGAGTGTTTGACATTGGATGACTTTATAAAACATTCTACTAATTGGATTTATTAAAGCAAATAAATCAAACACTAATTGGAACGTGCCCTGCCATTATTTTTGCTTACTGAATTAGATATAATGGTGTGAAGGCCTTCTTATCATATTTGTGCACTTATTTAAACACCCCCCTGGCACACACTTCTGCAAATTCAATTAGGTATTCAAAAAAGGAATTCAATTTATGCAAGTCTGGTTTACATTCATTCCGGGGGCAAGGCTCTCCTACCCGCGATAGGCTGTTCGCAGTTATAAGCCCCACTTAGATACTGCCTTGCCTTTAAAGCATCTGGCAGCATGAGGGTGGGATCTTGATGGTTTGGGGGTTTGGGTACTTTAACGTGGGTGTCTGCAGAGCAGGGCCAGCTTCGTGGGTGTGTGTGTGTGTGTGTGTGACCTGAGCAGTCTCATGGAGACTGGCCCTTGCCCCATGCTTATTAGGCTCTGCCATGGCCATCTTGAAATTAATTTTTAAGGAAGAGGCTCTGTATTTTAGGTTTGTATTGAGCCCCACAAGCTTTGTAGTTGTATCTATCCCAGAGCTTGCTCTGGTTCTCAGAACTTCTAAGGAGGAAGTCCTTGGTTTGAGTCTTAGCCCTCCCCCTCATTGACTATGTGGTGTTGAGAACGTCATGTGCTCTGGCCTTGTTTTCTTCATCTGTGAATTGGGGGTGTGTGCTAGTTTTGACTCATAAAGTACAAGTGCTGTGATGTGTGTGTGGGGGGGTGCTTATTTAATTACAGACAGTTACTGTGCTGCTGTCACCCTTAGCCCACAGGTCAGGAGTGTAGCTTTAGAAGACACTGGGAGACACATTGTCCCCAGAGGGAGGAAAAAACATTATACAGCTGGGAATTGGGAAAGAGTTGTTAAAAGCACATGACATACAACAGACATCAAACACTCAAATGGTGAAACATGGCCCCTTTCTGTGATTGTGTTAAAATTAGAAATTTTTACGGCATTAAAGCAAAGGTTGGAATGGTATATAACCTGCAGACTAATTCTAGACCTTCACTAGTTTTCATATGGCCCACCATTGAGGAATGGTTTTTACATTCATTTAAAAAAGTTTTTTTAATGCTTATTTATTAATAAATAGAGAGACACAGGGTGTGAGCAAGGGAGGGGCAGAGAAGGAGCAGACTCCAGGCTCTGAGCTGTCAGCACAGAGCCTGATGTGGGGCTCGAACCCACAAACCATGAGATCATGACCTGAGCTGATGTCAGATGCTTAACCGACTTAGCCACCCAGGCGCCCTTGGTTTTTACGTTCTTAAATGGTTAGACAAATCAAAAGAATATATTTTGTGACATGTGAAAACCATATGCAATTCACAGTGCAGTGTTAATATTTTTTTTATTGAATACAACTCTGCTCATTATTTATGGCTGCTTTTTTTTTTTTTAATTGTGTTTAAGTTTTTTAAATTTGTTGAGAGAGAGTGGGGGAAGGGCATAGAGGGAGAGAGAGAATCTCAACCAAGCAGGCTCTGCACTGCCAGTGGGGCTCCGTCCCCTGAGATTGTGAGATTGTGACCTGAGCTGAAGTCAAGAGTTGGACGCTTAACTGACTGAGCCACCCAGGTACCCCTGCTTATGGTTGCTTCTATGTTGTGGTGTTGCTGCATTGTTGTGACCAAGACCTAGTGGTCCACTGAAGTGGGCAGAATTCTAGGAAAGCTTCCAAGATCCCTGGCCCGTGGCATGCGTGCCCTGTGGAATCTGCATCCCTTGGGTGGGACTACTGAGAATCATGGACTTCACTCCCATGATTAGGTCAGGTTAGTGAGAAAAGTGAAGAAAATTTTCAGATGTAATTAAGGTCCTAAATCCCTCGACTTTAATCAAGAAGGAGATGGTCTTGGATGGGCCTACCTTAATCGGGCCAGCCCTGCCCTACCCAGAGCAGGAGATTCTGGGCATGAGAGGGCTTATGGGGAGGGGCCACAAGACCAGGAACTGTGGGCAGTTTCTAGGGGCTGAGAGTAGCCTGTGGATGACAGCCAGCCAGAGGACACTGAATTCTGCCTAATACCATGTGAGCTCCAAAGAGCATTTGAGCCCCAGAAGAGTGACTTCAGCCTGGTGAGGCCCTGAGCAGAGAAGCCAGCCCAGCCTTGTCTAGACTCTTGACCTGCAGAACCCATGAGCTAATAAATGGGTGCTGTTTTAAGCCCCTAAGTTGTGTTAGTCTGTTGCAAGGCTATGAAAACCAATAAAATCAGAAAAGTGGAAATATTTATTATCTGGCTTTTTATGGAAAGTTTGCTAAATGCGGAGTTAAAAGAATAATAAAAAGTAGTCCTACCACATTGCCCTTTCCTGTGCCCCTAAGCATTTAGTCCTGCCACATCTTGAGTCTGAATAACTTCCAAGTGTGAACTTCCCACATATCAGGGATGACTGTGGGAGGCCTGAGCCTCCACCCCATACACCTTCTTGCCTGAGACCCCACCTCCATTTCTTGTTCTCCCCAGCACACCGTGGCCTCTATTGTGAGTTAAAAAGCATTCTGTCATGAATGCCTTGACTTCTGAGACTGTGGAGAGGCATCTTGAGCCGAGGCAGTGATTTGCAAAAAGGCACGAAGGCTGGCTCAGTGTACTTCTCACAGGGATTGGAGAAGAGCTTTACCGCCAGCCATTTCCCTCAACCAGAACTTCCTTTCAAGATCAAGGTTGCCTTCCAAGTTCATTGTCATGACAACCTGGTATAATTAGTAAGAATGTAGACTGAGTTAGTCGAGGTTCAAGGCCCTCCCTTTGTCTCTTGTGATTTCTGTGATCTTAGGCTAGTTTTTAAATATTTTTATGCCTCAGTTTCCTTATTGATGGGGGATAATGACCATACATATCTCATGGGGCGCTTGGAGTAATTAAATGAGCTAACGTTGGTGAACCCTTAGAGTAGTGCCGGGCCTGTGTAGTTCAGCACCTGACAGGGAGTGTTGGTTGTCATTATTACCACTCACATCGACTTGAGATTTGTGTCTGCCTGGTAGCCTTGTGTCTACATCTCTTTGACCCTGCACCATGATTACCTGGCTCTTCTGGCATGGTGCCCACCACCCCTGCTCAAACCCTGCTCATAGTTTAACCCTGAGCAGCTTGCTCTCTTTCTGGGTCTGCTGCCGGTACTCTTATGTCCCCTCTGATGCTCCTTGGCCTCCACGTGACTCACCTTTTTCCTTCCTTTGGTAGCTTCATGGTTTCTCCTGGCTTCATCCTTTGGCTTGCCTTCATTCTCTGGATTCAGACTTGCCCTCTGTCCTGAGCATTTGCAGACCCAAGGTAAATGCTTTCAAAGGGTCCAGCCTAAGGCTTAGCCCCAGAGCCCTCCTCTGCTCCAAGGCCTACACTGGGTTTATCCTGACCCCTGAGGCAAGCCAGTGGAAGATACACCAGAGCTCCCTGTTGGGGTCTCAGCCTGGCTTCTCTGCATGAGTGCAGATCTATTTTATTTTATTTTTTTTTAATTTTTTTTTTTAACGTTTATTTATTTTTGAGACAGAGAGAGACAGAGCATGAATGGGGGAGGGTCACAGAGAGAGGGAGACACAGAATCCGAAACAGGCACCAGGCTCTGAGCTGTCAGCACAGAGCCGGACGCGGGGCTCGAACCCACGGACCGTGAGATCATGACCTGAGCCGAAGTCGGACGCTTAACCGACCAAGCCACCCAGGCGCCCCCAGATCTATTTTAAATGCGTTCGTCCATTCATTGAACAATCAAGTCAAACACAGACTATGGACCAGGTGCTGGTGAAGGGATATATGGCATGCCCCTGTTTTCGTGGAGCTCTGGGGCTTGGAGAGAGAGGGGCACAGTCCTGTGGTTTCATTTCCCCCTTTCCCCAGGTCCCCAGTGCTGGATGTATCCGCAGAGCACCCTGAGGGGGATATTTGAGTTTTAGCTGTATTCTTGCCAGGGGATGGGGTGTTTCATTGTTACCCTCCTCAGGGCGCATCACTGTGGTTGATCATGTTCACGTGCGTCAATCAAAGTTCGAGCTGTGCTGGAAGTGAACCTGGCCATGTAGAGCAAGCGAGGACAAATTTCTGCTTTTCTTGGATATATTTTTTTTTTCTAGATTTCTCTCTTCACTAGTTTCACCACTGGATGTTATAGGCACAGCTCCCCACCCAACCCTCCCCGCCCCTCCGGAAGCAGCAGGGTGAAACTTGGATTCTGTGCACACACACGGTGTCCTAAGAGGGGCAGGGTTAGAGCAATGGAAAGTACTCGGGCTTTGGTGCCATTACAACCTGAGACTAATGTCTTGACTCTACTGCTTCATGCAGGTTAGTTTACTTCTCTGTCTATAGAATGGGTACAATCAGAATGGCAGTGCCTGCAGTGATGGTTACACATTTAGTGGCCAATAAAAGGAGATGTTAGTATTGTTATTGCTTTATGCGAGGGCATTCTTTCTCCCTGAGATTCCTAGCTGGGCACATCCCTTAGTAACTTTGAGGACAAGTTTTCTTGTGTAAAACAATGTTTCTTGTGTAAAAGCAATGTTTCTTTCTTAGAGGAGGGGGTGTCAGACTGCAGCCCCTTGGTTAAGATCGGGTCCATCACCTGGCTTTGTGAATAAAGTTTTATTGGAACACAGCCAGCCACATCCATTTGTTTCTGTATTGTCTACAGCGGCTTTTATATTACAGTGGCAGAGTTGAGTAGTTGTGGCAGAGACTGTATGGCTGCAAAGTTGAAAATTTTTTGGTGTTGGGCCCTTTTCGGAGGAAGTTTGTCATCCCCTGTCTTAGTGGGGGTAATTGGACTTCCATTTGTATGCACACATCTATAAATACATACTTAACACAGCTCAAATGCAGTGCCTGGCATATAACAGAAGCTCAGGAAATGTTTAGTTCCTCTTCTGAACTTAATTCTGTTCAAGAAAATACAGGATTCATATCTGAGAAATGCAGAGGCAGACACATATTTTTATTGAATTCTATTCCTTTCTCATTTTCAAAAGAAGAGCTCATGTTTAAAAAAAAAATTCTGATTGGCACTATAAACTTTATTTATGCTTTAATGTATCCTAGAGTATGTATCCTGCACTATTTTGACTTCCCTTACAGATGCTGATCTGCTATACATTACGAAACCCAAATGGATTTCCAGAATCCAATTTCCTTGCTACAGTTTTCCATTTCTCTGTTGACTTTTTATGCTTGACTCTCGTCAGAGCATCTGGGGCCTTTGCCACATTTTGACCTCCACCTGTCCAGGGAAATAGCTCCTCTCTCTGGGTGCAGGAAGGTAGGGCTGTGTCCTTCGCCCTGTTATGTGGGTCTTCTCCAAACCAGGATGTGTGCTCTGGACACATGTGCTGATTCCTATTCCTGGGGTGGGTTTTTTGTTTTCCCCCATAATGATTGTGGTCGGGTTGACATCAGTTAAATGGGTCTGCCTGTTCTTTAAAACTGAATGAGGGGTGCTTCCAGATGAGTCTTTTGGGAACCTCTCCACTCATTAGTCTTTCCTAAGTCGCCTGCCACCAACACCTGCAGAGGCGGCCGGGAGCCTTTTCTGTCAGGCGTTAGGGAACTAAGGAATTGCATCAAGAAAGTAAACATGATTTTTGAGATAGTAAGAGGAACAGCAGTGAGACTCAGGGTTATCAAGGGTTTGAATATTTCATGCTATGGGTCCAGAAGCGACTGGTCTTTGCTTTCTTCTCCTCCCCTTGGTGGCTTTCAGTAGCCAGTCCCTGGCTTGCAGTGTGGCTCTGCATCTTGGTGGCTCCTGAGAGTTCCCGGTTCTTTCTGCGTCGCTGGAATCCTTCCCTTTACCACGGCGGGGCTCCCTGGTGATCCGTCACATACACCACAAAACGAGGACCCAGAAACGAGGAAGAGATGTGAGCTAGAGTGGGGCTCTACCCCGCGGCAGCGTGGGTTGCTGTCAGGATGTGTAATCCTGCGCTCGTAACTACTCTATCTCAATCTGTTGGTTGAGAGGAAGAAAATTCAGGGAGGATGGCTTAAAGGAAATACTTACTAAGTATGTTTTTCTCTCAAATAGCTTTCAACACTTGTGTCTGGGTCAGGCCAGACTAATGGGGAGCAGAACTCGAGATTGAATCCTATTGAGCCCCAATGAGTAGCTTTCCCCCTGTTGTGTTTTGGGTGATGGGGTTAGTTTATGTGGAGAACGAGAAATAGTCTCATGTAATTGGCCATGTGCTCCTTGTGTGGGTGTTTCTTCAGATACAGTTCATGATGGAGCATGGGGTTTCTGTTACCAGTGGTGCTGCGGAGACATTCTTGGGTGAGCCAAGCACCTGGAATGGGTGTAATTTTCCTGTGCAATTGGCTTTTGTTGTAGGAACACTGAGTGTCCGGTATCTGAACAGATTTCCCTTTTTCTAGTGGCTATTGGAAGCTCGGAGCCAAATACCAAACTCCCTTTCAGCAGGCAGGCATGTCGGAAACTGCTTTTCTTTCTTTCCTGTCCTCAGCTGTTTTTTGTTTTTTTTGTCCCATCATGCCTAACATGCTGTATTTGCTCCTTCCACATTGATGAAGCCACAGTGGATTTGTGAGTGGTAGTGGTCAAGTTGGGAGAGGGTATATTGGACCGATTAAGGCAGCCTCCTTTGAATGGGGTCTTTGAGCTTGCTTCAGCCCTTCTCCATGAAGGTGTTTTTTGCATTTTTGCACCTTGAGTGTATGTTTGTGAGGCTGTCTTTTCCTGCACTCTGCAAACTGAGTGTAAGAATTCTTTGTCGATTCTGTGACCATGCACAGAATACATAAAAAAAAAAAAACTTATTTAACTTTGTTTCTAGAATAAGCAAAGAAATGCATTCTAATGGGAGAGATCCAACCACCTTGGAAGCCCTTTTTCTGATCCTCTCCCATAACCTTAGAAGTGAAAGGCTTGGTCCTTGGTTTTGGGGGAATACATTCTCTCTCTGGTCCATTAGAATGAGCATGGGTTATGTGGTTAGGTCACCACAGAATTAATCTTGGCTCTAACATTCCCTTCTGTGTGAGCTGAGAAGGTCGCTTAGCCCCTCCGTGCGTTAATTACCTTGTACTTACAATAAGGGATAAAAATCTGCCTCACCAAGTTGCAAGCATTAAGTGAAAGCAAATGAGCAAAAATAAGCAGTCAGTGTCTAGTATGTTGCCTGGCATGGAGCAAATGCTTGAGAGAGCATGCGAAAGGTTCTGCTATGGTCCTAGTTAACCCCTACGATTCAGTAACATAAGACAAGTTGGTATTTTGCTCTTGGAGAGTGAATGCTGGTATCACTGGTCATGTGACTGGTTGGCTCTCTTCCAGTGTCTCAGGGATCTAGACTCTTTCCCCCTGGATGCCACTGCTTTCACCTATAGTTTTGGAGTTCTTCACAGCAGGGGTAGGTGAGGGGGATTCCTTGTAAGAGGTCATTTTTATGGGCCAATCATGCACATGGTGGATATCCCTTTGTTACACATCTCTAGGGCTTACTATGTGGTCTTGCCCAGATGCAAGTGGCCTGGAGACACAGTGCTCTTGTGTGCACAAGAGAGAAGACCCAAACAGTTTGCTATGCCCATAGCATGGTCTTGGCCACTCTTTCCTTGTCTCACCCTGGAGGCTGATGTCTATTTAGGATGCTAAGTCAGGTTTCCAGCGGACTCTTGAGATGCGGCAGGTGTCCCTTGCTTATCAATTCAAACAGGTTAAGGATCTGTTGTCTACGGCATTGACCTGATTCATTTGTCTCCTGCAGGCTGGGCTCCCGGCAGGTGATGGCATGGTGATGGAGAAAAGGGGGATGGCCTACCTAAGAGCAATGGAACCACTGCCATCACTGCTTTTAAATTGTAAATATAGGGGCTCCTGGGTGGCTCAGTCAGATAAGAGTCTGTATCTGGGTTTTGGCTCAGGTCATGATCTCATGGTTGTGTGAGTTCGATCCCTACGTTGGGGTCTGTGCTGGCGGTGCAGAGCCTGCTTGGGATATATTCTCTCTCTCATTCTCTCTCTCTCATTCTCTCTCTCTCTCTCTCTCTCTCTCTCTCTCTCCCCCCTCTCTGCCCCTCCCCAGCTTGTGCTCTCTCTTGCTCTTTCTCTCTCCCCCGCAAAGTAAAAAACAATTGTAAATGTAGTGTATTGTGTTCTCATGTCTGGAGCATTCACACTCTGTTCTGGTTTGGGAAGTTTATAGAAGAACTGATTTGGGGGCGCCTGGGTGGTGCAGTTGGTGAAGCATCTGACTCTTGATTTTGGCTCAGGTGATGATCTCACAGTTTCTAGGATCGAGCCTGCTACGGTTCCTGTGCTGACAGTGCAGAAAATGCTTGGGACTCTTTGTCCCTCTGTCTCTCAAATAAACATTTTTAAAAAATTAAAAAGAAGCCATTCGGGAGGATCACTTGGAATTTGTCAGGCGATGTGGGGAAGGAGCTTTCTAGGTAGAAGGGGCAAGTATGGGGCTTGGCAGAGCGGGTTGAGTGTGGGGGTACTCTGTGCTCACTGTTACTGGAACAGAGCTTTGTGTCAGGAGTCCTGTGTTAGCATTATTGGTTCATTCACTCAACAGATACTTAAGCCCCTACTATGTGCCAGAGCTGTTCCCAGCCTTCCTGAAGCTCACTGTCTAGTGCAAGCTGGTTGATTGCCTCCCTCCTTGCCTTTCAGAGGCCAGTTGAGTTCTCCGCTGTATCCAGAGTGAAGTGCCCTCTCCTAACCTTTCATCTCCTGGCCTCCTGTCCTTGCCTGTTGTCCCTTGTCAGTATGCACTGGTCATCGGCCTTCCTCAGTTACCTGAACTACGAGTGGCACATGGCTGCCATGTGTGGCCTGCTCTCCCTGAGGAGCTGGGTGTAGTGGAGGAGCATTATAGCACAGGACAGGGAACTATTTCCGGGACATGTGGGAAGGCTTCCTGAACCCCTGGTAGTCTGTCACCCACCTCACCTGCAGCCTTTGTGGCGCAATGCTAAAATGCATGTGGGTTATTCATTTACTTATTCACCATCATTCTGTCTTGTGGAAGAGTGACAGGACCCTTGTGTAAACCGCGGTACGGCCAGGGCCTGGGACTCTGTTGGACCTGCATTAACGGCTCAGTTTATGTTGAACTGAAGAATGAATGAATGGAATCAGATTTAGCTCCTACCAAGGCATCAGCCAGTTACCATCACAGGAAATTTCTTACTGGCTGTCACCTTTTGTAGGTTTCTGCTTTCCATTGTTTCTTGAATCCCTTTCTTCCTCTCCTTTACTTTGTAATTGAGGTATCCACATTAGACATCCCAAATTGCTGTTACTTCTTAGTGCAAAGTTATTTAATACTCTTGACTCAAGCCCAAATGCCTGTATTACCAAAGTACGTCCAGGCCTCCTTTGTTCAGCTGAGACTCCAGATTGGGGTGCTAAGGGTCAGTGCTTCTGGGTTATCATTTATCATTCACACAAGATCTGTCAACAGGACTTCTACCCCACTAAGAACATCCCAGGCCTGGGGTGCAGAGAAGGGCTTTTGTCCTTGGCAGCTGGTAGGGATGATGGGGAAATATTAGGGAAGGCTGCAGACCTGGGCTGGGGCCAGCAACGGATGGCTTCTGTACATGGATTGGAACCATGTTTGCATGTGTGATGGGGGAGGAGGGTGTGTAAGGGAGGCAGATGGTGATGTGATGACACCTGAGCATCAAGGAGAATGGGGGGGCAGTTGCAGAGCTGGCCGGGTGTGAAAGGGGGTTTGGGAGACCATCAGGAGGCTGCTGTAGAACGCTGTCCTGTGCCACCTCTGTGTCCTGCCGGCTCACCTGGATGCCCCCCCTCCTGCTCTTGGTCCGCAGATGTGCTGGGTACTCCAAAGCCCTGATCAGTCCTCCTTTGGGATGTCATGGCTCCTGTTGATCCAGACCAGAATTTCTTCCTTGGAGCCCTGGTTCTGTAGCCCACATCTTTGTTCACGTCCTCTGGAGGGGACCTACCGCTCATGGTGTATGCTCAGTAAATCCTTGCAGAGTTGAATTGTTAGAACTTACTGTAAAATGGTAGATGGCTTTAAACACTATCAGCACCAACTACGATTGTCTGATTCTTGACAAATTTGATTTTTATGCCATGAAACATGGTTTTTCACAAACTGCTTTTATAGGGAAGGAGATAGATGTGGAGAATTTATTCCGTGCCAGTTACTTTTCATGTGTTACCCCATTTAGTCCTCATGGTTTTTCGGTCCGGTGGCTCCTCCCCTCCGTGCCACAGGTGGGGAAACTGAGCCGCAGATGGGGAAGCAGCTGGCCGGGGCTGGCCCAGGTTCGCAAGGTGGAGCTGTGTGCAGCTGGTCTGGCCGGACTCTGGAGCTGGTGCTCTCTCTGCTGCCCCCAGTGTCTGTCCCTGTTGTAGGAAGCAGTCACAGAGGCATGCCCTGGCATTCATTTTTTCCTACTCAGAATGAGATGTTACTGTTTACTTTCTCGGGAAGGAAGATTGAAATCAATGTAACTAGCCTTATTAACTTTTTTAAATAGGAGGGGCCGGCAGATGCCAGCACCTTTCTGAGAGAACCAGAGCAAATATAAAAATCCAATATGCTTGCCTTTTTTTTTTTTAAATTTTCTTCCAAGTTTAATATTCAAAGTTGTAAATGAGGAGCTGATGAGACAGGGGTAAGGAGCCAAGCTCAGACACCAGGAGGTATTCACCCGTATCTTTTTTGTCTGCAGGTGGCTGTTCCTTTGATGAACACTACAGCAACTGTGGTTATAGCGTGGCCCTGGGGACCAATGGGTTTACCTGGGAGCAGATTAACACATGGGAGAAACCAATGCTGGACCCCGCGGTGCCCACAGGTACGTGACCCACTGTGTTGGAGGATGGGATGAGGGTCACTAACTTCTAGGATGACTTATGGGGACAAATGTATGGGTTGAGTGGAGAGGGCAGTAGACAATGTCCTTCGAGTAAGTTTCTCATCTCCAGGGGTAATCAAAACAAGGCTGAGTGCGTTCTTAAGGTATGTGGTAAGAATCACACGTCCCCTGGATTCAGGAACCTTTGGGATTTCTTTTAGCTTTAAGATTCTAAGCTTTAGCTATAAGTAGAGCATCCCTGGGTTTTGCTTGGGAACCCAAGAGTAGTTGGATTTGGGGTGGAGAGGAAAGAACTTGTGAAGAATGAGGTCTTTCCTTTTCTTCCAGGACACACAGATACATAACTTGTATATCTCGAGGGAAACTTCCGCAGTCAGAATATTACTCATAGTTAATGTCCTGACATCCTGAATGCCCAGCTTGTCATTAACCAGCAGGGCTAAAGGGCTAATGTGCTTTCTTGATAGATGGCCGCTTGAGGCAGGCCTATGAGAGTGACATCTGGTATATTCTAGCAGAGGTACACCTGGAGGAGAATACTCAGGGAAAACACACTTAGGGTGGGCTATGCCTGGGTGACTTGAATCTTGAAAACGTTTACCTGGGGACATATGCCAGGAAGAGTTACAACTCTGGGAACATGAGGATCACCTCTTTGGATATGTGATCCCAGGTACAGCAGTAAAGACGGCTGGTTTGGGTGTTGGAGAGGGAACATCATATTTAATGGTTCCTCCCCATCTAAGGGCAGTCTGACCCACATACTATCTTGTTCTTTGTCCACACATCTTGTGGCACTCTTCCTCGCTCTGGCCATTAAATACTGGAGATCTCAGGCTTGTTCTATACTGCTTCCATGTGTATTAGGTTCTCCAGAGAAACAAAATCAATAGGATTTATAGAGATACATTTAAGAGGAGTTTAGTATGGGAATTGGCTCACACTGTATGGAGGCCGAGAAGTCCCATCATCTGCTGTCTGCAGGTTGGAGAACCAGGAAAACCAGTGTGTAATTTGGTCCAAGTCTGAGGGCCCTAGCATACAGGGCTAATGATATAAACCCTGATCTGAGTTCGAAATCCCAAGAACCGGGAACACCAATGTGTGAGGGCAGGAAAAGGTGGATGCCTGTAGCTCAGGTAGAGAAAGTGAATTTACCCTTCCTTTCCCTTTTTTTTTTTTTTTTTATTTGGGGCCACAAGGGAGTGGATGATGCCTTCCCCCGCCCCCCCCCTTGGTGAGTGCTATCTGCTTTATTCCATTCACCAACTCAAATGCTTGTCTATTCTGGAAATAGCCTTATAGACACATCTAGAAATGATGTTTTAGCAGCTATTTGGGCATCTTGTAGCCCAGTCAAGTTGACACACACGGTTAACCATCACACTACAGATGGCTTTCACCACTTCTGTGCCTTCGGTTGCCATCAGACATCTCATATGAACTCTAGACCACCCACTTCCTGGCTGCCGTGTCTTTTTGGCTTCCTCTGGGGAGAAGAATTTAACAGGATGCACTAAGCTATAGACAGAGAAGACACTCAGACCTGTCCAGGTAAGGATGTGGCCTCTGTGGCCTCATGGACTTGGAGTTTGGCTCTAAAGCAGGAGGCTGCTGGATGGTTCTGTATACTTCCAATTAAAGGCATAAATGGTTACGTAAGTTTTTCATGAGTGTAGATACCCGCCCCTGGTGCAATAAATCTGTCCTGTGGTACAAAATTGAACTTTGCAAATCTAGTAGGATCTTACTTTGTGTGAGCAGAGTCGACAGCAACTACACATGCCCATTAGTGAGGTGACCGTGGGACAGCCTGTATGTGGGTTGCCCCATCATAGTTTTTAACATTGCTGACTTAATTCTCAAAGGTGCCTTGGTTTAGATGATAGAATCACTCATTCTATTAGAGTCCAGAGTACTTTGCGGGAATACACCACATCTCCTCTGTTTTGCCTGACCATCTTTGACGTTGGCCAAATGTATCCGGATCTTCTAGTATGTCTATGTGTTTGTATCCAAAAACATCTAGCCCTGCAGAGCCTTATAGACTCTCCAAACTCAACATGGCTAAAACTGAACTCTTGATTCATCTTTGCCCCTCTCCCCATGTACTACTCTCTATGGAACCTTTTTCTCCACCTTACTGTCTTGTGCCTCCCCTTTGTAGCTCAGCTTAAACATCACTTCCTTAGGGTGGCACTTCTAGATACTTCAGCCTGGGTCAGTTATCTCTGTAAATGTTTCCCATTGCATCCTGTGCTTTTTCTCAATGATGCATGTCACATTGGATGTTGTTTGTTTGGTGTATGTTATACCCTCAGATGAGGAGTTCCACATGTGTAGGGACCATGACAATCTTGTTGATAGCTTTATCTCAGTGCTTAATACAGTGCATCATATGTAGTATGTACTAAATAACATTTTATTGGATAGACACATGGATGGCTGGCCAGATAGTCTGTGCTAAGTGTATTTTATTTATTATTTAAAATTTTTGTTTGCTTTCTTTTCTTTTTTTTTAAATCTTTATTTTTGAGAGAGAGACAGAGTGCGAGTTAGGGAGGGGCAGAGAGAGGGAGACACAGAATCAGAAGCAGGCTCCAGGCTCTGAGCCGTCAGCCCAGAGCCCGATGCGGGGCTCGAACCCACGAACTGCAAGATCATGACCTGAGCTGAAGTCGGATGCTTAACCGACTTCAGCCACCCAGGCACCCCTATGATTCTTCTTTTATTTATTTATTTTTTAATTTTTTTTTTTAACGTTTATTTATTTTTGAGACAGAGAGAGACAGAGCATGAACGGGGGAGGGTCAGAGAGAGAGGGAGACACAGAATCCAAAACAGGCTCCAGGCTCTGAGCGGTCAGCACAGAGCCCGACGCGGGGCTCAAACTCACAGACTGCGAGATCGTGACCTGAGCTGAAGTTGGACGCTTAACCGACTGAGCCACCCAGGCGCCCCTATGTTTCTTTTTTTAAATTGAAGCAGAGTTGACATACGATGTTATATTAGTTTCAGGTGTACTCCAGGTGATTCAACAAGTCTGTTATGCTGTGCTAAGTACAAGTGTAGCTACCATCTGTCGCCATACAATGCTATTGACTCTGTTCCCCATGCTGTACCTTCTCATGACCTATTCATTCCATAACTGGAAGCCTGTATCTCCCACTCTCCTTCACCGTTTGGCCCGTCCCTGTCTTCACCTTCCCTCTGGCAACCAACCACTAATTTGTTTTCTGTAGATATGGGTCTGATTCTGCCTTTTATCTGTTCATTTGTTTTTTAGATCCCGTATATAACTGAAGTCATGATATTTGTCTTTCTCTGACTTCACTATCAAGTGTTTTTTAAATAAAGAAATGAAGGTCAACATCTTCAAATCCCTTTGGGCCCTCTATTTAAACTGACCATGGATTTTTAACCTTTCCTGTAATCCTTCCATTTTACAGATCAGGAAACCAAGTTTCCAAGAAACTGTGTGGCATGGCTCGTTTGCCCACCGTGCCAGTCTCTCTTCCCAGAGGAATAACTCTTCTAATCTTAATTTTTCAGTCCCTCATTACGGGAGAGTGTCATTTCATAAATACCAGATTGTGCTAATACAATCCTCTGAGCTTTTCTAAATAGAGGCATTTGATAATGATCACTGAAATTATTCTGTCATGATGCGCCTGTGGATTTCAGTGGCTCCATGTGCTTCTTAGAGAGGCATGAAAGTGAATTTGGATTAGGCAAAATTGTTTGTTCTTCTCATGGGCCAAAACTGAAATCTTACTTTTCCTTCTGTAAAACCAGCACTTTGCATCCTTTGGAAGTCTAGTTTGAGTCTGTTTATTCAGATGTTCCACACCCTTTGACTGATCCCCTTCTGTGTGACAAGCTCTGTGCCGGACTGTAAGTGACACTGTGTCATTTTGGCACTTAGTCCCTCTGCTGGCTTCTCCTGGCACATGGGAAGAAATTTGAACTCTTTGCTACAGCCTGCAACGTTCTGCATGATCTTGTGTCTTCTCCAAGCTCCTTTTCTTCTCAAAATGCTCCAGGCACACTGGCTCCTTTCAGTGCCTTGGAGACTGAAAGGCTGTAAAATTGTTGGCTGGCTCCAGACATTTGCACATGCTGTTCCTGCTCACTGGAATGGTTTTCTCCACTCCTTGTGTGGCCAGTTTCTTCAGGTGTCAGCTCAGATGACTGCTTCTCACGGACATTGCCCCTTATCAGTCTATGTAAATAAAGAGTCCCTCCTTGCTGTTCCCATGGGATCCTGTTCTTGGCTTTCAGAGTTCTTAACGTAAACATGTTTCCAGGCCAACTCATTCCAATCCTATGCCATAGCTCAGTGACTTTGGGCCCTTAATCCCTCTGCCTCTGTTTCCCCATCTTTAGCATGGGAACCAGTGTGAGAGTTAAATGGAATGATGGCTGAGTGAGTGTGAAGTGTTTGCACATGGTAGAACTTAATCAGTACTGGTTCCTCTGTGCTCTTTTCTAGTTTTTTCCTTTTTTTTTTTTTAATGTTTATTTATTTTTGAGAGAGCAAGTGAGCAGGGGAAGGGCAGAAGGAGAGGGAGCCAAAACTCTAAGCAGGCTCTGCACTGTCCGTGCAGAGCCCGATGTGGAGCTTGAACTCACGAGCTGTGAGATCATGACCTGAGCCAAAATCAGACGCTTAACTGACTGAGCCACCAGATGCCCAACTCATTTCTGGTTCTTAACAATCTCTGGAGCTGTAAGTCTAAGTTCTTCTTAGAACCATGTCTCCTCCTTCAAGTTCTCCTGACCCAGATGCTTCTTTACCCAGGTGCTTGACTCAGTAGGTGGTCTGCGTGGGTCCCTGAGAGACCCAGAGAGGCTTTTCAATACCCAGGGTACTTGCTGCCCTGCGGGCTTGCACATCTCCTCTAGCCCCCAGCTCTGTCAATTCAGCACTCCACACCATTGCTTTCACGGTTTGTCCTCATCCTTTTCCATGGGAAAAGCCCTCGGGCTGGCATTCCAGGCTTCAGACCTCTGACCTCATCTTTGTTGGGGCTGTCACAGAGGAATGGGGATACTACACCCACAGACCCTCTTTCCAAGCCTCGATCTGGTCCGTAGAACTTTATGCAGTTTCCTTTGGTTTCTAGCTCTGCCTTTCCCAGCCTTGGCATAAGTGTCTTGGGGACTGAAGGGGACTGAAGTCTCTGAGTGTCCTTTAATTTCTTTCTTGATTAAAAATTTTTTTTTAACATTTATTCACTTTTGGGAGAGACAGAGTATGAGTGGGGGAGGAGCAGAGAGAGAGGGAGACACAGAATCTGAAGCAGGCTCCAGGCTCTGAGCTGTCAGCACAAAGCCTGACACGGGGCTCAAACCCACGAACCATGAGATCATGACCTGAGCTGAAGTTGGAGGCTTAATCGACTGAGCCACCCAGATGCCCCTCATTTCTTTTTGATGCTTATAAGCTATTATTTTAAGTGTTGGAACAAAGTAAGGTTGACTTGTAGGCTGGAAACCCAGGTGCATAGGAAATGCTGCATTTGCATGAACTTAAATTGGACCCCAACCTTCAGGGAGTTAGACATAAATTTTTGTCATTTTGGGGGGGGTCCCCCCTTCTAGAGGGGTTACAGATGTCATGGGGACTTAAACAGGCCAGGCTATTGTAGTTTCTTCTTAGAAGCCCACTGTCACATTCCTGTGGTCCCTTTGGGTCTAGTAATACTGATGCTTCTTCCCAGGCTTGGATCCCTTGTTTGGAGTCCAGCCAGCCCAGGTGCATCACCCAGGATCCCTTCTGGGGCTACCACCACTGAGCTGTATGGGACCAGCAGACCCTCCCTTCCTTTTCCCACTGTGGAAGACTATCTGTCCTCACTTTCTACACCCCAAAGGCACACCCTTCTTGTCACAGCCCTTATTTGAAGTCATAATCTCTTGAGTAAAATTTTAAGCTTTACAACTAGAAGAAAGAAGGAACCTTTCACTTCAAGCAGCCTCTTCTCTGTGTCCTGCACCGATTTCTAGAGCAGATACAAAGACCCTAATTAGTTACCTGATCGGAAGGGGCACATGTTAGGAAAAAATCCATGGAAAACACACACAGGGGTATCTTTCAACCAGTTGGCTTGCCATGGGAGCAGACACAATCTCAATATTGTGGTGCTAGTTTTCCTTTCTGTCACTGTCATAGCAGGCCATCACACAGTAGGATTGGTGGAGGAAGAGAGATACATAGACAAGAAAGTGGCCATGGGAACACAGACACAGATTGGAGCAATGCATCTATAGGCCACAGAGTGCCAAGGATTACTGGCAGATACCGGAAGCCTCCTTCCCTAGAGCCTTCAGAGAGAATATATCCCTGTCAGCAACTTGATTTCAGACTTGTACTCTGAAAGGTTCTGTTTCTGTTGTCTTAAGCCACCCAATTTGTGGTAATTTGTTACAGCAGCCCTGGGACACTATGACTGGGTCATTCACATATCTGTATCCTGACCCCATCACCTTTCCTACGTTAGAACTAACACCAGGGTGCTGTAAGTATAGGAGCCTTTGCTTTCTTTTAAAAGAACTGACATTTCTGTGTTCACTCTAACCAAGAACTGGATAAAACATTTTCCTGTGAATTTCTATTTTTTAATGTTTGTGTAAAAAAATTTTTTTGTAATGTTTGTTTATTTTTGAGAGTCAGAGACAGAGTGTGAATGGGGGAGGGACAGAGAGAGAGAGGGAGACAGAATCTGAAGCAGGCTCCAGGCTCTGAGCTGTCAGCACAGAGCTGGATGAGGGGCTTGAACTGTGAGGCCATGACCTAAGCTGATGCCATATGCTTAACTGACTAAGCCACTCAGGTGCCCCTAGTGTTTATTCATTTTTGAGAGAGACAGAGGGAGAGAAAGTGTGTGTGTGCACATGAGCAGGGGTGGGGCTCCACTCACAAATCATGAGATCATAACCTGAGCTGAAACCAAGAGTTGGGTGCTTAATGGACTGAGTCACCCAGGCGACCCACTATGCATTTCATCTAATGTGCCACCATCCCATGAATTCAGAGATCTTATCTCCCCGTTTTGAGAAAATCAAGCCCCAGAGAGAGAAAGTGATTTGTCCAACCTCATGCAAGTTAAATATGAAAGAGGAGCCAGTCTTCAAATCCAGGGTAGAGAAATCTGTGTTGTATACATGGCACTGTCATCAACAAAGCATCTGTTAATGTTATTTATATTTAAAGTCATGCTTTATGATTGCAAAAATGCACATTTGTGGTAAAGACTATGCATGGTAGAGGTAGCTATAAGAAACAAAATTAAAGTCATATGCTCACACAAACTTACATAAATACATATTTTTCTATATAATGCTATTTTTAAGTATTTTCCTATGTCATTAAATATTCCTCAAAAAGCACACTTTTTTTCAATATATGAAATTTATTGTCAAATTGGTTTCCATACAACACCCAGTGCTCATCCCAAAAGATGCCCTCTTCAATACCCATCACCCACCCTCCCCTCCCTCAAAAAGCACACTTTCTAAAAAACTTCATAGTTTTCCATTAAAATGATCGTTCCATGATTTAACCACCCTGTTGTTGGATATTTAAGTTGTTTCCAGTTACTCACTCCTGAATCACATTGCAGTGAGTGTTCTTGTACATCTATCTTTGCTCCTCTCCAATAGACGTTCTTACATTTGCTTTCATATAGAGATATATATATCTCTATATGAAATATATATAGAAATATATATAGAAACATATATAGATATATCTATATATATATTTCTGTACTCCCTTCTGTATCAAACATAGAGTAGTTGTACATTATTTTTGAGATCTGGCAGAATGTCCACATGTCAAACATGGAGTCCTGGATATTTGCCGACAAATTGATGTAGGGAAGATTCTTTGTGGACTCTGCAGCCCTAAACACAAGTCAAGAACTGGCTGATGATGGCCCCCTGAGTGTAGCACGTTACAGCTCATAGTGTACTAGTTGGAGACCTTCTGAGGATTAGCAGGAATTCTGTTCAAGATAATAATCAACTAGAGAGCAGTCGGAGCACTAGTCCAGGCGGATATCAGCTGTAAAAAGCAGATTGGTCTCTCCAGTGCTGATTTGACGAATAGCAAGCCTCTTTGTAGTCTGTTTTTGAGCTAGCTTCTGTTCTCCTTGTAGGCAGGGGCAGTGAATGTTTGCCAAATGAATTACTCTTGTTAGTAATTGAACTTTCTCATGATACGATCCCAGCATCTATTTCCAGCCTGAGCCTCCATTTCGGCCTTCTTGGCTTCTCTTTCTATATAGTCATGTGAGAGAGGCTGTTAGACTTGAGTTTAGGGAGTCTAGCCTCCAATTCTGCTTCCTGAATTTGGGAATCTCCCACTGTGTGGAATCTTGGTGGACCGTGCAACTTGTCCAGAGGTGAAGGTGCCAGAAATTTACTCTTCCTCATGGCTTGGGTGTGGCTGGACATGGGGCCTGGATGCAGCCCATTGGAGGGAGGGTGGGCCAGAGGCCTGTACAGGGGGGTCCCGTGATAGGGGTGTTGTCTGGGTCACAAGAGATGCTACTAAATGAGGTTGCTGAATTGCTGCCGCCTTGGCTCCCCAGAACTGCCTAAATTTTTGTTCATTTTTCAAGGCTATTCTCTAGCTTTCTGTTCATGATGAGCCTCCCAGTATTCATGCAGAACATTTCTGAGTTTGAGAAGGATTGTCATAGTTGATTTTTCTTGTTTCTAACCCCAAACCTTGCAGGTTCCACAGTCTTGTCTTTGGCTAGAAGGCATCTCCTATCTCCCTTTGTCTTACGTCAAAACCCTGAACAGATTAGCCTCCTCCAGGAGGACCTCCCTGACTCTCCCTGTGCAGGATTGCCTCTTCTCTGTGCTCCTGTGGCTGAGTTTATTATATCTTGTCTTGGATTTCTCACTATGGCTGTGAGCTCCTTAAGGACATGGGCTGCTGATCATTGCTTCCTTCCCTCTGCCCTGCATTGGGCTTGGAACAGGGAAGGCGATCCATGTATGAAGACTAAATTATCATTAAGGTTATAAGCATTTGGAAAGTCAGGAGCAAGTTGATATTAGGGAGTTTTGGGGAGAACCCTGGAGAGCTGCTGCTTTCTTTGGCATTTTTATGGTACCTGGTGCACCTGCGGCTTTCCTACCTGGTCTGCCTCCTCTCAGCCTGATGAGGCTCAGTCTGGCTGGACCATTGCTCCCAGGTCCTGCCTTGTCAAGGCTCTTTTGCTCTATAATTGACCCTTGGGACAAATAAAGGGGCCCTGCAGATTCCCCCTGGCTTCACTCTGGGGCCTGGCACGTGTGTGTGGATCTGCTTGTGACCTATGTAAGACCCTCCCCATTGGAAAAATGTGATGTATCCAAAAACTGACCAACTGTTTCTTTAATGTAGTGCTTACATTAAAATGATTGGGAAGTATGGGCCTTTAACCATCCTTAATCACTCCTGATACTATTATTGATTGGCTTAAAGCTATAAGCTCTTAAGTTCCCATTTAGCCAGTATTGAATCAATAAGTTTTTCTTCCCTCTTTAATGATAAAATATTATATATTCATTTTTAAAGAGATGCTGAGTCTGTACATATAAGGTAACTCTCTCCAGGACCATCTCACTTCCCTCCGATGTCATGATTAACAGATGGATGGGTATCGAGAAAGAGGGAGGAGGAAGAAAAGGAGGAAGGGGCTGGGAGGGAAGAGAGAATATATGTATGTGGTAATAGTGACAATAATAGTAGGGAAGCAGTATTTAGGTAGTGCTCATTGTGTGGTAGGTACTATCCTGAGCACTTTAAATGTATGAACTTAATCTGCTCACAGCCCTCTGATACAGATATCACGATCTGCGTTTTACAGATTAGGGAGCTGGTGGCACAAAAAAGCTTCTGTGACTTGCCCAAGGCCATAGTTAGCATGTGGTAGAGCCAGGATTTGCCTGCAGGAAGTCTGTGCCAGAGTCTGTACTCTAGACCGCCTCACTTTTGTGCCTCCTAAGAATGCAGATGATGAATCGGGTCATGGTTCCCAACAGCTGCCATTGCCCTCCTTTCACATCACCCATTCAGATCTAGCGTTCACCTTCCAGGGCTGGCACCATCTTTCACTAGATGGATGCTCCGTGCTTTATTTAACACCCAAGAAATGGCAGTGGGAGAAGAAAAGATAAAAACCCAAATGTACCCCATATGCCCCAATAAAAGGCAGGGTCTTTGTCTCCAAACAGCTCTTGAAAAAGTTCTTACAGGGCATTTTATATTATGGGATAGTCTCTTATGTCCTTTGAACCACAAAATTAATTAGGGAAACTACATTAGCCTGCAGTAACCCCAATCAGTGCTGGTTTGGGATGTTTACAGTGATAACAGAATTGATAGGGGGGAAAAGGCAATAAAATTGAAGACAGGTTTTATATTATTCTGGAGGATATGACTGGATAATGACAAGTGATAAGGATGGCTTGTAAAAAGCAACAGAGGATCTTTTTGGTGATCAAAATACACATGTTACATAAATGGGAAAACAGGCCTGTTCTAATATCCACATGGATGCTTGCCTTGATGTTTATTTTCTGTGATAAAAAACCTCATTTCAAAAATCAACAAAACATAAAGGCAACCTATTGAATGGGAGGAGATATTTGCAAGTGACATTATCTGATAAGGGGTTAATAGCCAAAATATATAAGGAACTTAAACATCTCAACACTAAAAAGCCAAGTAATTCAAATAAAAAAATGGGCAGAGGATATGAATAGACTTTATTTTTCCAAAGAAGACAAACAGATGGCCAATAGACACATGAAAAAAATGCCCAAAATCACTAATCATCTGGGAAATGCAAATTCAAGCCACAGTGAGATATCACTTTATATCTATCAGAATGGCTGAAATAAAAAACAGAAGAAATAGTGTGTTGGCAAGGATGTGGAGAAAAGGGAAACTTTGGGCACTGTTGGTGGGAATTCAAATTGGCATAGCCCCTGTGGAAAACAGTGTGGAGGTTCCTCAGAAAGTTAAAAATAGAATTATCATGTGATCCAATAATTCTGAGTATTTACCCAAAGATAACAAAAGTGCTAATTCAAAAAGATACATGTACCTCTTTATTGTAGCATTATTTACAATAGCCAAGATATGGAAGCAACTCAAGTGTCCATCAGTACGTGAATGGTTAAAGAAAATGTATGCACACACAGAATGGAATATTGTTCAGCCATAAAAAAAATGAAATTTTGCCATTTGCAACAATATGGATGGAACTCCAGGGTATTATGCTAAGTGAATAAGAGAAAGAAAAATACCATATGACTTCAC
This sequence comes from Panthera tigris, assembly GCF_018350195.1. NCBI lineage: Eukaryota > Metazoa > Chordata > Mammalia > Carnivora > Felidae > Panthera > Panthera tigris. The sequence continues at coordinate 17,318,783 of NC_056662.1, forward strand.
TCATATGTGGAATTTTTTTTTAACGTTTTTATTTATTTTTGAGACAGAGAGAGACAGAGCATGAATGGGGGAGGGGCAGAGAGAGAGGGAGACACAGAATCGGAAGCAGGCTCCGGGCTCTGAGCCATCAGCCCAGAGCCCGACGCGGGGCTCGGACTCACAGACTGTGAGATCGTGACCTGAGCCGAAGTCGGACGCTTAACCGACTGAGCCACCCAGACGCCCCTCATATGTGGAATTTAAGAAATAAAAAAAAAAAGAAAAAAAAACAGATTCTTAAATACACAGACAACAAACTAGCAGTTGCCAGCAGGGGCAGCTGTGCAAGTGGACGGGGGTGATGGATGAAATAAAGGGGATTAAGAATACACTTACCATAATGAACACTGAGAAACATAGAATTGCTGAATACTTACATTGTACACCTGAAACCAGTAAACAGTAACATGGTATGTTAATTATACTTCAATAAGGAATTTTTAAAAAATATTCTTACATCTATAAACAAAATACCTTAATAAACTGTATTTCCTAGACTATTAAAAAGCAATGCATCCAAATGCTGTAATTGGATGCAAAGGTGATGTAGACAGGTGTCAGTGAACTGAAGAAGTGCTTGCTCTAATGACAGACCCAGATGACAATGGCACAGAGGCCAAGTTCAAATGAAAGTTTCTGTAATATGTGGGAATGGACAATAAACCACTATTTTGTAACTTAACACGTGTGTGCCACTTACTGGACAGTGTTCTAGGGGCTTTACATGATTTTAAATCCTTTAATACTGATGTGAACTGGGTACTATTAATTACCCGTATTTTACACATGAGGAAGTTGAGCCCCTGAATGTTAAGTACCTCGCCCCAAAATTAGTAGCAAATGGAGGAGCTGAGGTTTGAACCCAGGCACTCTGGCTCTAAGAGTCTGTGCTGTGGACCATCGTCTATTTTTAACATAATGTGTTATCTTATGAAACATTTCAAGTATGTATATGTCATTAAATCATATCTTAGGCATCATAGGCAGACATTTAACTAATTCATGTGCGTGCTGAATATTTTATGTATTAACTAGCCTCAAAACTTTTTGTGGGGTCTTCTCCCTGGGAAATACCCTATTTCTAGGCACCAAGGGTTAACCATCCTGTAGCCACCTGAATGCAAATATAATAAGCTTGTGAATTGTTTTGAATAATCTGTCATAAGGGAACATTGAATGGAAGCAGTCTTGCCTCAGGAGACCTCTAACTGGACAGCAGAGATGACTTCCGTTATGACTCCTTAGTCTTCTGCTTCTACTTCGGTTACTCCCGGGACAGCCTGAGAGGACGATACTGCCAAGAATCTTCATGATCCTAGTGATGCCATCCCAGTGTAGAGGGTGATGTTTCCATGGATCATTCATCTGGCCTGGCTGCTGTTGCAGGGGCTTGGGCGCCTCAAAGTGAACACCTTGTTTTTGAATACATGGATTGTCTTTTACTTAATGAGGAAACAGGTTTTTTTTTTTTTTTTTTTAATGCTTTGAAAACCATAGTAATTTGAGGTGTAATTACATAGTGTAAGAGATTTGATAAGAAAATGATAGTTTAGTACAAATAGAGTTTATTAAATTTAATGAAAATTGATGTGGCTTTTTTGTGATTCCATAAAATAGGGTTCAGTAATTTGAAAAACCCCAAGAGCCCATTGTGGTCCCATTTGGGAATGTCCTTTAAGCACTTAAAATGTGGCTAGTTCTGCACATGTAAAATTCACAAGAGATTTTGAAGACTTACCATGCGTGAAAAAAATATATGGCATCCATTAATTTTTATATTGGTTACCTGTTGAAATGATTATATTATAGATCTGGGTTAGGTAAAATTATTAAAATTAATTTAAGCCCACCCTTTTTCTTAACTTTATAAATGTGGCTACTAGAAAATTTAACCTGTGTGGCTCACATTATATTTCTATTACCCATCACTGTCCTAGATTATCAGATTTTTAATTATTTTTTATTTCAGGAGTAGAATTTAGTGATTTATCATGTATAACATCCAGTGCTCATCCTAAAAAGTACCCTCGTTAATGCCTGTCACTCATTTAGCCCATCCCCCCACCCAACTCCCAGCCAGGAACCCTCAGTTCTCTGTATTTGAGTCTCTTATGGTTTGCCTCCTTTTATCTTATTTTTCCTTCCATTCCCCTATGTTCATCTGTTTCTTAAATTTCACATGTGAGTGAAATAATATATTTATCTTTCTCTGACTTACTTCACTTATCATAATATGCTCTAGTTCCATTCATGTTGCTACAAATGGCAATATTTCATTCTTTGTTTTTGTTTATTTGTTTAGAGAGAGAGAGAGAGAGAAAGCAGGGGAAAGGCAGAGAGAGGGGAAGAGAGAGAATCCCAAACAGGCTCTGTGCTTTCAGTGTGGAGCCCGATGTGGGGCTCAAACCCACAAGATTATGACCTGAGCTGAAATTGAGTTGGATACTCAACTGACTAAGTCATTCAGGCTGCCCCAAGATTTCAGTCTTGTTGATCGTTGAGTAATATTCCATGGTGTATGTATATATACCAAATCTTTTTTTTATCCCTTCGTCAGTCAATGGAAATTTTTATTGTGTCATTTGTACCAATAGGAATGCCTGTCTTTCATAATAATTAGCATTTATTGAGCACTTGCGAGGCACTTGAAATGTTTTCTCCTTTATGGTTCACAACAGCCCTATGTAGTGTAGGTACCATTGTCTTCCCTATTTTACAGATGGGAAAATTGAGGCACAAAGGGATTCAGTAACTTGCCTGTAGTTGCAGAGATAGTAAGTGGTAGAGAGGGAATTTGAACCAAAGTAGCCCAGTTCAGTGACTTAACTGATGTCTCCCAGGCTGGCCACCTTTCAACACACTGACACGGGACTGTTGTTCCTGGCTTGCTGTGCTCTTTTGACCGTTTGAGCCTCAGTTTCCCTAGTGAGGAGTAGGCTGGAACATCCCTCGGGCCCTTCCAGTGCTGCTTTTCCTGTAGTTTCTTTGTGCTTCTTTGGGGGCCATGGGAACATGGTGGGGCTGGGGTAGGCGCTGTCTCTTCTACCAGGCCAGTTAGTCTGGTCCTTCTTACTTGGTAGGCAAGGAGATGGTCCTAAGTGCCTGTTCCAGCTCTGCCACTAATCTGGGCCGGTCACCTACTTTTCTCTGTACTTCCCTGCATCCTTTTCCATGAAATAAGTCTGAAAGGGATTCCTGGAATTTAGTCCCAACTCTGACATTAACATGCTCTGTTAACTCAGGCCAAGCATCTTCCCTTTCTGGGTCTTACTTTATGTAAAATCAGGAGTCAATTTCTTCCAACTCTAGTGGTCTTTGATTTGTAACTTGTGACTCAAGAGGAAAAGGGTACATTTTTAAATGAAGGAATTAGGTGCCACATTTGTAAAATGTCTGAAAAATCTTTTGGTCTTATCTCCTCATCTGTCTGTCATGGCAGCTGCAAGGAATCACCTTGATCGAGGAATTTGTCTTCATGAGTGTGTGCAGATGGGCACAGGAAGATAAACCTCCCTGTCAAACTTCCTTTGTTCTCAGAGCTGCAATGATTTTCCCTATCCTAGGATCATGTGTACATCTTCAGATTTTATTTTCCCAGAATTGTTGATCAGTGAGACATTGGGTCACTTAGAGAAATTTCCCTTTTTTCTAAAAAAGACTTCCTGCCCTCCTTCCTTAGTCCATACAGTTTTGCCCCTGTGCTCTATGCTGACGCAATGCAACTTCAGTTTTGGAAAGTCACAGTTGCTTTAGCAAACTGGTTTTTAAACTTTCCTAGAATCTGCCAATGTCTTTTAAAAATGCTTCTTAGGAGGATATTATGCTAAGCGAAATTAGAGAAGGACATATCATGTGACTTCAATCATGTGGAATTTAAGATCTAAAACAGATAACATGTATGTGTATTATATATCATTAAATATATAAGACAAATTGTATATAATTATACATGTTATATAACATTGTAACATAAGCAAAAATAATATAAAAACAGGGAGGGGACAAAACATAAGAGACCCTTTTTTTTTTTAAATTCTTTTTTTTTTTTTTCAACGTTTTTAATTTATTTTTGGGACAGAGAGAGACAGAGCATGAACGGGGGAGGGGCAGAGAGGAGGGAGACACAGAATCGGAAACAGGCTCCAGGCTCCGAGCCATCAGCCCAGAGCCTGACGCGGGGCTCGAACTCACGGACCGCGAGATCGTGACCTGGCTGAAGTCGGACGCTTAACCGACTGCGCCACCCAGGCGCCCCAAGAGACCCTTTTAAACAAAGAGAACAAACTGAGGGTTGCTAGAGGGGTTGTGGGTGGGGGGGATGGACTAAATGGGCAAGGGGCATTGAGGATGACACTTGTTAAGATGAGCACTGGGTGTTACACATTGGGGATGAATTACTGGATTCTACTCCTGAAATCTTATTGCACTACATGCTAACTAACTTGGATATAAAATAATTAAAAAAAAAAATACTTCCTAGGGCACCTGGGTGGCTTATTCAGTTGAGTGTCCAACTCCTGGTTTTGGCTCAGGTCATGATCTCATGGTTCGTGGGATTGAGCCCCATGTCAGGCTCTGTGCTGATAGTGTGGAGCCCGCTTGGGATTCTCTCTCTCTCCCTGTCTCTCTGACCCTCTCCCACTTGTGTGCTCATGCTTGCGCACACGCTCTCTCTCGCGCTCTCATTCTCTCTCTCTCTCAAAAGAAACAAACATTTAAAAAAAAAATGCTTCCTTTCCCAGAGCACCTGGCTGGCTCAGTTGGTAGGGCCTGTAACTCTTGATCTCAGGGTTGTGAGTTCCAGCCCCACAGGTGTGGAGCCTACTTAAAAAAAAAAAAAAAAAAAAAAAAAAAAAAAGTTTCCTTTCCCAAGTATGTTCATCATCAAGAAAGCCAGCTTGTATTTTCTCAGAATTCTCAAAGCATTACTTGTCATTAGTGAAGTAATTATAAAAGCTACAAATAAGCAAAAGTCTCCAGTGTTCTTTAAGAGTCCTGAGAGTTTCTAAAGTTAAAATAAGACTTCTGGCTAAAAAGGTACAAAAACCTTATAAATGAGAGCTGCTAAAACATACAAACACAATGAGTCTATCAGTTGGGGTTTAAGAAAGAACACAAAAACCACCCTATGTATTTCAATCAGGAAGGTATTTAACACAGGGTATTGGAGGCCTAAACCTTTGGAAACCCTCACATGGATGGTTAAATGACTTTCAACAAGGGTGACCTCATATTCATTAGGATGGCAGTAATAACAACGACAATAACAAAGAGAAAATAAACATTGGGGAGGATTCCAAGAAATAAGAACTCTTGTGAATTGTTGGAAGGGATGTGAAATGATACAATTCCTAAGGAAAACACTATGAAGTTTCCTCAAAAAAGTAAAAATAGAATTACTGTATGATCCAGCAATTCTACCAAAAGCAGGATCTCTGAGATATATTTGTACATCCATGTCTTTTGCAGCATTTATTCAAAATAGTGCAGAGTGGAAACAATTAAATGTCCATCAACCGATGAATGGAATAAGGAAAATTTGTTCTATACATACAGTGGAATATTATTGAGCCTTAAGGAAATCCTGTCATAGGCTATAATAGGAATGAAACTTGAGGACACTATGCTAAGTGAATAAGCCAGTCACAAAAGAGAAGTACTTGATGGTTTTATTTATAGGAGGTGTCTAAAATAGTCAAATTCCTAGAAACGGAGTAGAACAGTAGTTGCCGGGGGGAAGGGCAATGGGCAGTTGGGGTTGAATGGATATAGTTTGAGTTTTTCAAGACCGAGTTCTGGAGGTCTGTCGCACAATGGTGCAGATGCACTTAACACTGCTGAACTGTACCCTTCAAAATGGTTAAGATAGTAGATTTTACGTCCCATGTTTTTATCCGGGTAGAAGGAAAAGGAGTTTCTAGGCTTGCAGCCGCAGTGATGTGTGAAAGAGCTTAGCAGGGTGGCAGGAATGCCGAGTACCCAGGCATGCTTTTGAGTAGGGCGCATCCTGAGTGACTCTGTGCTCTTCTTACGTGGAACGAGTAAGTGGGAGTGTGAAGTTGGAAATCAGCTGATTGGAGTTGGGATGCTGGCGACTAGCAATTTGACCTGGGGCTGACTTGGTAGCCACTAACTGGGACTCCCCAGGAGAGCAAGAAGAGCAGAGGGCAGCGGGCGGAACAGGAAATCCCCGTGCTTTGAGGCATGGCCAGAGGATTGGGCCTCACAAGGAGCTGGAGGAGCATATTCAGAGGGATGGGTGAGGAGCAAGTCTGTGTTTCACCAGGAGCACCTGTCCTGTGTCTCCCTTCCCCCTAGAGGCTGGGGACCCTGGGACATGCCTTCTTGGTGCTATGCCTTCCCTTCCTGTAGCCCCCAACTCTCCTTGCTTTACTTTTCTGTCTTCTGCCTTCTGCATCACTCCCATGTTCTTTGCCTTGGGGACTACAAACTAGGTCTCAGAATTCCCTTGTCCCGAGTCATGCATCAGTAGGAGCGGCTATGTGTGATCGTGCATTTAATACCCATCATCCTCAATCAAATATATGCAGGAACAGGAATCAACTTACCCATTCATAGCTAGCTATGTGTCCTCAGTCCTTAGGACTGGCCTTGGCCCCCACTGTGCCCTCAGATAATGTTAACTGAGTTAGGAGACCACTGAAACGTTAAGCTACTTGGAAAAGAAACAAAATCCGAGATGGCCGAATCACAGTCTTGTGGTCCAGAGCGCTGTGCCCGGGGGCCTTGGGAAGCCTGGGTTTTCGGCCTGCATGTTGCTGATCCACTGTGTGGCATGGAACATGTTGCTTAGCCTCTCTGGGCCCCAGTGTCCTTGCCCACCTAATGAAGGGCCCTGATTAAGTAACACCCCACAGTTCTTTCTAACATCACATAAGTTCCATGTGTCATTTCTGCAGAATTTTTTTCCATTACTGCAGACAGGGACCTCATGATTCAAGAGCAGGGACAGTCTGGAGTCCACGTGGGAGTGAGGCAGGCCAGGTGTGGGAGGCCGGAGTAGATGGGGTGTGGCCAGAGAGCCACCCTGAGTGTAGTTTCAACCTTCAAAAAATAAGTCTCTCCCCCCCCCCCCCCGGGTAGTGGCCACAATTAGGAGAGAAACTGCATTTAACACCTATGCTGAATGTAATTGTTATCTGATTTTGACCATTTTAAGCAGTCAGCTTTATAATCCTGATTTTAAAACTACTAAATTTTTTGATTTTGCAATATGGAAAATAATAACAGAAAGGTCATTTGCTTGGATGGAAAGACTGTTTTCCTGTGTTTGACAGGAAACTTCCATAACCTGTGTCCTTGACTCTTTGTAGAGTTAACTTTTGGAAAGGCTGACCGAAGTATACACATAGAGAGTTCATGGACACTGCAGCCAGAAGAACACGTGCAGAGGACTGTGAGCAAAGCTGTTTAGTTTTCCTATGGCTCAGGGTTTTCTTTAACCTATTCAGCGAAGGTAATGGGATGGGAGGATGTGGAGATTAAATGAGACAACATGTGAAAACACAGGACAAAATGCTTGCTGCATGGGCACATGATAAGTCCTCTCCAGCACCCACATTTACTTCCTTCCTGTCCTATCTCAGCTGGGACCCACTGTGGGGGTACTGGGTTAACTTGTATCTACAAGGGAAGGGAAACCCCGAGGCCTGAACTGTGTGTGTGTGTGTGTGTGTGTGTGTGTGTGTGTGTGTGTGTGTGTGTGTGTGTGTGTGTGTGTGTGAGAGAGAGAGAGAGAGAGAGAGAGAGAGAGAGAGAGAGAGAGAGAGAGAGAGAGAGAGAGAGAGAGAGAGAGATGGACATACTAGATAGTATGACTGTGACCCTAACTGGCCCCAGCTGGCTGCCTTTGCAGACCTTAGGCCATTTATAATAAGAGCAGTTGGTAGTGGTCTTTTGTCCTTTGTGCTTGTGGAAGGTCAGCAGGAGGTTCATTTTAGCTCGGGCCTGGGATGGGAAAGCCTGTACAATGTCAGGAGAACCAGACCCTACTTGGGAAGAGGGCTTGACTACAGGGGATGGCCAGGAACAGAGGTGAGGGGAGGTGTCTCCTGCAGACTGGAGCACTTTGGCCAGGTGGCTGGAGGGACTTTCTGAACCCGCTCAGCTCCCCTACCCTTTGGACTCTGCAGTGCTCCCTAGCCCATCTTCTCTGCCTTGGAGAGAGCTGGAGAGGTGCGTCTGGACCCTAGCAGATGCCACACCATATGGAAGCAGTCACCTGTGACTCAGACCTGAGGTTTTACATCATCTTCCCTGCCACACTCTGATCTTTAGGCAAATCCAGCTCGTTTCATTTCTATGACTCGTAGGTTATAATCGGGGGATGGAAGAGGAGATGAGGATCTTGCCACCTGTGATATGTCTACTATTTTCATCATATTTAGGAAATGAGTTTAACACATCCGAAGGCTTGTAGGACTGGGTCCTGTTGATCGCTTATAAAAATTACTCATTAATTCATGAGCATTTGGGACCTAAAGTCAAACTCCTTGTGGGTTTTGCTTCTCAAGGGGAAGTAAACATTGCAGAGGGTGATCCCCAGACACACAGACTGTGCTTTCCCAGTCTGTCTAGATAACTGCCACCTGAGCTAACTATACTTGGATAGGGATGTACTGTTCAGCAGAGGTGTGAACCCTGAAAGTCAGCATTCTGCAGTGTAGACCCAAGGAATTTGATCTCCTCAGGAGTCCCAGGTACCATAAGCACTTAGGATTTGCAAAATTTTAGGATTGTGCCCACTTCTTTCCTGTCAATGCACCTGCAGGACCTCAGGCTTTGCCAGAGCCTAGGCTCTGCCATAAGGCAACATGGGCAGAAAAACGGGATTTCTAGCCCATGTATACACATTTGAGCCCTGGCTCTACTCTTCACCAGCCTGTCACCATGTATGACCGAGGACCTCTCTGAATCTCATTCTTTTTGTATATAAAAGGGGCATGGGAACACATGTCTGCTTCACCCTACTATTATTGTAAAAAACAGTCAAGACAGTGGAGGTAAACCTACTTTGAGAACTCAGTGTAGTTGTATGGGTTAGTAGTTGTGACCTTGAATAGCTGGAACCAGGCTTCCTGTTGCAAACACACACAGTGTTCCCTGCTAAAGAGACCACCCCCTACTTACCCACCAGGCCCATCTGAGGGCGGATTAGAACTGTTGTGGCTGTAAACCCAGCCAATACGGGTTGTAATATAGTAAATTATCACTTGTTTTGCAGTCTTGAAGAGAAAAATAAATGCAATTACACTCATGAATGTTGAAAAATGAAGCAAAGCAGCGTGGATCGGCACATTTGAGGTGCTTTTCCAAATGAAAAGCTGTGTACAATGAATGCTAATGGACTCTCTCCCTCCTACTCCCTAGCATATGGTGTAAAGCCATATTTCTGGATTAAGGAAGTAGCTGTGCCAAGTGCCCCAGGCACAGGAGAGGGCCCTGAATGGCCCCCACTATAGGAGACCCAGCAAACAGACCCCGATTTCTTCTCTTAGCTGAGGACACAGAATAGACCCAGTTTCCTAAATCATGTACTTGAGTAATCTCGATGATGCCTTGCTGCCTATGGAACGGGCAGGTCGTCTGCAGGTCTTCTGACACTGTCCCCTGTGGACACTCGCCGAGTACCTACTGTGTGCCAGGCATGATGCTGGCATCTCATCCCCTGTCCCACCTGATCAGTGTTCCCTGTCACCATGCCCTGATGGGCATGATGTAGCCCCGTGCCCACTGGGGCTTATTAAGTTCTCAGAATGTGGCCAGTGCAGTGCACACCACATCTTAAAAGCTTAGTACAAGAAATACATAAGATGTCTTGTTAATTTTTTATATTATTTAAGTGTTAAAAAGATAGTATTTTATTTTTTATTTTCTTAATTTTTAAAAATGTTTTTATTTATTTTTGAAAGAGAGAGACAGAGCATGAGCAGGGGAGGAGCAGAGAGAGAGGGAGACAGAATCTGAAGCAGGCTCCAGGCTCTGAGCGGTCCGCACAGAAGCCCGACACGGGGCTCGAACTCACGAACCGTGAGATCATGACCCAGGCCGAAGTCGGTCACTCAACCGACTGAGCCACCTGGGTGCCCCAAGAAGATAGTATTTAAGATAGGTTGGGTTAAGTAAAATACACTAATAAACTTCTCCCTATTTTACTGTTTTAAACCCGGATACTAGGAAAAGGAGAACCAAAAACATGCGGTGTGCACTGTATTTCTATTGGATGGCACTGACGTAGCCCCTGCCTACCTCTTCTTGTTCTCTACCACACACTTTGCCCCCTTGCTGGTAGCGCCCCTTCCAGTTGTTCAGCCATAATATGTTCTCTCATGCCTCAGGGCCTTTGCACTTGCTACCATCCTTTCTCAGAAGGCTCTTTGGCTTTTTCTCAAATGTCACCTTCTGTGAGAAATAGTCTCTGACCATCCTTTCTAAATACATCTTCTTTGTTACTTATCAAAATGCTTCTTCTTTCCTAATCATTATTTTAACATTTAGGTATTTAACTGTTTGTGTATCTGTTTCTTCTGAGAACATTAGGGTAGAGAACTCGTCTTTTTTTGTTTTTTCTGTACTAATCTCATTGCCTTCCACAGCAGTTAGCAGGAAGTAGGCACTCAATTTTTTTTCTTAATGAATGTTTAAATGTCACAAAGGATAAAATATTTTGATTATACTGAGATGTTGAAAGACATTTGGAAATACTTAATGGCGGATCCTAATTTATCAGTCTTTAAAGAAGGTCTGGGTGAGAAGCATATGGTATATGAAGGATTTAAATGGAGAGAGTCTGATGAAGTAGAGGTGGGATCATGATTGAGGGAATTAATAAGGGATGGGGAAACTCTCAAGGGCTGTCAACAGTGGGGAGCTGTTACTACCTCCTGGACTGAAGGGCAGTGGTAGTAAATGGTGTTCTAAGACTGCCTGACAGGATGTAGAGGAACACAACTCAATCCTTCCACCCTGGAGTATTCAGCTTGTACTTGCCACCAGTTAGACTCAGCCTGAGGCAGAGGGTACGGGAAGCTAGAAGATGCAGATCACAGAGGTCAGACTCTCAGGAGCAGGGTGGGGTGGGAATCAGTGTGGATTGTGAGTGGGGTGCACAGAGAATAACTGTCATCCTGAAAAGGCATGGGAAGCTATTTTCTGAATGGGCTAGAGCATGTCTGTTCCAGACCAACAACCTGTATCTTCAAACTACAAGGATGCTCATGATCACTAAAATTCTTTAACATTCATGCAGAGATTTCTAGTTACAGAATTGGGAGGATAATTACGGCGAAGGAAGAGATAAGGTCATTATTTGCAGAGGATATTATCTACTAAAACCCCCGAGAGAAATAAGTGAAAAACTATCAGGACCTATTAAGAGTCTAGCAAGGGGACTAGTTAGCGAATAAATATACAAAACCAACAATTTTCTAAATCCTAGCAATAACCAATTAGAAAATATAATTTTAAAAGAGTTCATTCTGTAAAAGGAACAAAAATAGAAAAGGCTGGGGAATTAACTCAAGAGGCAGTATGAAGGACCTTTAGAAGGAAATTATAAACCAAAACTGAGAAAATAAGTAAACAGATGTTATATTATTCTTGGATGGCAAGATTGGATAATTTTAAAGTTTGTCAATTTAATTTAAAATATATAATGTGAATTACAATAGAAATGTATAAGCAGTGTTAAAGAATTGTTTTAAAGTTTGTATGGAAAAATGGTCACAGATCATGAAACAGATAACAAAAGAGAATGATGGGGGAAGACTTCTAAGTTTTACAAGTGTATCCTAGAATTATTACAATCCAAATAGCATATACCAATCCAAGAAGAGACAGTTAAATTCTGGGTCTGTGGCCTGTATCATGACACTTGACCTCCCTAGAGTATCCTTTTCTCCATCCTCAGCATGAGAAAATAAATAATCTTGCTTGGTAGTGTGGCTGTGAGGGTCATTTAGGAAGACTGGCCTGGAAAAGCCTTGAAGCTATGGAATCCTGGGAAGGTAGTGTGTACTCTTTTTTTTTTTTTTTTTTTTTTTTTTTTAGTTTGTTTACTGGGGCACCTGGGTGGCTCAGTCAGTTAAGCGTTCAACTTCAGCTCAGATCATGATCCCACAGTTTGTGAGTTCAAGCTCCACATCGGGCTCTCTGCTGTCAGCATGGGGTCCACTTCAGATCCTCTGTCCACCCTCCCCCCTCCAGCCCCTCCCCTGCTCACATGCACGTGCTCACGCTCTCTCGCTCTCTCTCGCTCGCTCTCTCTCTCTCAAAAACAAACAAACATTAAAACAGTTTATGTATTGTGATAGCATGTGTGTGAGGACACACACAGGGAAGGGGCAGAGAGGAGGAGAGAGAGAATCCCAGGCTGGCTCCAGGCTGTCAGCTCAGTCTCACAAATTGGGAGATCACAACCTGAGCTGAAATCAAGAGTCAGAGACTTAGCCGACTGAGCCATTCCAGCGCCCCTGTATGCTTGATTAATTAGGGGCCTGGGACACATTTCGTTGCCTTCTCCCCCAACCCTGCACCCCTTGGACACCATCTGCTGGGACAGTATGTGCTGCTGTTTCTGCTGAGGGAAGGGTGAAGAAGAGAGAGCTTTGAATCCTTGCTGAGGATGCAGCTTTTTGTTCAACAAACATTGAGTTGCTACAGCCACACCCAAGACGGAACTTATGCCACATGTTTGGGGTAACAAAGACCTTTCCTTGACCAAACTTCAGTTAGGTTCCTTTGGTCCCTCTTCTTGACTGGGCCTTGAGCTTACCCCCATATCCTAAAGCTCCTATCCCCTATCCTATTTTTGGCCTACTTATCCTACTTGTAGCGAGACTCCAACTCTTGCAATCTGATCACCCTGTCTGGCCTTCAGCAAGATTCCTATTAAGTCAGGTTAGCAAGAAAATCCCCTCTATCCTTGATGTCTTTTCTTAGTCTTATCCTTGCCTTAGTCCTATCTCTTGTCTTATCCTTGATGTCGCTGACCCCCCTCACTCTGCTCCTTAGCTACAGATCCCCAACTGTCTTTGTGTATTCAGAATTGAGCCTTATCTCTCTCCCTGTTGCAATATCTCTATTACAATAGTCTCGATTAAATTCTTCCTTACTGTTGTAACAAGTGTCAGAGTAAAATTTTCTTTCACAGTGGTTACCATGGTGAGTAAATCCCAGCTTGCCCAAAGGGAGCTTTGGGTTTAATGGACAGACAGATAGGCGGACCCAAGATCAACTGCGTGTTAAGAGAAGCTCAGTCATTGATTAATTTAACGAACACGTATTGAGAACCTCTAATATACCAGACACTGAGGGTACAACTGTGAACAAGATATTCCATCTCCCACCTTAATGAGGCCCACAAGATGATGAAACAGATACATGACGAAAACAAACGTAAACAGAAGCAGCACAGAGGAGTTGGTCAGTCAGGTTCCTTTTCCATAGGGTTGTGGGGGAAGAGGAGGTTCAGGTGAACAGGAAAATCTTCCTGCAGAAGATGACATCTGAGCTGGCTGTTTGTTGAGTTCAACCGTTGCTTGTGTCCACAGGTTTAGAGCCTTTTAAGCACATTTATGAATAAGTATGAGTTGGGTGTCTCAGGAGCTAGCCTATGATGTGCAGACTGTGGGAAGGAAGACAGCTGAGGTTTCCAGAGGCGGCCCATCTGAGACATGGATGGAGATTATCCTAATAGGATTTCACAAAGACCACTTAGCAGTCGCTGAGCTTGAGGGAAAAATAGTTATGAGCTGAGGGTGGAGAAATAGCCAAGAATCTGGCAACTCGGCGAAAGCTTGTAGAGAAAAGCTGACAGCCAACAGACAGAACAAGATGATGCTTGCAAAAAGGTTAGAAGAAGAGACCAGAGGAAAAAAGTATACTGAGAGATATGAATGGAAATGGAAGCGCATTACTATAACTTGGGAACATGCATTAAGATAATTCCAGCTCTGAGAAGGAGAAGAGCCAGGATTTATTCATTGTAGCAGTTCACACTGTCGGGGAACTCCTGGAAGGTGATGTGGGCAGTGGAAGGTGAGAAGTGGCTGGGAAGAAAGCATGTATGGATATACAGCAACACAAGCAGAATTGGGATAGCTGGTCCTAACCCTTCCTCTTTAGATATAGGGGGCAACAGATGCAGAGAAATGCTACAACTTATCCACAGTCGCACAACATAGAAAGTGCTGGAGCTAAGAAGTTGGAACCTTGTACATTGCTAGTGGGAATGCATAGTTGTGCAGCTGCTGTGGAAAAAAGTTTGGTGGTGCCTGAGAACGTTGAACGTAAAGTAAGTATGTGTCCCAGCAATTCCACTCCTAGGAATATACCTAAGAGCACAGACAACATACTCATTTTGTCACACCCAGCCGCTGCCTCTGTCTTACATTCTTTCTCTGTCGCTCTTCTCCCTCCCTTCCCATTCCTCCTCCTTTCCTATTTATATATACTGAGGAGAGTTGGGATCTGAGTTGTAGCTCTGCCAGTTAGTAAATATAGGACCTTGGTTTCACTGTCCTGTTGCTGACTGGGACTAGATGAGGGTCCTTCCAGCCCTGATAGTGTGCATATTCCTCACACACTGTCCCCGCATATGTTCAGGAACTGCAGATCTGGTATTAGTGAGGGTACAATCCCCTGTTAAACATGTGCTTTCCCAGCCTTGAAAAGCCTTCATGTCCTCCGACTTCTTCATTGCTTGTCGAGGGTGTTCTTAGACTCTTCAATTTCCGTGGGATTACAAAACTGTTTTTCTGTTTCCTGGAGCACCTCTTCTTCAAGAGCGAGGTGTTTTGTTTTTGTTTTTGTTTTTTTTAATTGTTTTTGCATGCCAGACCTACATTGGGGTGACACAATATTCATTGAAGTCTTAGACTGTTTTTTTCTACTTGCCTCTCTCCCTCTCCCTCTCCCTCTCCCTCTCTCTCTCCCTCTCTCTCTCTCCCTCTCTCTCTCCCCCTCCCTCTCTTCCCCTCCCTCTCTCTCTCTATATATATATATATATCTCAATATGTATACAATATATATAAATATATATATATAAATATATAACAAAATATATATGTAAATATATATATAATATATAAAAATATACATATATCTATATATATTAAATATATAGATATATATAAATTGGGCCGGTTACGTGACAGTGTTACTTGATACAGATTGGGAACACCGAATTTTCTTTGGCTACTCTTCCTTTGTATTTGGACACAGTCTGGCTCTTTCCCTTATGGGAGAGGAAATCACTGGGGACTTAGGAGTCTTGTCTCTGGTCTCTGACTTTATCCAAAGTCTTACACTGGGTCCAGTCCTGCTGAATTGGTAATGGCTCCAGTTTCTGGATGGAGAGCTTCCCCTAAAGCGTCTGTTGCTTATGCGTCCTCCGCTTTCATGAAAGGTCATTCTGTTTCAGAGGCTTTTGTTTTTTATTTTTCTAGGCCTATTCACTGTCTTTTTTTTTTTTCCCCCATTTGAACCCTGATATGACATAACTGGTTTCCACCTGACAAGCTATTCTGGGGGTGGGATTTAAGGAAAGATGTAAATCCCTAGTGGGGAAAACAAACTCCACTCGGGATGGTTTACATTTATCCCATGGTTTGGCAATACTTTCCAGTTGATTCCCTTCAAATTGGGAGCTATCTCTGAGCTTTTCTGTTTATCCAGTGTTTATTCCCTCCAGCACTGTTACATTTGAAAAGGGAAGATGGGTCTGGATTCTTCTCCTTTCGTTTGGGTTCAAGGTGACACTTAAAACTTATAATGTGAAGTTAGGGCTCTCTCTGTATTTCAGCATTAATAGTATATTTGCTCTTTTCACTACTTTTTGTTCACTTCAGTCAACTTTGGAGATGGAGTTTCTGTGAAATGGTACTCAAGCCACCATATTTTCTGAAAGATCTGGCATTCTTTCCACTCTGCCACGCTGGGTGATTGTAAATACACTCTTGCACAGCCAGTATGACTTACTCTTATTAGAAAAGGTTTTCAATGACCATTTCACTGAAATGGCCCATTTATATGTCAAGTACATTATTGGATATGTGTTTCTATAAGAATAGAATAGCAACAAACAAAAGACTGAGTTCCAGGCTACCAAAAAGACACTGTGGGGCCTCCCCAAGCCTCCTTTCCCATGTGTTTATGTCAAGTTGCTGCAGTAGGTCTCAGTGGTGAGTGCCTAAACTAGGCAGTGGGATTAGGTTTTCAGAAGATAATGCTCTTGTTTTCAGTTCAAGATCTTAATTTTGTTGAAAGTGCCGCTGCTGTTGTTGGTGCTGGTATAAATGATCTAATTTAATTTAATTTGCTTCCTTGCAAAGAAGGTGATCCCTTGCCCAGCTGCTGCTCTGGGCATAGAGGGAGCAAGCAGGCTTGGAGAGAAGCTCTGAACTTTATCAGACCTCTCCTAGGTTTATGCTAATGAGCAATGCTTAGAGATTTCAGAAACCTTTTTCCTAGTGATTGCTTTAACTACCAAGCAGAATATCCTCATGAGTCTTCATCTAAGGGGCCATCAGGATGGGGAGGGGTGGAGTTGATGTGGGATTATCTTTTTTGTCTGGTCTGTTGTTTTGCTTCCAGGTGTCATATCTGTGATGGGTGCAAGGCACATGTCTGGTGGAAGTTAGGTAGGGTCTTCTCTGTGTATTCTCTCACTGTGTGCCAAAGGAAGTTTTGTGACATGAATTCTGAGGGGTAGCAGGTATAGAAGAGTCAAGTGGTCCTTGATTAAGCCCTGGTTGTACCTTACCAGTTTGTTTCTATTCCTGAGTTCTTCAAACTTGCTGAGTCTTGGCTTCCTCCAACCATGTGTGAATTGGGTAAGTGCCTCAAAGACACTCAAAGATAGAGTGTCTCATTCCTGTCTATATTCTCAGTACCAAATAAGGTGTCTGCCAGATAGTAGGTTTGATAAGTGTTTCCCACATGAATGAATAAATTAATGCATGTATGGAGAAAGGAAATGGATGGATACTTCTGGAAAAGAAGATGGAATGTCACCATTGTGTCTCCAGGCAGACTCATTCCTCAGACAAATACTATTTGGGTATGAGGGGGTTCAAAGTCCTGCTATGACAAACAAATTGTGACTGGTGATGGCACAGCATGCCTCCCCAGTTCTTCTGTCTGTGGTCAGGTTGGGGGCATTGGAAATGATTTGCTGTCACTTATGCAGACATGTATGTACTTGAGAAAAGGGGGCACCAAACCATGCTATTTTTCCACCTAGTCTGCAGATTTACTCAGCCATGGTCTCTGTCTACTCAAGTATTTGACTCAGCTTAGTTGTGTTTTAGGATCCCATCCTTCAAGGTGGTGGGGATTGAAATCAGCCTCCTAGTTCAATCCTGGCATACACTCATTCTGGGGTACCTGGACCCCAATTTGCTTTAACACAAAACTGTTTTATTCCAGTATTTATGTGAGGCTCTATATCTAGAGCATGAGTTTTTAGGTCACATTAGAAGTTATGTAACGTGGAGGAGGCATCTAGACAGGCCATGGAGGGGATAGAATCCCTGTGTGAAGGACATACTTCCGGAATGAGCCAATGGAGAAAAATCTTTACACCAATGAAAAATGCTGTGCTTCTTGAAAATCATACTACATAGTCTCTGAACAAGTGTGCTCTATGTACTTCTTGACATATGTAAATATGTCAGTTCTCCTCCACATTGATTGTGCATTTATGTTATTTCAATCAAAATCCTTAAGGAATTACTGTTTAGAACTTGACAAAATTTATTCTAAGGTTTATATAGAAGCTTAAACCCATAAGAATAGCAAAAAAATATAATGTTTTAAAAATAAAAGGAGATTTACACAGTAAAAAGTTATAAAGGGTTATAAAAATAATTTAACACTACAAGCTATTTAGTTTAGTGGCTGGTGAAATGAAATATAATTGGAACAGAACAGAAAAAAATATAATAAAAAGGTTTGAGTATATGTAAATATTTATTATGTGATAATGGTGGATTTCAGATCAGCAGGGGAAAGAATAGATTATTTAATTAATGCTGCTAGGAAAATTGGCTATTTAGGGAGAAAGTTAGATCATTAACTCAGTCCGTATATGAAAATAGATTGCTAACATGTTAAATGTAGAAGAGAAAAACATAATGCCTTTGAATTTTATGTGATGTTCAAGCGAGAATATTTTAAGGGACACCATCAAAGATGGAAATTACCCTGACTGGTTGATATCATATGTGAAAATTAATGTTAAAAGTCTCCTAAACAAACATAAAATACCCTAATTTTCTATTCCCTCTTTTTCAGCATGGCTCCCCCAGAGAACTTATTCTCCCCACCTCTCTGGGTTCGCTCTGCTTGGTCACTGCCAAAGCTGCTCCACTGTCCCTGTCACAACCGCTCACGTTCGGCTCTCCGGTGGTGTCGTATTGCCGAAAACTGTGCTGCTCATGTTGTTGGACCTGTTGGCAGCATTGATTCTAGTCGGTCTCTTCTTCTCTTTGAAACTTGCTTATCATTTGGCTTCTAATCCCAGTACACTTAGTGGCCCTTCATCCATGCTGGTTTTCCCTGTTCTCCTTTGCTGGTTCCAGGCCTTCTTAGGGTGGAGTTGCTGCTGGGCCATTTTCTCCAGCTACACAAGCTCCTTTGATGGTTTCATTCAGGTCAGTGGCTTGAAGACCATCTCTTGGCTGATGATTTCCTTCTTCTTCTTCTTCTTCTTTTTTTTTTTTTAAATCTCCATCCAGGCCCTCTTTCAAGCTCTAGCTTGGTGTATATCCATCTGCCAACATGGTATGGTCATTTGGTTGTCTGATTGGTTTCTCCAGTACAGCAAGTAAACCACGAAAGTTGTCATCTCCCCATATCCCCATTCCCAACTTGGACCGCCCCTGTTTATTATAAAGTGGGGAAAAATCTCATCATTAAATAACACAAATACAAATTAAATACCATCTTTTTCTATCTCCAGAGTTGGCAAACAGTGGGCTGTAGGCCAAATGTGGTTTGCATCCTGTGTTTGTAAGTAAGTTTATTGGAGCACAGTGACACCCATTCATTTACATATTGTTGGTGGCTGATTTTTGGTTACGATGGCAGGACTAAGAAGTTGAAACAGTGACAGTGTGATCTATAAAACTGAAAATACTTTCTATCTGGCTCTTTCTAGGAAATGGTTGCTGCCCCCTGCTTTATCACATCTATAGCAAAAGCTTGAGGTGAAGCCATGGCAGATTAACAGAAAGCATCTTGTTCTCTGTTGTCGGGTAGCCGTGTGTATATACATATACATATACATATACATATACATATACATATACATATACATATACGTATACATACACACACACACATATATATATATACACACACATATATATATATATATATATATATATATATATATATATATATATGTATATATATATATGTGGAGAGAGAGAGAGAGAGAGAGTCTCAATTGGGACACTTAGTGAAAGGGATGCTCCAGGCAGGCAGGGAGGTACTATAAGTATGGATACTTATAATGGATTTTTAAGAATTAGATTGAAAACGGGGAAATGCAAGACAGTGATGATAATTAGAGGTGAGTAACATTACAGTTAATGGTTAAGAATAATAGAAGTCGGATATTGGTAAAAGCACGAGGTCTAACAGCAGAGAAGAGTTTTAGGGCCTTAAGGTTATCTTTGGAAAATTTCAATAGAAAATTGTAAAGCAAGCAGTTATTCTCAATCTCATGTCAGACAGAATGCTATTTATTAGGTAACACAGTGGCAGAGACAAAAACTCAAGTACTCCTTAAGCTGTATAGGGGACAGAATAGAAGATGTAAGACAAGAACAAAATGTTCAACGCTAATGAGTGCCTGAGAAGGACATGAGGAGACTAGTAACCTGGATGTTTGAAATCGTGGAGAATGGCCGACTGGAAGGAGCCGCTGTAATTAAGTGTGCATCTAGGGAAGTGGCAGGAACACAGTGCTTTGCAAGTTTGGTTTAGCAACGAGTCAGCTCCTGAGTGCTCTAACGAGGACCACAGAGTGAAGGTGTTTGTGGGAAATGAGACCTGGTCAACCAGCTTGTTCTCTTCCATCTGTGAGTTTTCCATGTGATGGAAAGAAAGGGAGTCGGGAGATAGGCTGGCCTCCGGCTGCGTGGTGAGGACTTCTAGTTCAAAATCATTTCTGCATGGTCAGTAGGGGTGCTCCAAGGTAGGCTCTGGAGGAACAACATCGTGGGTTGAATCCACAGCCCATGACCTCATGAAGGAATGTGTGTGGGTGCCCTCGGGGACACCACAGGACTGTAGGTATTTAGCAACTGAACATAAGGGACTTCGGCTTCCTATTGCCAGGCGTTACCAGAAGGTTTGTTTTGGGAAGATAGATTCACAGCACTGCATAATGGTATTCAGCCTTTTCATGGAAGCATAGTCCCTTTAACCTTGTGAGTCTATCCTTTGTCAAATGAATGCCAGGCTGGCTCTCATTAGCATGTGCCTTTTCAGGGTGTGCCTGATCTTCCTTAGTTGTTCCATCTGAGATCTCAGAAGGACAGAGGTGGAGACCTTCTTAGGAATCACCTAGTCCAGCGTTTTTCAACTTGAGGACCTGGGAACCTGACAAGAAGTGGTAATGCTTGAACTGCTTTTAGTATGTCAAGATGCTTGTGCGATGGTATGTCTGAGCTACACAGGTTCAAAGAAATTTCAGGTTTTTTGGGTTAGAGTTTGAGTGGAATCAACCTAGTGAACAAGGTTGGTGATCGCATGCTTCTCAAGAGCCCTGATGGGGGGCGGGTAGCAGTTGTGTTTTGCTTTGATTAAGAGAAGTTGGAGGGAGAGGTAATTTTTTTGCTTTGGAAATTCTATTTCTGTAGTAGACAAGCCGTTGAAAATGTGAGGGTCCAGGGAGAAGTATACTCATAGCAGAGGTCAAGAACCACTTGTCTAGTCCTTTCAGTAACCTGCCCCACTCCATTTTATTGATGATGAAATGTGTGCCAAGAAAGAAATGAGACAAGGTGACATAACCCACGTTTTAGGAAACAGAAACAGCAGGATCTGGCAGCTCTGAGACTGATATTTCAAGGGAAGATGAAGGAAACACATATGGAGACCTGGAAGCCACTTTCATGGCTGAAGAGTGGACATTTATTGAGGACCTACTGTGTGCCAGGTGCTGTTCTAGGAGATTCACACACATCCTCTCATTTAATTCTCTGTGATCCTGTGAGTTAGGGATTAATACCCAAGAGATTCAGATGATTGGAAAGCAGGGTCCAGGGACTTGAAGGGATTTGCCCAAGGTTATTTACCAAGCAAATAAAGGAGCCTGGGGTTCAGAGCGAGGGTATTGTGGCCCCGCAGTCGACTCCACCCTGCCTTGGAGAATGTGCTTCTTCCCATTTGGGCTGATTTAGGGACATGTGAAGAGGATGGTCTTCCTCAGAAAGAGAAACCACACACAGTGCTTTAAATGCCTCTGACTTGTTTCAGCATACCCCAGAAGCAGTACAGGCCTGGATCTCTGTAAATATTGGATTCATTGATTTGATGTATCGGATTGTCTGTCCAAGGAGCTCTCCTGTGGAAGAGAGACTTTCATTGTTCCACGGGGCTCTGAATTCACTTAGAGCAGGTGGGAAAGTCCTAGAAAGGAGGCTGGTGGTGATTTAGGAGGAGGTGGGACTTTCTGTTAATTAGAAGAATGGACTTCTTTCACTTAATAAGTTCCGCTGACTCAATAAAAGGTGGAGCCATCTTGGCTGTGACAAGCCCCTCTGTGTTCTGAACTGATGATGGGAACCTCCTTTGTCTCTTGCCCCAAGCCATTGCTTCCAAAGCCTACACATCCCTAAGGCGAACTTGGTAGGTCCAGGGAGGGGCTGGAGGGGCTGGAGGGGCTGTGCCACCTGGATCTGGTCCTTCCAACATCTAGCAATTCACCCAGCAGTGGCTGCTAAGAGACACTGATAGCTATGGCATCTGGCTCTAAATCCCCATTCAGTGTTTTAGCGGCCAGGCCTGGACCCACTTATTCTAGGACAACATCGTATGTGTACTGAATGCTGTGCTGGTATCTTCCACATGACCCTCTCAGTCCATGCTCTGCCCCTTCCACCCTGCTTACTGTCTTGGAAGGCTCACCTGGAGGGACCTCACCAGTGCCCTTTGACTTCTGTATGGCCCGAGATTGGAGGGAGGAGAGAAGACAGCGTGGTCTAGGTACTTATTCCCTGGACATCTCCCTGTGCCCTTGCTTGAGGCCAAGCCATGTCATTGGACTGAAGGTCACTGCTCCTCTAGAAGGAGCCTCTCATCACTGTTTTCTGTTTGCTCTTGCTTGATTACAGTAACTGCTCCCTCCCTGTGATCTCTGCTGTCCTGAGGGGTGGAGACAGCCTGGCTCCACTTGCACATGTTCTCCCCTGTCTGCCCCTTTATAAATAGTCTCTTCGTTTGAGCTCTCATGTATTCTCCTTGTTGAACATGCCAAGTGTGACCCTGATTGATACCTGTGCATTCTTTAGTTTGATCTTCATAAAAACTGGAGGAGATAAACATATTATTATCATCACCCTCCTTCAAAAAAATTTTTTTTAACGTTTATTTATTTTTTGAGAGACAGAGACAGAGCATGAGCTGGGGAGGGGACGGCGGGGGGGGGGGGCAGTCACAGATTCCAAAGCAGGCTCCAGGCTCCGAGCTGTCAGCACAAAGCCCAACATGGGGCTCGAACTCATGAACCATGAGATCATGACCTGAGCTGAAGTCGGATGCTTAACTGACTGAGCCACCCAGGTGCCCCCATCACCCTCCTTTTTAAGTGAGAAAGCTCAAGCATAGAATGACCCAGTCACTTTCCCTGGAGTCACGTTGTCTGTAAGGGTTAGACACAGAAGTGGCATCCAAGCAGTCCTTGGTTTTTTGTTTTTTTTTTTTTTTTTTTTTTTTTTGCCATTACATAAGGATGCCCAGTTCCAGCAGTTCTTTTCCAAGCAGGCCTAAGACACAGGGGAAGAAGAGGAAAAAGCAGGTTATATAATGTTTTTGGAGCCTGTCCCCAGACCTGTGTCCTCATCTTCACTCTCCAGCGGTCACTGCTGCAGCAGGTAGGAAGAGTCCAGCCACAGGGCGCTCAGAGCTCCTAAGGGACACAGTAAGGGAGCCTTGCAGAGTGATTTCCCAGATCCCTGAGCTGTTAACCTCTTGAGTTAAATTAAAACTTTATTGCTTTTGAGTTTGAGCTCGATAAAATGTTTGTAGTTTTACCCTAGCTTTATACTAAACGAGAGTGGTACCTCTTGTACCCCCCTAGAGGCTGAGAGATTGTACCCTCTAGAGGCTGAGAGAGGTGGGGCAGTTACTGTGGTTATCTTGACTTTGCAGGGTTAGTTAGCACCACAGACTTGGGGACACCTGCTAAGGATGGGGAAAGCTCTAGTCCCTCCCTGTGTATGCCTTTTGTGCTTTGGAAGCATTTGCCCCAAGCCTGACATCTGCTTCTGCGATGCATTTTGCTGAGCTCTCCTCAGAGGGGGCGGTCACCACAAGGTGTTTCATTAGGTGTCTCAAAAAGCCTCGTAACTGCAGCCTGGCTCACCTCTCCCCTGTGGAGCTGCTTTCTGCATGAGGCAGGGGAGGGGGGATGGTTCAGACATAATTTGCATTGGCAGCAGGAATGTTATTTTTGCATTATAAAGCACGGTGGGTGACCTTATCAGAAATGGGAGAAGGGAGCAGGCAGCAAGCAGGTCTGTGGCTCCTTGTGACACGTGGGGGTTAGTGTGCCATGGGGGTGGTGGGAAGGTGTTAAATCCCTTAGCAGCCTGGCCCCATCTGCTCACCTTCTGTGCTGACCCCAAATAGGTCTGTCTGTGTATAGATATCTCCTGCACGCAGCAGGCGTGGCTGTCTCGTGACCAGGGGTGATGACTTTGGTCTTTATGAGCACCCCAGGATTGAACCTGAGCTCTGGCCCAGCTGGAGCTTTGGTTCTTCTGCCCAGGTCTCCCCTGTCCTCATTTCCCAGAGGCTAGACTGGCCCTGATTTCCTGAGGGGTTGTGACATAACCTAGCTTGCCCTCGAGCACATGCTCTGTCTGGAGTTGTCCATTCCCCAGACTAGACCGCAGAGCTCTGTTTACACTTGCCGTGGGTTCCTGTAGCCAGCCCACAACCTGGAAGCATTCTGACGTGCTCTTCACTCAGGCTTTGGTCCATCCGTGTGCAGCAGGTGGACGTACACAGCACTCACTGCACAGGCTCTTGATTGTCAATAGGATAGTCTGGGATTATAGTTTTTAAAGTAATTTAGTGGTTATTCAGCAAGAAGCCGAAGTCAGACTTCTTACAGGCCACATCGTCTGTCTCTCTTGCTTACACACACACACACACACACACACACACACACACACACACACACACACGCTTCGGTTTATGATAGGGAATAGATTTATATAAAATCATGAACCATCAGACATCCTTGGACAGTCAAATAATACAGTCCCCCATTTTTCAGATGAAATAACTGAGATCCAGAGGAGGAGTAAACTTGGCCAATGCCACACAAGTTAGCTCTTTGTACTTTCCCCAGACTGAACCTCGTTCTGCTAAAGTTATCATATGGGGAAAAGAAACCAAACAGAAACAATTCGTGACTTGGAATGAGGTACTTGTTTGACTGCTATGATGATCTTGAGAATCTTCACACGCTCAGGCAAGGGAGAGGGTGGGCTCCTTGCAGAGCAGTGTCCAGGCCCGTTGTCCTTAAAGGCAGCACCTCTCCTTTGTGGGGCCACTCCCCTCCTCACCTCACCTACATGGTAATGGGGGTTGGCAGTTTATTTATTTATATATTTTTTATTTCTTAAGTTTTTATTTTAATTCCAGTTAACATACAGTATCATATTTCAGGTGTACAATATAGTGATTCAGCATCACTCGGTGCTCATCACAACAGGTGTACTCCTTAATCCCCATCACCTATTTAACCCATCCGGGGGTTGACAGTTGAATGTGATGGTCTAAGGTCAGGAAGAACACCAGCTTTTCTCAGAAGGCTGTATCTCAGAGACCCCAAGCTCAACACTTGGACACATTACTAGCAAGTATGGAGAGAAAGTGCCTGGCCAGTGAGGCTGAATGGAGAGGCATCGGTGGGCAGGCAGGGAGTAGAGAGCTTGTCAAATCCCAGTAATCCTACCTCCTAACGCGGGTCTGAGCCCAAATAGGGGCTCATACGGATGGATGGATGGATGGATGGATGGATGGGTGGATGGATGGGTGGATGGATGGGTGGATGGATGGATGGATGGATGGATGAATGAATGCCAGAAAAGTATAAGAAGTCAGAGGAGTCATCTTGTTGAAAGAACCTCAAATTCAGGTGGTCAGGTGGGGGGACACTGTGGTGGCAGGAGCACTGGCATCAGGCTGATCTCTGAAGATGAGTTTATAAGACTTGTCACTTTTCTCTTACTTTTTGAATTTTACAGACTTCCTACCAGGAACCTATGTTGTTTTTCATCACAAAAACATTTAAAAACACTATTGCTGCTAGTGTTTTCCCTATCATTCCTGCTACTGTAGCTGCCAAAGATGTTTTGTAAGTTTTTTATGAAAGTGAAGTGAAATCATGAAGTTAAAGTGCCTAGCACAGTGCCTGGTACACAGTTGGCATTCAGAAAAAGCTCCCCGCCCCCTCAAGCTCATCTGCATAAATGCTGTTCCCAGCATGTATATTTAACTTGACTGTTGAGTTTTGAAGTTCAGTGTTTTTCCTCATTATCTTCTATTGTTCTGACAAACTTCATTCAGGTTCTTGATCTTGCAGTTTTCTTGGCTGGATTTCTAAGATTTCATATGCACACACACTTGCTCACATTTATTTTTTTCTGGCCAATTACAGAATTTTCTTCCTAAGGAAGGAGATGTACTCTCTGAGGTCATCGTAATGTGATGATGTGTGGCCAAGTTTTCACCCCTTCCTTCACCCTGATAAGAATGTGGTGCAGAGGTGGCTTTAGTCCACTGCAGGAGCCCCACAGGCTTGCTCCCCTCCTGGCCACCATGAGCGTGGCCCCTTTTTCTGTACGTCTCAGGGAACTCTGTGCCCTCAGTCCATTCCTTTCCCCCAATAAGTACCTGTTACACCTGCCATGTTATTTATACTTCTGCTCTTTGGATTCTGGCCAGCAGAGGTTGTCACCCTTGCCAGTTTTCTTTGGAGAAGTGACAACTTTTGAGATGCTACCATCTGCCACATTCACCTGAATCACTTCCAATTCAGGAGTTTCTGCTTCCAAAAAGAAGTAATTCCTTGGGTTGATTTCTGACAGGTCCGACTTGCGGCAGCTGCTTGAGCAGAGGCAGTGGTGGGAGCGGCCAGTCCGCGGGGGTAGGAAGAGTGGAGTTTCTGTGGTTGCTGCAGAGTCGTGCTAATATTGTGATTCCGTCAGCACATGAAGGTGGTTTGTCGTGCTCATGATGTGCCCTGTGTAATTGCTTATTTACCTCCCGCCTGTGATTGCCTATTGGAAGCTATCAATAGCTGCAGCTTATTTCCCAGATCTCTTTAGGGAAGCAAAGTCCTTCTCATACGGGGAGGAATCCTCTAACTGTCGAGTTTCTAAGCCGAAATTCCTTTGGAAGGAATGTAATCCACATGCTTACTTGGCAAGTGGAGAATTTGTGATCTAGGAAGTGAGTTAGCTTCTCCAAGGTCACACGAGGCCTGATGAGATGTGGCTTTCCTAACCTTGGCCTTGCAGAGTCTGGCTGCCCGGCTCTCTGCTAGGAGCAGCCCGTGTTTTGCAGGCACTGGACCCTTCTCTATTTATGTGTCTTCTAGAGTTTTGAAAACGTTCTCAGTGCTTTCGCTGCAGAAGGCAGTTCCAGCATGCGGGGGCACCTGTGCATCCGTGTCTGGCTGCCTCTCGTGAGACCAGGCTGCTGTCGCACAATACGGGAGTGTTCTGATGCAGGGGATTTTTCTAAGAGTGGGCCTTGTTGCAGCAGCGAGTGGTGCCAAATTTTAGATGTGGAACGAGCTAGAATTAAAAAGTAAAACTCACCATCTTAACAAACAAATGATTGCAACAAACGTGGCTTCTGTAACGTGCTGAGACCTCGGTGTGGTGCTGCTGGTGAAGTGGGGAACAGGGCGGGATGCGGGGCCATGTAGCCGCTTTGAATGCGGAGGTGGGAGGCCTTTGGGCCAAATTACAGTGTTTTAAAGAGGGTGGCAAATTTTGACTTGAGCCGGATTAAAGCTTTTAGTTTTTCTTTCCCAGAGTCCTAAGTATTTAATGAGCTCTGAACTAGACATACTTCAAGGTAGCTACACATACATGCTCTCTCATAATACTTACGCAAGCTTAGGAGCTAGATTCTCTTACACAGTCCAGAAAGTCGAGAAGCTGTTAAAATGGAAAGCGTTGTTTGTTTGTTGTTTTAAGTTGAGCACTAAGTTCTTTTGGCTGCCAGATCTGACCCAAACTGATGTTGAAGCTGTTTATAGTTTTTATTTATCTCCCCTTGTGTGAGTTTTCATGGGCTTCCTTGGGGAAATATTTATATGTTGAGCAAAGGATGTTGCTCCCAACCCCCAGATCCCACCAGGGATGTTACATGTGCCCATACTATCTTTCTAAAAATCTGAGCCATTCTGAATTCTGAAGTAGATCTTGTCCTGGAAGTTTTGGATCAGGGATGTGGGTATAGATGACATCTGCATTGTAAAGTTAGGGAAACAGAGCCTCGGGGAGGCTGAGTGACTTGATTGAGGACACTCAGCTCATGAATGGTGTACTAGGTACAGGCAGTATAGATTTTGAGGGGGCTGTGACTCACCAGAGGGGAGGTTGTCCTCTGAACAAGGGGCAGGCCCACAGATGGTGAGGTGAGATGTCTACTTTGTGGTAGGCTCCAGGTAGAAGTGGGATTTGGCGGGGGTGGGGGGGGGGTGGGGGCAGGGTACAGTATACTTCCCATGGAAAGAGGACTTGTCGAGCTTAGCAGGCTGTTAGTAGCCTTGCCAAACAGCTTTAAGTTGAGGATCCAGAAGCCAAGGGCAAGCAGACCCAGGTCAAAAGGCTTGGAGCGAAGCAGCACAGATACCTCCATGGCCATTAATGAGAACGGCAGGAGCTCTGTGGACAGGAACATCTGGGGACCCCCCCCCCCTCAAACGTTGGAGTACTGGGCTCCAATTAGCAACTCCTGCTGGGAGCATGCACTTTGAGCAGTGGATGGGCAGAGTCCACAGACCAGTGCTGACTGGGCAGCAAAAGCTGGGACTGAAACCCATGGTTAGATGTTGAATTGTCACCCCTCCCCAGAAGAAAGAGAAACATGTTCAAGTCTTAGTCCCTGTACCTGAGGATGTGACCTTGTTGGAAATAGGGTCATTGCAGATGTAATTGGCTGAGTCATATTGGAGTAGGTGGACCTCTAATCCAGTATGATTGGTGTCCTTTTACAAAGGTGACCACGAGAAGCCACAGACACAGAGGGAGAATACAATGTGACCACGGAGGAGAGGAGTGGATTTCTGCAGCTGGGAGTCAGGGAGTGCCAAGGATTGCTGGCAAAATCCCCAGGAGCTTGGATGAGGGGAGGCACGATTGTCCCCTACAGGTTTCAGAGGGACCATGTCCTTGCTGACACTTTGATTTTAGACTTCAGCTCCTTGAACTGTGAGACAATTAATCTCTGTCATTGCCAGCCACCCAGTGTGTGGTGCTTGGTTATGGCCGTCCTAGGAAACTGATAGGTCTGTCTACATCACCTGCCCTGGTGCTCCACCAGGGCTGACTTTTGGACTACCTGGTGCCCGACTGCATCCCAGTTTAACCTCATTTAAATCTATAGTGATGGGAGGAGTGCCTGGGTCGTTCAGTCGGTTAAGCGTCTGATTTCAGCTCAAGTCATGATCTCATGGTTTGTGGGTTTGAGCCCCACGTGGGGCTCTGAGCTGATAGCAAGGAGCCTGCTTCAGATCCTCTGTCTCCCTCTCTCTCTCTACCCCTCCCCCGCTTCCTCGTGTGTGTGTGTGTGTGTGTGTGTGTGTGTGTGTGTATGTGTGTGTGTATGTGCTCTCTCCCAAAAATAGCATTAAAAATATAAACCCTGTGAGGGTGGGACCCAGGCATTAGGGTTTTTAGAGCTTCCCAGTGGGCTTCAAAATGTAGCTGCATTTAAGAACCACAGCCTAAAGGGCCTGCTCCTTAAGGCTCCTGGGCGGAGTGTCCATGTCTCTGGAGTAATTGAGCACAAGGGTCTCTGAGCTGGGCTTCCCCCTGACCCTCAGGACAGTGTCACACCTGTCCCAGGATTTCCTGGGTCATTCTCCTTAATCCTGCCTTTTCTTATCTCTTCCCAGCTTTTCTGCCAGCAGGGTTCAGGGAAATAGCTACTTTCCTTTATAAGTAACACATTGAGAACAGTGGTTGGCGCACAGTAAGTCCTTTCTAAGAGTTTTCTGTTATGATTTCTCAAGCTGCCTTTATACAATCCTTTCTCTCTTAATCCTCACTTCCTAGAGGGTGACCCCAGGGTGGTAAGATTTTATTGTCCTGGCTCAAAGGACCTTGTTTCTCATTATGCTTTCTTTTAATTAGAGCCCCCCTTTCCCCCACAATTTGCCTGAGAGCTAGATCATATGAAGGGCACCTTTTTTTTTTTTCTTTTCTTTCTTTCTTTCTTTTTTTTTTTTTTAAGAGAATGAACACAGAGTAAGTATGGTTGAGCTTCAGAGTGACATTGAGTTGGCTTTTCACTCCCAAGATGAGGCAGAACCATGGAGAGATTCATGCCTGTAGCAGTAAGGGCTGATGGGGTCAGGGAGACTGTGTGGAACACAATCCCTCGGCCAGCATGCAGGAGGAGGCCACCTTCCAGTGCCCACTGGAGCCCAGGGGACAGTCACACCTCATCCTGGCCTCAGGAGGGAGAGACAGACGTTAAAGTCGCCAGTGCTGTGCAGTGTGACACAGGATAGGCTAGTCCAGTGACCTAGACCAATCTGGGGGCCAGAGATGCGGGAGCCACAAGTGCTGTCTGTTCAGCCCAAAGGATGTAGCTTTAGCTGCCCCAAAAGCAGGGCCTCCCCAAAGGAGCCTTGAAAGGATGAGACGAAGCGGATGCCAGGTGGGCAGCTGACATTGGCCACTGTGTTGGGCACTGGTGAAGAAGTGGGAAAGAAACGTTGGCGCTCATTTGTGTCGGACCTTGAATTTCCTTGCCAGAGGGGTCAGTGTCCTGTGCAGAGCAGTGGGCAGTTACCACGTGTTCACAATCAGAGAAGGGATGTGATCAATTTTTGCCACTGGTTCCAGCCCAGCTCTTCACACGATGATGACAGGCTCATGGATCTTCAAGGTCATGTTGCGGACCCTTTGATCCAGCCACCCATACGATGCAGGAATCCTGAGCTGGGCCCCTGGTCTTCAGGGTGTTTGATCTCAGGGAAGATATCCATCCTCCTGTCATGGGCCCAGTCTCACAGACCTCCATCCCAGCCTGGCTAGCTCAGTCTGGGCTCCCTAATTAAAAGGATATGGAGAGGGGCAAGAACTCGTAACACCAGCAACCAACTGGCCTTTTATTTGTGGTCTCATTTCATCAAACACTTTAAAGTTTGTTTGCTTGTTTGTTTTTTTAGGGGGAGAGAGAGAGGGAGAGAGATAATCTCAAGCAGGCTCTGTACTGTCAGTGTAGAGCCTGACGTGGGGCTCAAACTCACGAACCGCGAGATCATGACCTGAGCTGAAACCAAGAATCGGACGCTTGACTGACTGAGCCACCCAGGTGCCCCTTTCATCTGACACTTTATTTATTTTATTTTTTATTATTTTTAATATTTTATTTCTTTTTGAGAGCGAGAGAGACAGAGTGTGAGTGGGGGAGGGGCAGAGAGAGAGAGGGAGACACAGAATCCGAAGCAGGCTCCAGGTTCCGAGCTGTCAGCACAGAGCCTGATGCGGGGCTCGAACCCACAAACCGTGAGATCATGACCTGAGCCAAAGTCGGACGCTCAACCAACTGAGCCACCCAGGTGCCCCTTTCATCTAACACTTTAAATGAGAGCCTAGTACTCTCAAGTTGTTACCTCACTTGGAAAATGTTTTTATACTTCTCTGGGAAGGTAGACATATCATCTCTCCAGGTTACAAATGAGACCAAGAGTCACCCTTGACTCCTTCTGTCCCTCAGCCCTCAATTATGTCCAGTTTTCCTCTTAAATATTCCTTAAATCTGTTCTCTCTTTGGCCACCAGCATGCTGCTGTGTCTCTTTTTGGTATGCTTACTTCTTTCTGTACATGGCAACTGGAGAGAACCTTTTCTATTGCTCTAAAGTCCAGATTTCCTCAGCATGCTACAGATCCCCAGGTCCCCTCGACCCTGCCCCCGGTGCATCCTCAACTGGACATGCTCATCCTCAACCTCCATTGAGTCTTTCTTTCAGGGCTAGGTGTGTTCCGTTACCTCATTAGCTGATATTAGTTGTTCTCCTCTTTCTGCCTGGTACTCCCATACCTGTCTCATTCTTTCACTCTCAACTCAAATGTTTCTTCCTTGGGGTCAGGCCCTGTCAGGTGATCCTACAGTCTTCCATTGTGGCACATGCAACAATTTGTAACTGTACATTTATTGCAATGGTTACTGATGAAGACTTAGGTCCTGTCCCCTCCCCCACCATGCCACTTTCCTGATGCTCATATTCTAGTGCATAGTACAGTGCCTGGTACACAATTGGAATTGAGTAACTATTTGTTGACTACATTAACAGCTGGTGAAGGCAGTGAGGCTCTGTGATATTAAGTAACTTGCCCAAGCTCATGCAGCTCGCATGTGACAAAGCTGGGACTAAAATCCAGCCGGGTCTCTCCCAAGCCCCATGTCTTTTTTGCTACCCCACCTGGTGTGACTTCTGAGTGTGTCTTCGGTCTCAAATCCTGGCCTCGAAAGAGGGGTTAAATGTCACTTTCTCCAGAAGCCTGGGGTCTGCTGTGGTCGTGGTGACCTGGAGGCTTCCTCATTGAAGATCTTCATTCTGCTCTATCCTAACCTTTTAGCTGTTAGAGATTGATGTCGAGGATTTGCTGACTTATTGACAAGGATGTCAGTGTAAAGAGCCACATTACTCCAACTCCTTTAGAAAGTGATTTTTAAAAGACAGGATACTTGGGTCATTCAAGGGAAAATGTCTTCAACAAAGACATTTAGTCTGTTGTGTTCTGACCTGAGTTTGTCTTCTGGAGGCAATCCCTCCGAGTCAGGAGGCATGAAAGAGAATCGTCTGTCTCTCCAGATGAAGTGTGAAGATAGGGATGAAGGGTGGATCCTCACAGTTCTGTCGCTTAACATATTAATTGACCTCTTACTTGTTGCCAGGCACTGTGATAGGCTCTGAGGATCCAGCTGTGGATGACCTTATGGTCTCTGAATAAATAAATCATGCAAATTGAATGGTCATGTTATGAAGAAGATAAATCACTTGCGCTGATATGTATGAGCTGTCTGAACAGTCTAGACGGTCTAGACCCCAGTGGGGCTGGTGGAGCCGGGTCCTGGACTGTGTCTGTTCCCCAGTCTTGGTGGCAGCCAGGGGCTCTTGATCAGCATGGAGAAGGGAGTTGACAGCTCCAGAGGGGTGGGTGAGGGCAGGTGTCATGATAGGATAGCAAGCCTTCAAGGTGTGGCTCAGGGTGGCAGGGCCCAGACACTTGCTTTGCCAACTGAATACAATGTGCATATCAGAACCAGGTGAGGGAACTGCAGGTGTCCCAGATGGTAGGCAGGTGGTGGGCAGTCTGCAGCAACAGGCTGTTGGGCACACTCACAGCGGGGGCCTGGGAGAGGTCCTCTGGATGTGCCTCCGTGAGCTCTACTCTGTGACAGTCTGCAGAATGAAGGACCTGAATCCTGGCTGTCGCCTCACCCCTGTATGCCTGCTGTGTCCTGACATTGGGTCTTGGTCTCCTTCATCTGTGGTGTGGATGGCGGAGAAAGGGTGGTGACTGTTCACCCTCAAGAATGCCTGTCATTATAGAAGCTACAGGTGCTGTGGGTAATTCTGACTTCAGACTGCCTGGAGTCCCATCCCAACACTCATACTTCTGTGCTGAATGTCCTAGGGTGAGTTCCTTAGTCTTTCTATGCCTCTGTTTCTTTATTTTTTTCTTTATTTTCTTAATGGTTTTATTTATCTTTGAGAGAGAGAGAAAGAGAGAGAGATAGAGTACTAGTGAAGGATGGGCAAAGAGAGAGGGAGACACAGGATCTGAAGCAGGCCCCAAGCTCCAGGCTGTGCGATGACAACCTGACCCAATGTCGGACGCTTAACCGACTGAGCCACCCAGGCGCCCCTCTGTTTATTTTTAACATGAGGATGATAACACTTAATTCTCAATGCTTAATTCGTGAGGATTAAATAAGAATGTACATAAAATGCCTGGCATGGTGCCACCTGCATAGCCAGTGCTCAGTAAACAGTAGCCATTTTCATATAATTCTTTGCTAGATATTTTACTTACAAAGTAAGCCTATTAAAAATGAAAATTTAAAAATTGGAAGAAAATTGTCCCAGTTTTATGGGTGAGAAGTCTATGAAAAAAGTGTCTAAATCAGTGCCAGGAGCTAAGTGGCCAATTAGGGATTCATACCTGGCTGTTGTGTTCAAAGCTCAGCTCATCACCTTACATTTTTTTTTTTTTTTTTTTTTTTTTTCCTGACCTGCAAGCTCCAAAACCATTTTTTGGCCCTTGCCTAGGTCTTAGAGCTCAAGGACCTGGGTTTCCTGAAAGACATGGTCTTTGTTTTCATGTCTAAATGCTTTGCTTGGCTCTGCTTTTCTGTGTTGACAAGGAATCATGGGGAATAGTCTCTAATTTTAGAGGACTTTGCAGGAAATAGAAACGTCCAAGGGATTACCATTTATCCAGCAGCTTGGAGTGCACAAATCAGGTGGAGACACTGAAGTCCCAGCAGCCATTTATAATTGGTTTGGGGAACATGTCTCCTGGGAGATGGGCAATTGAGAGAGACCTAAATCTGCCAGAATATATTGGATGGGGTGTCTGGTGTAGGAATATGCTTGGCCCTACGTGGATGGTGGGCAGAAGAGGGCTCCTTGCCTCTAGGGCTGGGCATCAAGGGTGACTTATTCCTGGCAGGTTTGTGGTGAAGGCTTCTTGGAGTCAAATGATAGAACCAGACAGAGGTGGATGACCCTGAGCTCCCATCATACATCACAGATGAGAAAATGAGGCTGGGATGGTGGGGGGCAAGTGGAGAGGCTCGTGTTGTCTGAACCTCTCTTGTGTGTCAGGCAGCAAGATCAGCTTTGCCAAATGCCATTTCATGGAAAACTTTACACCCTGAAATCTTGTCTAAAATGCAGGATTCCTCTCCTAAAACACGGATTTTCATTATGCTTTGCCTGATTAAGGAAGAGGGAGAAGTATTTTCTGCTCTTGAATCACCACACAAATATACTCTATCTCTCTCTGTTTCTGCTTCCTTCTTTGCTCCCTTCTGATTGTTAAGATAGGTTTCAGGGGTGCCAGGGTGACTTGGTTGGTTGAGTGATTGACTCATGATTTTGGCTCAGGTCATGATCCCAGGGTGGTGGGATTCAGCCCTGCATCGGGGTCTGTACTGAGTGTGGAGTCTGCTTATGATTTTCTGTTTCTCTCCCCTGCCTCCTGAGTGTGTTCTCTCGCCCCTCCTCTGTCTCGCCCCTCCTCTGTCTCGCCCCTCCTCTGTCTCGCCCCTCCTCTGTCTCGCCCCTCCTCTGTCTCGCCCCTCCTCTGTCTCGCCCCTCCTCTGTCTCGCCCCTCCTCTGTCTCGCCCCTCCTCTGTCTCGCCCCTCCTCTGTCTCGCCCCTCCTCTGTCTCGCCCCTCCTCTGTCTCGCCCCTCCTCTGTCTCGCCCCTCCTCTGTCTCGCCCCTCCTCTGTCTCGCCCCTCCTCTCTCTCTGAAAAGAAAAAAAAAAAAGAAAGCTTGGGAAGTTTCAGGAAATGGTGAAGAAGAAAATGAAAATTACCTATAAAACTAATAACCAGAGACAAATATTGCTAGTAATTTGGTATCATTCCTAATTACCTGTTCGCTTTTTTCTTACTTTGTTATCAAAAACAGTATCCTTGTTTAGACCAGTTATAAAAGTAATGTATTCTACAAGGCTTATAGTGAAAAGCAGCAGCCCCTGTCCCCCTCATCCTCCACCTTGATTCTCTCCCCCAGGCAACCAGTTTCACCTCTCTTAGCTGTTGTTTTCTGCTGTGTTCAACACTGCATTTCTAAGTAACATACCAGTGCTGCTAGTCCTTGTTTATTTCATTTGCATATGATTTATTGATTTCTCTGTAAGCTTTCTTAAACTTCCTCTCCACCACATACATTCACACATCCCAGCATGCTTCCTCACTCCATCTTCCTAGTATGGCATTCATAATTAGGAGGGAAGTCAGTTTTCAGGGTTGGCCTCATTTTAGCCTTATTAATGTTATTTACATCTGGATAAATATTATATTTATATTCCTTTCCTCATTTCTCCTGTCAGTTTAATAACTGCCTTTTAAAATTGATGACTTTTCTTTTAACTCATCACCTGAGTTTTTCTAACTCTCCCCTGAGTTTTTCACTCATCTCATTACATTCAGACTCATTGGGTTATCTGTTGGTTTCATTCTCTCTTCCCTTGTACTTTTGTTCACAGAGCTTTCTAACTTCCTAGTTGAATCTGGCCTGCATAACCTCTGGACCCTGGCTGCAATGGTTGTCCTGGGGTTTCCTGTTCTCTTCTTTCCATAGGTCCTAAGAGTTTCTTTGTTTTTTGTTTTTGTTTTTGTTTTGTTTTGTTTTTTGTCATTTACTTCCTTGTTCTATTAGATCACTTCCTTCTTCTAGTAGTTTCTCAAGAAAGGTCATGAAAAGTAAAATTTGAAAAATATCTTGTGTGGTTGACAATAATTTTATTCTATATTTACCTTTGATAGTTTGGCTGGGTATAGAATTCTAGTAGCATATAATTTTCCTTTTTTGACATCAATAGAATTCACTAATTTTTGTATATAGTTCTTTTAAAATTTTTTTAAAGTTTATTTTGATAGAGAAAGAGAGCACGGGGGAGGGGCAGAGAGAGGTGGGGGGGGAGGCGGGGAGAGAGAAAGAATCCCAAGCAGGTTCTGCACTAGCAGCCTTGAGCCCAGTGCTGGGCTCAAACCCATGAACTGCAAAATTATGACCTGAGCTGAAACCAAGAATTGGGCACTTAACCACTGAGCCACCCAGGTGCCCCCGTTTTGGTATATAGTTCTATGTGTTTTGACAAATGCATGGAATCATCTAGGTGTTACCCTAGTACATACAGAACAGACCCATACCTTTAAAATTTTTTTTATATTTATTTATTTATTTTTGAGAGACAGAGAGAGACTGCACAAGCAGGGGATGGGCAGAGAGAGAAGGAGACACAGAATCCGAAGCAGGCTCCAGGCTGTCAGCACAGAGCCCGACACGGGCTCGAACTCATAAATCGCGAGATCATGACCAGAGCCGAAGTCTGACGCTCAACCGACTGAGCACCCAGGCGCCCCCAGACCAATACCTTTAAAAAAGTGATGTCATATGGACCCTTTGTAGTCAACCCCTCCCTTCCCTACTTTCTGCTCCTAGCGAACACTGGTATGTTTTCTGTCACCATGGTTTTGCCTTGTGATACAGCATTCTGAAATGTTGTATCAGTGGAATCCTATAGTGTGTAGCCTTTTGGTCTGATTTCTTTCACAAAATATAATGCATTTGAGAGTCATCCATATTGTGTATATTACTAGTTCATTCTTTTATTGCTGAATGGTATTCCATTTCACGGATTTACCATAATTCATCCATTCATTGCTTGAAGGATATTTGCATTGTTTCTAGGTTTTGGTGATTATGAATACAGCTATTATAAACAGTAGCACATGGATTTTTCTATCAGTGTAAGTTTTTATTTCCTTAAGGTAAACATTAGGAGTGGGGTTTCTGGGTTGTATGATAAATGTATATTGAACCTTATAAGACACTGTCAGTCTGTTTTCCAAAATGGCTGCCTCATTTTGCATACTCATGAGCATTGTGTGAGGGTTCAATTTCTCCATAGCTTCAGCAGCACTAAGTATTTTTTTTAAAGTTTAAGCATTCTAGTATGTGTACAGTGTCATCTCACGATGGTTTTAATGTGCATTCCCCTAATGAGCAATGATGCTGAGCATCTTTTTATATACTTTGCTTTTTATATAGCTTCTTTTGTGATGTATTTGTTCAAGTATTTAGCCCATTAAAAAAATCGGGTTGTTTGGTTCTTATCATGGAGTTTTGAGAGTTTGTTTTTTAGAGAGTATGTGCGTGTGAGCAGGGGAGAGGGGCAGAGAAGAGGGAGAGACAGAATCTTAAGCAATCTCCATGCTCAATGCAGAGCCCAATGCGTGGCTCAGTCCTTCAACTGTAGAATCATGACCTGAGCCAAAATCAAGAGTCAGATGCTCAAACTTCTGAACCACCCAGGTACTCTTTGTTATTTTTTTTTTAGAGAGAGGAATTTTTAAATATATTTTGAACATAAGTATTTTGTCAGATGTGTGATTTTTAAGTAATTTCATCTAATGGCTCATCTTTTCATTCTCTTACCAGTATCTTTCACACAGCAAAAGTTTTTAATTTTGATAATGTCTAATTTACCATTTTTTTTTTTTTATGGATGATGTTTTGGTATAATTTCTAGAATTCTTAGCTTAAATCAAGGTCATAAAGATTTTCTCATGTTTTATGGGTTTATGTTTTACATTTAGGCTTATGTTCCATTTTGAGTTAACTTTTGTATCTGGTGTAAGGTATGGGTCCTGGGTCTCTTTAACTGAATGTCTGATTGTCCTATCACTGTTGATTGAAAAGACTCTCCTTTTTCCATTAATTATCTTTGTACTTTGTAAATCTCTCAGAATTTTTTCTTGCTGTAAACCTTTAAAATATCTGTCTTTCATCCCAGTGATTTGAGGGTTTCATAATGCTTCGGAGTAGATATTTTTTTATTAATGGTGCAGGGCTATTTGGTTACTATTTCAGTCTACAGTTTCATTATCTTAAATTCTGGGAATTTTTGTGATTTTTTTTTTTTTTTTTTTTTTTTTTTTTTTTTTGACAAATCTGATTAGTTGGCTTTTGGACCTTATAGGCCAGTCCTCTAATTTTCTTGTTCTCTTGTTTCTTCTTTCCTCTTTTGTTCTATTTCCTGGACACTTTTCTCAACTTTATCTTCTAAGCCAACTTTTGTAATTTCAGTTTCAGCTTTCCATATTTTTAACATCAGAGAGTTCTCTTTTGGTTTTCTGAATGCTCCTTTTTTTGTGGTATTCTATTCTTGGGTGAAATATCTCCTCTTTAGGTTTCTTAAAAACGCTTTTTGAATTTTCTTTTGATTGCTGTTTGTCCCTTCCCTCCCAACCCTGTTTTGATCTCTTTCACTCTGTTAAAATTTCCTTAAATACTGGTAATCGCTGGTTGTCTATTCATATTTAAGAGAAGGGGGTTAAAATGTCAAGTGCTTGCATTGGGTAGCAGGGGGCGTGTTCACTGATGGGCTTGACTATACAGAGAAAAGGCAATAAACTGTCTTTTTCGTTGCTGACCCTTGGGATGTCCACACCTAAGGTCTTGTCTTCCTTATCTGGTCAGTTTACCCAAAGATAAATCCTCCCTTCGTGTGAATGCAAAGCATGCAAAGCCTGGCTCCCAGTGCTCAGAGCTAAGTGAGGGATACTTTTTCCACCCTGTGTTGGTTTCCCAGGGTGATTCCTGGGTTTGTATGTCCTCTTAGACATCTTATGCAGGTCATGGAATCCTACAAGCTAGGTCATCTCTGTTTGATTAGTTACCATTTGTCCAACTGGTTTTCTTCTTCTAAAATATTGTTGATATCTCTCAGTTGATGTCTTTCTCCATTCTCTTGGTACTTGTGGGTTTATGTCTTTTTAATTCCTACGTTGTCATTTTAGTGAGACTTGGGTAGAAAGAAAATGGAGGTTAACGCATGTGTTTATTACATTAAATACAAGTTTTCGTGTCTCTTTTCTGTAACTATAGATTAATAACTACACACCTGCACACTCACATATTTGCTAGTTATACACAGCTCTTCCTTGACTTATGATGGGGTTATGTCCTGATAAACCCATTATAAGTGGAGAATATTTTAAGTCAAAAATGCATTTAATACACCTAACCTCTTGAACATCACAGCTTAGCCTAGCTTGCTTTAAACATACTCAAACACTTACATTAGCCTCTAGTTGGCCAAAATTATGTAATACAAAGCTTATTTTATACTAAAGTGTTGAATATCCCATGTAATTTATTGGATACTGTAGTGAAAGTGAAAAAGATGATGGTTTTATGGGTGTAGAGTGGTGCAAGTGCATGGGTTGTTGTTGACCTTCAGGATGACGTGGCTCACCTGGGGTTGTGCTCTCTGTCACTGCATGGCATCAGGGGAGAGTATGAGAAGGTTTCACACCACATCAGTGCCCTGGGAAAAGATCAAAATTCAAAATTTTGTGGCTTCTAAACTTGTATAGATTTTACACCATCATAAAGTGGAAAAATCATAAATCAAACTGTCATGAGTCAGGGACCGTCTGTACATTTTAATTTACAAAATTGGGATAGCTTTTTTTTCTCATTTAAAATGATATCATTAGCATTTTTCTGTCTGAATATTAAATGAGTGAGCTTTTACGTGAGTTAAGTGATGCCATATTGATGTATTATTACTTACTGAATCATGTTTTTGCTCTTGGGCATTGAAGTTGCTTCTGATTTTTCACTATTATAATACTACTGTTCTAACATTTTTTCATGTAAATCTTGGGATCTGTAATTATTTCCTCTAGATTGGGATTATCCATTTGGTGGTATGGGTATTTGAATGTGATATGGGATTTATATTGTGATATGTAATACATATTGTCAAATTACCCTTAAGAAATATTTTGCTAATATTAGGAATTAACACTGTTTAAAAATATTTTTATTTGATAAGAGGAAATGACACTGCACACATTTGGCTGTCTTTATTGCTTGTGCAGCTGAATGCATTTTGTCCTCTGTGAATTATCTGCTCATGAACATTTTTATATTTGCCGTATATGTTTATGGGATTTTTATGGAATAAGTTTACCTACTACTTATATTAAAATATGTTTTCCCATTTTTTTTCCTTTCAGGATTTTTGATGTTATGATGAATACTTTTATTTTTTATGTTGTCAGCCACAGAAAACTTTATATCTTCTTTGGCTTTTGGGGTTTAAAAATTATTTCCCCATCCTCAAATACGATAAATATTTTTTAAATACGTTTTTCAGATTTTTAATGGTTTGATGTTTGCTTCCTTTTCATGTTCACCTCTTTATGTATGTTTGTTCATATTGTAAATATACATATATATGTGGATACAAATATGTGTATCTGGGGAGACACACACACATATACATATATACATATACATGTACATAGATATAATATTTATATTTATATTTATATTTATATTTATATTTATATTTATATTTATATTTATATTTATTCACTCATGATGTGGATAAGAATCTAAGTCTGGACAATGAATTCATAGTCTGAACTTTCTCCATTGATTTGAAGTAGGAACTTTCTCATCAAACAAATGCTCTTACAGAGTTTGTTGATGTTCTTTCTCTTTGGTGCCATTAGTTTTCTGTCAGTATAACACTCTTGTAGTTATGGTAGCTTTATCAGGTTAGTTAATGCTTAATAAGACATCTCCTTGTCTTTACACTTTACTAACAAGGAAGTGTAGCCTTTCGTGTTTACTTTAAGGTGATCTTTAGAATTACTTGATCTCATTCCAAAAAAAAAAAAAAAAATTCCCCCCAAAACCCTTGGGTTTTATTAGAATTGCAAATATTGTACCAATTATTTTTTGTGAGAATTTCCATTTTTATTGAGTCTTCAGATTTGAAATCATTACATGTGTCTTCACATTTTCACAGAATCTTTTATGTTCCTCAGTAAAGTTTTATGGGTTTCTTCATCTGGCCCTCACACATTTCTGTTTAAATTGATTCCTAGGTATTTGCTACTATTGTGATTTAATTTATTTCCTGTTAGAGTTTCCAAGTGGTTATTGCTGCTATATAAGAAAGCTGTTGTGTTTTATCTGTTTATTTTTTAACCATTCACCTTACTGAACCCTTTTATCAATCCTACAGATTTTTGAGTTGGTGGTTTGGGTTTTCTAGGTGTTCAATCACATCACCTGTCAAATGATGGTCACTTTATCTCACTTTTTATCATATATTCCTTTTTTCTTCCCTTACTTTTAACTTCCCTCCCTCCTTTTTAAAATTTCATTGGGTAGAACTTGCAAATAAGTGTTTAATAATATTGGCATCACCCTGTTTCATTCTTAAATTTGGTAGAGATGACTTCAGTGTTTCTTACATGGGATGCTGTCTTTTAGTTTCAAATGGGCACTGTGTTGTTCCCAGGAAGTGTTCTTCCTTGTCTAGAATACTAACTTTTTAAATTTTATTTGTTTTTTAATTTATTTCTGAGTGAGAGTGTGAACAGGGGAGGGGCAGAGAGAGAGGGAGGCAGAGGATCTGAAGCAGGCTCTGTGCTGACAGCAGAGAGCCCAGGGCAGGGCTCAAACCCATAAACTGTGAGATCATGACCTGAGCTGAAATCAAGAGTCGGATGCTTAACTGACTGAGTCACCCAGGCACCCCTAGAATACTGAATTTTTAAAAGACAAGAATGTTGAAGACTTTATCCAAAGCCTCTTGAGGAACAATAGATTGGAGATTGTTTTTTTCACCTTTATTCTGCTAAAATAATGGCCTATAAATGGATTTTACACTTGAAAACAATCTTTGCTTTCTTGGAATAAGCCTATTGTCCCTGTATGCATATATTTCTTTTTCGTATAATGATTAATTATGATTAATTCAGGAAGCATTTTTGTGTGTTTACATATTTATAAAATATTTGTTAAAGCAAAACAAACAAAC
This sequence comes from Panthera tigris, assembly GCF_018350195.1. Taxonomy (NCBI): domain Eukaryota; kingdom Metazoa; phylum Chordata; class Mammalia; order Carnivora; family Felidae; genus Panthera; species Panthera tigris. The sequence continues at coordinate 17,360,928 of NC_056662.1, forward strand.
AAACAAAAAACATGGTGACTATATCAAATAGCTCAGAGGGGTGCCTGACTGGCACAGTTGGTAGGGTGTGAGACTCTTGATCCCAGGGTCATGAGTTAAAGCCGTGTGTTGGGTATAGAGTCTGCTTTGAAAAAATAAAGTATTGAAAAAGGGGGGCTCGTATTGAAAAGCTAACATACGCTGTCGGGTCCTCTGCTTCCCAAGTCCCACTGTCCCAAGCATCCATGGCTGCTATTTTTGTTTCTGCTGTTGGTTATGTCTACATGTGTGAATACTTTGCTTAAAGTGCTTTTCTTGACTTACTAACATGGAGCATTGTTTACTGGCTTTCTATTGAGAGAAATAAGGACTGGCCCTCTTGAGTGACCTTCTGTTTCCTATTATAGTTAGATTTTACTTTGTGTCTTCCACTGGTAATCGTTGACAATCCAGATTTTCTTTTTTCTTTCTCTGTCTGTCCAAAGCCTGAAAGTTTATTTGCTTCTACACACATTTGAGGAGTTCACATAAAGCCTGGTACTAAAATAAAATGAAAGAGAACACAAAAATTAATATTTTCAGTCCAAACAGTACTACATTCTCTTATAACTCCTTAACAAAGAGTATATAAGACATGAAATTTTTGAAACGTTATAGGACTCAAATGTCTGGGTCAAATTTAATTAACAGTTTTGCCGGGTATATAATTTTTGGCTGAAAACCATTTTCCGTAAAAAAATTTTAAGCTATGGTGACACTTTTTTTCTAGGATCCCCAAGTGGTTGGTAAGATCTGTTGACTGATTCCCTCTTGTCCTTTTTTTTTTTCTTTTTAAATAAATTGGACTTTATTTAGGCAATCAGAATTAAGAAAAAGTTTTGTGTTTTTTTTTTTGTTTTTTTTTTTTTTAATGTTTTTGAGAGAGAGACCAACAGAGTGTAAGTAGGGGAGGGGCAGAGAGAGAGGGAGACACAGAATCTGAAGCAGGCTCTGAGCTGTTAGCACAGAGCCTGATGCGGGGCTTGAACCAATGAACCGTGAGATCATGACCTGAGCTGAAGTTGGACATCTATCCAGCTGAGCCACCCAGGTGCCCTGGGCAATCAGAATTTTAATTCAGGAAACATAGGTTCAGGTAGAAACCCGACTCCTATTCCTTGTCCCTATAGTTTTGAAGCTTAAATACTTGGAAACAAAAAACAAAAACAAAATCACTTAACATTTCAAAGAGACCCCAGGAAATAACTATGAATGGTCAGCTTGCTGTATTTATTTAAGATTTGTGAACTCTTTTATTTGGTTTTAGTATCAAGCTTGTTCAAATCTCCTAGAATGTCCTGGGAAGCAGACAACAACTCATAGATTCAGACTGGCAGAAAAATTCTTTCTTGTTGACCGAGGCAAGTGGTACAAATTTGGTTTGCTACTTGCTTCCCTTTGATGTGTTTTAGAGTCTCTGATTTCCGTCATGGTATGGGCTTGGCTTCCACCTTAGTTGTTGCCCTCTGTCGGTCCCTTTAGTTACAGGTTAAAACTCCTCTCTCTACTCAGTCACTTGACAAACCTAAACCCCTGGGGCCAGCCCTCTAGCCCT